>NC_083327.1:68846585-69548834 GCF_963455315.2 Globicephala melas | reverse complement strand
AGTTCATTCAGTAAGATTTTATTGAGCTCCTCCTGTGTGCCAAGCACTGTTCTAAGTACTTGAGATGCCCTCACAGGGCTTAAACTCTAGTTGTAGGGGGTTGGTAGAGAGACAAATGGTAAACAATAAACATAATAAGTGAAATATATACTATGCTAGGAGCAAGGAAAAGAGGATTAAGAGTGCAGGCGGCTGGGCAGGAAGGCATGGAGGTTCTTATGAAGAAGGTAACAGCCGAACAAAGAAATGTGAAATGAGATAAAAAAGAAAGTTATGCAGATACCTGCCATCTCTGCCTCCGCTTTCTGCCTAAAAGTCCATCCTCCACACAGCAGCCAAAAGGACTTCTAAAGTATAACCAAGAATAATTCAAATTATGCATTAAACCCACTGATGGCAAGAATCCAAATTTTTGCCATGCCCTACAAGACCCTATGTGATTTGACCTCCCTGCCCTTGGTTTACAATATGCTGTGGCCATGCTAGCCTTCTTTCTGCCCCTCAGACATTTTAAGCTTTTGCCAAGCACGTTCTCTTCCCAGGACTTTGCATTTATTTGCTGCTGCTTCTACCTGGAAGCCCCTTCCACTCCTCCTTTTCTTACTAGCTGTCTCATCCCCATCAGTCATGCTTCAAGTCAAGTGTCACCCTCCTCATGTCATTGTCTGCACCTGAAAATATCTTATTTTGTGTGTCTCCCCTCAATAGATACTTGTTCACTCAGATTAAATCATTTGTTGTATTCACTGTTGACCATTGCCCCCGCCAGCACCTGGTTTAGTCCCTGCCACGGTAGATACCAACTGACTGACGAATATAACATATAATGTATGAAGTTTGTTTGTTCTAATTTGTTTTAAGGTGTTTTTAAACTTATAATTGTTATGTACCTTCTAGACCCACTATTGTACACAGATTCTTAATTAAAGCAACAATAGAAGAAAGAATGCAAGCAATGCTGAAAACCGCCGAGAGGAGGTACGTAACAGTTTACTTCAAGTGGACAGGAGAAGTTTTCCTGTTCATAAAAGGTTGTATAGGTGTGTAGAACTTCTTCACCTAGATGACCACTTAGTCAACCAAAAGATATAAGTGCAAATACTTTTTAAAAGCATGGTATGGCATTTTACCTCTCCAAAATTTCCCAGTTAGTACTTTGGGCATTCTATATTTGACTTAGTTTATTAATAGGGATTGTAATATATAAAAATACTTAAACTGTCCTACTATTAAAGAAACTTCAGTTCAGAGCTAGTATACTTTAAATCACCCATGTGTATTGGGGCAGGGGGTGGAGGGAGGAACTATCGTACATTTCTTTGCCACTGGATTACTTTTTAAATGAAATCTATCTTTATGTCCAACCTAAAAGCTTTAGTCTGATAGCTGTAACATGAAATTTAGAGTGCTGCTTGATACATCACACTGGTTAGTCACATGCAGGTAGAAAGGTCTGGACTTAAAACTAGGCCGGTAATTGTGGCATTAATTTCAAAGGCAGAACAGAAGCAGAGAGACCAGAACAGCCTTAATTTTGAAAACTTAAGTTTGGAATCATAAAACTTCCTAACATTTATTTCCTAATTAATTTTCTTTAAAGTCATTTTGAAACATAAACTAATACCTAACTGAATCCTTGTGAGATAGGTATGATTGGAAGATACACTCAGAAGAGATAATTGCCTTAGAAGGGATTGTTTCCACAGAGGTACTTTGCATAGCAAAGAAACCATTGGAAACCAGAAATTCTCTTTCATTGGGGGTCTGGGAAAGAAAGGCTACCACAAGAGCTTTTTGCCTCAAACATGAAGGCTTTTTGTTAGTGGTGTTTCCATATGTCACAGAATTCAGTGCTTATATATAAGCTGCCTCAATAAAACAGCAATTAAAAGAGCTGTTGAATTTTTCTTGAAACAAATTAACTTCAGATACTAAGAAGGTAAGTTGTAAGGTGAGAGCTTTAGTACTAGCTGGCCGGGGTTTTGTTTCTGTGTTTTATTAATTGTGCAGAGAAAGACATTTTATGACCAAGTTTGAAAATGGTATATAGAAATCTTCACTAATTTTAAGAAGTTATAATAATGATCCCATTGCCTACTTTCTTCCAGGAGTTTCCTATAACTCAATTATAAAAACTTAGAACAAATATGTTCTTATATAAGAATATAATATTATGTACTATTATGTCTTATATTATTATTATAAAGACAAATAGAATAATTTATTCCTTGGGGTTTCTTTCTGATTCTGCTCACTTGCAAAATCCTGCAGTCACACAAGCCCATCAGCGAAACATTCCGAGGCCTCTGTCTTGACCGTGGCTGATCTGGCAGACCTATTTACCAAAGAAACTGAAGACCTTGAATGAAGTACACTTGATTCAGTACACAGACTTTAATGTGTTTTAAATTTTTCATAGTTTAAAGAATAAAGTTGTAAGTTAAACAATCCAATAGATGTCAGTAAACAGTGTTCTTAGTTGAATGAATTTATTTCTTTTTCAGTTGTACAGTGTCCTAGTAGTTATTGAGTCCTTTCCAATATACTGTTTCCACAATAGCTATAAAGATTTTTAATTCTACACTCCCAATAAAATATTTGTTTTTGTTCCAAAGAGTACCTCTATCTGAGGGAATTAAGAGAGGTAATGTGTACTTTTCTTTTGGTAAGATCAGTCTTAAAAAGAGTTAGAATAACAGAGTAAGTCAACTAGTCTCGTTGTACATGACCTGGTATACTCTACCAACTAGATCTCATCTTTGAAAGAGCCTTCAGTATCTTTAGCACATGATTCACCAATATCTTATTAGTGATATTTTTAAAAGATGGTGAATTATGTTAGCTCCTAATTCTTTGAGTAGATGTAGACTGTAACTCCATAAATAGTAACTTTAGAGTAATGCAACTCCTAACAATAAGTTAATATTAGGCAATTATTTCTTTTCTCTGTATCTTGCCACTAAAAATCAAAACACTGCACACTTTAAGTATTTCTATTCTATGTTAAGTATTATCAGTGTAAGCAGTTAACTTTAGCCTTTCTAAGTGTATTAATGTTTACTTTCCTTAAAATTATCTAAACTGCTTTCTCTACTTTTAATTTGTCTTATTGAGTTTTTACATGTTTTAAGATTGATGTATCTGTAAATATTGCAATGTTTATCATTTCAATTCTTATCATTATAATATGGCAGGGTTTTTTTTATCGTTATTATACTAATGTCCTGGGTTCTTTTCCTTTCCCATGTTCTCGTGTAACTAGACTTTTAATCATTAATATCTAAATTTATGATAGGATTTGTTATTTCATTCCACTAGAACTTTCCTCAAGGACTAGTATTTGATCTTTGGAGCAAGAGAATGTCATATTCACATAAGCAAATAATTGCAAGTGATAATAACGTAGTGTTTCTTCTTCTGTGAAGAATTAATGGACTTTGAAATTGCTAAATAAGGAGTAGCTTGTTGTATCCTAGCCGTTTGATGTAATACAGATGTTCTTGATTTGTTTTCTTTGAGCCTTCAGAGTTTTAAATGACCCTCAGGACTCATTAGCTCCTACTTAGTTGCCCAGAAAACTGTAATAGAAATATACCCTGGATCACATTTGTCCTAGAGGCTTTGGTGCTTAGTTAAGGTGCATTTTCTTATTCTGGTTTATAGGGTGACATAATTCAACTGAAGAAAACACACACACATTTTTGGTGCTTATTTTCTTCAGTTGAAGGAAGATATGCATTGATTCTTTTATATGAAATATTAAACAGAACTATTATTTTTGTAGCTCTTTACATGTTATAAAGAGCTTTCCTATACATTCACGTGCTTAATTTGCCCAACAGTCCTGTGAAGTTGATATAATTAATATCATTCCTGTTTGAAAGGTAGAGAACTGAGATTCAGAAATACTGAGAAATGTGCCTATGACACACAGCAAGTAAACAGTGGAGCCAAGGTCCCCTGACTGCAAATCTCATGTTCTTTCTCTAAATCATATACCTTGTTGAGATTCAGAAGGCCCATGGTTATAATTTAATGATGAACATATTTCAGTATTTCTTTTTGTTTGTTTCCTAGTATTCCTTTCTGCGCTACAGTTTTAGGGAAAACAATTTGATATGCTTTAATTTTGTAAAAAAAAAGAAATATAAATATATAAATATACCTATCTGTATTAGAGAAAACCTGCTCTTATTTATTTCTGTAAAATATTATCAATTAAATAAATATTTTAGTGTAAATTGAAATTTGGGGATTTATTTAATTTCTGATCCATAGAACATACTGCGTGGTTTTGGGGGTTTTGTTTTGTTTTGTTTTTGTTTTTTGGGGGGGATTGTTTTTTGTTTGTTTTGGTCTCTCGACAAAAGGTGTCAAAATTGTTTATACCACAGAATCCTATATTTTATAGACATTTATTATTTCTTCAAAACTGTTGTGACACTTCTCCCAAATGATTGTTCAGAACAAATTCAGATCTCGTCCCCACATCTTGGCTGTAAGCAAAGGACTTCTTTGTTTCCTCCTTCCATCATTTTATATTCTCTGAAATATCACTATACTTATAAATAGTTGTTCTTAAATGGGTGCTTTATTAATGAACCAGTGAGAAAAAAAAAAATGAGGTAGTTCGAGTCCTTAGCTGAAATGCATGTGGATCTGGGGCCACATCTCTGTTTAAAGAATCAAAGTGAGCTTACTAGGACTGAAAAGACTTATTTATAGGCAATGTGAAATGCATATACCTAATTCCTTAGTCTTTTGCTTCAAACCCAGGTAGCTTTACTATGTCTATTGCAGCTTCATCTTTTCTCTCTGTATGTGATCTCAGTAGAATGGCCCATGTTTTAGTGATACAGTATTAGGGATTGGTCCCTTTCATATCATATTAATAACAAAAAACTGAAAACTCTCTACATTGATAATTCAACATATAACCACAAATTCTTTATAAACAATTATCAGACTTAACAATACTTGTCAAAATATTTAGGATTTGAATTTAATAATGCAAGATTAATCAACTCAAGTTACCTTGTTAAGTAGACAAAGGAAGAAATGATGTCTTTTAAATCTTCTGCTCTCGTTTACTAGTCCTCCCAAGATTTAGTGTGCTTAGTTCTTTATGTTTATTAAACTACAGGATAGTCTTCGAGAAATGCAAAACTCACCTGTGCTAGAAGACCTCAGCCTTAGTTAAGCTGAATAAAAAGTATCTTTCAGTTTTTCTAGAATTTAAACGAAATCCCACAATTATATGCCATTTCTTAATTTATAACTGACATATCAATATAAAAATGAAATGTTATTAAAACGGTACAGTACAAGCAATGTGTTTTAAACCTGTCTACTCTGATAAAGGAAATCTAATCCTCAATGATGCTTCTTCAAAGTGGGATCAATCAACTCTATATTTTATATAATTTACAAGAATTTCCATGTACTTCTGTTACATTGTGAATGTGATGTAAACACTATCACACGTAAGGCTTGAATATGAACCACTTGCCAGCCTTCCTTTAGAGGAAGGCTGTGTGAGTAATTGATAACCCCAAAGGGAATTCAGTTCTCACAGTGGGTATATGGTGTTGCCTCTGAGTTGAATAACAGACAGTATCACGTACAGAAAATAGCAGGAGAACTTGGCTGGGACCAAAGTTGGCATCTCCAGCTTTCCCATTCCTTCAGTCAGGCTTTCAGAGACCTGCATACCTTGTCTTTTAAGTTCCCATACCATCCCTTAACCCTATTCCGTTATTTAATATCAGTGACTCTCAAGACTGATTTTGTCCATTAAAACTGACTTTGCTATATTGAAACCAAATCCTTTGTACTATAGCATATGCTTTTTACTTGCAAAATAGAAATAAAATTTAACCTCCATTATCTGTGTAATGATTCTTTGTATGGGTGACTATTATTATTATTAAATTATTAGGTAACTTTTGCTTTCTGCCTTTCAGATATTCCATACCTTCAGCCTTTACTTAAAGAACTCCCTCTCCAAACCCCTTTGGTATCTTTGTCTCCTAATAAACCTGCTCTTATGTTCCACATCCTTGATAGAGCCTATTCAAGGAGCAATTTTGAGCAAGGACCTGTTTTCAACACATGGGATCTTTTCAGATCCGTGATTTGTATGTCTCACGGTTCTGATCCCTGAACTCTCCGTGTCTTAGCAAACATCTGTGCCCAGATTTCCTTAGAAACTACTTCCTCCTCACTTTATTAATAATTTATTTGGGGTATATCTACTGAGATGACCTGCGCTTATTTTCTTTCAAGACCATTTCATGTATATTTGCCACATCCCTAATTCTGAGCTCAGAATTATAAAGGCACCTTATGCCCCTTTGTTTCCCTGCTTCCCAATCAAATGAGTGCTACACCAGTTTTTTTTTTCCAGACTGTTTGTAAAAATGTCCATCAACTAAAATGAAAACACTACTGTTTGTTGACCATACTGAGTATATTTTCCTTTGGCTGTCACAGAATATTGTCTTCTTTGCTCAGTGCAAACCTGTGTTTTAAAAGGGAATGTATTTTAGTCCCTGATCTCGCTCTATTGTATTAGAATGTTTATAAATGATTAGCTAGCTATAAAACTGTTAAAAGCATCATTGTGGAATATTGCTTAATTAAAACTTCCTCAGTGCTTTTCACTTTTTAATTGATAATCAGATTACTGCTTATATGCTGCAGGTGACCGCTTCTACCCTGAACTCATTCAGCTTCCCAGAGAATTGTCTACCAGCATGATACAGTACAAGTAAAGGTGTTACATAGCACTTCGCCTTCCTATCAAGTTGTTAACGATGACTCAATTAAGTAGACATCCAGTTTATGCAGTGAGTTGTTTTTAAGGGAGGATTACTTTTACTCATGATCTTTCCATATACATACAGCAAAAGATTAGCACGTTTCCTACTTAAATGGCTTTGGTCTTTCAAGCATCACCATAAAGATCTTTACTGAGGGCTTCCCTGGTGGTGCAGTGGTTGAGAGTCTGCCTGCCAATGCAAGGGACATGGGTTCATGCCCCGGTCCGGGAAGATCCCACATGCCGCGGAGCGGCTGGGCCCATGAGCCATGGCCGTACTGAGGGCTTCCCTGGTGGTGCAGTGGTTGAGAGTCTGCCTGCCAATGCAAGGGACATGGGTTCATGCCCCGGTCCGGGAAGATCCCACATGCCGCGGAGCGGCTGGGCCCATGAGCCATGGCCGCTGAGCCTGCGCGTCCGGAGCCTGTGCTCCACGACGGGAGAGGCCACAACAGTGAGAGGCACGCATACCCAAAAAAAAAAAAAAAAAAGATCTTGATTGAGTAAACTACTTTTTAATTCTCTCTCCCTTCCTTCCTCTTTGTTCTTTTCCTCCTTGGTTTTAAAACTGTATGTCTAGGTACTGGAAGAGCAGTTTATTCACCATCACGTAAAAGGGTACTTATCAGACCCCCACCCAAGTGTCCTAACCTGGAGTCAGTGGGCCCTTGGGAGGAAGAGGTTTCCCAGATGAGCTTCAGAGGATAAGCCCCCCAAATTGTATACAGTCTGCAGCTCCCTGGAGAGAGTCCTGTAGCAGCCCAAACTGACAAAGACATAACCCATATGAACAGAAGGTCTTTAGAGTCCTCAATAATTTTGATGCACATAAAGGTCCTGAGACCAAAAATTTTGCGAACAACTACAATAGAGTCTTTTTAAATTATCTTCAATGTCTCCTCACCAAGAACAAGGCAAGGAATGGGCTAAATTTTTCTAGCCAAGTTTGTGGTAAGTTGCTATATACACAATTTTATTGATCATAGGCAAAGGCCTACTGTAGAAAGAAGTCTACCCACGCAGCGACAGCAAGTCTGGTGGACTGTAGCACAAGGAGTTCCATTTAATTTTGCATCTTACACTTTGTTTTAAAAAAAGTTAAATGGTTGAGGTTGCTTATAACAGCTGACTTTAAACCAAAAGCCATCTCCGTATGAATACAAAGTAAACTGATATTCAGAGTGACTGCTCTATGACCACAGAGATACTTGTCACCTGTGAGGCTCAGTTTTATGAGGCATTTTGTCTAGGCTGTAATCCCAGTTATCCAATCAAACACTGTGTGTTGCTGTGACAGTGTTTTACAGATATGATTAAAGTCCATAATCAGCTGACCTTAAGGGAGATTATTCTGGATGACCTGGGCAGGCTTGGTTTAATCAGTTGAATGGCCTTCGAAGCAGAAATGAAACTTCCCAGAAGAAATTCCATCTGTGGGCAGCAGTTTCAGCTCATGCCTGAGAGTTCCAGCCTGCCCTTCCCGATGGCCTACCCTATGGACTTGCCTAACTGGCCTCCACGGTCACATGAGCCAATACCTTGCCATAAGTCCTGGTTTTGTTTCTCTGGTTGAACTCCGACTCATACACTACCCTTGGGGAAACAAATGGGTGATAGGGTTTATGCTACCACTTTTAAATAGCATCGTAATGTTTCTAAGAAAACATACCCCAAAGTGTTTAGCCATGACTTAAACATCAAAGAATAAAGATTGCACCCCCAAAAATAGGACAGTTTATGAGTATCATTGGCTCATTAGTGGCCTCTGGTGTGGCATGTACACATTCTAGGGATAGGCAAGGAAATCCATTAAGATGTGGAAAGAAGATATTGGAACTTACACAGAGTGGAGGGTTATTTATAAAGGAGAAATTAAGCTTCCTCTTATTTAATATCAGATCAACACCAACACCTTTATTCCCATCCATTCATATGGCAATCACATGTCATCTGTGTAAGTGAATATGGGAGCTACGATACTATCAGGCAAAGAAAGTGTGAAGAATTTCATCCTTATAAGATGTCAGCAGGGAGGAACTAGTCTACTGAATGCAGAGGAGGACAGGCCTGAAGCATCCAGCATGATTTTGATTATCCGTGAGAAAGGAAATTTTAAACAAAATGAGTTCTCAAAGGAGATAGTGAAATCGTTTATGAAAGATTTTAAGTACAAGTGAACTTTCAGGCTCTTTTAAATCTTGTAGATGAAGCACTGTGGTATTTTCCATTTTAGATTTTTCTTTCTCCCCGAATACGTGGTGTTAAGTTCCAGAATCTCTTTAGCCAAGTGAATAATAACAAAAAAAAAGGGAAGCTGCTATTTCCTTTTCTAAAAAGTTTAAATATACAACTATTTCTTTTTAAAAATTTATCAAAGAATTCAGTGAATTCAGTAGAACGGGCATTGCCTCTCTTTGGGTGTGCAGTAAATAGTTGCTGAATTTAATTCGTTGAAATAAGTGGTAAACACGGTCCACACCAGAGCAGAGCTGTGTGGGTTACTAAAACGTCTGCAAACGTCCTGTCCGTTAAAGAGCACCAGCTAATAAACACTGAGAAATAAGATAACACTTCTCCTATAACTGCACTATTCCTGTGTGTTTCATATTTAATTGTAAGACGTGCTGTTTGAATCTGTTCTTTGTGATATCAGGAACGAATTGTTACACTATTATCTCTCTAAGATTGATTGAAAATTGCCTAAAGCTATTTGTTTCTTTTGGACTCCTATGAATCCAGCTGCCAAGAAAAGTGCTGCCTCTGCCCTGAAATCACAAGGCAACAGCGGACCCCAGATATAAAGAAACAGTGAAACCTGCTGAGGAGACTACCATTCAGGATAAGACACTATAGTGTGTCTCTTATACTAGACAAAATCGTGGGTCGTTTTCCTTTTCAGTTGGAGGCAAACTGGACCTTAAAAAGCACTGATATCCAACAATAAAAAGACAAATAATCCAATTTTTAAATGGGCAAAGGATTTTTTAATAGAAATATTTTTATTTCAAAACAAAAACATCAAAATCTTAAGAAGCCTAAGAGTTCTATAAAATTACTTCAAAAAACATCATGTATATTTTGTATTGCCACAATATAATATCACTAAACATGTTTGCCCTCAAATACGATTATCAGGTAGTCAGTACAAACAGTAGCCATTCTAACCTTAAGGGGTTTTTTTTTTCCAGCTTTAATGAGGAATAATTGACAAATATAATTGTATATATTTAAGGTATACAATGTGATGATTTGATATACATATACATTGTGAAATGATTACCAAAATAAGACAATTAACACATCTATCACCTCACATAATTAACTCTGTGTGTATGTGTGGTAAGAAGACAAGATATATTCTCAGCAAGTTTCAGTATACAATATTATTAACTATGGTCATCATACTGTACATACTCATAACTGAAAGTCTGTAAACTTTGACATATATCTCCCCTCTGAGGAAGATAAGTGACCAATAAGCACATGAAAAGATGATCAACAGCATTAGTCACTCGGGAAATGTAAATCAAAACCATCAAAACCCTAATGAAGAGGTTGGTGGAGGGGGAGAGAGGAATGAATAAGCAGAGCCCAGAGGATTTTTAGGGCAGTGAAACAATTCTGTATGGTGGCTACAATGGTGGATACATGCTGCTATTTATTGTCAAAACCTGTATAGAGTCTACACCACCAAGAGTGAACCCTAATGTAAACTATGGACCTTGAGTGATAACGATGTGACAAAATAGGTTCATCAGTTGTAACAAGTTACAAATTTACCACTTTGATATGTGATATTGATAGTGGGAGACTTGGGGGTAGGTGGAGATGGGTGGGAGGTTTCTGAGAACACTGTATGTGCTGCTCAATTTTTCTGTGAACCTAAAATGGCTAAAAAAAAATGAACTCTATTAAAAAGAAAAGACACACAATGAAATATCATTTCACACCCACTAGGATGACTATAATCAAAACAATGACAAGTTTGGGCAAGGAAATGGAAAATTAGAACCCTCATATAGTGCTGGTGGGAATGTAAAATGGTATAGCCACTTTGGAAAACAGTTTGTCCACTTCTTAAAAAGTTAAACATACACTTACCAGCTATGCCACTCCTAAGTGTTTACTGAAAAGAAAACATATATCCATACAATGACTTGAATGTGAATAATTTGGCAGTTCTGCAAATTGTTAAACATAGAGTTACCATATGACCCAGGAATTCCATTCCTAGGAATATTAGTCATCTAGGGCTGCCATAACAAAATACCACAGTCTGGGTGGCTTAAACAACAGGAATTTTATCCTCACAGTTCTGGAGGCTAGAGGTTGAAGATCAAGGTGTCCTCACATGGTCTCTCCTCCGTGTGCATCCACCCCTAGTGTCTCTCTTCTTAGAAGGACACAAGTCATATTGAATTAGGGCCCCCACCCTAAAACTTGTTCTTATCAGCATTATTTACAGTATACAAAAGTGGAAACAACACAAATGTCGGTCAGATGATACATGGATAAACAAAATGTTGTATATATTTACAATGGAATATTATTTGGACACAGTAAAGAAAAAATGTACTGAGACGTGCTACAAAAGGATGGATCTTGAAAACATGCTAAGTGAAAGAAACCAGTAGTAAAAATACTATATGCTCCTATTTATATGAAATGTCTAGAATAGTCAAATCTGTAGAATCTAAAAAGTGCATTAGTGGTTGCCTAGGTCTGGGGGTGCTGGGGTATGTGGAGTGACTGCTAAGGGGCATGAGGTTTCTTTATGGCATGATGAAAATATTTTAAACTTAGATTGTAGTGATAGTTGCACAATTCTGTGAGTATACTTAAAAAATTGAATTGTACACTTCGATGGCTGGGTTTTATGGTATATGAATTATATCTCAATAAAAACATTTTAAAACATTTTTTAACACAGCACAAGGGTTTTTTGGTTTTTTAAAAGTAATTTGGCATGCAAAAGCTTTAGAAGAGCCTATTCTAGATTAAAATGAGACAGATGGTCTTCAAAATATCAGGCATATTTTGTTGAGAATATTGTACTGGGGGCCTGTGAATCTCATTGATATCTGGCAGCCACAGTTAAAATGTGTGTGTGTGTAGCATCTGGAATAGCTAGCTGTAACTGACACTCAACTGAATAGATAGCCATGGGATTGGAATGAATAAAGAATGCATAGATAGGGCTTCCCTGGTGGCGCAGTGGTTGAGAGTCCACCTGCCGATGCAGGGGACACGGGTTCGTGCCCCGGTCCGGGAAGATCCCACATGCCGCAGAGCGGCTGGGCCCGTGAACCATGGCCACCGAGCCTGCGCGTCCGGAGCCTGTGCTCTGCAACGGGAGAGGCCACAACAGTGAGAGGCCCGCATACCGCAAAAAAAAAAAAAAAAAAAATGCATAGATAAAGTTCTTAGACATGAAACAAAGGTGACTATTATCTTTCAAAGACTCGTTAACCCTCACGATATTCTTAGTAAAGCCTTAATTTGGCACACTTGCCAGTTTCCAATAAAGAATCATATGGTCTTCCAACTCACCTAATGACTGTAAATCTTATAACTTCAACCTAGTGGGTTCTTCCCATCCTAGAGACGCAATATAGTGCCAATCTTCCTTTGACACTCAAATATTGAGTTGAACGATTGAACTGTAAGGCTCAGCTAAAGGAATGCATTTGTGATGTGAGCTGTGGAATGAGCTATGAGCAATGGCATGAGTCAGGGATTCTCAACCTTAGCATTACTGACTGACATTTGGGGCTAGATAACTCTTGTGGGGAATGTCCTGTGCTCCATAAGATGTTTAGCTGTATCTCTGGCCTCTACTCATGAGATGCTATTAGCATACCCCACCCCCAAAATGACAACCAAAAATGCTCCCAGGCATAAGCAAATATCTCTGGGGGGTACAAAATTGAGAAGAATAAGTCAAGAAATACTTAATCATTTTCCATGGTAATAACACAGACCATGTATCAAAAGGAAAATTCCATATATTTGACTTTTACTTCACTAGTATAAGCTCTGTTGGTTTGTAATATTAAGAATATTGTGTAATAAGTGGTGTCACTGATATTACAAATTTAGGTGACCATATTATTTGCCAAGGATATTTGGAAGATTGTCATATTTTGCTCTTAAATTTGAATCTGATGTTGAATGGCCAGCGCGGAGCCACAGAAAGAATTATATTTGTATTATAGTAAAAGACTGCCCTTGGACACATAAATGGAAACATTTCAAAGCAATTGAAATGTAGTTGTATAATTAACTTTGCCATGTAGCAAAAGATTTGCTATCCAGTGACAGAGAATTTGCAAATACCCTCGATATCTTTATCATTATGGACACCAGCTCATCATGGCAGAACTCACCTTCATTGTCCTTCAAGCCTATCAATTAAATCATCTAAGAAAAAAGGATGTAATCTTGTAAGTTTTGATACATCGTACTTCAAGGGTTTTAAATGTGAATTTACTGCATTCTGAACCTGTGGTGTGGACAGCGTCTGTCCACACATTTGAATATGTCATAACATTAATATAATATCACTCTGTGACATTAGTTTTCCCACTGAAAAGTCTTCACCTGCCTCAAGAGGGCCATAAGTAGACCTGATGCCTCTGCCTTTAAGAAGCTGGGGTTAAATGGTTCCTAACTTTCTTCCATCCTCCCTCCCTCCTTCCTTACCTCCTTCCTTCCTTCTGCCTTCCTTCCTTTCTTCCTCCCTCTTTCCCTCCCTCCTTCCCTCCCTCCCTCCTTCCCTCCCTCCTTTAATAAGCACCACTGAGACACTAAAGCTAGCATCCCCACCCACCCTTTGCAATTATTCTACAGGGAACCATGGACAAGCTATCCTCTCCTATGTGCAGAATGGGAGGCTTTACCAAGAACCGGCCCCAGAGTTCAAGTCCATGATATTGGCTACAGATATTCACTAAAGGAATATAAGCTTATAGAAGGAAAGTCTTCTCCCAAAACTTTCAAAAAATGAAATGAATTTGTTAATTGGAATTTTCATTAACTAATGGTATAAGAATAAAGCTACTGGCTGTTTCTTTTCAGTATCTCATTAAATGGCACTCCATCTTTCCCTTACTTAAGACAAAGATCTTTTTCTTCTCTCATCCTTCACATCTAATCCATCACTCCACCTTCAAAATACATCTGGACTCCAACTACTTTTCATCACCTCCACAGCTGCCACCTAGCCCCTGCCATACTCACTCTTAACTGGATTATTTGACAGCTTCCTAGAGCATTTTCCCAACACAGCCACCAATGTGATCATTTTAAGATATATGACAGATAATGTCCTAGCTCTGTGCAAAATTCTCTCATGGTTATTCAACTCAGAGAGAAACCTAATCCTCATGAAGGCTGGAAGGCCACGGCCGATCTGAGCCCCTGCAACCTCTCTGTCCTCAAGTCCCACACTGCCCCTCTATCCTCCTGTTCCATCCTCAGGGTGCTTCTTGTACCTGGAGCATTCTCAAGCATGCTTTCTCAGGGCCTTTGAAATGACTGTTCCCCCAGGTACTCACATGACCCACTGTCTCACTTCCTTTGAGCCTCTGCTCCAATGTCAGCTTATCAGTGAGGCTGACTTGAGAATCCTACACAAAATTGCACCCTTCCCTTCTACCACGTCATTCTATCCCCCTTATTGCTTTATTTTCTCTAAGCTCTTATCACCATCTGACATATATTCATTTTATACATTTTCTCCATCTTCCTCAATAGAAAATCAACTCCATAAGAGCTGAAATTTTATTTTGTTTACCTCTATAGCCCATTACCTGGTAAAAAGATCAACAGATACTTGTTGAAAGCCTGAATGAATAAAAATATCCTTACCCCCAAGATCAAGTGGGATTCATCCAAGGTTTACAAGGCTGGTTCTACATTCAAAAATCAAGTAATGTAGTCCAACACATCAACAGGCTAAAGAAAAATCACATGATTATATCAAATGCTTAAAAAGCATTTGACAAATTCCAACACCCATTTATGATAAAAACTCTCAACAAACTAGGAATTGAAGGGAGTTTCCTCAACTTGACAAAGAATATCTACAAAAAACCTATAGCTAACATCATACTTAATGGTGAGAAACTCAAAGTTTTCCTACTAAAATCTGGAACAAGTCAAGGATATGCTCTCTCACCACAGCTTATCAACATCATACTGGAAGTTCTAGCTAATGAAATAAGACAAGGAACGGAAATAAAATATATACAGATTTAGGTATAAATCTAACAAAATATATACAAAATCCATATGAAGAAAATGACAAAACTCTGATGAATGAAATCAAAAAGCTACTAAATAAAGAGATAGTCCATGTTCATGGATAAGAAGGCACAATATTGTCAAATTGTCCGTTCTTTCCAACCAGATCTATAGGTTCAATGCAATCCTAATCAAACTTCCAGAAAGCCGTTTTATGGATATTGACAAACCGATTCACTTAACTGGCATTTCCTCTGAAAGGCAGATATGATGGTGTCCTTCAGTCTCTCACAGTGGTAAAACTTAGAAATGTCATGAGGACTTTCTGTAGTATGTCGTTCCCAGATTCCTGTTAAGGAATTTTGTCTGAAGATACACCCCCTACCAGAAAATTTCCTCATTTCAAGTCCTTTATTTAAATTTGCTTCACCTATGAAGCAACTTAATTTTATCATCCGTAGATTTCTGACTTTAAATAGAAATCAAGTTAACCAAGAAGAAAGTACAAATGCCAGTCATGTCTTATTTTTTAATCCACATTTTCATCAGGCCTAACAGGGGTTCAGTATCCTGATCTGTCTTATTCTTTGGCTAGGAATGTCCTATATCATTGGTTCTCAAACTATAACACTATAGCCTGCATCAAAATCCCCTGGAGGGCTTGTTAAAACACAGAATGCGGGGCCCTGCCCCTAAAGTTTCTGATGCAGTAGGTTTGGGTGGGGTCCAATAATTTCTAATAAGTTCTGAAATGATGCTGGTCCTACTGGTACAGGGACCACACTTTGAGTACTGCTGCTCAGTGTGTGCAGTGCCTATAGTATCTCTCCAATGGTGTGTCTCCTTTTTAATTATGAAGACCTTAAGTTGGTCAGAAATATGATGTGTCAATGTTCCAGCGCTCTATCATGTTATATGATATTGAGATAGAAAGACAAGCTGCATTTGTCTGCCATCCACTTAGAAGGATCAATGCATTGATCTTTCATTGCCACCAAATGAAGTACCACTTCAAAGTGTCTGAAGAATCAACTATAAATAGGATGTAAGAAATAGAGTAAGACAATTGTCATATGCCTCGGGGCAAACATATTTGCCATTTAAGTGCAGGCTTCCCTGGAGAAACACTGAGTGAATGTTAGCGTACTTATGTCAGAAACCTATAATATGAATTCCTTCACAGCGCAGTAAGAATCTTTAAGCATGGCTGCAAATTAGCTATGCTGTAATAATTTTGTATAAAGATTTCTCTTAAGATTAGCAGCTAAATAACACATGCTACCAGTAGATTGTGTTTTGACCTGCAACATTGTCTTATGCAGAAATCAACGAAATCATCATCTGTTCCAAAGATTTGATTCAGGTGGAAATTCCAAGACGTTTTTGTTGTTGTTGTTGTTAATGTTGCTGTTGTTTTTACAAAGAATTCCCAGCCCTATATATAATAGGTTTATTTGAAATACATAAATGTGGGGCTTTTCCTCCTTGTATAGATATTCTGGGCTGAAAGGGTGATATGCTCCATTCTCTCCTCAGCTGGTGGAGGCTACCACTTTAACAGGGGGAACCACGGCAATCTGTAAAAGTCCAATCCTGTATGGTCAACCAAGAATACATACTATGCATTTTTAAATTGCCTTCAAGTCAGTTAATGGCTTGGAGAACAGGTAACACATACTTTTATTGTCTAGATATAAATCTATTAAGCTCAACGTTAGTTTTATTTGTTGAAAGTTAGAATTAACCTATGAAAAATAAAGAAAGTGAGGGGAAGAGATTTATCCTTTTTTTGAATATCTATTGTGACAAGCACCGTTCAGGTATTGTAATTACCTAGAAGCGTTCTTTCTAGGTAAAGAATGTTAAGGAGTAATTGAGGCTAAGCAGCACAGAAAATTAGGTTCTCTGGATAGGAATTCACATTCCTTTGAAAGAGCCTGATCATTTAGTGATACCTGTAGCTCCTCAGAAATATCAGGCTCTTCTAAGAATGATACTATATATTAACAACTGCTTTCTGTAAGGTCGAATCTTAAACGGCACCGCGAAACAGAGGAAAGCTTCAAGTGAGCTTTATTAGGGAGCGCTCCCAGGCGAGGTTCACTGGTCTGAGAGAAAGGGGCCAGAGAGGTCGCACCCGGGCGAGGGTTGGGCAAGATTTTATAGGGGAAGAAGGGAAAGGGGTGTGGTGAATCTGGGAGGGCGCAAGGTATTCCTTATTTGGTGGTCTTTTCGGGTATCCTAGGGGACGGTTAGTCCCGCCCCTCGAAAGGCGGGAAGGCTGGGCCGGGTTCAAAGTCCCCAGGTCAGTTCCTGGAACTGGGTGGTCCGGAATGTCTCCAGGGCAGTTTCTGGAATCGGGTGGTCCGGAGAATTTCGGTCTGATGCAACCTGTGAATCTGATTGTTTTCCCCTGCCTCAGGCCAGTTGGCCTTACACCCCGACATCTTTGGTGTAATGGGGCTGCGTTCTGATCTCTGGCTACTTCATGCTGAATGGGGGCGTCGAAAGGGGAGTCGGGCGACCAGAGGTCCAAGGCTTCGGGGAGGCCAGTGGGGGGTTCTGTAGGAAGCAAGGTGTAAGGACCGAGGAGCATTTGGTTTGTGGCCACCCGAGAGACTTCCTCCATGCGCCTGAGAAGGAACCTAAGAAAACAGGGAGCAAACGTGAGCAAGATACAGATGAGAATTAAGGGGCCTAAGATTGGTGTTAGCCAGGTATAGAGGGTGGATCGCCGCCAATCGGGAATTGGGGAGGCGGACTGTTGGTGTTTGCGTTGGAGTTCTTCTCTTAAGCGATGGAGGGCTTTTACGTTGTCTTCGACGAGTCCTGTTTCATTGATGTAATAGCAGCATTCCTCCTGTAGGAAGAGGCAGGTACCTCCTTTGTCGGCCGTCAGGAGATCCAGGGCTCGTCAATTCTGGAGAGCGACTCGGGCTATGGAGGTGATTTGGCGCTGGAGAGAGGAGATGGAGCCCGCGGAGGCTTCAATGGCTAGCTGGAGTTTATGTTCTAAGTCGCGGGATGTTGAAACACTATGTGTTAGAGCTCCCCCCCGAGGCCTGCAGCAACCAGGGAGGAGGCGAGACAGATGCCTGCGACCAGAGGAAGAAAGATAGCTCTTTTTCGTCGGGTAAAGGGCGGCGTGATTAGCGAGGAAAATTCGGCTTGGCTATACAGTGTGAGTTGTGGGACGAGAGAGAGTTGTGGGATACATGGGAAGGGGGAGGAAGAATTGATCTCTTTTGTGAGGGAACCATTGCACCACAAAAACATGCCTGGTGGTGCTTCAACTGATGTGTTTACCGTGAGGGATGAGTTGCAAAGAAACCCAGTATCAGCTAGATTTGGGCGGCTGCCGTAACAGATGGTGAGATTTTTCGAATCAAGGAGGCAGAAGGGAAGCCGGGTTCAGGCGAGGGGAGAGATCAAGAGAAATAGCTGGGTTTTCAATAAACAGTAGGTGGAACTCCTGGATGCGGGAGGGGCCCAGGAGGGAGAGAGACTTGTGGCCTAGGAGGTCGACCAGCGGGTGGGAGGAAAACACGGTTAGTGGGTGGGCCAGAGTCAGTTTGAGTGCTTGTTTGGTCAGTTCGGCTGCCGCTGCTAGCGCCCGAAGGCAGGGTTGCCATCCCCGAATGGTTGAATGGTTGGGTCTAGCTGTTTGGAGAGGTAAGCCACGGGGCGGTAGGAAGGCCCTACAGGCTGGGCAAGGAGTCCAGTGGCTATTCCGGCCCGTTCATCCACAAAAAGGTGCAAAGGTCGGTTTGGGTTGGGCAGAGAAAGAGGAGGAGAAGATATCAGAGCGTTGGAGGGTGAGAAAGGCCTGCCGAACGGCGGAAGGAGAGGTGAGGGGTCCTTGAGGGGTTTCTTTAGCGGCTAGATATCAGGGTTTAGCGAGGAGAGCAAAGTTAGGGATCCAGTGTCGGAAAAATCCTATAAGGCCCCAAAAGGAGAGAATTTGTTCCGCTGTTTCCGGAGGCTGGAGTTCACGGATAATCCGGGTGCGATTGGCTGTTAGACCTTTTGTGGTAGGGGTAAGGTGGAGCCCCAGGTAAGTTACAGAAGATACAGATAACTGAGCCTTGGCTGGGGAGACCCGATAACCGCGAGAGCCAAGGTAATTGAGGAGATCTGCAGTATGTTGTCTTGAGAGGCTGAGAGATGGGCTACAAAGGAGGAGGTCATCTACATATTGAAGGAGTGTGCTGGGGGTAAGGGAACAGGAAGTGAGGTCCCGTGCGAGCGCCTGACCAAAGAGGTGAGGACTGTCGCGGAAGCCCTGGGGAAGAACTGTCCAGGTGAGCTGACTGGAAGTATGAGTATCCGGATCCGTCCAGGTAAAGGCAAAGAGGAAATAGGAGTCGGGATGTAG
The DNA here is from genome assembly GCF_963455315.2 of Globicephala melas. NCBI lineage: Eukaryota > Metazoa > Chordata > Mammalia > Artiodactyla > Delphinidae > Globicephala > Globicephala melas. The sequence goes on along the minus strand of NC_083327.1, from coordinate 69,529,395 downwards.
GGGGATAGTGAAAAAGGCATCTTTGAGATCCAGAACCATAAAGTGGGTTGTGGATGGGGGGATATGGGAGAGCAAGGTGTATGGGTTTGGTACTACTGGGTGGAGAGGAATTATGGCCTCATTGATTATTCGGAGGTCCTGGACCAGGCGATAATCCCCAGAGGCCTGCAGACAGGCAGGATGGGGGTGTTGCAGGGAGAGTCAGTAGGGATAAGGAGTCCCTGGTTTAGGAGTCTGGTGATAATAGGTTGTAGGCCCCTAAGGTGAGTCTCAGAGATGGGAAATTGGGGCCTTGATGGAAATTTGGAGGGGTCCTTTAGGCGGATGAGGACGGGGGAATGGTGTGTTGCTATTATGGGCTTAGAAGTTTCCCAGACTTGGGGATTGATTGGGTTCGGTGTGATTGGAAGAGGGGGATACGAGGGGGAGGGTTCTAGAAACAGGCCGAGAAGAGGAAGCAAGAGTTGGGAGGAGGGGACCTTAGGGTCAAGTCTAACCAGCTGGAGGGAGGCCCCTAAGTGGAAAAGGACATCTCGGCCTAGCAAGGGAACTGGGCAGGATGGTATGACTAAGAAGGAATGAGTAAAAGGGAGTCCTTCGATATGACATGGGAGTGGACCGGTCTGGAGTGGGAAGGATGGTTTGCCATCAATACCCATGACCGAGATCTGGGAAGGAGAAACTGGCCCGGAATAAGTAGGCAGGACCGAATAGGTAGCCCCCGTGTCCACCAGAAACGAGATGGACTTACCCGCTACCTGTAGCGTTACCCTGGGCTTGGTGAGGGTGATGGGGGTCTAAGAGTCTGGGCGCCGTCAGTCGTCAGCCAATTCCAGCAGTTCGAGTGGTAATGCCGTTGGGTCGGCCTGCCCCCCGCGCGGAGACGCTGAGGGAGGGCCAGTCGTAGGGCAGTCACTCTTCCAATGGCCCGTTAGCCTACAGCTGGGACAGGGCTTAGAAGGAGGTCGGGGATTGGGACATTGGCAAGCCTGTATTTGGAGATAGGGTCCTTAGAGAGGTAATTAAGGTATAATGAGGTCATATGTGTTGGTCGTAATTCAATATGCCTGACGTCCTTAAAAGAAAAGGAGATTGAGACACAGACACAACCATGCACAGAAGGAAGACCAGGTGAAGACACAGGGGACGATGTATCTATAAGCTAAGGAGAGAGGCCTCAGAAGAAGTCAACCCTGCTGACACTTTTATCTTGAAAATCTAGTCTCCAAAACAGTGAGACAATAAAATTGTGTTGTTTAAGTTACTCAGTCTGACCACAAACGCGGTGGCTTAAAACAGTAGAAATGGATTCTTTCCAGGTCTGGAAGCCAGAAGTTTGAAATCAACTTTACTGGCATGGAATCAAGATGTTGGCAGGGCTATACTCTCCTGGGAAGCTCTGGGGGAAAATCCCTTCCTTGTCTCTTCCAGCTTCTGGGGCTTCCGGCATTCCTTGGCTTATGGCTGCATCACTCCAAGCTGTGCCTTTGTGATCATGTGCCTTTACCTCTTCTGTCTGTGTCTTCCCTTTGCCTCTCTTTTATACTGATACTTGTAATTGCATTCAGGGCCCACCAGGTTAATCCAGATAATCTCCCCTTGTCATAACCCTTCACTTAGTTACTTTTATAAAGACCTTTTCCCATATAAGGTACAAGTTACAGGTTCCAGGGGTTAGGACCAGCATCGTTGGGAGCCATTATTCAGCCTAATGGGGGGGATGCATTCAGATACTCACTGAGCGAACACAAGTTGCCTTCTTGTTACCCTTGCATTAGTAATGCTTAATGAACAAGATGTTCAGTGGACCTGCTCATGTTGAGATCAGGGAGAGATGAAGAGTGGAAAAGAGAACACTGAGCCTTAAAAACCGTTGCAGAATATTTCTATAGTGACTTCAGCTTTGAGCTTTAGCCTCCTATTTTAAAGTGTTAAAGTTTATATTTTGGAATGGAAATAAGTAATTTGAATGTAAAAGTAGGATACAGATCCAGCCAGTAAGTGTCGGCAGTCTTTTACTGTTGCACCCAGTCTTGCTATTCAGTATAGGACTTTGCATACCAGAAATCGTGCTCTTTCCCCTCTGCCTATCCTCCCATCTCAGAGGCACAGAATGACAGGTGACTGTGTGTTAGAGCAGCTCACGTTTGTGTGGGAACAGCACTTTTGACCTCTGAATCTCTGGTGGCAAAGGGCCCAGAAAGGAAGAAGCAACTCTGAGACTCCTTTAACCCTTTTCTGTCACCTGTGGCCTCTTCCCGGGAATCAGAAACCACCAGGTGTGTCCGTGTCCCCATTTGCCCAGCACGTGAGCTTTGTTCCTTTGACTCCTCGAATGCTACCTAAGGTGAACCCTCTACCACTTTCAAGAGGAGGTCAGTGGTTGCTGGCTCCTGGGCTGCCAACAACGTCTGATAATAATAATAATGCCTCCTATTTAGTTTAGTATTTGATACCAAAGAGCACTTTGGGGCAGGTTCTGCCTTCCAGATACTGGAAATACAAAAGCAGAGAAGACACATTTTCAGCCCTTAGGCATCATTTCAACCCAGTTAATTATAACTCATTCAAGCCCAAAAACTCAAGGAGGATGAGAGAGGTATTACTATGCTCATCCTCCAAATGAGGGAGCTTAGGGTTAAAAGCTTATTTAAAAAAAAAAAAAAAAAAAGTAAAATTGTGACTTTTATACAGACATAAGAATGGACATGCATTAAAGATTTTGTTTAAATCATTCAGTGTGGGAACCAGGCAGATGTTAAAGCTGGTTCAGAAAAGAAGTCAAGGGAACCCCTTGGCGGTCCAGTGGTTAAGACTCTGTGCTCTCACTGCCCAAGGGCCCGGGTTCAATCCCTAGCTGGGGAACTAAAATCCTGCAAGCTGCATGGCCAAAAAAGAAAGTCTAGAAGCACATATTTGTGTGGAACAAAGGAAGGAAGGTTGAAGTGAACTGTAGATGGAAGCACAACTGTTCCCCCTTCTCACCCCCCCTTCACCCCCCTACGTTGGTGGCAGAGGGAGACTGAAGGAAGTCAATAGAACTCATACCAGACAGGACAGAATTTGTATGCCTGCTACTTACGGCATACAAAGTACTAAAATTGCTCCCATGGAATCAAAATCAAATAACTCAAGGATATGTAGACATACACAGGGTTTCCCAAATAGGGCCTGCATGTGAATCTTAGACTCCCTGGCACCAGGTTAGAGACAACCTGTTCTACACAATCAGTCCTGCTTTGTCTCGAAATGCTCATTGAAGCAGCCAATGTAGCAAGATGCAGCCGAACCCAACTCTTGGGGAGACTGCCCAGACTCTCCTCATACCAGGACACAACTCCCCGGAGGGAAGCCAGCTTTGGAATTTGCTCAGACATCCACTGCTTCTCACTGCGGTTGGAATGACAGCTTGAATTAGATTGAAAAGTAACCATTTGTTTCCTTCCAAATTCAGATGGGAAGAGCATACGAGGGGTCAAAGGTACCAAAATGTGAACTCAGAAAGGGGCTTAAGTCAGGGACGTGGGATGATCATAGCTGTGGGGAAGAAAGCAGTCAGCCCAGAATAATAAAACTATAGCAGTTTACAAAATTGTGGCAGTTTATGGTTCTGAACATTCCATACTGGAAATAAATAGAAAAGCATTAAAGTCTCAGATTATCTTTGTGTATTAAATTTTATGTATTTGATATACTGGGCTGAAGAAAAGGACATTAACAAAAAAAAAGATAGCGCCATTAACAACTTTGCCTACCACTAAAGACCTAAAAATGTGGCAACTCAAAAAGAAACAAATAATCATTTAAGTGTAAACTGTCTCAGAAATCTAGGTCATCATCAGACTTTGGTCTCTTTGGGCTTTTCACTTGGAAAGAATGCTGTGCCTTTTTTTTTTTTTTTTTCCCGTACGCGGGCCTCTCACTGTTGTGGCCTCTCTCGCTGTGGAGCACAGGCTCCGGACGCGCAGGCTCAGCGGCCGTGGCTCACGGGCCCAGCCGCTCCGCGGCATGTGGGATCTTCCCGGACCGGGGCACGAACCCGTGTCCCCTGCATCGGCAGGCGGACTCTCAACCACTGAGCCACCAGGGAAGCCCTGCTGTGACTTTTTTAGAAAAGTTGTCTTTATGCTCTAAGCCTTTTAAAAACTTATTCATAAGCTAAATGACTTTAACTCTGCACCAGGTGGCAAAGTGCTGCCTTATTGCAAGAGGCTTTATTGTTTGTTCTGGTTTTTGTTTTGTTTTGTTGTAATTGTTGTTATTTTTACTTTAAAAAAATCTTCCATTTCTTTTTCAAGGATCTTTTTCAACTTAAAAATGTTTGGCATAAGTAAAAATAGTGAGGGTTATTCAGTAATAAATGTCCTTATGGAATAAATGTGAAGACCCCCAAATTAAGGTCCAAAGCAAGGAAAGGTAAAAAATGAAGAGTAATGAAACAAGAAGATAGGGTTTCAGACGACAGCCCTGAGGGATTTGTCTTAAATTATAGTCACGTAACAGCAAGAGAAGAAGAGGTAAATTAATCTGTCAACAAGATGTAAGAATCAACCACTCATACAAAGAAGTGCTTTGTAGCTTCGTGGAACCATTGCCAGACACTCTTATGATTCAAATTACTCACATGGATAAATAATAAGTAAAAAAGATTATCACTCAAGATTTTAACACAATCTGTTAAGCAAAAATACCCCAATAATACACCATGAGTAATTCTTCAATACCCTGTATCCTACTGACTGTAGGCCCTGCTTCCTGACAACGAGTCACTTAACGAGTCACTAAAGGCAGCAGGAAGCAGCAGCCAGAAGATGCTGCTTGTCAAAGTTACCTTTCTAAAAATACTTTGATCACGTCATCTCCCTACTTAAAAAACCTTTGCTAGCTCCTTGTTGACAGTGGAAATGTCCCAAACTCCTGAACAGGGTACAACTGTCCTTTATTAGCTGACCCAGCTCTACATATCCGGTCCCATCTCAGCCACTGCTATGACCTGTATTGTGCTCTCCCCCCAGATTTGTATGTTAAAGCCCTAATGAAGCCCTCATTGTGATGGTATTTGGAGATGGGGCCTTTGGGAGGTAATTAGGGTTAGATGAGGTCATGATGTTGGGGCCCTCATGATGGGATTAGTGTCCTTATAGAAGAGGCACCCAGAGAGCTTGGCCCCCACCCTTCCTCTGCCAAAGCATGCACCAAGGAAAGCCCACGCGAGGACATAGTGAGAAGGCTGCCGTCTGCAAACCAGGAACAGAGCCCTTACCAGAAACTGAATCAGCTGGCTCCTTGATCTTGGACTTCCCAGCTTCCAGAACTGTGAGAAATAAATTTCTGCTGTATAAGCCACCAGTCTTTGGTATTTTGCCTTAGCAGCCCATGCAGACGAAGACAGCCACTTTCTCTTAACAAAATTCCAGGTACACTAAACTTGCTATCCCCTTAACACCTGAGTGCCTTGTCAATATGCTGTTCTCTTTACCTAGAATGCTCTCCTAACCCTTCTCTGTCTTTTTAATAACAGGGGCTATTGCAAACCGACCACTCACCACTGTCATTTTCATCCAGATGGCTTATAATATTTGTTGCTTATTGAAGGGGCGACACCACTTAAACTCAGGGAATATATTACAATATATTAGCATCTATCCATGCATTTCTTTGGAAACATGGTCTTATATATCTACTTTTTTATGGCTGGTCTTGGTGAACTTACTTTAAACATGTTATTCTGAAGATTTCTTCTTTGGTTAACCTTTAATCAAAACTTCTGCATTCATTTTTATTATTTTCAAGCCCCACAGAAGTAGCTCTTCATCTAAAAAACCTTCACTCCTGGACTTCCCTGGTGGCACAGTGGTTGAGAGTCCGCCTGCCGATGCAGGGGACACGGGTTCGTGCCCCGGTCCAGGAAGATCCCACATGCCGCGGAGCGGCTGGGCCTGTGAGCCATGGCCGCTGAGCCTGCGCATCCGGAGCCTATGCTCTGCAACGGGAGAGGCCACAACAGTGAGAGGCCCATGTACCACAAAAATAATAATAATAATAATAAGTAGTATACCATTTGAACAGTGTCATTTTTCTAAAGTACATATAGATCAACTAGAAAAATGCAAAAGCTAAGAGAAAATCGTATTTAATATGACAGGTTAATTAGGTGAGATGAAATTATTAGTCTTTTGCTGAATTCCAAGTCGGGATTAAAAAGTGATTGGACCTACGTTTTGTTTACGTCTGATCTTCTATAAGTACATGTACATACAAAAGCTGTCTGGGCAAAAATTTGGGGTTGCTTTTCATGCTTCTGAAGACTCCCATATTGTAATTTTTATACCACCAAGAGTATGAGATACATAACAGTCACAAGCACACTGATTAATATCAGATTTGCATGTGATTATGCTATGAACTATATAGACATACAGGCAAATGAGAGGAGCAAAGTCAGGGTCAACCACAAGTAAGTTCATTTCTGTCAGCCCCGTCGTGAAGAACTGTGAAACCCAAACCACACAGCCCTGCAGGCCTCTGTTGCCAATAGTTGATTGCCTCGTCACACTGTCCTCCAGCATCAGTGTTTTGAGCCTTTAGATTTTCTGTAGTTCTGTGATGCATTTGTTGAGTACTGTAGGGGGAGGAAAGAACAGCAGAGGGTTGCTTTGTTCTTCAGCAGTTTCATTGAGGTATAATTCACATATAATAAACAGCACACACTTAAATTTTCAGTTTTATAAGTTTTAACATTGAAATAGCCCCATGAAACCATCACTATGGTCAAGACAGTGAGCATCTGCATTACCATTACCACGAAAAGTTTCTTCATGCATCTTTGTCATCTATCTCCTACTAAATCTTCCCAACAGATCTGTTTTTTGTCACTAGAGATTCATCACATTTTCTAGAGTTCTGTATGAATGGAATCAAACTGTGCACACTTTTTTTTATGGAAGAGAAGACAATGAGGCAGACACGAAGAAGTTATCAATGAATGAAAGAGCAAGGTGAACTCAACATGATGTGTGGCAAGATCGGATGGCGTGCATTTCACAGAAGCAGTGGCTTTTGAAGGAGGACTAAAGAAGTGGCTTACAAGAGGCTATCTTCATGCTCTGAGGTTCTTGGGGTAAAAGCAATGGCTCCCATGCTGTTCTCTCTAAAGGAAACTATTTGTAAGGGAAGGTCCAGATTTCTATTAGGGCTGGAAGGTGAAGGGAAAGTTAGAGAAAAGGCATGGGATAAGGTATCTCACAGCTAATAGATCGTAAGTCCAGAGTGTACACACTTTTTTTTGTCTGGCTTCTTCCACTAAGCATAATTATTTGAAGATTCATCCATATTGTTACACGTATCAATGACTGAGGCAATCATAGGGCTCGCCTTACTTGTCTCGGAAGGATTACTCTCCGGCATTGCCTGATGTCTGCTGTCTAGAAAACCATTGTTGTATATATTTGATTTTATTGTTTGTTTGTTTCATACAGGAGAATAAATCCTGCCCTTGTTCTTCCATCTTGCCAAAAAGCAGAAGTCTCTGTCATAGAGTTTTACAGGAAAAAAAAAAACATATCTTAAAATAGACTTTATTTAAATTCAAATGGTTATCAATCGACATACTATTTGCAGTGAAAACAAAAACAAAAATACTTCACTCAGAATATATCTTTTTTTTTTTTGCAGTACGCGGGCCTCTCACTGTTGTGGCCTCTCCCGTTGCGGAGCACAGGCTCCGGACGTGCAGGCTCAGCGGCCATGGCTCACGGGCCCAGCTGCTCTGCGGCATCAGACCGGGGCACGAACCTGTGTCCCCTGCATCGGCAGGCGGACTCTAAACCACTGCGCCACCAGGGAAGCCCCAAATTATATCTTAATGGAAGTTAATTGGCTGACATAGCAGGCAAAGAAAAATCCAATAAGAATCAGAATGACATCTTGGCAACTGACTAAATTAAAAGGCTAGTCTCTGAAACTTATACATTTTGCTATATAACCAAACCCACTGCTTATTGCTGAAAATTCTTATGATCAGAATTTTCTTTACATAAGATGCTTTTAATAAAATATTGACAAGCATATCTTTATGTATAACTTAGTGGAAGAAACCTTTATTCAATTACTGTTAAATAAATACATGTTTACTCTTAATCTATTGGTCTTGTAGTCAACTTGAAGAGTGGAGACAGGGGAGAAGCTGGAGCAGGGTTGGGGAGGGAGAAAAGGCTGCAGACAGAAAACAGCCAGTAATTTCATGTTAGACAGATGAAAAGAAAGAAAGAGAGAGACAGAGAGAGAGAAAGGAAGGAAGGAAGGAAGGAAGGAAGGAAGGAGGAGAGAAAATTTTAAAAAAAAGATTGATTTATGAAAAAGCGGGCACAGTACCAGACCATAAACAAAATCCCTCCAGGGCAGATTGTACAAAAGGCATTTCACAAGTTAAACAATCCCCTAACCGTCAAGGTTGTGAAAGAGACCAGAGATTAAAAACGGAAGCAGTCTCTCTTCTTTCTGTATTGTTTAAGACAGAAATTCCCAGTATCTTTGAGGCTGAATCTCAATATCATCATGAGTTTGATTCCCTGACATGCTCTCCAACCCCCCATTCCTTCTAGAAGTGTGATATGCTATTTCTCATGAAATTAAAGGTAATTTTATTCCATCTTTTGATTTGATTGGGCTACCCCGTGGACTCTCCCCAAACAGAAAGTGAGGTCCATAGATTTAGAAGATGAGAGCTGCCTGGAAAGGAGCTGACCCATGCATGGTGGGCTTTCCCATTTACTCCCAACTTCTCTGCTGGGTTCCTAACTGTATTTAAGTGTAATTCCACCCTGCCTGAGCTTTTCTAGGTAAAGACTGGTTTCTGGGTCAGAACCCTGGTCTGTGAATACCACTAAGTCCACTGGAAGATGTTTTGCACATATAGGCTTTGATAATTACAATTTGTCTTTTATTTGAACAGTTCTTAGCAAAAGACAGTTGGGTGCTTAAATATAAAAGAACCACAATACCTCCTTCTCATAGAGCAGCTTATGGTATTATTAAGAGAAATTTGGCCAACAGTGGAGAAAGCAAGAAAAGTTAGTGCCTGGTAACCAGAGGTCTGCACATGCTGTTTTGTCTTGAATAATTACTAACAGTGCCTCCTTTTACTCTCAGAAGAGTTCTGGTGTGAATGATAAAATATAAGGTCACTCTACAAACAACCCTACTAATATTTTAAGAGATACTCTTGCATTCTGTGGACATGGTTAAATACTGCGACATACACAAAAGCTCCTTGATAATAAGGGATTAGTGCAATTGCAGTGAATCAAAAGTCTGAAAACATATCACAGGCATACTTTACTTTATCGCGCTTTGCAGATACTGCATTTTTTACACACCGAAGGTTTATGGCGATACATTCCACAAGAAATAATGAGTGTGTTGCTCTGCATGCAAAGAAAGTGGTTTCTTGAGGTGGAATCTGCTCCTGGTGAAGATGCTGGGAAGATTGTCGAAATGACAACAAAGGCTTTAAAATATTACATAAAATCAGTTGATAAAGGAGCGTGGGGTTGGAGATGATTGACTCCAATTTTGAAAGAAGTCCAACTGTGGGAAAAATGATATCAAAGAGCATTGCATGCTACTGAGAAATTGTCCCTGAAAGGAAGAGTCAATCGATGCAGCAAACTTAAATTTTTGTTTTTAAGAAGTTGCTGCAGTCATCCCAGGCTTCAGCAGCCACCAGTCACCCTGATCAGTCAACAGCCGTCCGCATGGAGGCAAGACCCTCCACCAGCACAAAGATTACTACTCCCTGAAGGCACAGATGATGGCTAGAATTTTTAAGCAATAAAGTATTTTTAGGTTAAGGTATGTATATTGTATTTTTAGACGTAATGCTGTTGCACACTTACCAGGCTACAGTCTAGTGTAAACACCACGATTATGTGCCCTGGGAAATCAGAACATTCTTGTGACTCGTTTTATTGCAATACTTGTTTTATTGATGGTCTGGAACCCAACCTGCAATATCTCTGACGTGTGCCTGTAATTAATCAGTTATCTATTATTTTGTCCACATTTTCCACTTAACCTGCCTGTCCATCCCCCTGGGCCCTGGACAAGAGACAGTGTGCACACAGGTGCTCAGGGAAGACAGGGCTGTTTGGAAACCAGGGGAAAGGCTTGCACCAACCAGAGGAACTGGGATAATATCAGCTCTGGGAAGGAACTCACACGTTTTTGAACCCAGAGGTCATTACAAAGTGATGAGTGCAGAGGGGAGGGAAGAGGTAATAGGAAATCACAAGTTGCCTTTGCCTGGTTCTGCTCCTGCCTGTTTTGTCACAGCCTGTGGCAAGGGGTGGGGAATTTAAACGCACTTGTATTGCCTCGGTCAAGCTTAGAATATACTCCGCCCAACATCCCACCAACTGTCCAGGACAAACTCTTCCTCGTGTCCCCACTCCTGCTCCCTCCATTTGTTTACTTCCAAGAGTAGAAGGGAAGCTGCAGTGCAAGCATAAAGGTGAGCATCACCTGGGAAACAAGTTCCTGATAGAATGATGGCATCGTCAGTGGGTCTGTTCTGTTGTCTAAACTACAATTGGGACACTCATAGTCGCAACTAAAACCCATCAGAATGTTTAAAACCATAATCATCACTTGAATTGCTGGGAGGAAAGAAAAGCATGCAATTAATAAACACTTGTTAACCCAAAGAAAAGAACATTGGTCAGTATTCATGCAATTACTTGCTCCATAGCAGAAATGCCTAATTTTTAAAATAAAATTTATTTCTGGCTTTAAACAAACTATATCCTGTGGTGTTTAATACATAGTAACACATTATGAAAGCAGATCAAGAACAATGAAGTCTACTTGGCGTTACTCCTTGAGGCTATTCAGATTACACTGATCAAATAGGATAAAAAGTCAGTTGTACTAGTCGGGATTCTCCAGAGAGACAAAACCAACAGGAGACATATGTATATTTAAAAAAATTTTTTTATAAAAATATATTAAATTTCTATCTAATATATAACATTGTACATATATAATTTACCATACAAATTGTATCCATATGAAATATAGATAAGAAATTATATATATAATCTCTTCTGATATATATAACAGAAAGAGATTTATTTTAAGGAATTGCCTCATGCAATTTTGGAGGTTGGCAAGGCCAAAATCTGCAAAGTAGGCCAGCAAGATGGAGACCCAGGGAGGAGTTGCAGTTCAAGACCAAAGGCTATCTGCTGACTGACTTCCCTTTGTCCCTAAGAGGTCAGTCTTTTTCTATTAAGACCTTCAACTGATTGGATGCAGCCCACCCACATTAAAGAGAGTAATCTGCTTTACCCAAAGTCTACTGATTTAAATGTTAATGCTTCATCTCTAAGCTAGTTCTACTTTGATCTTAACTTATGAAGTCCTGAGCTTCTGAGCCATTATTATCACAGATTTACCTCATACTCTTACATTAACCTAAAATATTTAAGGTGTTCCGTACAAACCATAGACCTCTGTAAATTTCTGTCATTGTTGCTGTCTGTTCTTAGAAATGTTCTTTGCCTTCTGGTTTTAGAGCTCTTTCTCTTCTATTTAGAATGACTATACCTATTGCACAAATTTTATTTCATGTAATCTTGCCTCAAACTCTTGAAAATGCAAATGTATTCATAGGGGAAGATAGTAGACACATATATAGGATCTTATTACAGAGTACTTGATAGTTTTATGCTACATAGTCCTCTTATAATGGAGTCACTTTTATTTTAAAAAATCCTCCCAGTGTACGTAGTCTTCGGGTTTTTAGTACGCCTCCGTTCTTCATTCCTAAGGAAGTCAGGGAGGACAAGGGTCTGGGCAAGAGGGTCAGAGCCACAGGCAGAGGATCACCACCAAACCAGTGGACCAGGGCCAGCCTGGCTCGGGCCAGAGCAGGAGGCAGCAAGCAACAGCCACGCCAGAAAGAGCTGGCGCGGGAGCTAGGTCATGCAGCCAGAGGCAAACAGGCTGGGGAGGTTAGAGCAGAGCAAGGCCTCTCAGAGCTCACGGGACAGAAGCTTGGCCCTGGCCCTGCCTTCTCCTGTGAGCAGGCATCTGTAAAGTGGTTGTATTTCAGGCACTGCCTCTAATTGCCTTGCTTTTCTCTCCTTGCCTCCAACGCTTCTAAATGACAGTAAATTCCTGGATTTTCGCACCTTCAGCAGCTCATTCTGAATCTAAAGTTGCTGTTAATATTAATCAGATATTTAACTAATATTAATCAGGGCAAATTGCAGAAACTATCAGTAAGCAATTTGGACTGACTGACTTCTGCGAGAGATGTGGGATTTTTTTTTAAGCTTAAATGCCTCACTTCCAAACATGATCTTTTTCCTGTATTAAAACATAGTAAGTAGTTTCTTTCCTGTGTGGTTTATTGTAGAAGCCTTTTATGAAATGCTTTATTATTTAAATGGATTTATGAATGAAATGGGACACTTAAAGCCATTGTTCTCTAAATCACAAATACACTAAAACATTATTATAATCTGATGACTTTTTGAGGTGTCTTTCAATCTAAAATTAGAAACTAAACTACCTTTCTAATCGACTTCAATCTAGGCACCACTGTAAAAAATATGAAGAAAGTGTTTGGTTTGTTTCCCCTTCCAGGATATACTTACCCCAACAATCACCATAGGTATCTTTCTCGTTCCACTGAACCCCCTTGTCCTTAACCCACAAATCCTTGATGCCTATAGAATGGATTTAGGACCTAGTACTTCTTCTTCTTTTTTTTTTTTTTATAATTTGCTATTTTTCCATTCTGCTTTTTTTTAATTTAATTAATTTATTTTTTTATTTTTGGTTGTGTTGGGTCTTCATTGCTGCACACAGGCTTTCTCTAGTTGCGGTGTGTGGGCTTCTCACGCGGTGGCTTCTCTTGTTGCAGAGCATGGGCTCTAGGCGTGCAGCTTTCAGTATTTGTGGCTCGCGGGCTCTAGAGCACAGGCTCAGTAGTTGTGGCTCACAGGCTTAGTTGCTCCGCGGCATGTGGGATCTTCCCGGCCCAGGCCTTGAACCCGTGTCCCCTGCATTGGCAGGTGGATTCTTTTTTTTTTTTTTTTTGCGGTACGCGGGCCTCTCACTGTTGTGGCCTCTCCCGTTGCAGAGCACAGGCTCCGGATGCGCAGGCTCAGCAGCGGCCATGGCTCACGGGCCCAGCCACTCCGCGGCATGTGGGATCTTCCTGGACTGGGGCACGAACCCGTGTCCCCTGCGTCGGCAGGCGGACTCTCAACCACTGTGCCACCAGGGGAGCCCGGCAGGTAGATTCTTAACCACTGTGCCACCAGGGAAACCCTAGGACCTAGTTTTTAATCTTCTCATCACCAAAATCTCCCAAGTAGGTAATTCCTTTGCCTCTTCTCTCCATGTACAAAGTTTGAAACGCTGATTTCATTGCCATGCTGAGAAGATATAATATCACTTATGAGTAAAGAAACTCGGTCTTTCATTCGCCTGTATAGTATACAATGTATAGGGGCTATACTGAGGTAGGGCACACTGGCCACCTCATTCGGAATTGCTGGTTGTGAGCTGCACAACTCCATAAAGAAAACCTTCTAAACACTCTAAAAAAAGAGGCATCAGTTCCACACAGTATGTTGCTCTTTTTCACGTGAAGTGCTGCCTCAAAATGGTACTGGTGTCAGACAGTTGGTTTGCTGAGTTCCAGCTGTTCTGATTCTGCACTGATTAACACCATGACCTTGGACAAGAATTCAGTGTCTGCATTTAGTGTCTTTATTTATAAAATGATGGGTTAATTATCTCTAAGGTCTAACTTATTTGCTTGTCTTGTTCCTGGAAGAGGACCAATACAGAATCAGCAGACCCCAGCTCTACTTTCTGTTCTGTGGTTCTGTGCTGTGAGACCTGGAGATCGAGCTCGATTGAATGCTGTTTGTCCCTATTTCCCCAAATGCTAAGTAGGGACAACTTGAGTTACTCATGAGATTGATAGTGAAGTTACAATAATTGGTCATAAAAACAGTTTGAAATAATTTAAAATGTATTATACAAATGTAAGGGGCTCTCCACTTAAAATTAGCTTAGTTTAGGGCTTCCCTGGTGGCTCAGTGGTTGAGAGTCTGCCTGCCGATGCAGGGAACATGGGTTCATGCTCCGGTCCAGGAAGATCCCACATGCCGTGGAGCAGCTGGGCCCGTGAGCCATGGCCGCTGAGCCTGCGCGTCCGGAGCCTGTGCTCTGCAACGGGAGAGGCCACAACAGTGAGAGGCCCGCGTACCGCAAAAAAAAAAAATTAACTTAGTTTAATTGTACTTATCAAGGTGGATTCACCTGACTTTTTTAGGGGGAAAGACTTGTCTCTGCTGGTGAAGAAAGCAGAGCAAAACAATGGTGTCTAAGTCAGGACTTCAAGGGAGGAAGCAAGAGCAGAGGGTGAAGGTAAGGATATTTTTCCTGACCCAGTGTGTGGGCCAGTCCCAGCCCTTCTGGCTCAGGGCACCTGCTCTGAATGAACCAAAGTCTGGCTGAGGCTGGAAGTTACTGTGGATATTTCCAGGTTTGCATGTGCCTCAGAGGTCCATAGGGAATGAAGAAGACTTTCTTGACCAGTTCCCTCTTCAGCCAATTCTTTTACCATCCAGCCCCTCCCATCCCTGATCCTGAGGTCCATATCTTCTCAGACTTCTAGGACAAACTCAAGGATGCTTTAATGTTGCTGTTTATATTATGCCAAGCCAGGGCACTCTTAAATATAAGCTTGTACAACAATTAGATCAGGTGCATTTACTTTGATGCACTTTGCATTATGGGCAACCCTGAAAAGTACTACAGTTGTCCCTTGGTATCCATGCAGGAATGCTTCTAGGACCCTCTGTGAATACCAAAATGTGAGGATGCTCAAATCGCAGAGTCGGCCTGCTGCACGGTTTCACATCTGCGTTGGATTAAACAAACCCCAGATCCTGTAGTACTGTATTTATTGAAAGAAATCTGCTTACAAGTGGACCCACGCAATTCAAACCCATGTTGTTCCATGGTTACCTGTATTTTCCTTCTGTCTCTTTCTAAAGCCTGCTTTCCTCTATTTCATGTTTATGTTCTTTAACAAACATTGAAAGCATTTAATCAAGTGTGGGAAGCAACTGAAAGTTATTCTAGTGCTGAGGCATCAGTAAGTTCTGTTTCTCCAAGGAACGTTATTGTGTGACCTCACTAGGAAGGGGAGAGATAGAAGCGTACACTGTTTGTCATGTTTCTCTGCATAAGATATGCGGAGCAGCAGGCAAGCAGAATCGGGGAGTGGCTGGTTTAACTCTGGACACAGATTAGGCACCTGAAAAAGATGATGAGGCATCTGAGTTGTGGTGATATAGGCTTTAATGAATGACCTATGTGGGCTTACTCTAGATCTTTCCATTTCAGGTTGGAAATGAAATTAAGCTTCTGATAAGTGAACTGCAAGTCAATTTAGGGTTAATTTAATTTTTTATGTTTGTTTGTTTTCAACATCTTGTTAATTAAATCACAGTGTGTGGTAGTCAGGTCCTAGACTCAGGTCCTGGCTCACAAACTGATTTTACCGTCCTTTCTACTTACAAAATATGGGTGATATGAAAATCCATAATGCCTTGGGGAACATAAAATGCCAGTGAAGCTAGTTCCAGGACTTCCATGAGAAGGATATCAAGGGTAATTCACTTGAGTTCTTCCTTCGTGTCCAGAAAGTCAATAAAACTGCTACACGGAACAAGACTTGCCCAGCAACGTCAAGGAAAATTTAGGAGGAGGTTGTCAGAATTGTACCCTATGCGGTTCTGATTATACCATACCTTAATGTGCAATTCATAGGAAAAAAAGAAACACATGCAGACCTAGGCTTGGGATTGGGGTTAGCGTCCACAGGTGAAACAAATAGGATATAGACATAAACTTTCAGAGCTAAATTTGGAGGCTTCCACCTCTCTTTTTAATCCTTTCACCATCCTGAGACCCTGAGACTCTCCTAGTTCCATGTTTCAGATCTTCTTTTTCAGACCTTCAACTGTCAATAATCCTTCTAAATAAAGTACTGCCTAGTCCAGGGTTATTTATCTTTTAATAGGTGATTCTAGAAGACCTCATAGTCAAGAAAGAAACACATTGATAATCTGGTGTCCCACCCAGAGGACTTGTCTTTCACACAGCTGTGCAGACCTCAGACTTCCCAACCTTGAAGAAGACAAGAAGACATTCTCTGTTAGAATCTTGTTTTCTTCAAAGGAGAGTCAGTCCAGAGAGGAATCAGGAGGCCATTTGCCAGACACTAGCTTCAGCTATGTAAGCTGATGGGAATGAAGAAGACTCTTACCCTTTAATCCTTTGAGTTCTGGAAGAAAGAATTAGAAAGGCCCACTCTTGCTTTCTAGGTCTTACTGTTCTCTCATCTACACTCTGAAAGATATATAACTCTTCTTTTACTGGGAAAACTCCCCTAAGTCTGCATTTTATCTATCAATACTTATGTGATAGAACTTTTCCTATTGCAAATCTTTCCTACTTTCCTGCTGACCTACTTGAGTGATCACTAGTATCAACTCACACTTATTGATTTGCTTACACACATCTTCCCTCCAGCCTCATCTTCTGTATTCTGAACACATTCTGAATTGTTTGTCTACCTAAAGAGAAATGGAAGTAATGCTGGTTAATTTATTTATTCAGGAAATGTTCTGTCTTAGCAAGATAAATTAACTGCTGTGGTCATTTCAGATATTTCACTGGAGTGGAAAATAATCCATTGATCCTGAGGACCAGCTTGCCTCTGCTCCCAGAAATATGCCAAGGTAGCTGTGGGCAGGTGAGGGTCTAGCCTAATGGCATTATGCATCCTCTTTCCTTTATTGTCAGTGTTTAAGGTCAGGCTGTGAAAATTGTTCTGCCATCTAAAAGTACCGAATAATAACAATTTACTACTATTGGGGTAACATAAATGTCATTTAGCACACATTTATTTAACATCATCTGTATCATAATCCCCTAGGTTCTGGGGGAATAAGCAATATAGACAACATACCGTGCCTCTAGACCATTTGGATTGGTACTCCAAGGCTTACTAGAAGGATTTAGCTATAAATCTTGATGGTAGGACTCGCCACCCTTCACAGGCTTATCTCACAGGCTGGCTCAGTTGCTTCTGGGTTTTCCCAGGGAGTTTGTCACATGTGCTCAAGAATAAATCCACTGAGGATCTTCTGCACTGGTTCTTCTTCAATGCCCAGTGCCCTCCGTGAGGACATGGCCCCCCTGCCCCCCGGTTTCCATAGGTAGCCCTGTCACTCTGTCAGGCTCTTCGGTAGTTTCCCCATGGTTGTACACAGGTGGGAATGAATTTTCCTCTGCCCAACTTGATGTCACAATTTGTCATTTGGGCTTGAAGCAGTACAGAAACAGCTCTTTCAGCTTCTGCTACTATACCTTCCTGGCTAAGATGCCTGAGTTCACCTCTGGAATCTGCCTAAGGAAAAGATGCCTGTCATTATAGAGTGCTCATATGTGCCAGGCATTGTTCTAAGCACTTTACATGGTGAACTCATTTAAGCCTCACAACAGACTATGCTGCGGGTAGGGTTGGGCAGTGCTATTTATCTTTCCCATCTTAAAGATGGGAAAAGTAAGGTGTAGTATATTAGTCACCTACTGCTACACAACAATTGACCACAAACTTAGTGGCTTAAAACAATAAATACTATGTCACGTTTCCTATGGGTCAGTGCATGGTTTAGTGGTGCCTCTGCTTCAAGGTCTCTCATATGGCTGCAATCAAGGTGTTGGCTAAGGCTTAGGTCTCATCTGAAGGCCTGACTGGGAAAGGATCTGCTTCTGGTCTCCTGTACATAGTCAGTGGTAAGATTCAGTTCCTTTGGGACATTGAATTGAGGGCCTCAGTTCCTATCTGGCTGTTGTCCAGTAGATATCCTCAATTCTATGCCACGTGAACCTCCCCAACAGGATGAATTGTTTCATCAAAGCCAGCAGGGGAGACAGTCTGCCAACAAGACAAAAGTCACAATCTTTTGTAACCTAATTGTGGATGTGATAGCACAACCCCTTTGACATATTCCATTGGTTAAAAACAAGTCGCAGCTCCTGCCTACACTCGTGGGAAGATTACACAGAAGTGTCCATACTAGGAGACATGAGTCATTGGGGGTCATCTTAGAGTCTGTATGCCACATACAGAGAGGTTGAGTAACTTACTCTCTTAGCCCTTTGGGGCTGCTATACCAAAATACCACAGACTAAGTGAGACGTTTATTTCTCACAATTCTGGAGGCTGGGAAGTGGCAAAATCATGGCACCGGCAGATTCAGTGTCTGGTGAGAGCCCACTTCACTGCACCCTCACTTGGTGGAAGGGGCGAGGAGACTGCTGTAGAGATTCTTTTAGAAGAACACTAACTTCATTTATGAGAGTTCTGCCTTCATGACTTAATCACACCTTAAAGGCCCTAACACCTAATACCATCACCTTGGGGATTAGGTTTCAATATGTGAATTTGGGTGGGGGACATAAACATTCAATCTATAGCACTTACCCAAGAATTAACAACTAAGAGACAATTAAGTCAGCTTTTGAGTACAGGAAACCTAGAGCCAAAGGAAAGTGAGAGTCAAATGGTTTGGAAATTATGCTACACATAGAAATAAGTATGTAGTTCTTTCATCATCTTTTGGATGAGTCACTAAAATAAGAGTTGCTGAAGATGGAGGCTTTGTGGTTGTTGATTTTTTTTTTCCCATACAAGTTTTCAATAAACATGAAAACACTATGTGACTTTAACCCAATTATCTAGATTTCCAGGAGCTTTAAAAAAATAATCAGAAGATGTAGTAACCCTATTTCCTTCATTTTCAGGTTGCAGCAACTATTGACTAGAGCTAAGTAACAGCTAAGTAACAGTGTGCTTGTCTGATTCCAACAACTCCCTTTGAGCCCACTTCCTGTTACTAGCATGCCATTTGGCTGTAGGCATTTGACTTTACTACCATTGCAATTGAATAGAGAGCACAGTAGGCCTGAGCACTGAATAGCTAGCCCATTTATGGGATAAATTAAAAGTGGTTTCTCCCATATATCTAATCTATATCAAATTTCTTTGAATAATGTGAGATTTATACATAGAAATTAAATATCACCCCCAAGATGTGTTGTCAGCTTAACAAAGTTACATATATATTTGTAGACAATTGATATGACAACATCATCTGAGAGAGGGCTACCTGCTTATCAGCTCATGCACAAACTAGTTCCACCTGAAATATAAATGCAACACCTTAGAGGTCCTCAACAGTCTTTTGGGAAATAGAATGGTTCATTTGTTCCTCTATTTGGTCAGTGGACATATAATCTGTATGCTAGGAGCTATATTAATATGTCAGTTATAATAGCTCAAACTGCAAAACATTGAAATTTACATGATTGATAATATCCACAATGTTCCGTAGCAAGTCTCTGGTGTACAGGAACAATACCTGGGTCTTCTACTTGTTCCAAAATTCCAAGCTGCCTTGGTTCAAATTCCCTTGATTATTTATATAAATCTGCAAGGTTGATTTGGGGCGATGAACATTATCTTTGGCAAGCTGTTTCTAAATTACCATATAATTGTATGTTATTTGTCATATTCTCCATACTCCAAATAAACTATATAGGAAATATAATTATAGCTATTAGATTCTAAATTCTGGCAATTAGGTGATTCAAACTGGCTCTTTCTCTTTTATAATTCCTTAGGAGCATGTCATAAAAAAGGACTGGTATTCCCCACCGCAGTCCCAGCTGGTAACTCCGATTGTCCCATGATTTCACAGTCATAAATCAGGCTCCATCCTCACACTTGTCTCAGGCCAAGGATGCTTTCTTTAACTAGCACATGACAAACTTTAGTCCTAACTTGTCTGTTGCTTTGGTCCCTGGGTTACCTGAGTGCAGGCCGGTCTAATTGGGAAAGAAAACCTACTTTAACGGTGGTGCTATTTGCCTGACATTGAAAAAAGGGAAGAGCAATTTGTCTGCTTGTTGAATTTGCTTTATCAACTGAATTTGCATTCTCTGACAACTTCTCTCTCTTACAATCTAGTCTGGTGTCTAGGCTTTGTTTCTGGTGTTATTTTTATTCTTATGGTTTTTACACCTTCTCCAACTTGAAAATAGCCTCTAAAAAAAGCCAGTAGGAGCTAAGCCTGTGAGAGATGGTCTGCAGAGTGTGATTTGAGGAGATGCAAGGCCCTCCTTTTTTAGGGCAGCTGGTAGGTCAAACCTAATACTTCTCTTTCTTCTTTTTTTACTTTAAATTGCCAGGGTTGCTGTCACTTCTCTCCATGGTTAAGACACACAGATGATAGCTTTGTTCTAGAAGTCCATGTCAAATACATGCATAGTAGAGAAAAGAGCATATTTGAGGAAATTTGTGATTGCTGGCATTCTTTCTGCTTGTCACTAAACTTTAAGATACATTTTCTTAAAATTTACCAAGAGAAGATTCTCTGAGGAGTTAGAACATAGGACAGAAAGTGAAAATGGGGATAGGATGAAATGAGAGAAGCATACATTTTATTTGTCTTGGAAGTGACAAATAATCATTAAGCATCTACATTATACAGGAGGTATGCTAGATACTGAGGGGAGACACAAAAATAATGCAAAACACACTTCCGTGTGTCTGGAGATAACTGTAAGCTGACATACATTTGTGAAGCAGGTAACAGGGGCGTGAAGCACAGGTCAAAGTGCTGAAAATAGGTAGTATGAGCTACAGAAATCCCTCACAGAGGACATGGGGTTAGAGCTGCACAGTTAAGAGGGAGGAAGTTCAGGCATTATTATTACACGAGCACAAATGACCTGGAATTGGACAGTGTATAGTGTTTTGATGGAGAAAACATGGAAACTAATCAAGCTAGAATGAGAGATTTACTTCGAGCAGTTGAAGACAGGAGTTGAGAATTTACCCCACAAGCATTAGATAGCCATCACAGATATCTGAATAGAGAAGTGACAAGATGAAATGGATGTCTTAGGAAGAATGATGTTGGTGGTGGGTTTGAAGTGGGAAGCGCTGGAGGAGGAAAGACTGGTTCGGCAACAGCAGAGGTCCAAATTTGCCTAGGACGGTAACAGGAATAAATGGACAGGACAGGAAGAAAGTTTTTTTTTTTAAATTTCCTGGACACAGGAAATTATTGAGATGGAGGGGGCAAAAAAGACTGTGAAGTTTACAGCCTAAATGACTCAGCTTGAGGGAGTGAGGGGGTGATCCCCTGTCAGCTAGGCAACTTAGTAAAGGGGAAAGCCCCAGATTTCAATAAGTATAAACATGGAATCAAGAGATTTTAAAGCTGGAAAGGGCTTCAGAGGTCGTCTATGCTAGTCCCTTCAGTTGATAGGAGGATGGCTAAGGCACAGGGCAGACGTGTGATTCAATCTAGGACAGTGAACAAAGGAGGACAAGTGTAGCAGCTGGAACCCACGTCTTCTCCTGCAGGGTCATCTGTCTGCTTCACTATCTGTTCTGTCTAGTTCTCTGGACAGTGGCTCTCAAACTCGGGACCAAGGACCCGGGCCCATCTGCAGCCAAATTAGGCAAAATAAGAAAAATAGACTGAATTTTTCAAAAAGCTAAAATTATTCATTTAAAGAACTAACCTTTACTGGGTGATTATGTCCTTGCTTAATAATTGGTGTTACAATCTCCTTTCATTTAGGAAATGAAGCACTAATACGAATGGTACAATCTTTACTGTCTTTTTTACCACAATTAAAAACTAGTAATTTAAGTTCTTCTTCCAGCTCAAAAAAAAAAAAAAACAGTTCTTTAAAATCTAAATGTCTGAGAGCCATTTCTCAGCATGACGAATCATGTGTGATCTCTTTTCCAAGACACACCAGTTGTGGGTAAAAACCTAGTCACACAAAGAATTACAGAACAGTGTTTTCCTGTCTCTGCCCCCCGTCGGCAAGGGCAGGACTACAGCCGTCTTCTCTTTATCCTTTTCTTGCCTTAGAACTGGGCAGGAGTCCAGGGATGGACACTGGGGTAGAGGTGAGGGGATGAGGGACACCTACTCCCAGCATTTGGAATCACTGTCCCTTCTGTCCCTTGGCCTTGGACCAAGGCATGGTAGTAGTAGCGGGGAAGTGGACCCCAATTCTTTGATAGGGCCCTGTGACATTTCTTCAATCCTTTTGTAAAATATCCTGCAGAATCAGCTTCAAGCCACCTTTCCACTAGATCGCGTTGTCTTTCCCACGTAGACAACCTCCCTGCTGTGGTCTGTGTGGAGGATTACAGTCCCTCAGAGAAGCAGACCTTGGTGGGCTGCCCTGCCAGGGTTCCAGAAAAGATTCGCGACGCCTGAATCCTGTTGGGCTGAGCTCGGTCCCAGGGCAGGTAGAACCTACAAGAATCCGGGCACTGAGTCACGGGACTGGGACACTTTCGGTAAGCCGGCAGGAAGGCCTGATCATCAAAGATTCAAGGACAGCTGCCCCGTTTTTTCCTAAATGTGACCTAATGGGAAGACCGATGCACCCAGAGTTAAGGGATTTGGGCTGCTTCTCCTACCATTTAGGAAGTTAAACAAGTCACTCTTCTTGGGCCTGTTCTCCTCATTTCCAAAACTATGTGTCTAGGATTCCTTTCAGGAATACAGCATCCTAAAATCGAACAGGATTTGGTAGACCTGCTGGGCAGGAGCCACGTGGGGTCCGGTGGGAACCCCCTAGGGGGAGGCGCTGAGACTACACTTCTCTGGACCTGACTCTCAGTCACTTCCCTTCCGGGGAGGCGGGGGAGTGTCGGTGGGCGGCGTGCGCGTCCCCGCTGAGCTCGGCGTGAGCGTCTCCTTCGGGCTCGGCGTGCGCGTCTCCGCCCGGCTTGCCACGGGCCCCGGGGCCCGGCCGGGTGGGCGGGGCAGAGCTGGGCGGGGTGGGGAGGGTGGGGAGGACCGCCACCGGGAGAGCAGGCCGAGGAGCTGCAGGAGGAGGAGGAGAAGGAAGACAGGGGAGGGAAAAGGCGGCGGCCCGGCTGGGCAGAGAGGCGAGGAGGAGGCGGGTTGCACGGGGGTGTGGGGCGCGGAGCGGCGCCGGGACAGCGGGGAGCAGCCGGGCACGGCGGTCACGGCAGCCAGGGTCTGGGCCGCGGTTCGGCCGGGCCGGCCGGTGAGTGTCGGGGAGGCCCGCCCGGGAGGCCGGCGCCGTCCGGGCTGCGCCGGGGCCAGAGGCGGTGGCCGGGCAGTGCGAGGCCCGCGGCCGGGGCGCAGGCGGCCGTGGGGCCGGCGGGCCGGGCCTGGGGCGGAGCAAACGCGGCCCCGTCCGGGCGCCGAGAGGAAGTCGGCGGTGTGGGCGTCCGCGCCCAGCCCGCTGCCCGGCCCGCCGTGGAGGCCTCCAGCAAATGGCGACCCAGGCCCCGAGGGCCGACCCCAGTGGCACCCGGGCTCGCGTGTCTGTGTGTTGGGGAGGGGTGACGCCGGAGTTAAACTTAGGGAGCCCCAGGAACCTCGAAAACCTGGCTTCTCTTTCCTTTTGCCCTTTAGAAACTTGCTTTGTTTGGGGACAGACGGGTTAAAGTAAGCTTGGGAGGCATCATCAACTGTCTCCACGGAATGAGTGAAGTTGGTAACTTTTCCATTCATGGAAGTGAGAGGATCTTAGTCTTAGCCTCAGTCCCTATTAAAGAGAAACATCCTGATTTTATAGATCTGAGGCGTGTGACCATTTACAAGTTATTTGTGTCCTGTCTCGTGGAAGTGCACTGCTTGGAAGGGGGCCGTAGAGTGCACGTTGAATTTAATCTCCTTTGAGTATGTTTTTTACACGTGTATTTAGAGAATAGAGACAGAACAGCGTGTTGTTTACCATGGTTCTGGTACTCCATTCCCCTCTCCCTGTGTCTTGTTTTTCTTTCTGAGCCATGTCGTAAGTCTCGGATAAAAGATGCTTGGGAAGGAATTGACCTTTTATTCCAAAATTACTTTGTTGACTGGGATCCAAGACGAAGTTATTTATGGGCATGCTGGTAATCAGTGTAGATTAACTTAAAACTGTAAATACAAAACCCCAAGCTTTCTTAGCTTTTCATTTCTATTTGCTACATTTCAATACAGTTTTGTGTCGTTTAGAGAACTAGTAAATTATATTAACAGAATTTTGTATTTGCTCATATTTATTAAGCTTTTCCAAAGTTGTTGACGGGCAGAAGGGAAAAGAGTAGCATAAAATGTAAGATGAGGGTTTTTCTAAGGGTTCAGTTTTTCGGTATGCAGCTTTTGCTGAATCACTGTTCTTTATGCTTAGTCACTGTTTCTTACTACAGAAGTTTAATTGGGGATAATATGGTGTTTTGCTAACTTTTTAAATTGTCAGTTTGTTTTTATTTGGTAGTGTAATGCGGTGACATAGCTTTTTTTGGTGTGTGATTCTGGAAATGTTAGTGGGTGGAGTTTTGTGTTACCAGAGAACCGAAGTTTCCGATATAGGCAAACTTTTATGCATTCCAAGTGTACTGGATATTTAATTTCAATCCAGTATTTCTCTATGGTTAGCATTGGAGACTTTTAAAAAAATATACAAAGTGTCCTAATAAAATACACTGTTGAAGAAAAATAATACGTATTTTGAGATAATGTATATAGTTAGAGAGGTGCTTTAAGGTCACCAAAATAGACCTTTTTAATGTGTTTACTGTTTGATATATTACTGAAATGTGACTTTTAATGGCATCAGCCTTATGCTGTTCTGTATGGTTTTTGATAAATCTTTTAACTAAGTTACCATGACTACCATGCTGTGGAATGACATTGTATTTGTAGAATTCATCAATATTAAAGTCATCAGTCAAAAGACTGTATAAAATATTATTTAATTTCAAATTTATTTTGATGAAATAGGTGGGATTGACCTTGGACTGGTGTATTTTACACTGTAGATAACTAGATAGTTAAATACAGATGAGCATCTCTTAATTACAGCCCAGTCTGTGAAAATCTTTTACAAAAAGGGTATGTCTTTTTCTTAAGAGTGGGTAATGTTAGCATCAGGTAGTTCCTCATATGATTGCTTTTAATCAGCTTCCTAAGTATAAATGACCTGATGTAAAAGTGATTGTACGTAACGGTTTGTGCATGCGGATGTGGCGGTTGTGTAAAGCGGGGTGCGTCCGTTTTCTGAGGAATGCGTGTTTGTATCTTGCTGGACACACGAATACTATAGCTGACTTTTGTGGAGTACGAGGTTGTTTTCACAGCACAGTAATTACCTCAAGGTCACCTCAAATTGAGATTCCTTGGAAGCCCATATTCCCCTGTGCCATGCTGCCCCTTTTAATAAGCTGAGTTCCACCATTTGGGCGGATTATTTTTATCTGAGTCTCAGCTCAAATAGCTTCTGGTATGAATATTAAATATTTATTAATATATGTTATTTTAATTTCTGATGTAAGTCTGCAGTAATTTTGTTTGCTTATTTAGTGGAGAACAATTGCACGTAGTTAGGACTTCCACTTTGGA
Source organism: Globicephala melas (assembly GCF_963455315.2). Taxonomy (NCBI): domain Eukaryota; kingdom Metazoa; phylum Chordata; class Mammalia; order Artiodactyla; family Delphinidae; genus Globicephala; species Globicephala melas. The sequence continues at coordinate 69,503,842 of NC_083327.1, read as the reverse complement.
ATAAGCTACCCATGTCCATATTTAGAAATGGAAGAGGTATGTTCTGATTATATCATAAATGGAAGGGTGAAAAGTTGAAAACAAAATTCCATATAATTAGGTCATCGTTCTGTAAATAAAAAGTCAGAAGCAAAATTTAATAAAAGAATGTATACAGTGTAACCAATTTAGCCATTTTGGACTCATCAGTAGGGCACTTCTTTGAGTTGGGAGTTTAATGATCTTGGATTTTCAATCTTGGCTAGGCACCTCACCCCCCTTTTTTAAACCAGTTAAATAAAACGTCCAACTGAGGTTGTAGATTTATTATGGTTTTTAAAACTGAGTGCACCTGATCAGTAAATCAGCCAGCAGATGTTTGTATTTACTATGCAGTAGCACCTCCAACTATACAAGAAGGATGAGACTTGCTCTGGAGGAATTAAAAGTGATTGCTAAGTATGAAATTTCAGTCATAGACCTACTTGTGATTATGGTTAACTAATTGAACAAGTCTGTCTATAGTTCCATTTCAGCCTTACATTGAAGCAACATTTTATTGTCTCAGTGGAATTCTTTTTTATCTAATATCATATTAATTGTAATATTAAGGAAGTAGGCTGACGCCACTTCCTTTTCTGAGCTTCCTTTCCTCACCCTCTATATACTCAGGCAGCTGCACACTTGCAGACACCTCCACCTCTGTTTTCCTTTTTGAATCTAATGCCTCTATAGTCAGTAACCTGTAACCAGACTGCAGGGTTGATTAAGGAATTTAAATAGTGCAACAATAAACAGGTAGATGTTTCCTTTTGTGACTTTTATTACTATTATTTTTTAAGATTTTAAAACAATGGAATATTGAAATTAATTTTACTTAATTTACTTTTCCCTTTAATTTGCTTTTTTGATGGACAGTTTAGCTTATTTCATATAAAATGCCTGGAACATATCACCTAGATACTCAATAAATGTTTGAGTAATTTTGACTTTTTATAGCTGATACAATGAGGTAATTTTGACTCAATCTGGTTGACTAATTCTAGATTTATAAAGTATCTTTTTATGAAGTATGTAGTTTTCCATGAAGTCAAGAATTGTTTTGGAATCCATCTGGTTATTTCTTGTATTATAATAATTTCATTTATTCATGTTTTTTCGATAAGTGAAGCTCTAATTGAGGCACAGTTTTGAATGCAGGGAACACAGGAATGAATGAGACAGAGATGGTGCCTCCTTTGTGGAGCTTGTAGTTTTCCCGTGGAGATAGATATTAAACAGGGTAATGATTTACTTCAAGTTATGACTAGTATTACCGAGGAAAAATGCAGTGTGTAATGAGCACATAAGTATAATACAGAATCCATACCATACCTTGCCTTTGGGTATGTGGAAAAGTGACATTTAAGCTGATAAAGATTTGCGGTAACAGTTGGGGAAGTAAAGGAGTGTGTATGTGTGTGTGTGTCTGTTTGTCTCTTGGAGGCAGAGGCAGACATTAAGAACAGCCTGAAAAACTGTGTTGAATATTTGGGTGACTTGATTTAGCATATTTAAAATCGTGCTGATTTGCAGTGCTTTATTTATTTATCGCCTTATGTATTGTAATGAATTTGGAAAAATAAAGGAATTCTTTTTTGAGGGCAATATCTTTCTGTCTAGAAATAGCCTTAAATGACAAAGTCTCATTTCATTGTATGTGAAAATGCCATGCCTTAAATTGTTTTTATGGATTGCTTGTCAGCCACAGATTATGAGTTGGCCTAGAATTTCTGTTAGAGAAAATTGAAACTATTGTAAAGCATTTAATCTTTTACAGTATTTTCTAGTCTAATGAAACTTTTTCCAGTCATTCAACTTTAAGTGTAAATAGATATGTTATTTGGAACGTTAAGATTCTTTTTCAAGAGAGTTTATTTTAAAAAAGTTAATACTGAGGAGTTTTAAATTAAGCTCGTCTTGAACTTGAAGCCTCAGTTTTAGCAACAAGTTTTCTGCTGGACCTGCTGTGTCACTGTTCAGCTGATAAATCAGGGATTGACATTTTAAACCCGTTTCATAGGATTTGTGAGCAATTGTGCAATACTTTTTGGAGGCATATTTAATTTGATAATAGCGATCTTGAAAGAGGGTGGATCTGGAACTTTTAAATTCTGAAACAGTACCCCAGAATACTTTTTGGGTATTGTCTACTGCATTTTTAAAAAACTTATTTCTTAATATATTTAATTGTAAAATGGACTTAAACTTCATTCCTTCTTTGTATAGCTGTTTTGAGAATGGTTAAATTTGTACTATTTCATATGTTTATACTGAGCATTATAAATGTAAGTTATTTTTAAAATAATTTAAAACTCTTATGTTCAAAGCAAAGTAATGTGCTATTATAATTAGAAAGAACCAAAAAGACTCTCTTGACCACAAGGGTGATTAAGTGTTGGAATAAACTACAAGCAAAGTTGTGTAACCTCCATTCCTCAAACACCATCTTAAAATTGGATCACCAAGTTACTGAAGTTCTGTCTTATTTTCTTAAACTTTATAAGCATATCTGTTATTGTCCATATGTATTGATGAGATACAGATTTCAATCCTAGCTCTGCCACTTACTAGGTAGATGACCTTGGGTAAGTCACTTACCCTCTCTGTACCTCAGTTTTCTCTGGGTTGTTATGAGGATTAAGTGACATTGACATGATTCTACAAAGAAGGATAAAGTAGGGACATAGTGTTCCATTTTCCTTTAAGTCTACTTCAGTAAATAATAAATGTTGTGGACTCATTGCTGTGGATGCTTTTATTTTTATTATTATTTTTTAATCATTTCTTTTACTCAGAGGGGGAATAGTGTGGAAGAGGGTATTTATTTTGAATCTTGAGAGCCCTCTACTTCTATTTACCTTTCAGAGTTGTTGCTGTTTTGCATTTAACTCAGTTGTTTGTAACAGTTGCTATTTTAAACACTTTTGAATTAAGCATGTTTTGAGATGTGTTCTGCCTGGTATAATCATGTGATGTGCATGTAACATAAGGTGTTCCTACTAGTTCTGAGAGCCTTGGTCACTTCTGTTGGAACTGCTTGTGTTTTTAGGTTTCTCTGTTAGTAACAGTCACGTTTATAACCTTCAGCATGTGAGATGAACTCAGTCTAGTTGTTGTAAAATAAGAAAGCTACAGCTGTTTTCACAATCTAATCACCCAGTAAAATTTGTCTTGATTCTTATTAAAGTTTCTCTTTGCTTAACTTACAAATGTCATCATTAGTCTGTCATTTCTTCTATTTTGACCCTTTTTAGCATGTCTGTCTTCAATTTATAGGTTCTGTCTTTAGCTTTAAAATTTATAGGGATAAACATTCAGAAGTATTTAATTCATTTGTAATTTTTAAACACAGTTTTAAAATGTAGTTTTGTTGTTAAGTGTGTACCCTGTTTTTTTCTGTCCCTGGCCTCAGTTCACACCATAATATCAACTCAGAACTTTTCTACTTAATCAACAAAGCTCTGTCAATAATAGACTTTTGCTGTTTGAGTTTGAGGAAAATCAAGCCTGGACTGGAGAAAAAGAAATAGCAATTTGGGGAATAATTAGTTTACATTAGCCACCTAGAAGTAAGATAGAATTTATGGAAGAGAATATGTGAGAGAACTAGCAAGCCTTTATGCACTAAAGTGAAGAAAATAGGCTAAGAATCGGCTTCTTATCCAGAAAATTATTATTAATTTAATTTGGAAAATTTTGAGGTGAGTTGCCTGTGCCATATACACGTAGAGATATATAATAAATAGGCAGCTGTAGAGATCTGAAGTTTGGAGGAGAGATCTGGGCAGGAGGTATAGATGAGTTTTTAGCATATAAGTAGTAATTGAAGCTTTTGAGAAATTGGGAGAATGTATAGAATGAACCAGAAATGCCATGGATCCCTGAAGAAGAGTAATATTTTAGAAGAAAAGATTAAGGAATAACCAAAGAGGTAGGGGGAACACCAGGGAAATGTGAGACGATAAAAACTAAAGAAAGATAGTAGTTCAGAAAGGAGGAATTAGTCAACAAAATGATATAATGGCTAAGGAAGATGAGGTCTGGAAAAAATGCCCTTTGGATTTAGCATTGAGGATCTCGATAGAGCAGTTTTAATGAGTGGTGGTAAAAGTAAACACACATTAGAGGGCTGAAGAGTATATGGGAAGTTAAGGGGGTTTGTTTGTTGTTTTTCTTTTGAAAGCTTGACTGAAAAGGAAAAAAAACAGCAAAAGGGGGATATTGCTTTATTATATATGTTTTTAAAGATGAAATAGTCTTTTAAGTTTTTGCTGCTAATAGGAACAAGCCAATAAAGAAGTTGAAGATTATAGAAATAAGACATTGAATAGGCTAAGTAATTATAAGTAAATCAGTGCATTGTGCCAATACTTTCTCTTTTTTTGTATAAAATTTTTCTTGCTAAAAGCAGGAAAGAACATTAGTTATCTGTAACCCTCTTGTGTTATTTTGTGGGTACTATTTCTCTGCTTAAAATCCTCAGTGGTTTCTAACTGCTTAGAAGTCTGAACTCCTTAGAGTAGCGTATAACACACTTTCCATAACTTTTCTTATTCCTGTCCCACCTCATCTCTCACAGCTACTTTGCATTTCACCTTGTGATCCAGCAATACTGGGAAACTTGAGGTTCCCTCAACATGTTTTGTGAATTCTTGCTTTTCTGTATTTGCATATGCTGTTACTTCAGCATTGAATGCCTCTCTTCGTTTCTAACCCTACCCTCCTGCGCTTAAGACTTCTCATCTTTCAAGACTACTGTGAACTCTTCTCTACCCCCCACCCATACTGATTTTCTCTGTCATATTGATCATATAAAAATGTGACATGATTTTACTTTCATCTCTGACCTCCTGCTGAAGCTCCTTGAGAGGAGGCACCATGTCTTCTAATCTTCACGTTGCCATACCAAACACAGAGTCTGGTACATGGCAGTTAAACAATAAATAGGTGTTGAATGAATGAATGGAAACTGTGGCCCTCAGAAGTAAGTGATTCGTCCACTGCCACAGAAGTGGAGCTAGAACTTATATTTTTTGGATAAATGCCCTCTTTGTTTTAATTAAGGCTTACTCTCTTTATTTGTTGTAGAATTTATTAAGGCATAGGTAGAAAGAGAGGTCAGTAGATGAAATCTTACATAAATTTATGTATTTGGAGGGGATATTAAAGAAAACATCTAATCAGGTTTTAGTTAAGTATATTCATGAAATTCAGATTATTCTCTTTTAGGAATATGATGAGGTCTCTGCAATGTGGAGCGCATCATAATCAGTTTAGTTAAAATTAAAAAGGTAAAAGCTGAAGCATTCTCTGAAATCTAAGAGTTAAATATTCATTAACTGGTTTTGGGCATTAATTTATATACTACACGATATACTAGAATTTAAGTATTATATTTTGAAATGTTCGGCCTGTTGGGCAGATTGTTATATGGTATATAAAAATGAACTTTTGACTGACTTCTTGAATTAAAGTGCTTAAGCTGTTTCAAGATGGATTGATTATATGTCAAATAAACCTGTTAAATGTTTATTTTATATTTCATCCTCACATAAGCCAATAAACCTTCATGATTTGATGTTTTTCCTTAAAACAGTTTTTAAAAAGCGACCACTTTTTGCCTAACTTCTTCTTTCTTTTCCGTCTCAGTAACTAGAGCTGGACTGGCCATTATGGAGGAGGGGCTGCAGCACTCTCACTGCGTGAATTGTGTCAGTAGACGGTGTATGACCAGACCAGAGCCTGGGATTTCCTGTGACTTGATAGGTTGTCCATTGGTTTGTGGAGCAGTTTTCCATTCTTGTAAAGCTGATGAGCATCGACTTTTATGTCCGTTGGAACGAGTGCCTTGCTTAAATAGTGACTTTGGATGTCCATTTACAATGACTCGAAATAAAGTTGCCGAACATCTAGAAATGTGTCCTGCAAGTGTGGTGTGCTGTACTATGGAGTGGAACCGATGGCCAGTTAGTTATGCAGACCGGAAATCATATGAAAATCTAAGCAGAGATGTTGATGAAGTGGCACAATTAGATATGGCCTTGGCCCTTCAAGACCAAAGGATGCTCTTAGAGTCTCTCAAAGTAGCCACCATGATGTCAAAAGCAACTGATAAAGTATCAGAACCTAGAGAACAGATCTCAGTTAAATCAAGTGTCCCAGAAATACCACATACTAATGGTTTGGTGTCTGTTGATGAAGACTCTTATGGTGCACTTTATCAAGCTACTGTTGAAACAACCAGAAGTTTGGCTGTTGCTTTAGATATCCTGAATACCGCCACAAGAGACGTTGGCATGTTAAGTACGAGTCTTTGTGCTTCCCCAGATGAAATGAAAGAAGAAGAAAATGCCAGAGAAAGCTTACAGAACAGAAACTTGAAAGACCAGGACCATCTTTATGAGGATGAAATAGGAGCAGTAGGTGGGATTGACCATAATGACGCAAGTCAGAATGCCCAGTCTGAACAAAATGGTTCAAGTGATTTATTATGTGACTTGGATGCCAGTTCTTATGGCACTTCTGCTCTTTGTAATGGCTTTCCTTTGGAAAATATATGTACACAGGTCATTGAGCAGAATCAGAATTTACATAGTGACTCAAAACAAAGTAACTTAACAAATAGAGAATGTGTAGCATCAGATGGCCCTTCAGAACCTTCTAGTTCACTTTCAGTAGCAGCACAAGTTAGGGAAGTAATACCATCTAATGCTTTGCCTAATGGCACAGTTCAGCATATCCTCATGCCAGATGATGATGAAGACTTGTGTTGGAAAAAAGTAGACTTAGGGGACCTAAGGAATGTGGATGTCTTATCTTTCAGCCATCCTCCTTCATTCAAATTTCTTTCTAATTCATGTTGGTCTAAACCAAAGGAAGATAAAGCAGTAGACACATCAGATTTGGAAGTTGCAGAAGATCCAATGGGTCTCCAAGGAATAGATCTAATCACAGCAGCATTACTGTTTTGTCTAGGAGATTCTCCAGGTGGGAGGGGTATATCTGATAGCCGCATGGTTGATGTTTATCACATCGACTTTGGGACTCAGACTTTTTCACTTCCATCTGCCATATTAGCTACAAATACAATGGTTGGGGAAATAGCTTCAGCTTCAGCTTGTGATCATGCCAACCCACAGCTTTCAAATCCAAGTCCTTTTCAGACGCTTGGGCTGGATTTAGTATTGGAATGTGTCGCTAGGTACCAACCCAAGCAGCGTCCAATGTTTACATTTGTTTGTGGACAGTTATTTAGAAGAAAAGAATTTTCATCGCATTTTAAGAACGTGCATGGTGACATTCATGCTGGACTCAATGGCTGGATGGAACAGAGGTGCCCTTTAGCATATTATGGTTGTACCTATTCTCAGCGTAGATTTTGTCCATCAACACAAGGAGCAAAGATTATACATGACCGCCATTTGAGGTCATTTGGAGTTCAGCCATCTGTGTCTACAGTGTTAGTGGAGCCTGCTAGAAACTGTGTGTTGGGATTACATAGTGACCATCTAAGTGGTCTTCCTTTTGAAGTCCTGCAACATATTGCAGGCTTTCTTGATGGCTTCAGTTTATGCCAGCTCTCGTGTGTATCCAAGTTAATGAGGGATGTGTGTGGCAGTCTTCTTCAGTCTCGTGGAATGGTCATACTGCAGTGGGGGAAAAGGAAGTATCCGGAAGGAAATTCATCATGGCAGATAAAAGAAAAGGTTGGTTTAATTTAATTGTATCAGTCCCTTATTTGACATATAATAGGCACTTAATGTTGTTGCTGAATTAATAAAATTAACCTTGTTGCAAAATAGACCATCCTTAAAACGTAATAATTCAGTATGATGACAAACTTTTTTATAATGATAATGAAAGCAAGAATAGTTAGAATTATTAGTCATAATCACATATTTACTGCAGACATCCTAGAACTAGATTCTGATGTCATACGACAGAGGCCACTTCCAGTTCTTCAGTTGAGGGGTTCTGTATCTAGTTACTTCTTCTGTAACAGCTCCCTTTGCTTGAGTCCATGTTAGCCACCTTCTAATTTGGGCTCCATCTGAAACATTTTCACTATAGGACAATGGAGGAAGCAAGGAGAAGGTTTTTTACTGCTTGCAATTGGCAGTTTTGGTCCATTCTTAGCAATTTCTTTCTTAGAACTTGGTTATTACAGGGAGAACTTAAATAAGGAGACATGAAAAAAAATCTACTCCTAGTAAGTGACCAATGGAGTGTTTGGGGTATAGAGAATGTAAATGGATGGATGTGGAAATGTGTTAGGCTGAGGTGAGATAAGGGCAGTAGGATTTGATATTGTTGACTCTGCGTTTAGTACAGTACAAGGGAGTGTTGCAGATTGGAAGCTTGAGCTGGAGATTGGGAACAAATCCTGGCTCCACCATTTTCCTCCTGTGATATCTTACTTTTGCCCAGCTTCTGTTTGAGGTACTATCCAATAGAAACTAGAAGGCATTACAAATACCTTTGACTGAAGGTGTTTTTTCATTTTAGAACATTTATATGAAACTTTGATTTTATAAAGTAGAAAAAATTTTGATAAACTTCACATTGGTTGAACAGGGTTCACATTTCTGGCTACTTTGTTTTTACCACCCTTAGGTTTTCTCTTATTTCCACTCATTGCTCCAGTTTTTCAGAATTCTGCATCTGCTTTTGTGTTCTCCTGAAGCTTTGACCAGTAAATGAGCACGCTAATTATTTTATGTAGAAAATTTCATACTTGCTGCATATATGTGGGTATGTGTGTATTTTCATTTTCTACATGATTTGGTGTCCTTCTGCCATTTGGGATGAGACACTCAGAGCATGGCCCATTTTTGTCCTTGCCCCCCCAGTATTGACCTATGAGGTAAAATATTTTCTGGGGATTTTATTGCTGCAGAAAACCTCATCTACTCTTGGAGTTTGAATTGCCATCATTTATTCAAATTACGTGTGTATATCCTGGCCATTTTCTCCTCTGAACTCCAGTCCATTATATACAAGCATCTACTGGACATCTGCACTTGATTATGTCACAGCTTCAGCGAACTCAACAGGTCCAACCTACTCCACTTTTCTACCCCTCTTAATCTCAGAAAATGGCATTTTCATCTCTGAAGCTGCCTAAACTAGGAATTTGGGAGTTAAGGTTGACCCTTTTTTTCCCCCCTTTATTTCCATATCCAGGTAATCACAAAGTCCTGTTGTCTCCCCTTCTTCATTACCTCTCAGGTTTGCTTACTGTTTCTGCTGCGGTTTCCCTAGTTAGTCCCGCCTGTAGTTCTCTCCTGGGTTACTACAGTAGCCTCTTCCTTACTGGGTTTCTGTTTCCAGCTGAGTCCCTCTCCAACATATTCTCTATAGAAGAGGTAGAGTAATAAATAATTTCTTAAATACAGTTCTTATGCTGTAGTGCCTGAAAACTTCTTAAATGTCCATCCATTGCCCTGGGGTAGAGGCAGACTCCTTAATGAAACATTTAAGACTTTTCATAATCTTGTCCTCACTTACCTCTTCAGTTTCCTTTTGTCAGTTTATATTCCAGCCATGGAATTTACTTAGAGTTGTCTGATGTTTTCTTCTTGCCTTAAGGTGTTTGAGTACACTGTCCCTGATACCTACATTTGAACACTTGAGATGTTCTAGGCAGTGTGTACTTTACTTTTGTTAATGTATTTAATCTACTGTCCCTATTTCATGGATGAAGAAACTGTGGTTTAGAGAGGTTAAGTAACTTGTCCAGTTGGTGGATTCAGACCCTGGGAACCTATTTCTGGAGGTTGTGATCATTATCTCATTGCTATATCCTGCTTACTCTTCAGATCTTACTTTGTCAAGAAAGCCTACTCCGACCCCGTTGAAGCCCTTAGGGAGGTGCACTGCTCTGTGTTCTCCTGGTGTTCTATTATGTACCTCCTACTCTATGTACCCATACTGAAGCACTGACCATGCTGTTTGGAAATTCACTGACGACTTGTCAGTTTCTTTCATTAGACTGTAAGTTCATTGAGAAGTGAGACTCTCTGGGAACCAAAATATTAACTGCTTTGCATAACACCTCCCATATAGCAGGCACTAAGTAAATACTTGATGTATACTTGGATGCAAAATTGGCCCATGACTAAGAAACCTTGTCATCAGGAGATGGGAGCTGTCCATTTTTTCCTGAGTTTGTTTCACCAGACTGTTGACTGTGTGGAAGTAGGGAAACTGTCTGCCACCATTGAATCTTTCAGCAAATTCATTCTGTGAAGCTTAACAAAAACTCCTAATTCTTAGTATAGTTTTGTGGTTATGGGGAATTGTAATCTATAATGTCTATTGTTAGCTACTGTCCAGGCCTTCACTGACATCTGGGAAATGAGTCCATGCAGGGTAATTGATATCAACTTAAGAAGTATAGCGATTAAGTACCTTATGTGCTGAACTATTCTTCTGCTGGCTGAAAAATAATTGTGTTCAGAATTTGAAGGCATCTGGCCACCCCAGAATTCATAGCATTCTTTTCTGAGAAGCTCTAATGAGTGCTGAGGGCTTCTCTCAAATTCACGGCTGCTTTCTAGAGTATCTGCTGTTTGCCACGGGTTCAGTGTTCTCTAGACATTTGCTTGTTGATTAGCTTAGGTAGGATGCCTGGGCCTGTCTTGCTTGTTACCTATGTTCAGGTAACTTTATATTTTCAAATTGTAAAGCTGAGAGGGGGCCACAACAGTCATTGCTGGACCTATAAGGTGACTGTGCTTCAGGGCTTGGAGCTGCTGAGTGGGCAAAAGGGAAAGTAGTTCTTATTTTTACCAAAACAGGGATGGCATATAAATATTTTTCCCAGAAATGTATTTTACAATGATATGGAATTAAAAAATGATTCATTTTACGAAAAGCTCTATAAAAATTTCCAGAAACATGTTGAACAAATTGAAGCACTTGTGTTCCTCGTTATTACTAAGTGCGTTTACTACTTATAAATAATGAAAAGAAAAAGTACCTTGGCACAAAATATTCTAGAGTATTTTTTAGTATACTTCATATGGTGTAACAGGAATGAGAGAAAAACTTGGAGGAAAAAAAACACTTGTATTGTCAATATCTCCAGACTATGGATAGGTCTATATATATATATAGACATTTGGATGGGATGAAAGCCTAGTGTACAATATGCAATATTTTAGGAAGTAGCTCTGGATATTTTATAAAATTGCTTAATAAGTAAGCCAGGTTGGATGTGATTTTCAATGTTGAGCTTTGTCTTTTGTTTTCTTTTTGGTTATTATATTTATTGAAGTTATAATGTCATAGGAATGATTTATCTTACAAATATTTGATAAACAGATTTGTATCCAAATGGATTACTACTTCCAGTTTTGTAGCTAACTACTTGAAACTTTATATTAGATATTTCTCTTAACAGTTAGAAATGTATGCAGTTAGAGCAAGAATTATGTTTTGATTCTTGTAAGTTGACTTGTTTAAATCTGAAGTAGAATTTTCTTCTAGGTATGGCGATTCAGTACTGCATTTTGTTCTGTCAATGAATGGAAATTTGCTGACATCCTAAGCATGGCTGACCACTTGAAGAAATGCAGTTACAATATTGTAGAGAAACGGGAGGAAGCAATCCCATTGCCGTGTATGTGTGTGACACGAGAACTCACTAAAGAAGGACGTTCACTTCGCTCAGTTTTAAAACCTGTACTTTAAATACTATAATTCCACTTGCACATACATGCAAGCACCTAGTATAATTTCTTGGTAATATGTGACACTTTATTAATGTATTAAAGATTACAGCTAGCTAAATTCATTGTCACTGTGTATATAATGTTTTGAAGTGACCTATATTTTTATAAAGTACTGTTTAGTTGGAAAAAAGTTGCCTTAATGTTTGAAATGTGTGAATTTTTTGGAACTTGCTGGACAGGGTGATTTAATTTTTAGCTACATAATTTTCAGAATTAGTATTTTTAGTGGTGTGCATATTTTGGTTCTTACATTTTTTGTTTCTTAAATAACAAGATCCTGACCAAACAATTTATTCCTCATTTTCCGTGGGTTATAACCTAGGCATTCAAAAATCAAAACTTTGATTCTAATTTTTACATCATAGGCTTTTCAGATTCAGAAAACATTCAGTTGCTTAAACACTGCATAAGACCATTATAAAGTTTTTATTTTCTAGTTCTCCCCTTATATAATTGTTGATACGTAGATGATCTCTAATATATACATAATATTTAAAATCATGAGTAATGTTGATAATGCCATTTATCATGTTTTAAAAACAGTCCACAAAAATGTTTTCACCTTACATATTTACAACTCTCATACAGAGAGTTGACCATATGCAGCTTTTTTTTGGTTAGATGCCACATCCAGAGACTTATGGCAGTGTGTTTTGTTATGTGACAGGTTAAAGCAAAATCAACAAAAGAACCCTGTGAATTTACTTTAATTTGAAACTGTATATGGTATTATATATTTGCTAGGTATTTGATATTTGGAGAGAAGAAAATACAGTTCGCCCTTCATATCTGCAGATTCCAAATCCATGGATTCAACCAAAGGATGGAAAATATTTGAAAAAAAAATTCCATGAAATTTCAAAAAGCAAAACTTGAATTTGCCACTCATCTTCGACTATTTATATGGCACTTACATTATATTTACAATTACTTACATAGCGTTTATATTGCATTAGGTACTATAAATAATCTAGAGATGATTTCCAGTATAGGGGAAGTATGCGTAGGTTATGTGCAAATACTATGCCATATTATGTAAGGGACTTGAACATCTGTGACTTTTGGGACCGTAGCGGGGTCCTGGAACCAATCTTCTGCAGATCCTGAGAGATGACTGTATACCTCATCTTAAGTTTGAATTGAATTGGGCATATTCCGTGAATAAATTTCAGATATTCAGAATGCAAAGGGCTTAACTTTTTATCACAAGTGTTTAAAATTTTTGCCTTTTGATGTTTATAAAAATCACAATTATGTTGTTTTAAGACATTTTAAAATGTGACACTTGCTATCTTTGTAAGATGACAATCATGAAACGCAGAAACCTGTCTTGGTTGACAGTCTCTTTAAAACATTTGCAGGTTAATATTCCATAGACTTCTCTACCAAAAAAGTAAGAATTGCATCTTTGTGTAAAACCAAAATACAACAGAAAGATATTCAAAGACCTATTCTTGAGGTATTTTATTATAGTTTTCAAATTGATTTATACTGTTATTAACCTGATATGGTCAGTTTAGAAAAATGAGTATATCAGTATTAAGAAATAAATTGCAAAAATGGAGACTTGTACTTAAATAATTTAGGTAACTTGTGGCATTTGGTAGTCTGAAATGGTTACAAGTTACTTTGCTAAAAAAACTTCAAAACTATTTTGTCTTCTCTTCCTACATTTGTCCCTGAGAATGCTCTATTAACTAGGTTCTTGATTCCCATGTATGGCAATCGGGCAGGGCAGAGCCGTTCCTTGGGCATTACAAAAGAATTCTGAATTGCTTTAAGACGTGTTTTGGTTGGATCAAGGGCTCATTACAGTTGAAAAGCACAGCGTTAAAGACTAATCAATTGTTTTGCCTCACTGTCATTTTAATTAGAATATTTATTTCTTAGTGCTTAAACCAACTATTTCAACTGTGAGATTTGAATTTACATAAACAGTCTCTTTCTGTGAAAAAGTCAGAAATAAGATACAAATACTGTAAAATATAACTCTGCCTTTTAAAGTTTTGCTGAAGAATGTGTCTGGTTAGGATAGCACAAACATTAACTTTTTGTTTTATGGTTGTGCTTTTTTAAAATCCTTGTTTTTTAAGTTTAGACTCCATGTTTCCACACTGGATCATGAGATATTTAACATTTTCTACCTTTTATTTCTTTTACACGTCTTTGGCTGTTTTCTTTTTTGTTTATGCCACCATACTATTTTGTTAAAATGTTTTCTTTGTGCAGCATTTGTTCAAATTCTAATAAAATTAATATTTTCCTTTATATGGCTCAGTAACTTAAAAAGAAAAAACTTATATTTAAATAAAATTTTAATCCTTGCGTGACAAATTCCAAACATAGTCATATTGTTTCTGTAGTGGGGATTTTCTGCACGTTGTAGGAGTTGCTTGTTGATTGTCATTGCTCACCCGTGTTTTACTGGTGAACATTAACTTTTTTTTTAAAATAGAAAACTCATCAGTTAGCTTTCTCTGCCCCGTCAGTGTCTTCTTGAAAGTAGTCCCCCTAGGGGTATTGAAAGGCTGAAGAGTTTCTGGCAATATTATTTTTCTAAAACTTTTAATGGGAACAATCTATCTAACCTTTTAAGCATGAAAAGGTTTGTGTTTTGGCCAAGTTAGTTGTCATTTGAGAAGCCTTTGTTGATACTTTAGTCTTTACTAACCAGCAAGATAAAGGGCAGGTATTAGGAAGGAGGGAAATATCTGAATTCACTTTTCTCCTCTGCCTTTTTCCCCAGAACTGCCTATTACCTTAATCTCAATGCCCCCCGCCCCCCCCACCACCCTATCTCTCTCTCTCTCCCTCTCTCTCTCTCTCTCTGTCCTCTCTTTCTGTAGCTTCTGAGAATCACAGTTCACTTAGAGTAGTGGTTCCCAAAGTGTGGTCCCTGGACCGCCAGCGTCATCTGGGAATTTGTTAGAAATGCAAATTCTTGCGTCCCTTCACAGACTTAGAGAATCAGAAACTGTGGGGTGGGAACAAGCAGTCTGTTAACAAAGGCCTCCCCAAGTGATTCTGATGCATGGTAAAGTATGAGAATTTAGAGGAAAGCCTGGGACTATGCCAGCTCTTCTCCTGAATGATGTGTTACTGGTACAGATGTATGTGTGCATGTAGGTACATGTATGATCCAAAATTAAGAGTAATAGTAATTTATTAGTATTACCTAAATGATCAAATTTAATGATATATGTTGTCTCAATGTTACAGCCATATGACAAAATACATTAGGTACCATGGTTGTTGGACATTCTTTTAAAAAGCTAGTATTTACTAGTAAATTTAGTATTTCACTAGTGTTTCTTCTGGTCAAGGTTAATTGCAGATTGTTCATTAGCACTAACATTTAGCCTAGTCATCATTCATTCTCTTGTTGAGTGGTTTCAGAATCATGTGAACATATTAGATTTCTAGGATAGAGTAGAGGTAAAACGATACTGGATTAAGTTCTACAAGAATTCTGTAGGAATTCTTTCAACACTGTCAGTAAGAGGTATTAAAGGTTGGATTTCTGGTTTATCAGTAGTATAGAATCTTTTTTGGTCTTTGACCCTGTGCTACATGTCCCAACAATGTTGTTGCTATAATTAACTAACTATCCCTTAACATTGGAATCCTTGAAGATATGGTAGTTTATACTGCCATATTAATAGCAGGTTTTTAATCTCTGGCAATTTGAAGGTAGGTTTTGGTGTTCAGAAGCAAAACAGATTTCATGTTTTGCATCCCAACCTAAAAAGACATGGAGCTTATTTATTTTAAAAATTTTCTAAGGAATAGTTATACAAACATTAAAAAATATGTTTGTTTCATGCGTGACATACCACATTGGAAAGTGATAAAATTGACACCTGCAGAGGTGGGTGTTTAGAATTACAGTAGAAAGAAAGCGATTGGCCTTCGTTCTCTCAAAAGGCTGGATAAAGCCTTCTGATGGAAATAATTTCTCTGATGTGTGTTTGGCTGGTTATCTAAATATAGCTCTTAGTAGTCTTAACATGCTTGTGAGGCCTAGAAAGCAAGAGTGTATTAGTGGTAACCTTTAAAGAAAATTAATCAGTGACTCATCCATTGTGTTTAAAATAATTCAGTGATGGGGTTTTTTAGGATTTGATCTAAATCTGATTTCCAAACAAAAACGTTCAAGATGTACAAGTAAAGGCTAATGCTTGTAAACTCCGTTTTAAATAAAATAAGGGGAGAGGAAGAATGGTTTCTTTTAAAGTCACCTTTTTCACAAATTTCCTTGATTTAAAAGATCAAAGTAAGTTTTAAGTTTCCGTTGTATGGATGGAAAAACCTAGGTACTCAAAGTTTAAGTACCGATGAGTGTTTTGGACACAGTTCACTTTTCTTTACAAATGCAGAAAGAGAAGGGAAGTTTAGATGTAGGGAAATTATTTTGGAAAATATTGTTGCCTAGAATATTTGATTACTAATAAGTGTTTTGGAAAGAGTTACTGGGTAATACCAAAAGGAAACAAAGTAGAAATTAAGTACCGTATGCTGTTCTGAAAATCCTTTGTAAAAATAGGAACTTTTGCTGAAGTTTTACAAGTATTTTATTGCGTCTGTGATTGGTAAAATCTATAAATGTATTGTTTATACATATATTTATTTGCATGTGTTATCTCCATAAATCGGCCAAGTGGATTTTAATCCATCTTGAGATATACTAATGGAGATACCTCTCGAAGTGCTATTTTACCTTAGAACATTTCAAAACTGACATCTTGTATTCAGAATGTTTGACATTCCAATGTATTATGTGGGGAGTAACTTTTCATTAATAAACTACAAAGAAATGAGTTACAAGGATGATTCATAAACTATAGAAATACAGTAAAAACTCAGTGATATGAATCTCCTATTTTATAATTTTTTATCTTTGATGTACTGTACTGAAGCATCTATTATTTACTATGAAGAGCATTTCTGAAGCAAACTGACAACAGAAACAAGGGAAATCTGTTTCCTTTTCACTAACACCAGTAAAATTGTAAGCATCCCCCAGATCATATTATTAACCGATTTGCATGCAAATATGATAGGAAAGGAACTACATGGGTAGCTCTAGTGGTGGTAATAGTGTGTGTGTTTGAAAGTAATATAACTGCATTTGTGTTGAACTCTTAAGACTGACCAACTAATCAGGTCAGATTGTCCTTTCCCAGTAAAAGCAAATTCCTCAGGTTTAATTTTTACCTTTTTCTAATACAAATTGTTAGAATTTTTTTCTCAGACAAGATCTTCAAACAGGTAAACAGGTTGATATATGTGTTGGTTCATCCTTGGGCAGAGGAACTGACTAGAGTTAGTTGGCTTTCTAAACCCCTTCCACTCAGAGAGTAACATTGTTAGATTATTATTCAGTGGTCTAATGATACAAGAACAGTAGCAATAATTTGTGATTGCTCAAAAGGTTGAAGTTGAAAAAAGGAGATCCTGCCTTCAACTGTCCTCCTAGAATTTTTTCTTCATAAGTCCTCCTTTCCACATTAATTGTCATTATTGCTTCTTTATCCTATGACTTCAATTTTCTGATCAGGTGATCAAAAAACCTAGATTAAGTACACAGAGTTTTTAAAAACTTGTTTTGCTGATCAACCTATGTTTAGTAGTTTTGATCAATAAAGTTTAGATTTGGTTAAGTAACTTAGTTTCTTTTAAAGTCTCAGCTCACAAATAAGTTCGTAGTGTTGAAAAATGGAAATATCAGCATTCAGGTTTAATCACGTTATTTGATTAAAAGAAATCAAGCTATAGAAATAGAAGCAATAGGGTACTACATCTGTTCAAGTGTAAAATTACCCAGTGAATATTTAATTATGTCAACTGGATGTCTTTTTTATCAACTGATAACTTTTAAAAATTGTTACCTGTATTACCTTCCCATTTAGGTCACCACAGAGCATTGAGTAGAGTTCCCTGACCTATATAGTAGGTTCTCATTAGTTACCTATTTTATACATAGATAACTCAAAGTTTAGGTATTGATGAGTGTATTGGAGTATTTGAGAGCAGTGTGTTCTGACTTTTCTTTACAAATGCAGAAAGAGAAGGGAAATTATTTTGGAATACATTGTCTAGAATATTTGATTCCTAATAAATATATGTATACATACAGCTGATTCACATTGCTGTACAGTAGAAACTAACAACATTGTAAAGCAACTGTACTCCAATAAAAATTAATTAAAATTGTTTCCTGTATTAGAGATCTGAAATAAAAATAGAGAATAGTATTGATTCCCTACAACATTCCAGTAGTTTTATGATTAAAAACTGACATATGAAATAAATTGCTTTAAATGGTTAATAATTCGGTGGATATGAATTCTAAAGATTTTTATGCTGCATTTAAAATGTTAAAGCTGTATTATTGTTCATTTGATCAGTGTTTAAGCACCAATCAGTCCTGAAAACTTGAATTGGATTCTGAGAGGTAATTGCACTGACTCATTAACTTACCTCAGATGTCATTTAGTTTCCAAAGTATCTTCTTTTTCTCATGATTAACAAAGTCATTTTTTATCTTAATTGCAAAAGGATATGGTATTTATTGAAAAATATGCAAAGTGAAAGAAGCTAGACACAGAAGGCCCCATACTGTAGGATTCCATTTAGATGAAATAATCCAGAGTAGGCAAATCCACTGAGAGAAATCAGATTAAGGTTGTGGGGAGGGAATAGCAGGAAGTGACTGCCTGATGGATACTGGACAAAAATAGTGTTGATTGCACAACATTGTGAATGTACTAAATGCCACTGAATTGTTCACTTTAAAATGGTTAAAATGGTAAATTTTATGTTATGTGTATTTTACCACAATTTTTTTAAAAAGGGAGTATTTGCAGTCATTACTAAAGGTAAAAACTACAGTGTTCTCAAGTGTGAAATGCTTAAGCTATGGTTTAGAATTAAATTACAGCATTAGTAATGTAACATATCTATTCAAAGTCCTAATGAAATTCATGAATTCCATCACGGAAGTACTGCTGACAGCAGTGGAAATAAAGTTGTAATGCATCACAATTTTCTTATATTTAATACAACTGTAACAGTGAGTAATTGGCTTCCATGTTAATGTTCACTTTTTACATTTTCTTATGATTCCTTGCGGCACATCTCAATCACATTTTTTAAAGATCCGTATTTAAAATCATGCTTTGAAAAAACATTTGTATAGTTTTCATGATCATTTTTTATGGTTTTATACTTCATGTTCCTTTTAAAGAGCAAATACACTGATGTATTAGATAAGACTAAATAAATTGAACTGATGTATACATTTTGTATTCTTTTGAATTGTCTTGTGGGAAGATACTTGAATCTTGGCATTGGTAGGTACTTTAATGATCATTTAGTTTCTTATTTTATATTTGGAGAAATCAAAGCTGAGTTTGTCAGTGTTTGTTCATTCAACAAGAATTTCTTGAGCACTGATGCCAGGCACTGTGTAGGCTTGATTCTGGAGGGTTGTCACATGCCTCATGAATTACTACTACTTCCCCCTCCTCCTATGACTACTGTGTATCTGGTAACGTGGACAAATGGACAAGTTCCAAAGAAGGAAAGGCTTTTAGGCCCTTTAAATGGTTCTTCATATGTATCTTCCTCAAACACTAAAGACATATTCTTTAGTACAGTAAAATACACATGATTATAAATAGTCTATTACTTGAGGAATGCATTTATTAACAAGTTTGCTTTCATGACTTTAGGAAGGAGGTATTTTTAGATTACATTAACCCAATTACTTTCCACTGTGTTCTAAGGAGCTGACTAGAAAATTGTTGGTTAAAATCAATATTTAAAAAGTTAAATTGGGGCTTCCCTGGTGGTGTAGTGGTTGAGAGTCCACCTGCCGATGCAGGGGACATGGGTTCGTGCCCCGGTCCGGGAGGATCCCACATGCCGCGGAGCGGCTGGGCCCATGAGCCATGGCCGCTGAGCCTGCGCGTCCGGAGCCTGTGCTCCGCAACGGGAGAGGCCACAACAGTGAGAGGCCTGCGTAACGCAAAAAAAAAAAAAAAGTTAAATTGCTTTGCAAATAACTTTGCCTCTTCTATGATTGGGGTGTATATGCCAACTAAGGTGTGTGTGCGCTCCACCTTGAACAACAATAAGTATAATTAAATGAGCTGAACAGATTGAGGCTGATAGTATGATCTAAACTATCAGGATAAACAGAGTAGACAAGAGGAGACTTACACCACAACAGGTCTACTCAGACACTGCAACAAGGCCCAAGGTCAAAGAGTGGGAGGAAGGGAAATAACTGTGGTAATTCTACTCTCAATTTGTTGTGATTTTTTACTTCAGTGATTTCTCAGCAATTTTGTGATATTTCTACAAGACTTAGGACTTTTATCAAATAGGTTATTTGACCCAGATTTCCTTAGTCATCACCTCTTATTCTGTCCTCTTGCAGGCTACATTTCTGCACTATTTCCCAAACACTTTATATCCTTTCGTGTCTCTGAGCCTTTACATATGCTTTCTATTTGGCCTAGAATGGCCTCCCCCAAATTCTTTGGTAAACTTCAGATACTTGGTGAGGATCCAATTCTGATGTCACCTGTTTTTTTCCTAGACCTTCCCAAGCCAATGAGTCACCCTCATCTATGTCCCCACACCTTTTTAAAAAATCGTACCTTGTTTCAGTATGCAACACACTGCACTGCCATTATCTATCTGCTGATATCTGTACACTGCTATATATTGTGGACCCCTTCAGGCAGAAACCGTGTCTCACTGGGCTTTGGATCTCTGTGCCTAGCAAAAGGCCTTACACACAGAAGGCATTCAGTAGATGTCTGTTGAACTAATCATGAAAAATGACTGAATATTTTAAAATGCTGTTTCAGTTAGCTTTTGCTGCATAACATGCCACCCCAAAACTTCATGGCTTGAAACCAGTTTAATTAGCTCCTGATTATTTGGCTAGGTTAGTTTGGTCTGGTCTGACTTGGCTGATTTCTCTCTGGTTGGCTCATGCATCCATGGTCAGCTGATGGGTCAGCTGGAAGTTAGATGATCTAAGACAGCTTTACGGACATGTCTGGCAGTTGGCAGGCTGTTGGCTGGGGTGATGGGGATGATTCGGCCACATGTCTCTCATCATCCATCAGGCTAGCCCAGGCTTATTTACGTGGCAGTAGCAAGAACAGCAAGAGAGTAAGCCCCAATGTGTAAACCACTGCTTGTCACATTTGTCAATGTCCCATTTCCCAAAGCAGGTACACGGCTAAGCCCAGATGCAAGGGATGGAGAAATAGACTCTACCTCTCTGTGGGAGAAGCAGTAAAATCATGTTGCAAATGAGTGTGTATATAGGAATGGGGAGAATCTGTCCATTTAAATTTACCATAAATGCCCAGGACATTTCTAATTTGATAGTCCCACCTTTCCTCTTTAGAGTTTTCTAGCAAAGTCCCCTAAATGTTAAAAACTATTCAAAAATGAAGAACCGATTCAAAAACGGAGGAGAGCGTCAAGTTTTGTAGGGACAGCAGGGAGGAGCTGCACAGGACAGGGAACAGCAGCAGGCAGGGAGCATTGTGGTAGAAAAGAGACTTCTTAAACTTTTAGTGTTTACAGCATCTGTAGTCACCACCACCTTTCATTGCTAATATTAGTAACTAAGTTCGTTTTATTTTTTTACTACTTTTGATAGGGGTTTATGAATTTATTAATTTTTTCAAAGAGCCAACTTTGGCTTTCTTAATTTTCTCCCTTGTTTGTCTGTTACTATCATTTACTTTTGCCTCTTTCCTTTGCTTCTACCTTGTGTTTAATTTGCTCTTTGTTTACCACCTTCTTATTGTGGAAACTTAGATCATTGATTTTAAACCTTTTTTATTCTATAATATAGGCTTGTACGGATACTAATTTCCCTCTAATCACTGCTTCAGTTGCATCCCACAATGTTGACATGTTGTATTTCATTATCATATAATTCAAAATATCTTCTGATTTCTCCTATGATTCATTCTTTGTTTATGTAGAAGTATTACTGTGTCTTCTTGACAAATGAAGTTTTTATCTTGAAAACATTAGCAATATGGCTATCTAGGGGAAGAGTGCTTCGGGCAAGGGATAGCGGCAAGTATAAGTGCTTGAAACCAGTGTCCAAGTATTTTCAAGGAGTAACAAGAAAGCCAGAGTGACTGGAGGGGAGTGAGTGATGCGGAAAATAGTAGGAGAGTCAATGAGAGAGGTAATGGGAGACCAGATCATGTAGAGCCTGGGGGGTTTTGTGAGACTTCTGACTTTTAGTGAAATGGGAGCCGTGACAAGCCTTTAAGTATGGCTTACTCCATGTTCTTTCATGTTAAAGGATTGTCTGGCTACTGATCTGAGAGTAGGTTGTAGTGAAATGAGGGCTAAAAGCAAGGAAACCTGTTTGCAACCTATTGCTGTCATCCCGGCAGAAGAACAGGATGATGTGGGCCAGGGTGTTAGCAGTGGAAACAGTGAAGTATATGAGAAAAAGAGGGATCAGGGATGACTTCAAGTCCTTTGTGCTGAGGAAGTAGAACTGTTATTCCCATTTACAAGTAGGAAACTGAGATTAAAAAGGTAACTCTTGCTTGTAAACTTTTTTCCTCCTAAAAGACAACTGTATCAAGCAGTAATTATAAATCTGTGTTCAAAGGCATACAATGTATAAAGATGTAATTTATATAATAGTAACAGCACAATGGAAGGGGAAGGAAAGGAGATATATAGGAACACAGTTTTTATATGTGCTTGATATTAAGTTGATATTACTCTGAACTAGATTGTTATAAATTAAGATGTATTAGTTTCCTAGGGCTTTCATATCAAATTACCATAAGCGGATGGGCTTAAAACAATAAGAATGTATTCTCTCACAGTCCTGCAGTCGGGAAGTTTGAAATCAAGGTGTCAGGAAGGTCACGCTCCCTGTGAAGACTCTGGGGAAGAAGGCTTCCTTGCTTCTTCATAGCTTTTGGTGCCTTCTGACAGTCCTTGGAATTCCTTGGCTTGTGGCTGCATCACTTCAATCTCTGCCTCTGCAATCACATGGTCTTCTTCCTTGTGTCTATCTCTGTGGGTCCTTTCAGTGACACCAGTCATTGAATTTAGGACCCATCCTAATCCAGTCTGACATTATCTTAACTAATTACATCTCAAAGACTTTATTTCCAAATTGGGTCACATTCTGAGATTCTTAGTAGACATAAATGTCTGGGTAGACATTCAACCCAATGTTAATTGTAATCCCCAGGGTAATCTTTTAGTTAAAGAAATAACTAAAAATACAATAAAAGAGACAAAAATGGGAAAAAGTGGTACACTGGAAAATATTTAACATAAACAAAGGCAGCAATGGAGGAATAGAGGAACGGAAAAAGATGTTTAGAAAACAAATAGTAAAATGGTAGACTTAGTCTAAACACTTCAATCAGAAGGAAGAAATTGTAAAAAGCAATGCAATCCAATGATACACGAGACACTTTTAGATTCAAAGACATGCATAGGTTAAAAATAAAATAATGCAGGGTCATATGGTAGTTCTACTTTTAGTTTTTTAAGGAACCTCCATACCGTTCTCCATAGTGGCTGTACTAGTTTACAGTCCCACCAACAGTGTAAGAGGCTTCCCTTTTCTCCACACCCTTTCCAGCATTTACTGTTTGTAGATTTTTTGATGATGGCCATTCTGACTGCTGTGAGGTGATACCTCATTGTAGTTTTGATTTGCATTTCTCTAATGATTAGTGATGTTAAGCATCTTTTCATGTGCTTTTGGCAATTTGTACATCTTCTTTGGAGAAATGTCCATTTAGATCTTCTGCCCATTTTTTGATTGGGTTGTTTTTCTGATACTGAGCTACATGAGCTGTTTGTATATTTTGGAGATTAATCCCTTGTCGGTTGCTTTGTTTGCAAATATTTTCTCTGATTCTGAGGGTTGTCTTTTTGTTTTCTTTATAGTTTCCTTCGCTATGCAAAAGCTTTTAAGTTTAATTAGATCCCATTTTTTAATTTTTGTTTTTATTTTCATTACTCTAGGAGGTGGGTCAAAAAAGATCTTGCTGCGATTTATGTCATAGAGTGTTCTGTTTTCCTCTAAGAGTTTTATAGTGTCCGGCCTTACATTTAGGTCTTTAATCCATTTTGAGTTTATTTTTGTGTATGGTGTTAAGGAATGTTCTAATTTCATTCTTTTACATGTAGCTGTCCAGTTTTCCCAGCACCACTTATTGAAGAGACTGTCTTTTCTCCATTGTATATTCTTGACTCCTTTGTCATATATTAGGTGACAATAGGTACGTGGGTTTATCTATGGACTTTCTATCCTGTTCCATTGATCTTTATGACCCAGCAATCCCACTCCTTGGCATATACCCGGAGAGAACCATAATTTGAAAAGATACACGCACCCCAATGTTCATTGCAGCACTGTTTACAATAGCCAGGACATGGAAGCAATTTAAATGTCTCTCAACAGAGGAATGGATAAAGAAGATGTGGTACATACAGTGGAATATTACTCAGCCATAAAAAAGAACGAAATAATGCCATTTGCAGCAACATGGATAGACCTAGAGATTGAGTAAAGTAAGTCAGAGAAAGACAAATATCATATGATATCACTTATATGTGGAATCTAAAAAAAGGGTACAAATGAACTTATTTACAAAACAGAAGTAGAGTCACAGATGTAGAAAACAAACTTATGGTTACCGCGGGTAAAACGGAGGAGGGTTAAACTGGGAGATTGGGATCGACATATACACACTACTATATATAAAATAGATAACTAATAAGGAACTACTATATAGCACAGGGAACTCTACTCAATACTCTATAATGGATTATATGGGAAAAGAATATATAAAAAGAGTGGATATATGTATATGTATAACTGATTCACTTTGCTGTACACCTGAAACTAACACAACACATTGTAAATCAACTATACACTAATAAAATTTTTAATAAATAAAATTTAAAAAATAAAATAATGCAAAAAAATACATCCTGCAAACAGTAACCAAAAGAGAGTTGAGTGGCTATATTACCATACAAAGTAGACTTTAATAAAAATGTGTTACTAGATGCAAAGAAAGACATTTTATAATGATAAAATGAGCAATCCATCAAGAAGATATATCAACTATAAACATACACGCATCTAATAAGGGAAACACAAAATACATGAAGCAAAACATGTCAGAATTAAAAGGAAAAATAGACAATTGAACAATAATTGTTAAAACTTCAATAATTTATGTTCAATAATGGATAGAACGAGTATCCCAGAAAATCATCAAGGATATAGAAAACCTGATTAAACACTATTAATCAATTAGACCTAACAGACACCTATGAAATAGTCCATCTAACAGTGGCAGAATACCTATTCTTCTCAAGTGCACATGGAGCATAATCCAACACAGATCATAATTTAGACATAAAGCAATATATTTAAAAGGATTAAAACCACACGTAATACATTCTCTGATCACAATGGAATGAAATTAGATAACAATAATAGAAGGAAATTTGGGAAATTCACAAATATGTGGAAACTAAGCATCACACTCCTAAATAACCAATGGATCAAATAAGAAATCACAAGGGAAATTAGGAAATTATTTGAGATGGGTGAAAATAAAAACACAAAATACTAAAACAAATGGGACTCAGCTAAAGCAGTGTTACAAAGAAATTTATAACTATAAACGCCTACATCAAAAAAGAAGAAATATGTCTAATCAATAACCTAATCTTCTATGTTAAGAACCTCAGGGAAAAGAACAAACTAAACTCAAAGCAAATAGAAAGAGGAAATAATATACTCTACAGGAGAAATAAATGAAATAGAGAATAGAAAATATCAA
The DNA here is from genome assembly GCF_963455315.2 of Globicephala melas. Taxonomy (NCBI): domain Eukaryota; kingdom Metazoa; phylum Chordata; class Mammalia; order Artiodactyla; family Delphinidae; genus Globicephala; species Globicephala melas. Next base: position 69,478,197 of record NC_083327.1, on the reverse strand, counting down.
CGAAACCAAAAGTTAGTTTTTTGGAAAGATCAACAAAACTGACAAACCTTTAGCTAGACTGACCAAGCAAAAAACAAAGAGAACTCAAATTATGAGAACAAAGAATGAATGAGAGAACATTACTGCGTCTTTTACAGAAAAAAAAAAAAAATTGGGAACACTCTGAACAATTTTATATCAACAAATTAGATAACCTAAATGAAATGGATAAATTCTTAGAAAGACACAAGTTAACAAAACCGACTCAAGAAGAAATAGTATATCTGAGTAGACCTGTAACAAGTAAACTCATTTAAAAACTTCCCACAGAACTATTAGAACTAATGAATGGGTTCACCAAGTTTTCAGGGTACAAGATCAAGTTTAAATAAGTTGAATAAAAAATTTTTAAAAATCAACTGTATTTCTATATACAGTAGAAATGAACAATGTGAATTTGAAATTAAGAAATCAATTTCATTTACAGTAACATTAAAATAATAAAATACTTAGGAATATATTTAACTGAAGAAGTTCAAAACATATGTTAAAATGCTACAAAATATTGTTAAAAAGATGGAAGAAGATCTAAATAAATAGAAAAACGTCCTGTGAGGACACAATATTAAGATAGCAGTACTCCCCAAACTGATCTACAGATTAAATATAATCCCTGACAAATCTCCAAAATGCCTTTTTTTTTTCCAGAAATGGACAAGCTGATCCTAAAATTCATATGGAAATATAAGGGGCCCAGAATAGCCAAAACAATCTTGAAAAAGAACAAAGCTGGAGGACTCAACCTTTCCAATTTTGAAACTTAGTTCAAAGCTACAGTAATCAATACAGTATGGTCCTGGCATAAGGATAGGAATATAGACCAATAGAATAAAGTTGCGAGTTCAGAAATCAACTCTTACATTTAAGGATTGTCAACATGGGAGCCAAGATAATTCAATGAGGGTAAGACTTTCAACAAATAGTCTTGGGGCAATTAATATCCACACAGTAAAGAAGGCAGTTAAACCCTTTCCTCACAACATACGCAAGAATTCACTCAAAATGGACCAGCAATCTAAATGTAAGAGCTAAACTATAAAACTTTTAGAAGAAAAAATAACATAGGCATAAATATTTGCGATCTTGGGTTAAGTGATGTTTTCTTGTATATGACACCAAAAGCACAAGCAATAAAATTAAAAACAGATAAACTGGACTTCATCAAAATTAAAAACTTTTTGTGTCAAGGTACACTATCAAGGGAAGGAAAAGATGATCTACAGAATAGGAGAAAATATTTGCAAGTCGTAAATCTGATACATGCAGTATAAAGAATATGTAAAGAATGTAAAACAAAAAGATAAATAACCCTAATAAAAAATAGATGAAGTATTTGAATAGACAATTCTCCATAGGTGATATGCAAATGGAAAACTAGCACATGAAAAGATGCTCAACATCATTAGTCATTAGAGAAATGCAAATTGAAACCACAATGAGAGCACTTCACACCCATTAGGACTGCTATAATTAAAAAGTAGGGAAAGACTTCCCTGGTGGCGCAGTGACACAGTGGTTAAGAATCTGCCTGCCAATATAGGGGACACAGGTTTGAGCCCTGGTCTGGGAAGATCCTACTTGCTGTGGAGCAACTAAGCCCATGCACCACAACTACTGAGCCTGCCCTCTGGATCCTGTGAGCCACAACTACTGAGCTCACGTGCTGCAATTACTGAAGCCCATGCAGCCTAGAGTCCATGCCCTGCAACAAGAGAAGATACCACAATGGGAAGCCCACACACTGCAACGGAGAGTAGCTCCCGCTCGCCGCAACTAGAGAAAGCCTGCATGCAGCAACAAAGACCCAGTGCAGCCAAAAATAAAATAAAAATAAATAAGTTTATAACAAAAAAACTACATAAAAAAGAGGGGAAAAAACAAGCATTGGCAAGAATGTGGAAAAATTGGAACCCTTATACATTGCTGATGAGAATGTAAAATGCTGTAGCCATTTTGGAAATTTTGTTTTTAGCTTTATTTTTTGTTTTTTTGCGATACGTGGGCCTTTCACTGTTGTGGCCTCTCCCATTGCAGAGCACAGGCTCCAGACGCGCAGCCTCAGCAACCATGGCTCACGGGCCCAGCCGCTCCACGGCATGTGGGATCTTCCCAGACCGGGGCACGAACCCCTGTCCCCTGCATTGGCAGGCGGACTCTCAACCACTGCGCCACCAGGGAAGCCCAATTTTTTGTATTTTTTTGCATTTTTGAAAATTAAAAAAATTTTTATTGAAGTAACATTGATTTGTAACATTATATAAGTTTCATGTGTCTAACATTATATTTCCACTTCTGTATACCCTACAGCATGCGCAACACCAAAAATTTAGTTCCATTGATCTGTCACCATACAGTTGATCCCCTTTACCCATTTCACCCTCCCCCACTTCCCCTCTGATAGCCACTACTACGTTCTCTATATGTACATGTTTGTTTTTGTTTGGTTTGGTTTGTTCATCTATTTCAGTTTTTTGGTTTGTTTTTCTGTTCCTTTGTTTATCAGTTTTTATATTCCACATGTAAGTGAAATCACACAATATTGGTCTTTCTCCATCTGAATTATTTCACCTAGGCTGACACCCTCAAGGTCCGTCCATGTTGTTGCAAATGGCAAGATTTCATCTCTTTTATGGCTGAGTAGTAGTCCATTGTGTATATATACCACATCTTGTTAATCCTTTGATGGACACTTAGGTTGTTTCCATATCTTGGTTATTGCAAATAATGCCATGATGAACATAGAAGTGCATAAATCTTTTCAGATTAGTGTTTTCATATTCTTTGGATAAATACCCAGAAGTGGGATAGCTGGATCATATGGTAGTTCTATTCTTAATTTTTTGATGAATCTCCATACGTCTTCCATAGTGGCTGTACCAATTTACATTCTCACCAGCAGTGTATGAGGGTTCCCTTTCCTCCACATCCTCACCAATACTTATTTCTTGTTTTTTTTGTTTTTTATAATAGCCATCCTGACAGGTGTGAGGTGATATTTCATTTCAGTTTTTATTTGCATTTCCCTAATAACTAGTGATGTTGAACATCTTTTCATGTGCCTGTTGGCCATCTGTTATATCTTCTTTGCAAAAATGTCTATTCAGCTCCTCTGCCCATTTTTAATTGGGTTGTTGGGTTTTTTAGTTGTTGAGTTGTATGTGTTCTTTATATATTTTGGATATTAACCCCTTATCAAATTATTATTTGCCAATATCTTCTCCCATTTGGTAAGTTGTATTTTTGTTTTATTGATTGTTTCCTTTGCCATGCAGAAGCCTTTTGGTTTGATGTCATTCCATTTGTCTATTTTTGCTTTTGTTTCTCTTGCCTGGGGAGACATATCTAGAAAGATATCACTAAGACTGATGTCAAAGTGTGCACTGCCTATGTTTTCTTCTAGGAGTTTTATGGTATCTGGTCTTACATTCAAGTCTTTAATCCATTTTGAATTCATTTTTGTGTATGGTGTGAGACAGTGGTGTAGTTTCATTGTTTTGCACGTAGCTGTCCAGTTTTCCCAACACCATTTATTGAAGAGACTATCCTTTGTTTTAATTTTAATGTTTAAAAGTTTTTAATTTTAAAAAGTTAAAAGTAGAGTTACTGTATGACCCAGCAATTCCACTCTGAAGCATATATCTGAGAGAATTGCAAACATATGGTCACATACAAACTTGTACAGAAATGTTCACAAGAACTTTATAATCATTTGTCAAAAGGTGGAAACAACACAAATGTCTGTCAATGATAAATGGATTTAAAAATGTGGTATATCCATACAATGAAATATTATTTGGCAATAAAAAGAAATGAAGTACTGGTACATTTTATGACTTGGTTGAACCTTGAAACGTTGTGCTATGTGAAAGAAGCCAGACACAAAAGGTCACATATTGCATTATTCCATTTATATGAAATATCCAGAGTAGGCCAACTCGTAGAGAAGGGAAGTTGATTAGCGGTTTCCCAGGGCTGAGATAAAAGGAGTATGGGGAGTCACTATTTATGAGTATGGGGTTTCTTTTTGGGGTGGTGGAAATATTTTGTAAATATACTAAAGAGCAGGGAATTTTACACTTAAAAAGGGTAATTTTGTGGCATAAGCCCTATCTTAATTTAAAATATCCACTCACAGAGTTTATTACCATTAACCTACATAGGGTTTTGAAATTTTCACGTGTGCTTTGTTCTGTCTGCTCCTAATTTGATCATCAAAACTGTGTGTTGTTACAAACAGAAATGTTCAGAACATTAATCTCATTCACGTGCTGCAGAGTAGATGTAACACTCATAATTTCTTCATTTATCTTTGCTTCCTTCTGCATTAAAAATTTATCCATGGGGGGCTTGCCTGGTGGCGCAGTGGTTGAGAGTCCACCTGCCGATGCAGGGGACACGGGTTCGTGCCCCGGTCCGGGAAGATACCACATGCTGTGAAGCGGCTAGGCCGGTGAGACATGGACGCTGAGCCTGAGCGTCCGGAGCCTGTGCTCCGCAACAGGAGAGGCCACAGCAGTGAGAGGCCCGCGTACTGCAAAAAAAAAAAAAAAAAAAAAAAAAAATTATCCATGGGTAAAATTTTTTAAAAAACTGATTACAGCATCACAACTCATAAGCACTTAATAATTGATAATCCTCCAGCAGTAAATGGTTCAGCAGTGAGAGTTCTCCGTTAATGAGTGCAGCACAGAAATAGACTTAGGTTATTTACCATCCTCTTCATGTTGACTGTAATGTCCTCTCCTTTTTTCCTACTCAACCAAACTTTTCTGGAAAGCCAGTGAGTGGAAATGATGTTTACATAGTGATGAACTTTAAACAGTGCATTATTGTCAAACTTTGGATCTTTGATACCATAGCAAAATTAGCAGTATAAGAGACAATGGAGTAGAGAACTTGAGGACAGCGCAAGCCTTGGGTTACTGAAACATTTACCTCTTAAAATAATTTCCTAAAAATAGTAACTCTTTATTGTATTATGGCATTGGCATTACTGCTCTCTACCATTATTCAGCTCTTCTTTCAACTTTAATCAATGTTTTCTTAAGGAGGTGTACTGTGAACCCTAGAAAATCCTGGTATCAAAGGGTGCGTGGAAACTTTTAGCTCACTGCTCTCATTAAGGGTCAATGTCAAGAAAGTATTTTCTAAACAAAACACCAAAGGGCAGGCAGAGCTACTCAGCCACTCTGCATTCCCTAACTGTCTAGAGCATCTCCATTCCTTCCCTCTCAGTCAGGAGACTTGCTTGTAACATCACAGGAAACTGAAGACTCAGTAAGACAGCCCAGTATTTTCCTTCCCATATTTATTCTAACTTTTTCTGCATGTGTACTTATCTTTATTTCTCTTCTCCCTTGTTTTTTCTTAAAATACCATTCCTAATTGGTTACAAAGTTAATCTCTTATATCAGTGCTCTGGCTCCCATCTTCCTCTCCTACCCCTTAGGGGAAATGTGCTCCATCAGTCAGCATTTGTTGCCCTGTACATTCAAATTCCATCTCCATACTAAACATTCTCTCAGCTTGTAAATATGATGTGTTCTTCATCTTAAAATAAACAGAAACTTCCATATGTGCTTCACTGCCCTCCTTCCTTCTCTCTATCTCATCATATCTCTTCATGGCAAGCCTCTTGAAAGAATAGTTTACCCTCATTTTGTATTAATTACTTCATGTCTCATTCACTAGCCATCTTGAGCAATTTACTTTTCCTTACAACAATGGCAGAGAAACCATTCTCAGCAAAGACTTTTTTAAAAAATTAATTAAATTTTTTTGGCTGCGTCGTGTCTTAGTTGTGGCACTCGGGATCTTCATTGGGTCATGCGGGATCTTTCGTTGCTATGCAGCCTCTTTGTTGTGGTGCGCAGGCTCCAAGATGCGTGGGCTTTGCAGTTGTGGTGCGTGGGCTCTGTAGTTGCGGCACACGGGCTCTCTCGTTGAGGCGCACAAGCTCAGTAGTTGTGTCACACATGGGCTTAATTGCCCCATGGCATGTGGGATCTTAGTTCCTCAACCAGGGATCGAACCCACTGCCCCTGCACTGGAAGGCTGATTCTTTGCCACAGGACCACCAGGGACGTCTCATCAGCAAAGACTTTTTAATTGCCAATTCCACTAGGGTATTTTTCTGTCCTTATCTTACTTGAACTCTGTGACATTTGGAACTCTTGTTTCCCATATCTTCCTTTAACTATTTCCTCTTACTTTTCCTTTAGTTTATTGTGGCTGCTCTTAACTGGACTTCTCAAGGGCATAGACTATATCTTCTTTGTCTTCCCACTACCAAGCTCCTGCATCACATAGAGCAGACACACAAGTATTTGTCAAATGAATGAATAAATGATCTTTCCCAGTGTCAGGGCTCTTCTCTAATACCGGGGCACCCCAGAGCTTCATCCTTGAAGCTGGCCCTTTCTCCACTCATTCTAACCATTTAACTGGATAATTACATTCACTTTTCACCTTCAGGCACTCTGGATTTGGTGACTTTCAAATCTAAACCTCCTTTAAACTCTATAGTGATGGACCTAATTGTCTTTCAGTTAACATCTCCTGGATGGCCTGCAAGTACCACAGTTCAACATGGACGAAGCTGTCCTCATCTTTCCTTTCAAAATAACTTCTTTATATCTATATGAATATCGATCAGTTGTTAGCAGCATAGACGCTGTGACCAGATTACCTCTTTTCCCATTTAGTTTCTTCCTGAGTGGAGAGTGCTTTGATTCCTTTAGTTTTCAAAGAGAAACATTCATGAGACAAATCTTTTTCTTACTAATAGACTGCTTTTTATAGCATAACCTATATGGGTCTCTGAATCTTTTCTATGCTCTGTCAAATCCTAAAATTTCGTTTTGGATTATTCTGTTTTGGGATGGACCAGAGCCTGAAGGGATCAGTGGGATAAGAGTGTGTGTGTGTGTGTACATCATTAAGTGAAAAAATTTGAGAAGAAAGGAGAGAAAAAATTCCATTTTGCCACATATATAATAAAATGTAAAAGCATCTTTTAAAATCTTTCTATTTATCTAGATACAGATAGCTATTAAGCATCAAAAAGTTTGATCTTATCAAGCACAAATGTAATGTTTATGTTACAGTCACATTGCTAGCTCCTGACAATTGACATTTACTAAATAATTTCATTTTTAAAGCATATTCAGCTACATGTCATCAGCCCATCTGCTTGTCTACAATTGCCTCAGATACTGATTATAAATAACCACTGGTTTAATACTAATAAACCTAAAGTTTTTCCCACTTATATATTTAAGTAAAAAGCCAGTTTGTTCACAATTTGTAGATTAAATATCCTCCTGTCATTTTTCCCCTGAGGTGATCTCCTAGCAGCCACTGTTCGTATCCATGTCCTTGTGATTTGGAGCTGCTCATGTCTGCTTCTTCCCACAATGAGAGTGATCTCTCTTCTCCATTCCCAGGCCTGTTAGTGCTCTTAAATACACGTCCTGCCCCCCACACACAGAGCCAAACTACTTTGAAAGGTTATTATTTATTTTCTACCTCATTACTCTTCTAATGGCTTACTTTTCTTCTAGTTATTAATCAGCAGACACACATCCTAAGAGATGTGTGTTTTTGCCATCTTATTGAAAAAGACTCACAAATTCTCTTTAGGATTTGCCAATCCCAAACCGTATGATATTATAATTTAACTAAATCTTTAAGGCATTCAAAATCAAATCTTCACTGGTCAGGGATTGAAATGATATTCCTTTTGCAGAATCAGACAATTAAATTTACTTTATTACTTTACATTTTTCAGAAATCCAGAAAAATGCTACCTAACATTGCTTTTTAAAATCATATGAGATTCTCAGAAATCTATCATTCTTGATTTTGAGACACTAAGTTCGTAATATTGTCCAGAGTTTCCTTCCTGTGTTATCTTTAGCTTAGATAGCAATAAAAGAATCATACCTAGACAGTGAGCAGAAAAGTTATCTTGACATTTTTAATATTTTCCCACTGAAGATGTGGCATGTATTACATTTGGGAACTTATATGTAATTTTACTACTGAAAACTTTTTTCCTTAAACCATAATAATTTATTTTATATTTATCCTCAGTAAGGCCAAAGTTCAAAATAAATATAGTTCTTTAAAGTATGACCTTTGTTTTTAATAACGGATCACTTTACTATGAAGAAAGACAGCTAATGTGGTTCAGGCATCTCAAAAGAATTTTCTAGAAGTTACAAAGTAGATAAATAAAATAAACAAAGGTAAGCCAGAGGGTAATAAGACTAGAGAAAAATGGTGATTAATTTATGGAAATTAGGTGGAAATTAGATGGAAAGAATGAAATGGAAGAGAAAAAAATTCTTATGCATGATGGGCAATGAGCAGAAGAGCAATGAAAAAGAATAGTTTCTGCTTCAATTCATCTAGAAAAAGTTTATACAGGGGCATTATTCCAATGATTTCAAGTTTTCTGCTTCAGAATAATATGAGACTTTGATGTTATTGCCCATCATGCATAATAATTTTTTTCTCTTTCATTTTATCCTTTCCATCTAATTTCCATAAATTAATCACCATTTTTCTCTAATCTTCTTACCCTCTGGCCTACCTTCTTTTATTTATCTTAGTTTTAAACTAAATTAAGATACAAAAGTACAAGATGAACTAAAAGTTTATCCACCAAAGTGAAATTTTGTCATAACAGAAATTGGATAGACTTGAGAGGCAACCAAAAGACATGTCTTCCCTCTGTAAATTTGGACGTTAAATTCCTCCTACTTGATTATCTACATTATTCTACTAATTAATACATATTTTTTCCTAAATTGACATTGTTTAAATTGACTTCCGAAGGATATGAAATTCAATATTTATTTTAAAATAGAATTTTTTCTATTTCCTAGATTACATCAACCTCTTTAATGTTTAAGTATTAATTTTTTTAAGCTTAGAAATATACTTTCAAGGAAAGTGTAGATTGATTTTTAAAGTGGGCCCCTAAATCTCTGCTTAAATTATTTTGAATTGTTTTGGTAAACTAACATCCTCAAGTCTCAGTAATATGTTTTCTGTCTCTATTAACTTAATGTCACCTGAACTGTAGCATCTTTTATGTGGTAGCAAATAAAATCAAAGCCTTGCAAATATCTTATAAACGACATAAGGCCTTTGGAGTCAAAAAGCTTTGGGTTCAAATATTGGCTCAGCCACTTAGAATGTACTTAACCACTTAAGCTTCAGTATCTTAAACAGCAAAATGTGATCATAATTTCTAGTTAAGAAAATTAAGGAGATTTTATTAGGTGATGTAACTGAAGTTTGAAGCTTAGTGACCACCACAAGGCAGCTCCTATTAAACGGCCAATTCTATTATTATTACCAAATTATTTGAGAAAATCCAAGTATTTCTGAGGCAATTAGACTTTTCCCCAAATATGTTACTTTTTTATTCAGATATTTCACTTATCTAAGCAGTGAGATGCATTGTAGGCTGTTCCATATAAGCAAATACTAACACTGTGAAATTTCTTTTTGCCTAAAATAGTTTTGTTTTGCACATTTCTTCTTGCAGAAAAGTGTCACACTTTCAATTTCCCAGGTACAAATTGTCAAACGGGTCCTATCTATAAGAGAACTGTTTTCTGAAGCCAGTGAATACAAGGGAAGTTAGCAAAATTTCCCCCATTTTACCTTCTTTCTTACCGTTACTTAGCAACCAGCTAATACTTTTGAAAAATCTCCTTTGAATACTAAATTACCATGAGATTTGTGTCTATTACTAAATGGAAGATCAAATATGCAGTCACAATTTCCCTAAAGGGCACAGTTGAAACCTAGTTAGTATTTTTTCGTTGCTGCTAAGAGACCAATGTTTTGCCCTTGCTGTTTAGGAATACCATTATGTGCTGTTACTTAGGCATAATAAATTCACAGTAATGTCTCTGAGACTGAGATTGTAAGTGGGAATGTGTCATGTAGCCAACCCCTTCTCTTCAATACTTAATATGAGCCAGTCCTCCAGAAGCATTCCTTATTTGGTTCGAGAACACACACATAAAGTGTGATATGAATAAAGTACATTCTGGTTTGCCTAAGATGGATCTTGTTTACACTGTTGTTAGCACTGTTAATTATTTTAACACCTCTTTCCATTCTCAAAATTGACCTGCTTTGGACAATACATTTCACGGTTACCCTAGATTTGAAAATTTTGAGGGCAGTCCAGAAGAGATTAATGGAAATAATTAGAGGCATAGGAAATAGTCTCTATGAAGAAATAACTAAAGGAATTGGGTTTATTTATTTGTAAGAAAAGAGAAAACTTACGGAGATTACACTCTTCGAGGAGGAAATATAGAAGGCATAACTCTAAGAGGAAACAAAAGCCTCTGTTTTCTTTCCCACCCAGGGCTGCATAGAATTAAAATTCTCAATTCGGAGATATGCTGTGTAGAAAGCAGGGGTTAGGAAGATACTGTACGCACTGGATTGTACCCTAGTAAAGGTTATTTTTTCTTATTTTGAGTATTCTTTAAAGAACAAGTAGAATACAAACATATGCTGTGGTTTAGCAATTCTACTTCTAGTTATATACCCCAGAGAAACTTGTGCATGTACATCAGGATGTATATACCAGGCTCTTAGTAGCTCCACTGTCTATAATTGGACCACACTGAAAATAATGATTCTCTCCATTAACAACAAAATGTATAAAATGTGAATATTCAAACAATGAAATATACTGTACATAAACAAAATTAATTGAACTTCCATGCCCCAATATGAATGTATTTCAAAAACATAATGTTGAGCAAAAGACTTAAGTTACAGAAGAGTGTATGCAGTATGGTTTCATTTACACAAAATTCAAAAAATAGGTGAAACAATTTTTTAGTGTGAGTGTCCCCAAAAGCAGATCCTAAATCAAGGATTCAAGCTCGAATATTAGGTTGAAATGTATGAAACTAGTGATATTCATTTTTTGACCTGCAAAAATGGCAACTATGGGTCAATCCAATAGTTTATTTGGGAAGGAAAGAAAAATAGCAGTAGAAGTGGAGAAATAAATAGACAAGAAGTGGAAGCAGACAATATACCGTGTTTTTCAAGCCAGCTACCACTATGGATGACTAGAGCGTAGTCCCATTAGGGAACTCAAGGGAGCCAGTGAAAAAACACCAGAATTAACTTATTTTAGGGGCAAAGCTAAGATATTTATGCACCTTTTCCTGTTAATTTTTGTTGGGGAACTGCTCCAGGGTTTGCCGAGATGCCACACAGCATTGCTGTCTACCTCGGACATCTCTAGTTTGATGGGATCAGATGGGACCTATGTTACAAAAGGCATTGTCACTTGTACCATATGCTGGAACTGCTGCAGAGACCTTTTTTGTTCTGGCTCAACTGCAACTGGTAATCTTCCAAGTTACCCAGTGAATGGGTTGAGGCAACATTCTCGTGTGGTATGTATTCTCCAAAATTCAAAGAGGCTTACGAAAGTCTGTGCCGCCTTCTTAGTTGTAGGAGTTGCAAGGTGCAATTCTTTACTTCCAAGGGGATATGCTGGCATATCTCAGACTACTGAATCTGAAAACACTCTTTTGGCATTGCAGACCTCTGAATCTTTGAAAGAATTATTTCCAACCCTCTGGTGTGCATTTTGCCTTGCAAAGGCATCCAGAGTGTTACAACTTTTTGATCCTCAGTTCCAATTATTTTACTATCAGATACAGTGGGGTTCTGAGAAAAGTCCAGATGACTGAGGTACCCTTGAACTATGCTGTGCTCGAGATCGGGAGAGTTATCATAGTTCCGGGAAGGCTGTGATGTATTCTGCCATCATCCATCATGATCCATATGATTTTTTCAAAGGCCAGATTAGTGAATTAAATGGAGATATGATGGAGTCGTGTCCCTGCATCCTTTACATTTTTGAGGGAGACACTAATCTCTCCCATTCATCCAGGATAAGAGTCTGGCTTGGGCTTCCCTGGTGGCACAGTGGTTGAGAGTCCGCCTGCCAATGCAGGGGACGTGGGTTCGTGCCCCGGTCCGGGAGGATCCCGCATGCCGCGGAGCGGCTGGGCCCGTGAGCCATGGCAGCTGAGCCTACACGTCTGGAGCCTGTGCCCCGCAGTGGGAGAGGCCACAGCAGTGAGAGGCCCGCGTACCGCAAAAAAAAAAAAAAAAGAAAAAGAAAAATAGAAGAGTCTGTCTTGCCTGAAGTGAAGGCATTCAAGGACATACATAATTTTCTACGAACTTTTATACAATTATGATTTTACTCCACTTATTAGTTAAGTTTCTCCAGAGAAACAGCAGCAATAGAATATATAGAGAGAGGAAGAGATTTATTATAAGGAATTGGCTCACATAATTATGGAGGTTGAGAAGTCCCACAATCTACCATCTGCAAGCTGGAGACCCAGGAATGCCAGTGGTGTGATTTAGCCTGAGTTTGAAGACCTGAGAACAAGGACCACGAGGGCAGGAGGTTTATGTCTCAGCTCAAGCATCCAGGCAGGAAGGAGAGAATTCCTCCTTCCTCCACTTTTGTTCTGTTCAGGCCCTCCCTCTACGGGATGATACCGCGCATACTGAGGAGGGCAATCTACTTTACTGATTCCACTAATTCAAATGCTAATCTCATCTGGAAACACCATCACAGACACACCCAGAAATAATGTTTAATCTGGGCACCCCGTGGTTAGTCAAGTTGACACATAAAATTAACTATGGCGCTCCACAATTATGGAGCCAATTTAAGTTTAACCAGTTCTACCAGTTACTAAGTACATCCCTTCCAATTATACACTCAAGGACTGGGGAAATGACCACGGATGATTTCATGGACCCATTGGACTCATTGTGAAATGGACATGGACCAGGACTCCAATTGTCAACAGATCTCTGAATGCCACCTTTCTGATTGGATATCCATGATATTTTGGCTTCCTGACAGTTTCAAGTCAGATCCAATAGCCAAGAGCTCTTGAAAGATATAGGTATTTTCTTTTCTGCAGTGTACTTGTGTATGGCCCTTTAGTGGAAGGATTTGGAAATCACTATGTAAGTACTTGCTGAGGCACTGAAAAGTCCTTCCTTGAGGGGACATGTCTCCCCTTCAACTGATGATATATCCACTTCCCTTCTGATGTCAATGGGCTGCCTGCCACCTGCCATTTTCTCTTCCAGATTCTTATTTTTCGCACTGACAATGAAAAGCTCAGTCCCAAAGCAGTGTCTTCCACCATTAGCCCTGGCTTCAAAGAAGAGCTGCCACAGAAATTCTCAAATACTGATGCTTCCCTTAGTAGTGCATTCCTTATTGCTTTAGTAAAAGGATATCCTCTGGGCACCCCCAAGGAGCGTGGTCAGCTGGTGGCTTCTCTTACCCTATATTCTAAATATTTAGTCTAGCCTGCTCACCCCGTTAAGTTCTCTGATCCCTTCCTCAATACCCTCTCTGCCAAAGCAATTTTGACATTCACATCATTCACTATGTACCATCATTTTCCCCAAATTTGAAGGAGCCATTCCAACAATGTATTGGGACTGACCTCTTGAGACCTTGATAAATATGGTACATCCTGAATCACAGGAGAGGGCCTTCAAATTAATAAGCCAATACTATATCCAGCTTGTATTCCACCCCCTCATTTTCAGGCATATCCTCTCAATTTCTGCCTGTATGTATTAGGCCATGTAGCACATTTGATAAATTGTTTCCTCTCATATAAGAATAGTTCATTTCCTATCATGAAATGATAGGGCTTGAGACTTAACCCTAGTAATTGCTAGGGGATATGAGTGGGATACTAGTAACCTCTGCCACACTATATTATGGATGTGTATGTAGGAAATAAAACTATAAAGAGAAATAAGGAAATGATTATCACCAAATGAAAGTTTTCAATGTTCTTTAATAGATAGGAATTATTTAACTAGTTCTAAGACTAGTCTGGATTTGCACAGGTAGTTTTCTCCTTGGCATCTCAAACTGCTGAAACATTAATATGTTTTAAAGATTAATGGGAATAACCTAAGGGCAGGACAGGAATAAAGACGCAGACGTAGAGAGTGGACTTGAGGACACGGGGAGGGGGAAGGGTAAGCTGGGATGAAGTGAGAGTGGCATGGACATATATACACTACCAAATGTGAAATAGATAGCTAGTGGGAAGTAGCCACATAGCACAGGGAGATCAGCTCAGTGCTTTGTGACCACCTAGAGGGCTGGGATAGGGAGGGTGGGAGGGAGACACAAGAGGGAGGAGATATGGGGATATATGTATATGTATAGCTGATTTACTTTGTTATAAAGCAGAAACTAACACACCATTATAAAGCAATTATACTCCAATAAAGATGTTAAAAAAAAAAGGTTAATGGGGACATATTATTGGATATCCAATTTACTAGTGAACATATGCCAGCTAGGTGATCTGTGTAACTTAGCTAAGAAATAAAGCAATCTGACTTTTAAGCCCTTGCATTTTAAACATAGACTTCACTTTCCTATTCTTATGGCCCATGTATTCCTGAATTCTGAAAATATCAGCCTTAAAATCCATATTATTGACAGTTCTTTCCTTCCTCTGCCATCACAACCCTTATTACGAAGGGAAAATTAATAAGCTAGATTTGCCAAGGAGTTTTGCCTGTGTGAACTAACTGTTCTGTATTTTAATGAAAATGTAACATTCTAGATTTATGTTATATTTTTGCAAGCAACCAAATTCTTAACAATGGTAATGACGATAATGATGATAATATTTGCATAGGGTTTATTACCTGCCAAGCATTGTTCTAAGCCCTTTCCCGTATATGATATCTCATTTGATTTCCTCATCAACCCAGTGAAGCAGGTTCATTTTTATTCCCATTTTATTAATGAAGCAAGTGAGACAGAGTTTGGGAACTTAAATAAGATTGCATAGCCAGGGATCATAAGCATAAGAAAACAAGTTGAATCAGCTTATGCCTAAAAAGTGATGGCTTCCCTGGTGGCGCAGTGGTTGAGAGTCCGCCTGCCAATGCAGGGGACACGGGTTCGTGCCCCGGTCCGGGAAAATCCCACATGCCGCGGAGCGGCTGGGCCCAAGAGCCATGGCCGCTGAGCCTGCGCGTCCGGAGCCTGTGCTGCGCAGTGGGAGAGGCCACAGCAGTGAGAGGCCCGCGTACTGCAAAAAAAAAAAAAAAAAAAAAAAAAAGTGACTAGGTAGGTACATATAACCAAAGCACAGAAGGCAGGGGAAGTGTTGACCTCAGGAAAAAGTGGATTTACAGCCTTGAATACTGAGATGATTCTGTCTCTTGTCTTTGTTTCTCTTAGTGCATTAGCTCCATTCGCTCAGACTAATTGTCCTCATGAGGCTAGAAACTTTGATACAAGTAGCTCTCAGTTTTAGTCTTAGAGTCTGATATTTAAAGAACTTTCCTTTTCCACTTGGGGAAGAAATCTTATTGGACCAGCTTAGATCATGTGCCCATTCCTTCAATCAATACCCTGCACCTGTTTTTGTAATAAAGCTTTATTGGAGCACAACCATGCTCATTATCTCTACATATTGACCACGGCTGTGTTTGTGCTACAAGTTGAATAGCTGCGACAGAAACCATATAGCCCATGAAGCCTAAAATATTTACTATCTGGCCCTTTACAGAAAAAATCTGCTGACCTCTGCCTTGGGGCAATCACTGTGGCGAATTAATCATAGCCCTTCATATTGTTGCCTCTTCATTTGAACTGTGTGCTTGGTTGTTACTACACATGTTTGAGTTTGCCCTTCAAAATATCTTCAAAAAGATTACAGTATGACCCAGTCTAGAATCTGAAAACTTCTTGTGTACAAAATAGGCAAGGAATCAGCAAAATGTACATTTTATACTATTGAAACGAGTATTTATCATTAGTGGAAAGATCACAATTCCCTATTTTCATGCAAAGCAATATCCAAGTGCTTTATGGAACCTGATGAAGATTGCCACAAGTAGGTGAAGCAGAGTTGTTTTGTTACCAAGATACATGCAAAAGGCTTGTTTATCACATGCCAGGTGATGCAACTAAAGGCAAGAGAGATGCCATACCCCTTCAAATAATTATACAATATTTAAAACAGGTACAGGGTGATGCGAACATCTATCACTAAGGTATCAAACTTCAAATTTCAAAAACTACCTACTGCTTTAAACAAAAGATGGGCATGTGATTCAGGTGAGAGAAAACAATGCAAGTATAAGTTCAGTGAAAAAAGAAAGTACGAGCATCAAAGTTTGTAGGCTGGATATCAGTGGCTTGTAAAGACATCTCAGAGGCAACAGTGGAACCCTTAAGATGATTCCAATTGTGTGAAGTTTCCAGAACAGGCAAATCCATAGAGACAGAAGTTGAATTGCCAGAAGATGGAGGAAGAGGGAAATTGATTATGAATACGTATGGGGTTTCTTTTTGGATTGATGAAAAGTTCTGGACTTAAGATTTTGGTGATGCTCGCACAACATAATGAATACATTATTATCAATCACGGATTGGGTATGTTCCGGCGGATGTATCATTGACATGAGGTTACCACATAGTTAGTCCTTCTGGAAAGGGAGTGAGAATGAAAAGCATGGAAATAAGAGGAAGTGTGTCTCTCAGATAATCCTTCATGTTTTAGGAATCTAGATCTATAGGTGAAAACAAATGAATGGAAACTTTAAAAATTGGTTTTATAAGAACTTCAGTTTGCTCGTATATGAAACAAAGAGGCTGGAACATGGAGGTCCAGACGGCTCTTAAAAATCTGCAGTTCCAAATATAACAGTTCTTTGAATTTTCTAACTAGGGGCAATGTGGTAAACTAACTATATTAAACTGACTGAATATTAAAGCCATTAATCTGGTGAAACAAATTATGTTTTCATTTATTCTATGGAGGAATTTCTAAATTGAATTATAGAATCAATTGCTACTCCACCTGGGACATACAAACTTAATTAAACCACAGAATTTTTTTTCTGATGAATTTAGTGGCGGGGCAGTGACTATGTCAGAGCTGGACATTTATTGAAAATAAAAGACTGGAAAATTGATCCTTCCCTCAAAGTGATAATAAATCACATTTTCTAAAAAGAATGTTACTGCATCCCAAAGATATTTACTTTAAAAAGCAATCTCATGTACCTAACCTAATACTTCAAAAACTTTGATAACTAAATGAGATTATTAAACGTATCTTAGCCTTGCCATGATTAATACTGTTAGTCTGATAAGCTTGTGGGTGATGCACTCACATACTCACTGAAGGAGGCAATGAGCAAAGTAAAACAGTTTGCAATTTACTCATTTCTGCTGTTATGAAATAGCATAAATGAACTCATCTTCATATTGAACTAAGGTACGTGAAATGCCTCACCTCTTGATTTTAATAAGTTTGATATTCTCTCTATGGACATGAAACACCCAAAATATTTTCTTTTCTCTTTTATTTTCCCTTTCTTCCTTATAGAACTACTATAACATGCTTGTCTCTTTATCCATTATTTTTTATGACAAATTGTAAAATGTGGAACATATGAGTTAAAGCGCATGATTTCTCTAAAATGTAACCAAGGCAAAATACATGTTTGTTATATAATTATCTGAGAAAAATGATTTTTGGGATCCTTATCCTTTGCTCCTCTAAAATGACTTTACCTTAAACATGTTTTGAGGTTTTCTGCCTCTGCTTTTGTGGATGCATTTCTCTGACTTGGGATATCCGTGTCCCCTCACCTTCATCTCTTGTTTATTGTCTCTCCCACGTTCTGCTTCCAGGGTCCTTTATGACCTTTATGCTTCCAAGGACCAAACCATCCAGGTCCTTCGTGCTTCAATCCTGTTCTGACCTTTATGATTCCTGTTTCTAGTTGTCAGTCATTGCTCTGTGACAAGTAATTTAGTACCTTTATATTGAAAAAAATGAACATCTGTGATGTAACTCAACTTTTCATGTGTATTTATCTCTAACAACTGCACCAGAAACTCCTTGAGGGCAAGGATCACATCTTATATTTGTGAGGTCCAAGTCACCTAATCCAATGCTGTCTACTTCAACATTATTTGTATATTGATTGTCTGATGTGAATTAGTTGCCTCTTTTGGAAGGATTTGAAAAAATCTGAAAAGGTCTTTTTTCCTATCCACCACTGCAAAGTGCAAATCAGTACCTTTGTGTATGCTGAAGGGAAAAAATTCTTCTCTTCTAGATTTTTAGGAACCAGGTTTATGTGTGTTTTCCTTTGAAAAGCAGGGGTTCAAAACTCAGATGACTTAAATGTGCAATATAAGCTGATATAATAGTTTACTTGCTTTTTTTTGGTACATTCTGCAAGTTCTTTTTTGTGCAGTGGCCTAGAGACTAGAGCCTCCCTCCATCTGGTAATATTTATAAATTGAAGTGAAATGTGCTCAGTCGGGTTCAGTAAACTGTTTCCCTCATCATAGCCTTCCCTGGCCTCCTTTTAAGGAAGGAAGCAGTAGAATTTTTGTTTCCTGTTTCACTCATCTCTCAGAGTTCCCAGAGCTACAGAACGGCTGTGAAGTTTCCTGTGAAGTTCTTGCAGAACTAGGTCTTAGCAGAGGGAGCGGAAGCCGCCACATGGCAGACTCCTACAGCCAGGCAATCTCATCACAGCGCATGTGTATAAAGTCTAGGCTACTGTTCTACATTTAGTTAGATACATCTGTATTTGTCCAGGCTGTTATATATAATCTGCTTATAGCTGTAATTTTGCTAAGGATCTGTGTTAATGAGTAAAAATATTGAGATTTACTAAACTGTGTCTATACAGTTGTCATTAATTTTTTCTAATTAATTCTTATTGGGGTATGGTTGCTTTACAAGGTTGTGTTAGCCTCCACTGCACAAAAAAGTGAAACCTCCATACACATACAGATACCCCCTCCCTTTTGGACTTCCCTCATTTAGGTTACCACAGTGCATTAGGTGAGTCCCCTGTGCTACACAGCATGTTCCCATCAGTTGTCCATTTTATACATAGTATCAATAATGTATATGTGTCAGTCCCAGTCTCCCAATTCTTCCCACCCCACCCCTTTTCCCCTTGGTGTCCATACATTTGTTCTCTAGGTCTGTGTCTCTATTTCTTCTTTGCAACTAAGATCATCTAAACCATTTTTCTAGATTCCACATATATGTGTTATAGTATACGATATTTGCTTTTCTGTTTCTGACTTACATCACTCTGTATGACACTCTCTAGGTCCTTCCACGTCTCTACAAATGACACAATTTCATGCCTTTTTATGGCTGAGTAATATTCCATTGTATATATGTACCACATCTACTTTATCCATTCCACTGTCAATGGACATTTAGGTTGCTTCCATGACCCGGCTATTGTAAATAGTGCTGCTATGAATATTGAGGTGCATGTGTTTTTATGAATTATGGTTTTCTCTGGGTATATGCCCAGTAGTGGGATTGCTGGGTCACATGGTAGCTCTATTTGTAGTTTTTTAAGGAACCTCCATACTGTTCTCCATAGTGGCTGTATCAGTTTACATTCCCACCAACAGTGTATGAGGGTTCCCTTTTCTTGTCATTAATTTTTTTTACATTTTTTTTTCTTGTCCCCTTCCCCTCCCTCCTTCTTACACAAACTTTGCACTGTGGTACTGTGTCTATGACAATATTATGTGGCAGACTGTCTGGTCTGCCTTTATTTTTGTTCTTGTTTTTTTGGCTACTTTTTAAAATTGAAATTATAGTTGATATACATATTATATAAGTTACAGGTGTACAATATAGCGATTCACAATTTTTAAAGGTTATACTGCATTTATAGTTATTAGAAAATATGGCTATATTTCCCATGTGTACAATATATCCTTGTAGCTTGCTTTATACCTAATAGTTTGTACCTCTTAAACCCCTACCCCCGTATTGTCCCCCACTTCCCTTTCTCCATTGGTAACCACTAATTTCCTCTCTATATCTGTGAGTCTGCTTCTTTTTTGTTATATTCACTAGTCTGTTGTATTTTTTAGATTCCACATATATGTGATATATGTTATTTGTATGTCTCTGTCTGACTTATTTCACTTAGCACAAGGCCCTCGTAGTCCATCCATGTTGCTACAAATGGCAAAAATCTCATTCTTTTCTATGACTGAATAGTATTCCATTGTGTGTGTGTGTGTGTGTGTGTAAACATCTTCTTTATCCATTCATCTGTTGATGGACACTTAGGTTGCCTCTATATCTTGGCAATTATAAATAATGCCATTATGAACATTGGAGTGCATGTATCTTTTCGAATTAGTGTTTTTTTTTTTCGGATATATATTCAGGAGCGGAATTGCTGGATCATATGGTAGCTCTATTTTTAGGTTTTTGAGAAACCACCATACTGTTTTCCAACTTACATTCTTACCAACAGTGTACGAGAGTTCCCTTTTCTCCATACCCTCGCCAATACAAGATACTTGTGTTCTTTTTGATGATAACCATTCTGACAGGTGTGGGGTAATATCTCATTGTGGTTTCGATTTGCATTTCCCTGATGATTAGCAATGTTGAGCATCTTTTCATGTGTCTGTTGGCCATCTGCATTTCCTCTTTAGAAAAATGACTCTTCAGTTCTTCTGCCCGTTTTTTAATTGGGTTGTTTGTTTTTTTAAACTTTTGGAATCAGTGCTTTAGCTTGTATATACCTTTGTGGGAACTGGGAGTATTTCCCTCTGGGAGAAGGAAGTAGTGACATATGTCACCCCTGGGCACTCTCAGCCCCCATGGCTTTCTACAGATTTACCCTGTGGCACTAGGCTTACCAAGGAGCAGGTATTTTATGGGAAGGAAAAAGCACCCAGAGGAAAAGGCTTTGCAAGCGGAGCATCTGCTATGTTTCAGCCCCCACTGATCCCTCCAGCCCAGTGCTTCCGTGCAGTATCTTAGCTGCACAACCATATGCTGAGTCCCTGGCTAGAGAGACATTCCTGGGTAGAGTTCCTGGCTCTGTCGTTTATTAGCTGTATGACCTGAGGCAAATCAGTTAATGTTTCAGAAACTTTCATCCTTCTTCTGTAAAATGGAGATCATAACTATGTCATGGAAATGTGGAGAGGGTTAAATAAGGTATGTTAGACACCGAGCGCAGTGCCTACCTCATGGTAGATAGGTGCTCAATAAATGAGAAGTTATTATTATTATTATATATTGCTAATAAAAAGTATTCAAAACTTAGAGGTAAGATGCAAGATTGACTACATGTTGGGCAGTCTGGAGCAGTGTCCACCAGATGCATTCAAGAATTATTCAGCTTTTTATGAGATTCTTCATGTCTTGATTTATGTTACTGTTTACCATTGATTAGGTCCCTACTCCCAAAGTTATATATTAAATTTTGTAAATGTTTTTCTGTTAAAGATGCAAGTGATTTCTGTGTGGTAGAATAGATAAACCCAAAAGTCACATTTTTATTGCCTCGTGGGAAATTAATCAATTTTGTGTTTAACCTAGTAAACTTCTAGCAGTCTTTCAGTGTCTATATACATTGCATCTTGAATTCTTTTTGAACCATCTTTACCATCCTGCTGGTTCCCTCCTTAATTTGCAAGAGATTCACTCTGGATAATTATACTTGGACAATGTCCATAATGCATGCTTGGACAAGTATATATCTTTTAAAAAGTGGCTTGTTCCATTGATTAAAATACGAGGACACCCCCTCCTTCTAACTTATTTCTGCATTTCCAGGGAGCTCCTGAGGTCCTAGTAAGAACTAGAGATTTGGGGAAGGCCCAGAGCACTTACTCAGATCCTGCTTTATCCTTTCTTTCCTCTTGAAGGCCAATGGGGTTTCACCTCAGGCTTCTCCTTTATAGCTCCCACCAATGCTTACTTTCCTCTCCGGGATCCTGGTCTTTGTCCCGCTGATGATGTAGTAAAGGAATGTCTTCTAAACAACTTTCTGCCTTCCTTCCTCTCCCAATCTTAGAAATAGGCACCCTAAATGGTTTCATGTTTAAAGTACTTTTATTCTTAATGCAAACACATACAATGGTGAGGAAAAATAAGCAAAGAGTCAATTACAGTGTTCTCAAATTCTTAAAAAGTACTTTCAGCTTTGCCTCCTGGCCTGCCTCCCCACTAACAATTGCCCACCTCCTCCACTTTAGTCTCCATTCTCCATTTAAGGATAAATAAGTCAGCTCTGCTTCCAGCTAACCTCCTTCCTTTTTCTCAAACTCTTTGAAAGTTCCCTTGGGAGTTTCAGATCTTCCCTTCCAGCCATGACTCTTTTATTCCCAAGGGTTGAATTATCAGGCCCTCTACCCTCCTTGAGAAAGGTGTTAATGAGCCTGCCATTCAAGTTACCCCAGACCTAGGAGGATCTTTTTACCACTGAAGGATGCTCTAAGCTGGTGTCTCTAACCTCAAGGTCTGGGCACCTGGCTTGGCCCACTACTTTCCCTAGGAAAAGTCAGCTGAGGTCATCGCCTAACAGAACCCAGGCTCGACTGACCTGTTGCGTAGAGGTTTCCAACTGAGAAGTGTAGGGAGGTGGGTTTTACAATGCGGATAGTGGGAAGGGATGTGTGAGGGAGGGATGTTTGAGGGAGGGGCAGAGTCAATGTCATTGGAAAAGGCATACATTTCATTGTAATTTTATACTTGGAGCATTTCTAACAATTAATATTTTTGATCATATAAATTACAGAGAAATATGCATGACAAAACTGGCTGTTGCTGATGCACTGAAAATGCAGTACTTCCCTGACTGTGTGGGGTGGGAAGTCGAATTATTGGAATCTCCTGGAGATAGAAGTTTTTTTTTTGCGGTACGCGGGCCTCTCAGTGTTGTGGCCTCTCCCGTCGTGGAGCACAGGCTCCGGACGCGCAGGCTCAGCGGCCATGGCCCACAGGCCCAGCCGCTCCGCGGCATGTGGGATCTTCCCGGACCGGGGCATGAACCCGTGTGCCCTGCATCGGCAGGCGGACTCTCAACCACTGCGCCACCAGGGAAGCCCCAAGAAGATTTTTATATATACCAAAAAGGGACATGGATTTTTTAACTAGTTGAGAAATGTTGTGGGATTTTTGAACAAAGCCTTGGTATAGCTCAAACCCTTCTATTGCTCCAGATCCTCAAAGGGATTTCAAGTAGCCTAACCTACAATTTTCCAAGCCAGAAAAAAGTCAGTTGCAATATGCAAACATCTCTAAGCTGTATTCAAATTCTCCCTGGAATGTTTTGTCTGGTTTTGCTTTTATTATTATTTTTTAAGCTATGAAATTGGAAATAGTATATGTGACACATTTAACTCAGTATGTTCTGACAAGTAATAAACTAATACTTATAATGGTTCCTAAACTACTTGGTTGAAATATGTTTTACATCAGTGAGTGTGTGAATACATACACAATATTATAAGGAAAGACATGATAACTCACTGACTAGTGAAAGATTGCTTCAGAAATCATAAATTACCAGAGATCCAAGTAAGAGCTTTCCCGGGTTGAGGGGGGGGGGGGGCTTTGAAAGAATTTGCATTTGAATTGCATCCTGAAACTCTAAATTTGAACTTATCACCCATTCTTTAAGACACATTGTAGTTATATATAAGATAGCACTATAGAAATGAAATTCAATGACAACAAATTAGTTTGGTCTTTTAAAAATTATTATCAGAGTTATGTTACTCTGCTGGGCTAATTCTTGTTCTAAATTCATCTTGTCATTATAGCATCAAGAATCTGACCCCAAATGGATTTCATAACTAATCTCTTTTAATAAATATCCCGAGTCATTGAAATGTAAAAGAAATCTTACATGGAGAACTCAACAAGAAAAACGAGTTGGGAATAACACAGCTTAATAATTGGTAAATTTTTTCACCTTGCCTTCTTAAATTTGTGTTACTACTGCCAACAAGATAGGCATATTAAGGCATAAAAATGACCATTTTCTAGAACCTGAGGTCAAATCCACTTTAGATACCAAGATATTTATGTCTTTACAGATCTCATTGATCAGTTTAGACTGCCACTTATGATCCTTCTATTCCATCATTCCTAAGCATGAATTTAGTCACAGGAAGTATTTACAGAAAGTTCATTTCTTTATTAAGAATTAATGGAGAATAACTTATTTAAATATGCTGGGATTTAAATGCATTCTGTAAATGATTTACTTATCAGAAATCAAATATTATGTTATATTATCTTATCTTTAACTATAAGATGAATGGGTGTCTTTTAGCATCTGGCTCTGCCCCTTCCTTGCTGTGGGCTGTTTACTGGACCTTGCTTGCTTGTTTTCTCGCATATAAAAATAGGGATAACAATTGCAGTTATCTCATAGGATTGGTGAGAGAATTAAATGAGATAATATGAATATGAAAACCATGTATCTGGCACATAAAAAGGGCTCCATAACTATTATAACTATCATAGTTAATAAATTAAAATGATTGACAGTCAAAGTATGATTGAGACTTTAAAATATGTATTTTTATATTTTGGTATTTCTCTCTTTCCAATTGCATTTTACTTGGGGCGCAATGTAGCCGTCACATTCGTACTATATTTAAATCCATGCATGCCATAAAATAAGCTGTTATAAATTTTATTTACGGGCTTAAAAGGGTGCTTCCAACTGTTAAAATTATGCAACTTCTTTACGAGGAGAGAGGAGAAAAGGAAATAATGTCTATTGAAAAATATATTGTTTTCTTTTTTGTCATTGTTTCATCTACAGAATGGGCAGTATTCCCTTTGGAAGAGCTGATGGGAATAATGCCATTTGGAAAGTACACAACACAGCAGCATGGCAGAACACAAGAAAGTTCTGAACTGTCAGCTTCCAGGGTCCTTGCATGGCCAAATGACTCTTATTTTCCTAAAATTAAGAATATTTTGTAGCAGCAATTTGAATAAACGGACTCACTTGTCACTGTGATTTAATGTCTGCTTTGCTACTGAATCAGCCGTATTTGGCCAGCCCTGCTGTCTTCACATTTTTCTTTGTGTTTATCCCTAAGCTTAGCAACTAACCAAACACTGAGTGGAATATCGATATTTAAAAGTGAAATGTATTAATAGTTTACTAATTGTTCCACAGAGAGACTGAGTTTGTATGGTTTACATTTTTATACTTCTTTCTGTTCTACTTATATTCTGAATGTCTGAAATTTTTTGACTTTCCCCCCACTATTCACAAGCTTTCAAATACTGGTAAAGACGTGTCTTTGTGTGTCTTTAGTTCACATAAGATTGCTATGTTAAGTGCTGATGAATATAGAAATGTTAAGACCACGAGAACAATTTTAATAAAGAATCAAAAAGTAACAGATTATGTAAACAGGACAGGTGGTTTTCTTAAGGTAGTGACCAAAATTAAAGCCCCCCTCCTCCACGCCCTACCCCTAACAGTTTTCTTTTGATCAAATAACTATAAGCCTGTGTTTCTGGACACAGAATGATGTTTTAAGTTGAAAAAATATTACTGACTTTTACTGAAAGCAAATTCAAAGCAAAAAGCTTTATTTTATGCCATTTAAAAATTGTCAGTCATATATTTACAGTCATAGAATTACCGTTTTTGGGTTTTGTTTTACCTTGGAAAGGCTTGAAAATATTTACTTTAAACCATTTTTATACGTACTAAAGTATTATAACACTCTTTCGAAAAAAGAAAGTGATCATGTGTCATTTCAGGCATCAAATTGGTCTAGGCAAGGGAAAAGTATTCAGTGTTTTTGCACGAGCTCTGGGCTCTGAATGGCGCCTCTTCCACTAATCAGAAAAACTTTAGAGCCGGCAGGGTCTTTAAAGATCATTATTTTATACCCTCAGTTTACAGGTAAGAACCTGAGGCCCAGAGAGTGTAAGTGACCTGTTGAAGGTCCGGAGCTCTCCAGACACCGCTGCAGGATCTTTCCCCAACTTCACTATTGTGGAGGCTGCTTTCTATATGCCATTCTCTTCTTCCTACGACCCTCACAAAAATAATTTCGAGGTTTTTAGAAAGATTACTGGAAAATCTCGGGGCTTATGAGATGTTTTATTTCCTTTCTTAACCCCTTTTCCTTGCTTCCGATGCGTCCCCAGACGTCCGCGGAGCCGCTGGAAGAGGCAGCGGGCAGGGGCCAAGCTCTTTCTCGGGGAGAGACGGGTGGTGGCCCCAGCTGACCACTTCCCGCGGCCAAAGGCCCCGGCCTGGATCATCCTCGGGCTCCTGGGCCGCGTGATGCAGCCCAAAAAATGTGCAGCATCGCACGTGTCCCTGCCAGCGTCCGCGCCTCGCGAGTCCAGGCCTCGCGCGCCGCCGCCCAATCGCCGCTGCCGCCTGGCGCTCGGGTCGCGTCCGCCGGTCGCAGGGAGACTGGAGCCCGGGAGCCGCGCCGCCCGCTGCCATGCGGTTCCGCTTCGGGGTGGTGGTGCCGCCCGCGGTGGCCGGGGCCGGGCCGGAGCTGCTGGTCGTGGGGTCTCGGCCTGAGCTGGGGCGCTGGGAGCCGCGCGGGGCGGTGCGCCTGAAGCCGGCGGGCACGGCAGCGGGCGCTGGGACACTGGCGCTGCAGGAACCGGGCCTGTGGCTCGGGGAGGTGGAGCTGGCGGCCGAGGAGGTGGCGCAGGATGGGGCGGAGCCGGGCCGCGTGGACACGTTCTGGTACAAGTTCCTGAAGCGCGAGCCGGGAGGAGAGCTCTCCTGGGAAGGTACTGGGAGCTGCGCCGGCCTGCATCCCGGCCTCGGCCTTGGCCTTGGCCTCGGCCTCGGCCTGGGGCGGGCCCCACAGTCCCCGCCGCGACTTCCCGGGCGCTTTGCCCGGCGCTCGGGCTTCACAAGCTGTCTGAACTCCCCGGGCGCCCTGGGCTGACCCTTCTCTGTCCGCCCAGCTGTCGCCCCAGCCGCGCCTCCCGCACCCAACAGGTTCGCTAGATGGAGGCTGGGTTTCTGGGTTTCTGTCCTCCCGCCCCTTCGGTCTTTGCTCCTCCGACCTCTTTCCCACAAACACAGGACCCGGTTCGGGCCTCGGTCCCCCTCGCCCTCCGCGTCCTCCCTGCGCGGGTTCCCGGTCTGCCAGGTCCCCCGCCGCTCCTGGGTTCGCTCCTCAACTCTGCCTTGACTGTTTTTGTGCCCTCATTTTCTTGCCCCGATTCACTAAAAAATGACCCAACCAGTGAAGCTACCCTTTTCGCTAATCCTAAACTGCAACGTGCTATCTCTAGTGTATTATTTTTTCTTCTTTTCGATTTGAGAATGAACTACTGGAAAAACGTTGAGCGTTTCTCTTTTTGATTTTTTTTAAAGCCCCGAATATATGACAGTTGAGATATGCTCTGATTTCTTAAAATATAAAAACAATACATGCTGGCTGTAAAAAATCAAAAACAAAAGCAAAAAATGTACAAAGTAAAAACTTGTGTCCTCCACACACCCTAAGTCCACTGCACACAGACCAATATATGACATGTATCTATCTCACACATAAATTGGTTAATATATTATTCTCTATCCTGCTTTTTCTTGCTCTGTAAAGGTTGCGGATACCTTTTAGTGCCACTCGTATAAATGTATATTTCATTTTTTAAATGGCAACGAAATATTCTGCATTTACCAATGTGCATTTAGGTTGTTTTCTGTCTTCCTCTGTTATAAACAGTAATAGCTTAATTGGAAATTTGTGTATAAAGTTATCTTTGAGCATTTGGGAATGTTCCTGTATGGTAGATTCTGAGAAGTGAAACTGTTAGGTCAAAGCGTGGCCATATTTTACATTCCAGTAAGGACTACCAAATTATTCCCTGAAAACTTTATGCCAGTGTAGAATCCTGCCCGCGATGTGTGAATTTAGACAGTCCTTTCTTTAAATGAAATGTGCAAAGTTGGGGATTGGAGTATGTGTGGCTCAGTAGTTGTCTAAAGTGGATGAAATGTCTCTGTGGAAGTTTATATGACAAAAATGGGCCACTTAGCCCATAATGATGTGGAATCAAAGAATCTGCAAAAAGCATGAGTGTTCTGTAATATGTTTATATATATATTTTTTCCTTGTTCCTCTTTGTACCCCGCTGAGTTTCATGGTCTGGTGACGTTTATTGTCTTTTTGTATTACGATGCCAGAACTGAAAGGTACTCTCATCAATTATGCCCTTCTTTACAGGATATTACTATTATTAATAGTATTATATAATTATTTTTCATAATAAAGTAATATCTGATCATTTTAATAAAAATTAGGATGGTAAAAAAGAAAGATTCTTCCCTTTCCCCAGTCTCTCTCCTTTTCTATTTTTAGTTTTTCTGATATTCCTCCCAAAGTTCTGAATAATTTGCTTATATTGCTATTTCTTAATATATCAAGTTGAATTTTTCTGTTTTTAGATTTTCTGAGTTACCATACAAGTTATATATTACATTTAAATTAAAATTAGACAATATCTATTGACAGCTGCTGTATACCCATTAAATTAACCATCATACTTGCTGTGAAATATGAGGAATTTAGCTCAAGTTCATTATCTCTCTCCTCCCTGCTGGTTTTTATATTATTATTTTATACTGCATATATGTAGTTTATTGTTGACTTTCTATTATATAGAAATTTCTGTATTATGCTTCTGTTACATAGAAAGTTACTCCTATGTAAAAGGATAAGAAAAATAACTCACCTACACATTCCTCCCCTTCTCCTTACTTTGGTTAATCATCATTTCTACATTAAGTTCTATTAACATATAATTTGTATTCTGTTTTATAATTGTTGCTGTGCCTTCTTGTTTTAGGTGGATAGGTTGATTCTAAGAACTGTAAGTTAACAAAGAGCATCACGAGGCGCAGCATAGCCTATTTTGTTTGTTTGTTTGTTTGTTTTTTTGCGGTACGCGGGCCTGTCACTGCTGCGGCCTCTCCAGTTGCGGAGCACAGGCTCCGGACGCGCAGGCTCAGCGGCCATGGCTCACGGGCCCAGCCGCTCCGCGGCGTGTGGGATCTTCCCGGACTGGGGCACGAACCCGCGTCCCCTGCATCGGCAGGCGGACTCTCAACCACTGCGCCAGGGAAGCCCGCATAGCCTTTTTTTTTTTTTTTTTTTTTCTGCATAGCCTATTTTTAAGAGCAAGGATTCTAGAGCCAGAATGGCTTCACCAACCAGTGTGTGACCTTGGGCAAGTCACTTTACTGTGCTGTTGTTGAAAGGACTAAACTGGCTAATAAATCTAAAGAGCTTAGAATAAGACATATATTAAGTGTTAAATAAGTGTTTGTTATTGTTACTATTATGATTAGGAAATAATTAGTGTGGAACTAAGTAGTTCAGTTGCACTCATTAAAAGTTTGGAAAAAAATTGTGTGACATGAAACCTGTGTACCAGGAGGAAAAGCTCTCTTCTCTTACACTGTAAATCATACTCAGATTTTTATTTAAAGTGATACCAGAGTTCATTTTACTTTATATTTGGGTGGCCATGTTCTACACCTTGTTTCAAACTTTCTAGTTACTTTTTAAAAACAGAAACAGCACGTTGATCATCAAAATTTCCTAGCTTAAATGCAGTATTGGATGAATGCAAATTCCTCACTTTTTGAAAACATTCTTTTCCTTGAAGAATTGGGATTTTTGTTCCAATTTTCACTAATATATAGCTTTCTGAGCACAGCTGAGACTTTTATTTTTGTTGTTTTTAATTGAACTCCGATGTGTGTTGCATTGTTAAGGATTCCAAATCTTCCAGTTTCTTGAATGTCTTAATCATTTCATTGGATTGTATCCTCAAATAATTTTTTTTTGGTATTTTTTTATACTTTTTTTTTTCACACACACACCCTGTATTTTATTTTTACAAGAGATAAATAAACTGACACCAGACATTGTAAATGGATGGCCACAACAAAAGCAACAATGATTGCAATTACCAAACACGAAACACACTCACACTATGTCATAATATTGACATTCAGTCCAGTAATCCTCCACTGTAACAGCTCCTTTACTTTGCAGTGAAAATTGATTTGTATATTTTTTGCCTCTGAGTCTTTGTGGGATTTTTTTTTTATTCAAACAGAAAGTCACAAAACTTATAATCATCCTCATCAGTTCACTCAGTCCCATGTAATTAATTTTTTTTCATCTTGATCTTTTGTTAGCACTTTTATAAATTCATCAGTTTTCCATTAGGGTTCTGAAAATGCTTATTCATTCAGTTCAGCAGTATAGTCAGTTACCAGAAACCTGTACTTGTCAGAGTCTTTTCCATGAATTCCTTGAAGATGAAACCCTTTTATAGGAATATATTTGCAAAAGCATCAGAGTACACCCAGAACTGTCTGCAAATGACAAAAGACTTCAAAATGACCATGGTTAAAGATTTGATGAAAGTTCATAATAATGCAATTGACAAGGAAATTTAGTTATTTCTGAGATACATATTTTAAAGTAATAACTAGAATAATGACTTATAACATTATACCAGAACATATAAGATTTTTAGAAATTTCATGTAATGTCTGAAACATTTATATTAACATATTTCCATACAAATAACCCAAAGAAAATTTAGTATTAGTTGTTTTTGTTTGTTTGTTTATACTGCAGGTTCTTATTAGTCATCAATTTTATACACATCAGTGTATACATGTCAATCCCAATCGCCCAATTCAGCACACCACCATCCCCACCCCACCACGGTTTTCCCCCCTTGGCGTCCATATGTTTGTTCTCTACATCTGTGTCTCAACTTCTGCCCTGCAAACCAGTTCATCTGTACCATTGTTCTAGGTTTCACATACATGCGTTAATATACGACATTTGTTTTTCCCTTTCTGACTTACTTCACTCTGTATGACAGTCTCTAGATCCATCCACGTCTCAACAAATGACTCAATTTCATTCCTTTTTATGGCTGAGTAATATTCCATTGTATATATGTACCACAACTTGTTTATTCATTCATCTGCCGATGGGCATTTAGGTTGCTTCCATGACCTGGCTATTGTAAATAGTACTGCAATGAACATTGGGGTGCATGTGTCTTTTTGAATTATGGTTTTCTCTGGGTATATGCCCAGTAGTGGGATTGCTGGATCATATGGTAATTCTAGTTTTAGTTTTTTTTTTTTTTTTTGCGGTACGTGGGCCTCTCACTGCTGTGGCCTCTCCCACTGCGGAGCACAGGCTCCGGGCGCACAGGCTCAGTGGCCACAGCTCACTCCGTGGCATGTGAGATCTTCCCAGACCGGGGAACGAACCCGTGTCCCCTGCATCGGCAGGCGGACTCTCAACCACTGCGCCACCAGGGAAGCCCTAGTTTTAGTTTTTTAAGGAACCTCCATACTGTTCTCCATAGTGGCTGCATCAATTTACAGTCCCACCAGCAGTGCAAGAGGGTTCCCTTTTCTCCGCACCCTCTCCAGCATTTGTTGTTTGTAGATTTTCTGATGATGCCCATTCTAACTGGTGTGAGCTGATACCTCATTGTAGTTTTGATTTGCATTTCTCTAATAATTAGTGATGTTGAGCAGCTTTTCATGTGCTTCTTGGCCATCTGTATGTCTTCTTCGGAGAAATGTCTATTTAGGTCTTCTGCCCAGTTTTGGATTGGGTTGTTTGTTTCTTTAATATTGAGCTGCATGAGTTGTTTATATATTTTTGAGATTAATCCTTTGTCCATTGATTCGTTTGCAAATATTTTCTCCCATTCTGAGGGCTGTCTTTTGGTCTCGTTTATGGTTTCCTTTGCTGTGAAAAGGCTTTGAAGTTTCATTAGGTCCCATTTGTTTATTTTTGTTTTTACTTCTATTACTATAGGAGGTGGATCAAAAAGATCTTGCTGTGATTTATGTCAAAGAGTGTTCTTCCTATGTTTTCCTCTAAGAGTTTTATAGTGTCTGGTCTTACATTTAGGTCTCAAATCCATTTTGAGTTTATTTTTGTGTATGGTGTTAGGGAGTGTTCTAATTTCATTCTTTTACATGTAGCTGTCCAGTTTTCCCAGCACCACTTATTAAAGAGACTGTCTTCTCCATTGTATATCTTTGCCTCCTTTGTCATAGATTAGTTGACCATAGGTGCGTGGGTTTATCTCTGGGATTTCTATCTTGTTCCATTGATCTATGTTTCTGTTTTTGTGCCAGTACCATATTGTCTTGCTTACTGTAGCTTTGTAGTATAGTCTGAAGTCAGGGAGTCTGATTCCTCCAGCTCCGTGTTTTTCCCTCAAGACTGCTTTGGCTATTCGGGGTCTTTTGTGTCTCCATACCAATTTCAAGATGATGTTTTCTAGTTCCTTAAAAACTGCCATTGGTAAGTTGATAGGGATTGCATTGGATCTGTAGATTGCTTTGGGTAGTATAGTCATTTTCACAATATTGCTTCTTCCAATCCAAGAACACGGTATATCTCTCCATCTGTTGGTATCATCTTTAATTTCTTTCATCAGTGTCTTATAGTTTTCTGCATACAGGTCTTTTGTCTCCCTAGGTAGGTTTATTCCTAGGTATTTTATTCTTTTTGTTGCAGAGGTAAATGGGAGTGTTTCCAGAATTTCTCTTTCAGATTTTTCATTATTAGTGTATAGGAATGTAAGAGATTCTGTACATTAATTTTGTATCCTGCTACTTTACCAAATTCATTGATTAGCTCTAGTAGTTTTCTGGTATCATCTTTAGGATTCTCTATGTATAGTATCATGTCATCTGCAAACAGTGACAATTTTACTTCTTCTTTTCCAATTTGTATTCCTTTTGTTTCTTTTTCTTCTCTTACAGCTGGCTAGGACTTCCAAAACTATGCTGAATAATTTTGGTGAGAGTGGACATCCTTGTCTTGTTCCTGATCTTAGAGGAAATGCTTTCAGTTTTTCATCACTGTGAATGATGTTTGCTGTGGGTTTGTCGTATATGGCCTTTATGATGTTGAGGTAGGTTCCCTCTATGCCCACTTTCTGGAGAGTTTTTATCATAAATGGGCGTTGAATTTTGTGAAAAGCTTTTCTGCATCTATTGAGATGATCATATGGTTTTTCTTCTTCAGTTTATTAATATGGTGTATCACATTGATTGATCACATTGATTGATTTGCATATATTGAACTTGCATATATTGCATCCCTGGGATAAATCCCACTTGATTGTGGTGTATGATCCTTTTAATGTGTTGTTGGATTCTGTTTGCTAGTTTTTGTTGAGGATTTTTGCATCTATATTCATCAGTGATATTGGTCTGTAATTTTCTTTTTTTTGTAGAAAAAAAGACAATTTCTTTTTGTCTTTATTTTTTTGTAGAAAAAAGAAAATTTCTTTTTCTTTATCTGGTTTTGGTATCAGGGTGATGGTGGCCTTGTAGAATGAGTTTGAGAGTGTTCCTTCCTCTGCAATTTTTTGGAAGAGTTTGAGAAGGATGGATGTTAGCTCTTCTCTAAATGTTTGGTAGAATTCACCTGTGAAGCCATCTGGTCCTGGACTTTTTTTGTTGGAAGATTTTTTTTTTTTTTTTTTTTTGCAGTACGCGGGCCTCTCACTGCTGTGGCCTCTCCCGTTGTGGAGCACAGGCTCCAGACGCGCAGGCTCAGCGGCCATGGGTCACAGGCCCAGCCACTCCACAGCATGTGGGATCTTCCCGGGCCGAGGCACAAACCTGCGTCCCCTGCATCGGCAGGCGGACTCTCAACCACTGCACCACAAGGGAAGCCCTTGTTGGAAGATTTTTAATCACAGTTGCAATTTCATTACTTGTGCTTGGTCTGTTCATATTTTCTGTTTCTTCCTGCTTCAGTCTTGGAAGGTTATACCTTTCTAAGAATGTGTCCATTTCTTCCAGGTTGTCCATTTTATTGGCATAGAGTTGCTTGTAGTAATCTCTCATGATCCTTTATATTTCTGCTATGTCAGTTGTTACTTGTCCTTTTTCATTTCTAATTTTATTGATTTGAGTCCTCTCCCTCTTTTTCTTGATGAGTCTGGCTAATGATTTATCAATTTTGTTTATCTTCTCAAAGAACAAACTTTCAGTTTTATTGATCTTTGCTATTGTTTTCTTTGTTTCTATTTCATTTATTTCTGCTCTGATCTTTATGATTTCTTTCCTTCTGATAACTTTGGGTTTTGTTTGTTCTTCTTTCTCTAGTTCCTTTAGGTGTAAGGTTAGATTATTTACTTGAGATTTTTCTTGTTTCTTGAGGTAGGCTTGTATAGCTATAAACTTCCCTCTTAGAACTGCTTTTGCTGCATCCCATAGGTTTTGGAACATCGTGTTTTCATTGTCATTTGTCTCTAGGTATTTTTTGATTTCCTCTTTGATTTCTTCAGTGATCTCTAGGTTATCTAGTAACGTATTGTTTAGCCTCCATGTGTTTGTGTTTTTTATGTTTTTTTCCCTGTAATTCGCTTCTAATCTCATAGCGTTGTGGTCAGAAAAGATGCTTGATATGATTTCAATTCTCTTAAATTTACTGAGGCTTGATTGTGACCCAAGAAGCGATCTATCCTGGAGAATGTTCCATGCGCACTTGAGAAGAAAATGTAATCTGCTGCTTTTGGATGGAATGTCCTATAAATAACAATTAAATCTATCTGGTCTATTGTGTCATTTAAAGCTTCTGTTTCCTTATGTATTTTCATTTTGCATGATCTGTCCATTGGTGTAAGTGAGGTGTTAAAGTTCCCCACTATTACTGTGTTACTGTCTATTTCCTCTTTTATAGCTGTTAGCAGTTGCCTTATGTGTTGAGGTGCTCCTATGTCGTATGCATATATATTTATGATTGTTATATCTTCTTCTTGGATTGATCCCTTGATCATTTTGTAGTGTCCTTCCTTGTCTCTTGTAACATTCCTTATTTTAACATGTATTTTATCTGATATGAGTATTGCTACTCCAGCTTTCTTTTGATTTCCATTTTCATGGAATATCTTTTTCCATCCCCTCACTTTCAGTCTGTATGTGTTCCTAGGTCTGAAGTGGGTCTCTTGTAGACAGCATATATATGGGTCTTGTTTTTGTATCCATTCAGCAAACCTGTGTCTTTTGGTTGGAGCATTTAATCCATTAACATTTAAGGTAATTATCCATATGTATGTTCCTATTACCATTTTTTGTAACATCTTTATTGGAGTATAATTGCTTTACAATGGTGTGTTATTTTCTGCTTTATAACAGAGTGAATCAGGTGTACACATACATATATCCCCATATCTCCTCCCTCTTGCCTCTCCCTCCCACCCTCCCTATCCCAGCCCTCTAGGTGGTCACAAAGCACTGAGCTGATCTCCCTGTGCTATGCAGCTGCTTCCCACTAGCTATCTGTTTTACATTTGGTAGTGTACATATGTCCGTGCCACTCTCTCACTTCATCCCAGCTTACCCTTCCCACTACCTGTGCCCTCAAGTCCATTCTCTACGTCTGCATCTTTATTCCTGTTCTGCCCCTAGGTTCTTCATAACCGTTTTTTTTTTGTTTGTTTGTTTTTTAGATTCCATGTATATGTGTTAGCATATGGTATTTGGTTTTTTCTTTCTAACTTACTTCACTCTGTATGACAGACTCTAGCTCCATCCACCTAACTACAAGTAACTCAATTTCATATCTTTTTATGGCTGAGTAATATTCCATTGTATGTGCCACATCTTCTTTATCCATTCATCTGTTGATGGAAACATATGTTGATTCCGTGTCCTGCCTATTGTAAATAGAGCTGCAATGAACATTGTGGTACATGACTCTTTCTGAAGAGTTTTCTCAGTGGGATGCCCAGTAGTGGGATTGCTGGCTCACATGGTAATTCTATTCTTAGTTTTTTAAGGAACCTCCATAGTGTTCTCCATAGTGGCTGTATCAATTTATCTTCCCACCAACAGTGCAAGAAGGTTCCCTTTTCTTGACACCCTCTCCAGCATTTATTGTTTGTAGACTTTTTGATGATGGCCATTCTGACTGGTGTAAGGTGATACCTCATTTTACTTTTGATTTGCATTTCTCTAATGATTAGTGATGTTGAGTTTCATGTGTTTGTTAGCAATCTGTATATCTTCTTTGGAGAAATGTCTATTTAGGTCTTCTACCCATTTTTGGATTGGATTGTTTTTTTGATATTGAGCTGCATGAACTGCTTGTAAATTTTGGAGATTAATCCTTTGTCATTACTTCATTTGCAAATATTTTCTCCCATTCTGAGCGTTGTCTTTCCATCTTGTTTATGTTTTGCTTTGCTGTGCAAAAGCTTTTAAGTTTCATTAGGTCCCATTTGTTTATTTTTGTTTTTATTTCCATTTCTCTAGGAGGTGGGTCAAAAAGCATCTTGCTGTGATTTATGTCATAGTGTGTTCTGGCTATGTTTACCTCTAAGAGTTTTATAGTGTCTGTCCTCAAATTTAGGTCATTAATCCATTTTGAGTTTATTTTTCTGTATGGTATTAGGGAGTGTTCTAATTTCATTCTTTTACATGTAGCTGTCCAGTTTTCCCAGAACAATTTATTGAAGAGGCTGTCTTTTCTCCATTGTATGTTCTTGCCTCCTTTATCAAAAATAAGGTAACCATATGTGCATGGGTTTATCTCTGGGCTTTCTATCCTGTTCCACTGATCTATATTTCTGTTTTTGTGCCAGTACCATACTGTCTTGATTACTGTAGCTTTGTAGTATTGTCTGAAGTCCAGAAGCCTGATTCCTCCAGCTCCGTTTTTCTTTCTCAAGATTGCTTTAGCCTTTTGGGGTTTTTTGTGTTTCCATACAAATTGTGAAATTTTTTGTTCTAGTTCTGTGAAAAATGCCAGTGGTGGTTTGATAGGGATTGCATTGAATCTGTAGATTGCTTTGGGTAGGATAGTCATTTTCACAATGTTGATTCTTCCAATCCAAGAACATGGTATATCTCTCCATCTATTTATATCATCTTTAATTTCTTTCAGCAGTGTCCTGTACTTTTCTGCATACAGGTCTTTTGTCTCCTTAGGTAGGTTTATTCCTAGGTATTTTATTCTTTTTGTTGCAGTGGTAAATGGGAGTGTTTTCTGAATTTCTCTTTCCAATTTTTCATCATTAGTGTATAGTAATGCAAGAGATTTCTGTGCATTAATTTTGTATCCTGCTACTTTACCAAATTCATTGATTAGCTCTAGTAGTTTTCTGGTGGCATCTTTAGGATTCTCTATGTATAGTATCATGTCATCTGGAAACAGTGACAGCTTTACTTCTTCTTCTCCAATTTGGATTCCTTTTATTTCTTTTTCTTCTCTGACTGCTGTGGCTAAGACTTCCAAAACTATGTTGAGTAATAGTAGTGTAGTGGACAACCTTGTCTTGTTCCTAATCTTAGAGGAAATGGTTTCAGTTTTTTACCTTTGAAAACGATGTTGACTGTGGATTTGTCATATATGGCCTTTATTATGTTGAGGGAAATTCCCTTTATGCCTACTCCCTGTAGGCTTTTTATCATAAATGGGTTTTGAATTTTGTCGAAAGCTTTTTCTGCATCTATTGAGATCATCATATGGTTTTTCTCCTTCAATTTGTTTTTATGGTTTATCACATTGATTGATTTGTGTATATTGAAGAATCCTTGCATTCCTGGGATAAACCCCACTTGATCATGGTGTATGATCCTTTTAATGTGCTGTTGGATTCTGTTTATTTGTATTTGGTTGAGGATTTTTGCATCTATGCTCATTAGTGATATTGGCCTGTAGTTTTCTTTCTTTGTGACATCTTTGGTTTTGGTATCAGGATGATGGTGGCCTCTTAGAATGAGTTTGGGAGTCTTCCTCCCTCTGCTATATTTTGGAAGAGTTTGAGAAGGATAGGTGTTTAGCTCTTCTCTAAATATTTGATAGAATTCGCCTGTGAAGCCATCTGGTCCTGGGCTTTTGTTTGTTGGAAGATTTTTAATCGCAGTCTCAATTTCAGTGCTTGTGATTGGTCTGTTTATATTTTCTATTTCTTCCTGGTTCAGTCTTGGCAGGTTGTGCTTTTCTAAGAATGTGTCCATTTCTTCCAGGTTGTGCATTTTATTGGCATAGAGTTGCTTGTAGTAATCTCTCATGATCCTTTGTATTTCGGCTATGTCAGTTGTTATTTCTCCTTTTTCATTTCTAATTTTATTGATTTGAGTCTTCTCCCTTTTTCTTGATGAGTCTGGCTAATGGTTTATCAATTCTGTTTCTCTTCTCAGAGAACCAGCTTTTAATTTTATTGATCTTTGCTATTGTTTCCTTCATTTCTTTTTCATTTATTTCTGTTCTGATCTTTATGATTTCTTTCTCTCTGCTAACTTTGGGTATTTTTGTTCTTCTTTCTCTAATTGCTTTAGGTGTAAAGTTAGGTTGTTTATTTTAGATGTTTCTTGTTTCTTGAGGTAAGATTGTATTGCTATAAACTTTCTGCTTAGAACTGCTTTTGCTGCATCCCATAGGATTAGGGTCATCATTTTTTTGTTGTCATTTGTTTCTAGGTATTTTTTGATTTCCTCTTTGATTTCTTAAGTGAGCTCTTGGGCATTTAGTAGTGTATTGTTTAGCCTCCATGTGTTTGTATTTTTTACAGATATATTCCTGTAATTGATATCTAGTCTCATAGCATTGTGGTTGGAAAAGATATTTGATACGATTTCAATTTTCTTAAATTTATTAAGGCTTGATTTGTGACCCAAGATATGATCTATCCTGGTGAATGTTCCACAAGCACTTGAGAAGAAAGTGTATTCTGTTGTTTTCGGATGGAATGTCCTATAAGTATCAATTAAGTCCATCTTGTTTAATGTATCATTTACAGCTTGTGTTTCCTTATTTATTTTCATTTTGGATGATCTGTCCATTGGTGAAAGTGGGGTGTTAAAGTCCCCTACTATGATTGTGTTACTGTCGATTTCCTCTTTTATGGCTGTTAGCGTTTGCCTTACGTATTGAGGTGCTCCTGTGTTGGGTGTATAATATTTACAATTGTTATATCTTCTTCTTGGATTGATCCCTTGTTCCTTATGTAGTGTCCTTCTTTGCCTCTTGTAATAGTCTTTATTTTAAAATCTGTTTTGTCTGATATGAGAATTGCTACTCCAGCTTTCTTTTGATTTCCATTTGCATGGGAAAGTTTTTTCCATCCCCTTACTTTCAGTCTGTATGTGCTCCTAGGTCTGAAGTGGGTCTCTTGTAGATAGCGTATATCTGGGTCTTGTTTTTGTATCCATTCAACCAGTCTATTTCTTTTGGTGGGAGCATTTAATCCATTTACATTTAAGGTAATTATCGATATGTATGTTCCTATTACCATTTTCTTAATTGTTTTCCGTTTGTTATTGTAGGTCTTTCCCTTCTCTTGTGTCCTGCCTAGAGAAGTTCCTTTAGCATTTGTTGTAAAGCTGGTTTGGTGGTGCTGAATTCTCTTAGCTTTTGCTTGTCTGTGAAGCTTTTAATTTCTCCTCCGAAACTGAATGAGATCCTTGCTGGGTAGAGTAATCTTGGTTGTAGGTTTTTCCCTTTCTTCACTTTAAATATGTCCTGCCACTCCCTTCTGGCTTGCAGAGTTTTTGCTGAAAGATCAGCTGTTAACCTTATGGGGATTCCCTTGTATGTTATTTGTTGTTTTTCTCTTATGGGGATTCCCTTGTATGTTATTTGTTGTTTTTCTCTTGCTGCTTTTAATATTTTTTCTTTGTATTTAATTTTTGATAGTTTGATTAATGTGTTGTGACATATTTCTTCTTGGATTTATCCTCTATGGGACTCTCTGTGCTTCCTGGCCTTGATTATCCTTTCCCATATTAGGGAAGTTTTGAACTATAATCTCTTCAGATATTTTCTCAGTCCCTTTCTTTTTCTCTTCTTCTTCTGGGACCCCTATAATTCAAATGTTGGTGTGCTTAATGTTGTCCCAGACGTCTCTGAGACTGTCCTCAATTCTTTTCATTCTTTTTTCTTTATTCTGCTCTGTGGTCGTTATTTCCACTATTTTATGTTCCAGGTCACTTATCCGTTTTTCTGCCTCAGTTATTCTGCTATTGATTCATTCTAGAGAATTTTTAATTTTATTTATTTTGTTTGTTCATCATTGTTTGTTTGCTCTTTAGTTCTTCTAGGTCCTTTTTAAACGTTTCTTGTATTTTCTTTATTCTATTTCCAAGCTGTTGGATCATCTTTATTATCATTACTCTGAATTCTTTTTCAGGTAAACTGCCTCTTTCCTCTTCATTTGTTTGTTGTGATGGGTTTTTACCTTGCTTCTTAATCTGCTGTGTGTTTCTCTGTCTTCTCATTTTGCTTCACTTACTGTGTTTGGGTTCTCCTTTTTGCAGGCTGCAGGTTCGTAGTTCCTGTTGTTTTTGGTTTCTACCCCCAGTGGCTAATGTTGCGTTGTGTAGGCTTCCTGGTGGAGGGGACTGGTGCCTGTGTTCTGGTGGATGAGGCTGGATCTTGTCTTTCTGATGGGCAGGACCACGTCCGGTGGTGTGTTTTGGGGTGCCTGTGACCTTACTATGATTTTAGGCAGCCTCTCTGCTAATGGGTGGGGTTGTGTTCCTGTCTTGCTAATTGTTCGGCATAGGGTGTCCAGCACTGTAGCTTGCTCGTTGTTGGGTGGAGCTGGGTCTTAGCATTGAGATGGAGATATCTGGGAGAGCTTTCGCCGTTTGATATTACGTGGAGCCTGGAGGTCTCTGGTGGACCAGTGTCCTGAACTCGGCTCTTCCACCTCTGAGGCACAGGCCTGGGACACCCAGCCAGAGCACCAAGACCCTGTTGACCACATGGCTCAGAAGAAAAGGGAGAAAAGAAGAAAGAAAGAAAGAGTAAATAAATAAAATAAAGTTATTAAAAGAAAAAAATTATTAAATTTTAAAATTATTTTAAAAATATTAAGAAGTAATAAAAAAGAATAAAAAAGAAAGAAAGAAAGAACAACAAAACCAAAAAACATATCCACCAGTGATAACAAGCGCTAAAAAGTATACTAAAAAAAAAAGCAACAACAAAAAAACGATGGACAGACAGAACCCTAGGACAAATGGTAAAAGCAAAGGTATACAGACAAAATCACACAAAGAAGTGTACACATACACACTCACAAAAAAGCAAAAAAGGAAAAAATATATATAAAAAAAAAAAGAAGAGAGCAACCAAATCAATAAACAAATCTACCAATGGTAATAAATTCTACATGCTAAACTATGATAAATATAAAATCAGAAACAAATTAGATGCAGAAAGCAAGGTTAAGTCTACAGTCGCTCCCAAAGTCCACCACCTCAGTTTTGGGATGATTTGTTGTCTATTCAGGTATTCCACAGATGCAGGGTACATCAAGTTGACTGTGGAGGTTTAATCTGCTGCTCCTGAGGCTGCTGGGAAAGATTTCCCTTTCTCTTCTTTGTTCACACAGCTCCTGGGGTTCAGCTTTGGATTTGGCCCTGCCTCTGCGTGTAGGTCGCCTGAGGGCATCTGTTCTTTGCTCAGGCAGGACAGGGTTAAAGTAGCAGCTGATTAGGGGGCTCTGGCTCACTCAGGCTCGGGGGAGGGAGGGGTATGGAATGCGGGGCTTCCCCCTCCCCCCATCTCCACCAGTGAAGCGGCTTCCTAGTGTGTGGAAAGTTTTCCTCCTGCACGGCTCCCTCCCAGAGGTGCAGGTCCCATCCCTATTCTTTTGTCTCTGGTTTTTCTTTTTTCTTTTGCCCTTCCCAGGTACTTGGGGAGTTTTTTTGCCTTTTGGGAAGTCTGAGGTCTTCTTCCAGCGTTCAGTAGGTGTTCTGTAGGAGTTGTTCCACATATAGATATATTTCTGTTGTATTTGTGGGGAGGAAGGTGATCTCCACGTCTTACTCCTCTGCCATCTTGAACATCTCCCCTCAAATAATTTTGAAGAAACAGTAAGTGGGTGATAAAATATCTCAGTCTTTATTTATTTATTTATTTATTTATTTTGCTGTACGCAGGCCTCTCACTGTTGTGGCCTCTTCCGTTGCGGAGCACAGGCTCCGGACGTGCAGGCTCAGTGGCCATGGCTCACGGGCCCAGCCGCTCCACGGCATGTGGGATCTTCCCGGACCAGGGCACGAACCCGTTTCCCCTGCATCAGCAGGCGGACTCTCAACCACTGCGCCACCAGGGAAGCCCTCTGAGTCTTTAAATGCCTGAAAAGGTCTTTCTTTTGATTTCACACTTGATTAGTCATCTGGTATTCCAGTCTCAAAATAATTTTCCCTTTGAAGGAACTGCCACAGTACCTTCTAGCACCTGTTGTAGCTGATATTTCTGATGTCAAACTAAGCCCATTTCTTTGTAGGCACTTTTTTTCCCTCTTTTG
Source organism: Globicephala melas (assembly GCF_963455315.2). Classification (NCBI taxonomy): domain Eukaryota; kingdom Metazoa; phylum Chordata; class Mammalia; order Artiodactyla; family Delphinidae; genus Globicephala; species Globicephala melas. The sequence goes on along the minus strand of NC_083327.1, from coordinate 69,435,901 downwards.
AAGTTTTAACACTTTTCCTTACACTATTTTACCAGGAGGTATCTGAGTTTGTTTTTGTTGTTGTTTTTGTGACTTGACAATTGGTTGGTTGTTTTGATTCCAGGAATTGTTTTTTTCAACTCATGGAAATTTTCTATTATTCCTTTATTTCCTCCTCTCTGTTTTCTCTCTTCTTTTGTCTGAAATGTCTGTTAGCCATATATTGTACCTTCTCCTTTTATGTGAGTATCTCTTAACTTTTCTCCTGTATTTTCCATCTTTTGTTTGAATAGATTTCCCTGGCTGTGTTTCCAGATCACTGTTTGGTTTTTAATACTAACCATTCCATCATTTACTTCCTACACTATATTTTTGAAAATTTTGGTGATTGTATTTTTAATCTCCCACCTTTTTTTCTGTTATTCTCTGATTTCTTTTTTTCCAGAGCTGATTGTTCTTCTTGTATGGATAATTTATACTTGAATCTTTCTGAGGACATCAAATAGAATTGATTAAAAGTTGTTTTTGTCTTGCATTAACTTTTTTTTTCCCTCTCTGTAGTCAATTTTTTTTTAATGCTAAGGGTTTTCCTCAAGTATCTGGTAATCCCTAGGTGACCATTCATTTTTATGAATAAAGGTTATGTTGATTTGTACAGGCAGCTGTGCTGGTTCCCTGTTGAAGTTGCTTATGTTTATCTAAAATCTTCTCTAAATGGGAGGACACTCATGGGCTACCATGTAATCTGGCAGATTTTGTGGAGGGAAGGTTTCTTCACTTAGGGTTAATGGTTGAGGATCTAGCAGGCTCCAGGTCCTTATCATTAGCAAAGTAAAGAAACAGAACAAACAAAAACTTGACTATAGGAAGAGATATTTCAGTCTGTTTTATTCCTGAATGGTGTTGCCTTTTTCTCTCATCTTCGGGTATGTCATTGGGTCCATAGATGTCTCAAGATCTGTTCTGTTCAGATATCTAGCCCCTATACCCACACTAGGGCCCTTTCCAGGAAAGCCATTCTCTACTGTGTTTACAGCACACTTATTTCATGTTAGGGGTAAGGTGGGGTGGAAGGAGGCAGGTGGGAAACCTTTCCTTCAGCTCTTTTCCAGGTTGGCATCTCTCTATTTGTTACGTCTCCTCTTATAAGTCTTCCCTAACTACCTTCTTATTCTTTCTCACAGCACCTGTTTCTTTCCTTATATCTCTTGTTATAGTTTAAAATTGCATTAGTTATGTTGGCTTGGACTCTGATTGCAAGTAATAGAAACTGAGTATGAACATGCCTATAAATGAAATATTATTAACTCATATAACCAAATTAAAGAAGCATGGGGTCCAACCTCTTTCCTCACCTGCCCTCTAGTCTTCTCTCTCTTCCCTGTGCATTTGCCTTGCTCAGGAACTTCATTTTCTGAAGCTAACTGACTCTGTCAAGCTAGATTCCCCACACAGAGCTCCGGGCTTACATACTTAGAACCAGAGAAGAAAAATATAATCTTCCCTGCCAGCTCTAGTTAGAAAAATCTGGGGGAAAGACTGAAATTCACCTTGTTGGAACCAATCACTCTTGCCAAGGAAGTGGGAGTACAGTGATGAGCATTTCCAACAACAAACACTTCCTGGAGTTGGGAGGAGGAACTGCCCCTCCCCCCCGCCGCTCCAGAAAGCATGTACTGTTTCAGAGGCAGATTGGAACGCAGTGGGCCACAGGTTAACAGAAAACACAACAAGCCCTTGCTTTAAAAAAATAAGGGTTTGTTTTTCTGCTGTAAAAAGTTCATTGGTGGGTGGCAGTGGAAATGGGCCATAGCTCATGGATGTCAGGTGAGGTATCATTGCATTTTCTTGGCTTTTCCCTCAAGGCAGCAGCTGCTGCTCTAATCATCACATATGCATTCAGTGGAACATGGGAGGAGTGGGAAGGATGGAAATGTCAGCCGTGGGTATCCCCATTTATCTAGAAAACATTAACTTTGCCAGGATTCTCCCCACCCCTCAACATACATACAGGTATACCTTGTTTTATTGTACTTCACTTTATTGAGTTTTGCAGATATTACAATTTTTTTTCTTAAATTGAAGGTTTGTGGCAACCTTGTGTTGAGTAAGTCTTTAGGTGCCATTTTTCAACAGCATTTGCTCACTTCATGTCTCTGTGTCACATTTTGGTAATTCTTGCAATATTTCAAACTTTTTCATTATCATTGTATTTTTTCTGGTGACCTGTAGTCAGTGATCTTTGATATTACTATTGTAATTGTTTTAGGGTGCCACTGACAGTGCCCATATAAGACAGCAAACTTAATGCTTAATGGATAAATGTTTGTGTTCTGTTCCACCGACCTGGCCATCCTCCCCTACCTTAACCCTCTCAGGCCTCCCTATTCCTTGGGACACAGCAGTATTGAAATTAAGCCAGTTACTAACCCTACAATGGCCTGGAAGCGTTCCAATAAAAGGAAGAGACACATTTCTCATTTTAAATCAAAAGCTAGAAATGATTAAACTTAATGAGGAGGCCATGTTGAAAGCCAAGACAGGCCAAAAGCTAGGCCTCTTGCATCAGTTAGTCAGGTTGTGAATGCAAAGGAAAAGTTCTTGAAGGAAATGAAAAATGCTACTCCAGTGAACACATGCATTTTAAGATAGCGAAAGAGCCTTATTGCTGAAACAAAGAAAGTTTTTGTGGTTTGGATAAATCAAACCAGCCACAATATTCCCTTAAGCCAAAGCCTAATCCAGAGAAAGGCCCTCACTCTCTTCACTTCAGTGAAGACTGAGAGAGGTGAGGAAGCTGCAGAAGAAAAGTTTGAAGTTAGCAGAAGTTGGTTCATAAGATTTGAAGAAATACGCCACCTCCATCACGTAAAAGTGCAAGGTGAGCAACAAGTGCTGATGGAGAAGATGCAGCAAGTTATCCAGAGACCTAGGAAGATAATTAATGAAGGTGGCTACACTAAATCCGATTTTCAGTGTAGCCTTCTATTGGAAGAAGATGCCATCTAGGACTTTCATAGCTAGAGAGGAGAAGTCAATGCCTGGCTTCAAATCTTCAAAAGACAGACTGACTCTTTTGCTAGGGGTTATTGCAGCAGGTGACTTGAAATTGAAGCCAATGCTCATTTACCATTCTGAAAATCCTAGGGACCTTAAGAATTATGCTAAAATGACTCTGCCTGTGCTCTATAGATGGAACAAGAAACCCTGGATGACAGCACATTTGTTTACAACATAGTTTATGGAATATATTAATCCCACTCTTGAGACATACTGCTCAGAAAAAAAGATTTCTTTCAAAATATTACTGCTCATTGACAATGCACCTTGGTTACCCAAGAGCTCCAATGGCGATGTAAAATGAGATTAATGTTTTCATGCCTGCAAACACAACATCCATTCTGTAGCCTATGGATCAAGGAGTAATTTTGACTTTCAAGTCTTATTATTTAAGAAATACAATTCATAAGGCTATAGCTACTGTAGATAGTGATTCCTCTGATGGATCTGGGCAAAGTCAATTGCAAACCTTCTGGGAAGAATTCTCCACTCTAGATGCCATTAAGAACATTTGTGATTCATGGGAAGAGGTAAAAATATCAACATTAACAGCAGTTTGGAAGAAGTTGATTCCAAACCCCGTGGATGACTTTGAAGGGTTCAAGACTTCAGTGGAGGAAGTAAATGCAAATGTGGTGGAAATAACAAGAGAACTAGAATTAGAAGTGGAACCTGAAGATGTGACTGAATTGCTGCAATCTCATGTTAAAACTTTCATGATGAGGAGTTGTTTCTTATGGATAAACAAAGAAAGTTGGTTTCCTGAGATAGAATCTACTCCTGGTGAAGACTGTTGAAATGACAACAAAAGATTTAGAATATTACATAAACTTAATTGATAAAGCAGCAGCAGGGCTTGAGAGGATTGGCTCCAATTTTGAAAGAAGTTCTGTTATGGGTAAAATGCCATCAAACAGCACTGTATGCTACAGAAAAATTGTTCATGAAAGGAAGAGTCAATTGATGTGAGGAATTTCACTGTTGTCTTATTTTAAGAAATTGCCACAGTCACCCCAGCCTTCAGCAACCACCGCCCTGATCAGTCAGCAGCCATCCTCATCGAGGCAAGACCCTCCACCAGCACAAAGATTATGACTCGCTGAAGACACAGATGATGGTCAGCACTTTTTAGCAATAAAGTATTTTTAAGTTAAGGTATTTAAATTGTTTTTTAAGATATAATACTAATTGTACACTTAGTAGACTACAACATAGGGTAAACATAACTTTATATGCACTGGACAATAAAAAAATTCATGTGATTTGCTTTATTGTGATATTTATTTTGATAGTCTGGAACTGAATTGGCGGTGTCTCTGAGGTATGCCAATACTTCTTTTCATGTTTAGAATTGGACAGAACGGTTGTGCTGGGCTACCTCTACTGCAGAAGAGACTGGAAAAGTACATTATTTAGCCTAGCACATTGCTGCCCTGAGGAAAATTAGGATTCTATTTACCAAGAATAAGGAGAAATGATTTTAGGGAGGCAATTAACAATGTCTGCTACATTTTAAACAAAATATATCAACTACAATATTTATTTGTTTAATGTATACCTTCCCACCAGACTGTGAGCTCTATGAGGGTAGGGACTATGTCTGCTTTATTCACTCTTTTATATCCTGCAATTGTAATTGGCACATAGTAGCTGCTCAATAAATATTGGTTGAATGAGTGAAGCACAAACAGAAAGATCAAAGTTTTTCTTAAGTATCTATCATGTGCTAATTACTTCTTAGGTGCTTTCAACTAAATTACCCTTTGTTCTCCCCAACTACGCTGTGACGAGGAAGAAATTCAATTGCCTCTTACACAGATGAAGAGACCGAGGCTTTCTGCAGGGTCTAATCTACAATCTGCTATTAACCTCATCCAGTGAAAGTTTTTTTCAGATATTGTATTTTTCTTCTCTGAAAGTTTCATTCATACTCTTTTGCATATTTTCCTTTTGTTCTTATTTAGTTTATGTTTTTCTTTAAATTCTTGGCCACATTGAAATTATAGCTAGAGTCCATATCTTCTAGTCCCCTTATATTTGTTTTATATTTGGGTCTGATTTCTACTGACTAATTTTCCTATTGGTTATTAATAATACTTCTCTGCTTCTTTTCATGCCTTTCCCCCTAATATAATGGAGCTTTATTTGTGGATTTTATTTTTACACATTTTGGACCATACTGCATGTATTTTTAAAATGTTAACTGTATTTGGAATGGTTTTAGCTTTACAGAAAAGTTGCAAAGATAGGGCAGAGTTCCCATACACTCCCCACCTACTCTTCTATTGTTAACGTTTTATATTAGTATAGTATACCTGTCAAAATTAATTAACCAGTGTTGATACATCATTATTAACTAGGGTCTATACTTCATTCAGATTTTTTTTTTTAAACATACCTTTCCTCTTCCAGGATCCTATCCACAATACCACATTATGTTTTAGTCATCATGGCTGTGTTGGTTTCTCAGATTTCAGTTGCTTTTGAGATGACCTTGACAGTTTTAAGGAACTCATCAAGTATTTTGTAGAATGCTCCTCAACTGGAATTTTTATGGTGGTTTTCTCATGATTAGACTGGGGTTGTGGGCTTTTGGGAAGAAGATCATAGAGGTAAATTGCCCTTCTTATCACATCATATCAAGGGTACATACTTTGAACATGATTTACCACTGTTGATATTCACCTTGATCACCTGGCTGAGGTAAGTTGTCTATTAATCTTCTCCCCTGTAAAGTTACTCTTTCCCCCTCTCTTTCAATACTGTACTCTTCGGAAAGAATTCATTATGCACAACCTACAGTTTAGAAGTGAGGAGTTATGCTCCACCCCCTTAAGGATGGGCTATCCTCATAAATTATTTGGGATCCATCTGCATGCAGGATTTGTCTCCTCCAATTATTTATTTATTCAATCCCTTTGATTTTGGTATGGATTCATAGATATTTATTTCATACTTTGGGTTATAATCTCAGTATTTATTTTTTTATTGAGGGATAATTGACATTTAACATTATATTAGTTTCAAGTATACAATATAATGATTCAATATTTGTATATATTGCAAAATGATCACCACAGTAAGTCTAGTTAACATTTGTCACCATACATAGTTACATAATTTATTTATCTTATAATGAGAGCTTTTAAGATCTGCTCTCTTAGTAACTTTCAGGTATGCAATATGGTATCATTAACTATAGTCACCATGCTGTACATTACATCCCCATGACTTGTTTATTTTATAACTGGAATTTTGACCCCCTTCATCCATTTTGCCCACCCTCCCATCCATCCGCTACCCCCACCTCTAGTATTTTATTTATTTTGTTGCTCAGTTTGATCCAGCTTTGGCCACTGAGAGCTGTTTCAGTGGCTCAAGTGGCTCTTTGAGCTGCTCGCATCATTGTGTATGTGGTTTGTTTCTTTGTTTGTTCAACCTGAGCACTTCCTTACTTTCTGGTACTGCCAAGTACTCCAGGCTCATCTTTTGTATTTCCTGCCCTCATGCTAAATCAGCCATTTTTCCAAAGAGCTCCGGTTTGTTTTATTGTAGAATGGTATTAGAAACCAAGATCTGGGCACTGAGTATGCTCCTTGCTTCTGGGGTATTGCTGCTTGTAGGCCCTCTTAGCCAACAGAACAAAGAAATATGTATGTGTATATATGGGGAACAGATATACAGTTTGTAATATAAAGTTTTATGGGTTTTGACAAATGCACAGTTGTATATCATCCACCATTATAATATCATATAAAATAGTTTCAAAATTCCCTTGTCTTTTGTCTATTCAAGCCTCCCCCGTCCTCAAACTTCTGGTAGCCACTGATCTGTTTACCATCTCTATAGTTTTGCTTCTTCCAGAATGTCAGATAATTAGAATCATTCAGTGTGTAGGCTTTTCAGAGTGGCTTCTTTCACTTAGTAATATGCATTTAGGATCTACCCATGTCTCTCTGTGGCTTGTTAGATGATTTGTTTTTATTGCTGCATAATATTCCATTTTGTGGATGCATCATAGTTTGTTTATCCATTGTCTTATTGAAGGATATCTTGGTTGCTTCCAGGGCTGGTGATTATGAATAAAGCTGCTATAAACATTGATGTGCAAGTTTTTTTTTTTTGGTGTCTTTTCTTTCACATTTTTAAAAATTGAAGTATAGTTGATTTAAAATGCTGTGTTAGTTTCTGGTATACAGCAAAGTGATTCAGCTATATATATATATATATATATATATATATATATGGATACATATATATTCTTTTTCATATTATTTTCCATTATGGTTTATTACAGGATATTGAATTATTGAATATATTGATAGTTCCCTGTTCCATAAAATAGGACCTTGTTGTTTATCCATTCTATATATAATAGTTTGCAATTGATGTGCAAGTTTTTACATAAACCTGAAGTTTTCAGATCAGTTGGATAAATACCTAGGAGTGGATTTGCTGGATCATATGATAAGACTATATTTATCGTTGTAATAAACTGCCAAACCATCATCCAAAGTGGCCATAGCATTTTTCATTCCCACCAGCAATAAATGAGAGTTCCTGTTGCTCCACATTCTCATCAGGTGGTTTTGTTCATTTTGGGGGTTTTAACTATTCTAATAGGTGTGTCGTGGTATCTCGCTGCTTTAATTTGCAATGCTCTAAAAATAAATTATGTTGAGCATCTTTGTATATACTTATTTGCCATCTGTGTAACTTCTTTAATTGGATGTCTGCTCAGTTCTTTATTTTTTAGTTGGGTTGTTTGTTTTCTTATTACTGATTTTTAAGAATTCTTTGTGTATCTCAGATACAAACTCTTAAGAGATATGTTATTTGCAAACATTTCCTCCCAGTCTATGACTTGTCTTTTTATTCTCTCAACAGTGTCTTTTATAACGTAAAACTTTTAATTTTAATAGAGTCCCATTTACCATGTTTTTCTTTCATGGATTGTGCTTGTGGTTTTGAATAAACAACTCTTCCCCAAATCCAAGGTCATCTAGATTTTCTCATATGTTATCTTCTAGAAGTTTTGTAATTTTGCATTTTATATGTAGGTCTATAATCCATTTTGTGTTACTTTTTATGTGTGGTGTAAAGTCTGTATCTAGGTCTTTTTTTTTTCTCCACGTATAGGTGTCCAATTTTTCCAGCACCATTTGTTGAAAATACTGTTCTGTCTATTTTGAATTGCCTTAATCAAAAATAGGTTGACTAGATTTGCATAGGTCTATTTCTTGGCTCTTTATTTGGTTCCACTAATCTGTGTCTATTCTCGCACCAGTGACACACCGTGTGGATTACTGTAGCTTAATACTAATCTTGAAATAGTGTAGTGTGTGTCCCCCAAGTTTGTTCCTCTTCAGTATCATGTTGGCTTTTCTTGGTCTTTTGCCTTTTCGTATACATTTTAGAATCGATTTGTTGAATCTACAAAATGGCTTGCTGTAATTTTGATTAGGGTTGCATTGAATCTATAGATCAAGTTCAGAAGAATTGACATATTAATACTATAGAGTTTTTCAATCTGTGAACATGGAATATATCTCCATTTAATTAGGTCTTTGATTTCTTTTATCAGTGTTTTGTAGTTTCCATATACAGATCCTGTACATGTTTCATTAGATTTATACGTAAGTTTTTTTTAAATGGGGGGGGGTTGCTATTTTTAATGGTGTATTTAAAATTTTTTCAGTTTTAAATTTCAATTGTTCATTGATGGTATATAGGAAATCAACTTTTATATATCTCTTGATTTTTGTTTGGATTGTAGACATTGTAGTTTTACATTGTTTCAAAGAAAGTTTGGGATTTTTTTTATAGCAGTTAAGTTATTGTTCCTTCTGAGGTTTATTTTGAAGGTTTATAAGAGCATAACTGCAGTAGCTTTTACTGTAGGGCTAGTTTAGCCCCACTACTAAGCAATGATCCTTCTGTGTTCTCTGCTGGATGCTTCACATATTAAACAAGATCTTCCCACTCTATCTGGTGGAAACTCAGATGTTTCCCAGTTCTGTGTGAGCTCTGCCAATTCTTTGGCTTACAATTTTCAGAAATTGTTCTTTTCTTGTCATTTGTTCTTTGTGTGGCTCTGTCAAATATCAACTTATGCATCCACAGATAGGCATGAAACCAAAGAATCTAAGAGACCTTTATGAAGATTTTAAAAAATTAATTAATTTATTTGTTTTTATTTTTGGCTGTGTTGGGTCTTTGTTGCTGCACACGGGCTTTCTCTAGTTGAGGTGAGCGGGGGCTACTCTTCGATGAGGCGCACGGGCTTCTCACTGCGGTGGCTTCTCTTGTTGCAGAGCACGGGCTCTAGGCACGCAGGCTTCAGTAGTTGTAGCACTCGGGCTCAGTAGTTGTGGCTCGTGGGCTCTAGAGCGCAGGCTCAGTAGCACGGGCTTAGTTACTCTGCGGCATGTGGGATCTTCCCGGGCCAGGGATCGAACCTGTGTCCCCTTCATTGGCAGGCAGATTCTTAACCATTGTGCCACCAGGGAAGCCTGAGACCTTTATGAAGATTTATGGACCTCTTTATATGGCTTTCTCATCTCTAGAATTTGACCCTACAAATTTTAGTTACTTCATTCTCCCAAATTTGTATTTCTAGTTCCTCGATCAGTGACACTGTTGGGTTCTCCTTGGGATTCCATCCCTGTGTCATGGTTCAGAAATTCTCTATAGGCAGAAATCTGTGGCATTCATACTGTTCACTTTGTTTTTCTTTTCTCAGAGATTTCACTCCTGCACTGCCTTTTGTTCAACATCTCAAAACCGTTGTTTCATATATTTTGCCATTTTTCTAGTTGTTGCTTTTATAGGCAGGAGAAGTCTCTGACTGATTTTTAAAAGTTTACTGTTAGATATTATTAAAAATTTTGTGAAATGGCAATTCCTGATTTTGTTATTTAATTTATTTCTAATATATTTATGTATGTGTGTATATATGTATATATGTGTATACACACACAGACACACACATATATGTATAGTCTAACCTATATCTTTCTTGTTAAAATTAGGTTATTTTATTTGGTAATAGCTTCTTTCATGCTGAAGATTCCTAACTAATTATAAACTGGCATTAAATTCTGTTTCCACTCATTTACACTCTGGGTTAGGCATCCTGGTCTTAGATTTTTAATGGCCATAAATTCAATATTCAAATTATCACTATTTCTTACTCCACTTTTATCCCTCTGCAAAAACTGTAATTTGTCTGCATTTCATATTACCTTTCATGCCACTACAAAGATTGTGTTAGAGTAGAATTGACATGTTAAAATTTCTGATCCTTAAATAATCTATTATTATAATTTAAGAAGATTAAGCAAATCAACATGCAACTTTATGTTTTTAAGATAATGCATTAGTTTGCTAGGGCTGCCATAACAAACTATCACAGACTGGATGGGTTAAACAACAGAAATTTATTATTTCACAGTTCTGGAGGTTAGAAGTCCAAAATCAAAGTGTCAGCAGGATTTGTTTCTTCTGAGGTCCATGAGGGAAAGATCTGTTCTAGATCTCTCTCCTCAGCTTGCAGGTGGTTTTCTCCTCCCTGTGTCTTCACATCACCTTCTCTCTATGTGTCTCTCTGTCCAAATTTCCTCTTTTTATGAGGATACCCATCATATTGGAATAGAGTCCACCGCAATGGCCTCATTTTAACTTTATTACCACTGTAAAGACTCTGCAAATAAGGTCACGCTGAAGAACTGGGAATTGATTAGGGCTTCAGCCTGTGAATTCTGGGGACACAATTCAACTGATACCAATAGCAAATCTCTTCCAATATTTATTTAATTCATCAGATTGTTCTTTACATTCTAAATTATTAAAGAAGGTTATCATTTGCCTTTGGGTAGAAAAACTTACCCTAGAGCTACTTCACTGTTATCTGTATTCAAGATAAAAACATCTATTTGGAAGGCAATATAGAGGGACACCATAGTATAAAGAACAAATGTTTGCAATAAGGTAAACCCAGATTAGACTCCAGGTTCTGCCATAGACTTGTTGTATAACCTTACATGAATTACTTAACCTCATGAGTTTGTTTCTTTCTTTCTAAAAAGGGATGATTAACAACCACACCAGGGTTGTTGTGAGGACTAGTTTGTAAGGTGTCTAGAACAAGGTAGTAGGTATAACTTTAAGATAGCCAGCAGTTCTGGCAGCTGAATTACCTCTGCCTTTCCATTTTTACTAAGACAAAATTTCTTGATCTTAAAGACAGTTTATGTTCACAGAGGCATCAGTTTTATGTAATATTGGACTATTCCATACACTGACCCCAAACTATACCAATGTTCCAGTATATTCTAGACCATGCTGCAAACTCTTGAAAATTACTTGCATTGCCCATTTCTACTTGTGCTTCTACTCTGACTGTGCTACGCCTTGGTGAAGACTGGGTTTGACTATGCCTACTACGCTCAAACTATCAAAGGAATCATTAAAAAGGGAATATAAACTGGTACCTGGTAGAGAGTTACATGAGATAGCTTAATGAAATAGACATGAAAGACAAGTATAAATAAAACTTTGAAGAGTGACGCATTAAACGGTCAAGAGAAGTATTCATTTTGACAATAGTTTATTACTGTTGAATGAAAAATGCTACTCACTAAAAATTACAGTAGGTTTAATTTTGCTGTTCCTTGATCACCTGAAACCATCCAAGGAAACCTGAATCTATGTTGAACCATAACATCATCAAATTAACCCTCCTTATTTTTTTATTTTTATTTTTATTTTTTGCGGTACGCGGGCCTCTCACTGCCGTGGCCTCTCCCGCTGCGGAGCACAGGCCCCGGACGCACAGACTCAGCGGCCATGGCTCAGGGGCCCAGCCACTCCGCGGCATGTGGGATCTTCCGGACCGGGGCACGAACCCATGTCCCCCAAATCGGCAGGCGGACTCCCAACCACTGCGCCACCAAGGAAGCCCCCTCCGTATTTTTTGATGGAGAAAGTGGGACCCAGAGAGGTTAAGCTCACACACTGCTAGCCTGTGAGAAACACTGGGCTAGAAGGCTGGTGTCATGATTTAGCACTTCTCCTTCCAGATTAGATTACATCACCTCTGCTAGGCAGGGCATGGAGATTTGGTGAGTGAATTTTAATATCCTGTATATAAACTCTGAGCTCTGGGACTTCATAGCTGAGAAGAAGTTCACGGTGGCTGTGTAATATCTGGGATATCTCTGCATGATCAGTGAGAAGGGAACTGATGGAGAAAAATGAGAAAAAATGGAGAAGTGAGTTGAGACTCTGTTCCAAATGGTTCTTTCTTTTAACATTCTCTCAATCCTCTTCCCACCTTCTTTTTCTTCAGAGCATTTATTTAATGTGTTGCTTCAGCTAAAACGACCCAAAGTTTCGAGAACATCAATAAGAATGGTATTTAAATCAGAATAAACAGCATTTTTTCCTCTGCTCTTGGACCAAACCACGGTCTACCATATGTCCAAAATAAGTTGTGCCAGACTAAAATAGTCCAGGAATAGATATTACTGCAGTTTCTCATTCCATCTTCCCCAGTACCTGACCCTCCATCATTTGCCAGAGAGCTGAATGGGAGCTGAAATGAAAATCCTTGCTGCTTTTAGGTGACTTATTCATGTCCCCAGAAGGAGAATGGGGTTCTCGTTTTAGGGAAAATTAAAGAAAATGTTGTCGCATGCTCACACAGTGGGGAGGGAGAGATGCTATGGAAAGTTTTTTTTTCAAAAAGTGGTAGAACAACTAAATGTTCCTTTGTGCTCCTATAGAGACAAAATAATAAGCTGGATAAAGCATTAGTTTAAACCAGTATAACATCTTGTGGTGGGGAGTTTAGGGTAGTGAAATGCTTATGGTGCAGATTTTATACTTCATTAATTATGTTTCTTTGTGTAAAGATAATGCTCATGAGTGTTTGGGACATGAGAGTGAATGAGAAAAAGATTTATAAATTGTGATTTGTAGAAAGCCAGAGATGGATAGCTTAATGAGGTGAAAGAAGCCTGAGGAGATTTCAACTTTCTGTGCAAGAGATGGGCTTGGCTGGCAGGTCAGGTCTGACTAGCTGTGTGGGTTGCTGCTGGGCGTGAGAGGTGGCTTTGTCTTGGTACCAGTGTTGGTGCCAGTGCTTCCATACTCGTAAGCTCCTTAAAGTGTTTCATTATTCCAAAATGATCAATTTGAGTTTCAGTATGTAGAACATTTTCTCAGTTTTCTGCTCTGAATGGTGGGATCATTGGCCAGTATCCAGCTAGTTGAGGTCTGTAGTACAGCCAGTATACAACAGAATGAGAAGCTTAACATTTTCAATTCTATGACCTTCATGTTTTTAAATGTTAAATCATAATGTCACATTAACATAGAGCTTTATTCCGAATTTTAGCTAATTAAACCATAGAGAATCAGAGGAATGGTTACTTTGAAATCATTTCCTTTTTCAGTGTAGTTGTAAAAGACTCTATGCTATTTCTAGGAGAAATAATAGATCATCATTTGATCTGCTATTGCCAAAATTTCTGTATGTTATATTTGTAGATTTGTACCTTTGGAAAGGTTAATATAGCATTTACATTTGTGTCTTTTGCCATAAATTACCAATTTACTACCACCTTTATTGACTGCAATCACTAAAAATCTATTTGATGAGTGTGAAAGTCATTATCCAGAGCTAGAATAATTCAGGCTCCCGTATACAGAAAATTATATTTGGGAGTTAACACTCTTATTTCCATGATCTTAGATTCAGAACTATTCTATACATCACCTACTGAATTTTGAGGTTGTGCAAATTCCGAATGTGGCGCAAAAGACATCGGTTTAAAGTGTTGCTTTAAAACTTACTAGTTCAGAATAATTATGAGGAAGAATTGAGTTAATATATAGGAACATTCTTTGTAAATGGAAGTGATAAATATTTTGTATGAAAAATATTAACAAGATTTTGTCATTAGTTTATCTTTATTATTTTTTGGTGACATTTCACATTTTATTTGCAATAAAGGAGTATCCCATAAAAAATTTATTAGAAGTCCTTTACCCCTGAGGTGTGTATACTTTTTTCCACAGACTTCTGTCTTTACTTAATCTGTGTAGTAATCTGAATCTGAAATTTTCACTTGATAATGTTGTCTTTTGATTGTGGTTGAAGAGGTTTTATTATTTCTCAGAGAGATGTACTTAGAATTCATTAGTGGATCAAACTAATTAGGTGTGGGCAATGTAGAGGGACATAATCCAAGTCAAACTTAAAAAAGTAACTCTTCTAGGTAGTCTGCTATTACAAAGGAAAAAAATGCCATGAAAATACAAATATATTAATATCATTAAACCTCGAATTTTAGTATTATTTAAAACCTTATTTTGGTTTTAGCCTTTGAGAAAGGATCTCTTTACTTTCCCTAACTCAATTAGGAAAAACAACCCCTAAGAAATCATAATCAGTATTGATTCATTTATTCAACTCATCTAACACAATTTTGAGGCTTGGTTATCCACCTGGAATTGCAATAAGTGCTGGGAAACAAAGATGAAAAATCACAGGTCTTGCATTTAAGAGACATATTCTAGCAGAGGAAAAAAAAAAGGCTTTCAATCAAGTAAGGACTGTAACAGAAATCTGAAGATCTATATGGAGTGTAGTGGAGCAAGTTTATCCTGGTGGGAATTCAGGAAAGGGAGGAAGATGGGAAAGTCTCTATAGAAGGCAGAGTATTTTGAACTTGGTATTTAAAGGATAGAAGCTTCCCTCGTTTATTTTCTTTCTGTAATTATGAAAATAAAAACAAAATTATTTTTTAAAACCTGCCTGATGTGAATCCAACAGGAAATTGGTGCCCTGACTTTATCCTCCACAAGTGAGAGTCATGGTTTTACAAAACTGAGAAGGAAAAAAGCCCAGATCTGAGGGCTCAGAGGCACGTAAGCCTTTCAGCCTTTTGTGGAGGGGCTCCTTGGGAGCCCTGGGATGGGGTGGGGTGAAGTGTAGGAACATCAGTTTTTGGTAAAGGAATCCTGAGGGAGGTGCTTTAGGGGCATCTGGTGAGGACGGTGGGAATGGGGTCTGCAGGGGTCTGGGGGCATCCACAGGAGGGCCTTCTTTCTCGGGACCTGGAGGACGTGGGCAGAGATAGCCTCTCTTGCTGCATTGCTCATTTTGAGCTGTCTCTGTTGGCATCTTTAACTTTCCTTAAAATGTAACTCAAGTAACTCTCTGGTGAAGCTTCTCGGTACATCAATGATTCCCCAACCTGACTGAGCATTAGGATCACCAAGGGAGCCTTTTTTTTTTTTTTTTTTTTTTTGCGGTACATGGGCCTCTCACTGTTGTGGCCTCTCCCATTGCGGAGCACAGGCTCCGGACGCGCAGGCTCAGCGGCCATGGCTCACGGGCCCAGCTGCCCCGCGGCATGTGGGATCTTCCCGGACCGGGGCACGAACCCGTGTCCCCTGCATCGGTAAACGGACTCTCAACCACTGCGCCACCAGGGAAGCCCCAACCAGGGGGGCTTTTTAAACATACAGATTCTTGGGTCAATCACAGACTACAGAATATCCAAGGATGAAGCTTGGAAATCCATATTTTTTTTGTTGTTGTTGCCACTGTATTTATTTATGTGGGTATAGTTGCTTTACAATGCTGTGTCAGTTTCTGCTGTACAATGAAGCGAATCAGCTATACGTATACATATATCCCCTCCCTCTTGGACCTCCCTCCCACCCCCATCCCACCCATCTAGGTCACCACAGAGCACCGAACTGAGCTCCCTGTGCTATGCAGCAGGTTCCCACAAGCTATGTATTTTACACATGGTGGTGTATGTATGTCAATCCTAATCTCCCAATTCATCCCACCACCCCTTCACCACCGTGTCCCATGTCCGTATGTTTCTAACAGTTTTACTGAGATATAATTCACATATCATAAATTTCACCCCTTTAAAGTGTACAGTTAAGTGATTTTCAGCCTATTCACAAAGCTGTGTAACCACCAACACCAATTCCCCGATATTTTCACCACTCCAAAAAGAAACCCTGTACTCATTACTAATCAGTCCCCATTCCTCCCTGCCCCATCCTCCGGCAAACACTAACGTACTTTCTGTCTCTATGGATTTGCCTGTTTTGGGTATTTCATATAAATGGAACCATACAGTACGTAGCCCTGTATAACCTACTTCTTTCACTTAGCATAATGTTTTCAAAGGTTCATGCATGTTGTAGCATGTCTCAGTTCTTCGTCTCCTTTTATTGCTGAGTAATATTTCATTGTGTGGACGCACCACATTTTGTTTATTCGTCAGCCCATACAGACATATAGGTTATTTGCACTTTTTGAATTATGCTGCTATGAACATTTGTGTGCAAGTTTTTGTGTGGATGGATGTTTTTACTTCTTTTAGGTGTATACCCAGAAGTGGAATTGCTGAATCATATGATAACTCCATTGTTTACCTTTTGAGGAACTGCCAAACTGTTTTCCAAAGTGACTGCAGCATTTTACTTTCCCACCAACAGTGTATGAGAGTTTCTGTTTCTCACATCCTTGACAGTGCTTGTTATTTTCTGTATTTTTTATTTTAGCCATCCCAGAGGGTGTGAAGTGGTATTTCATTGTGGTTTTGATTTGCATTTCCCGAATGATTGATGATCTTGAGCCTCTTTTCATATGCTTATTGGCCATTTGTCAATCAGAAGATACACGTGTCTGTGTATCTTCTTGGAGAAATGTCTATTCACATCTTTTTACCCCTTTTTTTTTTTTTGCGGTAGGCGGGCCTCTCACTGCCGTGGACTCTCCCATTGCGGAGCACAGGCTCCGGACGGGCAGGCTCAGCAGCCATGGCTCATGGGCCCAGCCTCTCCGCGGCATGTGGGATCTTCCCGGACCAGGGCACGAACCCGTGTCCTTTGCATCGGCAGGCGGACTCTCAACCACTGCGCCACCAGGGAAGCCCTTTTACCCATTTTTAATTAGGCTGTTTGCCTTACAGATGTTGAGTTATTGAGAGTCCGTGTTTTTTTAAATTTTATTTTATTTATATTATTTTATTTTCTATTGCATTCCTTTTTTTTAACATCTCTATTGGAGTATAATTGCTTTACAATGCTGTGTTAGTTTCTGTTTTATAACAAAGTGAACCAGCTATACATATACATATATCCCCATATCTCCTCCCTCTTGCCTCCTGAGGTGGCATGGATGCAGATATTTGGATGGATAATAGAAAACTATAGGATAGGCAGCTGGTACATCTAACTTGGGCTGAACATTGAAGCTTTTACTTTGAAATGCATGAATTTGTTTTTTATAGTGCTTCACTTTGTTGTAAACAAGTGGAGCAATTTGGTTTAATGGAATTATCTGTTAAATACATTTATCCTTTCTTGGCCAACCCTAATATTAACATGTTCATCTTTCTGTGCACTACTGTTCAGTGTAAGTGCTCTTTAAGCTTCTTTCCTCAGATCACCTGTTATATTATGTTCTTTCTTTAGAAGACCTCCTCCAATCCTGTGATGCTATAGCTCTAGCTCTAATCCCTTTTTTTTCTAACATCCTTATTGGAGTATAATTGCTTTACAATGGTGTGTTAGTTTCTGCTTTATAACAGAGTGAATCAGCTATACATATACATATATCCCCATATCTCCTCCCTCTTGCATCTCCCTCCCACCCTCCCTATCCCAGCCCTCTAGGTGGTCACAAAGCACTGAGCTGATCTCCCTGTGCTACTTGGCTGCTTCCCACTAGCTCTCTATTTTACATTTGGTAGCGTATATATGTCCATGCCACACTCTCACTTCGTCCCAGCTTACCCTTCCCCCTCCCTGTGTCCTCAAGTTCATTCTCTACGTCTGCATCTTTATTCCTGTCCTGCCCCTAGGTTCTTCAGAACCATTTTTTTTTCAGATTCCATATATATGTGTTAGCATACGGTATTTGCTTTTCTCTTTCTGACTTAGTTCGCTCTGTATGACAGACTCTAGGTCCATCCAGCTCACTACAAATAACTCAATTCCATTTCTTTATATGGCTGAGTAATTGTCCATTGTATATATGTTCCACATCTTCTTTATCCATTTACCTGTCGATGGACACTTAGATTGCTTCCATGTTCTGGCTATTGTAAATAGAGCTGCAATGAACATTGTGGTACATGACTCTTTTTGAATTATGGTTTTCTCAGGGTATATGCCCAGTAGTGGGATTGCTAGCAGATATGGTAGTTCTATTTTTAGTTTTTTAAGGAACCTCTGTACTGTTCTCCATAGTGGCTGTATCAATTTACATTCCCACCAACAGTGCAAGAGGGTTCCCTTTTCTCCACACCCTCTCCAGCATTTATTGTTTGTAGATATTTTGATGATGGCCATTCTGACTGGTGTGAGATGATATCTCATTGTAGTTTTGATTTGCATTTCTCTAATGATTAGTGATGTTGAGCATCCTTTCATGTGTTCATTGGCAATCTGTATATCTTCTTTGGAGAAATGTCTATTTAAGTCTTCTGCCTATTTCTGGATTGGGTTGTTTGTTTTTTTGTTATTGAGCTGCATGAGCTGCTTATACATTTTGGAGATTAATCCTTCGTCAGTTGCTTCATTTGCAAATATTTTCTCCCATTCTGAGGGCTGTCCTTTTGTCTTATGTTTTCCTTTGCTGTGCAAAAGCTTTGAAGTTTCATTAGGTCCCATCTGTTTATTTTTGTTTTTATTTCCATTTCTGTAGGAGGTGGGTCAAAAAGGATCTTGCTGTGATTTATGTCATAGAGTGGTCTGCCTATGTTTTCCTCTAAGAGTTTTATAGTGTCTGGTCTCAAATTTAGGTCTTTAATGCATTTTGAGTTTATTTTTGTGTATGGTGTTAGGGAGTGTTCTAATTTCATTCTTTTACATGTAGCTGTCCAGTTTTCACAGCACCATTTATTGAAGAGGCTGTCTTTTCTCCATTGTGTGTTCTTGCCTCCTTTATCAAAAATAAGGTGACCATATGTGCGTGGGTTTATCTCTTCTAGGCTTTCTATCCTGTTCCATTGATCTATATTTCTGTTTTTGTGCCAGTACCATACTGTCTTGATCACTGTATCTTTGTAGGATAGTCTGAAGTCAGGGAACCTCATTCCTCCAGCTCCGTTTTTCATTCTCAAGATTGCTTTGGCTATTCAGAGTCTTTTGTGTTTCCATACAAATTGTGAATTTTTTTGTTCCAGTTCTGTGAAAAATGCCATTGGTAGTTTGATAGGTATTGCATTGAATCTGTAGATTGCTTTGGGTAGGATAGTCATTTTCACAATGTTGATTCTTCCAATCCAAGAACATGGTATATCTCTCCATCTGTTGGTATCAACAGATTAATTTCTTTCATCAGTGTATTATAGTTTTCTGAATACAGGTCTTTGTCTCCTTAGGTATGCCTAGATATTTTATTCTTTTTGTTGCAATGGTAAATGGGAGTGTGTCCTGAATTTCTCTTTCAGATTTTTCATCATTAGTGAATAGGAATGCAAGAGATTTCTGTGCATTAATTTTGTATCCTGCTACTTTACCAAATTCATTGATTAGCTCTAGTAGTTTTCTGGTAGAGTCTTTAGGATTCTCTATGTACAGTATCATGTCATCTGCAAACAGTGACAGCTTTACTTCTTCTTTTCCAGTTTGGATTCCTTTTATTTCCTTTTCTTCTCTGATTGCTGTGGCTAAAACATCCAAAACCATGTTGAATAATTTTGGTGAGAGTGGACAACCTTGTCTTGTTCCTGATCTTAGAAGAAATGGTTTCAGTTTTTCACCATTGAGAACGATGTTGACTGTGGGTTTGTCATATATGGCCTTTATTATGTTGAGGTAAGTTCCCTCTCTGCCTACTTTCTGTAGGGTTTTTATCACAAATGGGTGTTGAATTTTGTCGAAAGCTTTCTCTGCATCTATTGAGATGATCATATGCTTCTTCTCCTTCAATTTGTTAATATGGCTTATCACATTGATAGATTTGCGTATATTGAAGAATCCTTGCATTCCTGGGTTAAACCCCACTTGATCATGGTGTATGATCCTCTTAATGTGCTGTTGGATTCTGTTTGTTAGTATTTGGTTGAGGATTTTTGCATCTGTGTTCATCAGTGATATTGGCCTGTAGTTTTCTTTCTTTGTGACATCCTTGTCTGGTTTTGGTATCAGGGTGATGGTGGCCTTGTAGAATGAGTTTGGGAGTGTTCCTCCCTCTGCTATATTTGGGAGAGTCTGAGAAGGCTATGTGTTAGCTCTTCTCTAAATGTTTGATAGATTTGCCTGTGAAGCCATCTGGTCCTGGACTTCTGTTTGTTGGAAGATTTTTAATCACAGTGTCAATTTCAGTACTTGCGATTGGTCTGTTTATATTTTCTATTTCTTCCTGGTTCAGTCTTGGAAGGTTGTGCTTTTCTAAGAATGTGTCCATTTCTTCCACGTTGTCCATTTTATTTGCATAGAGTTGCTTGTAGTACTCTCTCATAATCCTTTGTATTTCGGCTATGTCAGTTGTTACTTCTTTTTCATTTCTAATTCTATTGATTTGAGTCTTTTCCCTTTTTTAAAAAAAATTATTTATTTTATTTATTTTTGGCTGGTTGGGTGTTCGTTGCTGCACGCAGGCTTTCTCTAGTTGTGGAGAGCAGGGGCTACTCTTCGTTGTGGTGTGTGGGCTTCTCATTGCTGTGGCTTCTCTTGTTGCGGAACACAGGCCCTAGGCACGCAGGCTTCAGTAGTTGCAGCACGTGGTCTCAGTAGTTGTGGCTCATGGGCTCTAGAGCACAGGCTCAGCAGTTGTGGCACACAGGCTTAGTTGTTCTGTGGCATGTGGGATCTTCCCAGACCAGGGCTCGAACCCGGGTCCTCTGCATTGGCAGGCAGATTCTTAACCACTGCGCCACCAGGGAAGCCCATCTTCTCCCTTTTTTTTCTTGATGAGTCTGGCTAATTGTTTATCAATTTTGTTTATCTTCTCAAAGAACCAGCTTTTAATTTTATTGATCTTTGCTATTGTTTCATTTCTTTTTCATTTATTTCTGATATGATCTTTATGATTTCTTTCCTTCTGCTAACTTGGGGTTTTATTGTTCTTTCCCTAATTGCTTTAGGTGTAAGTTTAGGTTATTTATTTGAGATATTTCTTGTTTCTTGATGTAGGATTGTATTGCTATAAACTTCCCTCTTAGCACTGCTTTCGCTGCGTCTCATAGGTTTTGGGTCGTCGTGTTTTTGTTGTCATTTGTTTCTAGGTATTTTTTGATTTCCTCTTTGATTTCTTAAGAGATCCCTTGGGTATTTAATAGTGTATTGTTTAGCCTCCATTTGTTTGTATTTTTTACAGATTTTTTTCCTGTAATTGATATCTAGTCTCACAGCATTTGTTGTCGGAAAAGATACTTGATATGATTTCAATTTTCTTAAATTTACCAAGGCTTGATTTGTGACCCAAGATATGATGTATCCTGGAGAGTGTTCCATGAGCACTTAAGAAGTGTTGTTGTTGGATGGAATGTCCTATAAATATCAATTAAGTCCATCTTGTTTAATGTATCATTTACAGCTTGTGTTTCCTTATTTATTTTCATTTTGGATGATCTGTCCATTGGTGAAAGTGGGGTGTTAAAGTCCCCTACTATGATTGTGTTACTGTCAATTTCCCCTTTTATGGCTGTTAGCATTTGCCTTATGTATTGAGGTGCTCCTATGTTGGCTGCATAAATATTTACAATTGTTATATCTTCTTTTAGGATTGATCTCTTGATCCTTATGTAGTGTCCCTCTTTGTCTCTTGTAATAGTCTTGATTTTAAAGTCTATTTTATCTGATATGAGAATTGCTACTCCAGCTCTCTTTTGATTTCCATTTTCGTGGAATATCTTTTTCCATCCCCTCACTTTCAGTCTGTATGTGTCCCTAGGTCTGAAGTGGGTCTCTTGTAGATAGCATATATACGGGTCTTGTTTTTGTATCCATTCAGCCAGTCTGTGTCTTTTGGTGGGCGCATTTAATCCATTTACATTTAAGGTAATTATCGATATGTATGTTCCTATTACCATTTTCTTAATTGTTTTCTGTTTGTTATTGTAGGTCTTTTCCTTCTCTTGTGTTTCCTGCCTAGAGAAGTTCCTTTAGCGTTTGTTGTAAAGCTCGTTTGGTGGTGCTGAATTATCTAAGCTTTTGCTTGTCTGTAAAGCTTTTAATTTCTCCGTCAAATCTGATTGAGATCCTTGCTGGGTAGAGTAATCTTGGCTGTAGGTTTTTCCCTTTCCTCACTTTAAATATGTCCTGCCACTCCCTTCTGGCTTGCAGAGTTTCTGCTGAAAGATCAGCTGTTAATTTCATGGGGATTCCCTTGTATGTTATTTGTTGTTTTTCTCTTGCTGCTTTTAATATTTTTTCTTTGTATTTAATTTTTGATAGTTTGATTAATATGTGTCTTGGCATGTTTCTCCTTGGATTTATCCTGTGTGGGACTCTCTATGCTTCCTGGACTTGATCAGCTATTTCCTTTCCTATATTAGGGAAGTTTTCTACTATAATCTCTTCAAATATTTTCTCAGTCCCTTTCTTTTTCTGTTCTTATTCTGGGACCCCTATAATTTGAATGTTGGTGCATTTAATGTTGTCCCAGAGGTCTCTGATGCTGTCCTCAATTCTTTTCATTCTTTTTTCTTTATTCTGTTCTGCAGTAGTTATTTCCACTATTTTATGTTCCAGGTCACTTATCCGTTCTTCTGTCTCAGTTATTCTGCTATTGATTCTTTCTAGAGAATTTTTATTTTCATTTATTGTTTTGTTCATCATTGTTTGTTTGCTCTTTAGTTCTTCTATATCCTTGTTAAACGTTTTTTGTATTTTCTCCATTCTATTTCCAAGATTTTGGATCATCTTTATTATCATTACTCTGAATTCTTTTTCAGGTAGACTGCCTATTTCCTCTTCATTTGTTTGGTCTGATGGGTTTTTACCTTGCTCCCTCATCTGCTGTATGTTTCTCTGTCTTCTCATTTTGCTAGGACAAATGAAATGGTAAAAGCAAAGTTATACAGACAAAATCACACGAAGAAGCATACACATACACACTCTCAAAAAGGGAAAAAATATATATATTGTTGCTCCCAAAGTCCACCGCCTCAATTTGGGATGATTCGTTGTCTATTCAGGTATTCCACAGACACAGGTACATCAAGTTGATTGGGGAGATTTAATCCCCTGTTCCTGAGGCTGCTGGGAGAGATTTCCCTTTCTCTTCTTTGTTCTCTCAGCTCCCGGGGTTCAGCTTTGGATTTGGACCCGCCTCTGCATGTAGGTCACCGGAGGGGGTCTGTTCTTCGCTCAGACAGGACGGGGTTAAAGGAGCCGCTGATTTGGGGGCTCTGGCTCACTCAGGCCGGGGGGAGGGAGGGGTACGGATGCGGGGCGAGCGGCGGCAGAGGCCGGCATGATGTTGCACCAGCCTGAGGTGCGCCGTGCGTTCTCCTGGGGAAGTTGTTCCTGGATCCCGGGACCCTGGCAGTGGCGGGCTGCACAGGCTCCCGGGAGGGGCGGTGTGGAGAGTGACCTGTGCTCGCACACAGGCTTCGTGGTGGCGGCAGCAGCAGCCTTAGCGTCTCATGCCCGTCTCTGGGGTCCGTGCTGATAGCCACGGCTCGCGCCCGTCTCTGGAGCTCGTTTAGGTGGTGCTCTGAATCCCCTCTCCTCGAGCACCCTGAAACAATGGTCTCTTGCCTCTTTGGCAGCTCCAGACTTTCTCCCGGACTGCCTTCCGACCAGCCGTGGCGCACTAACCCCCTGCAGGCTGTGTTCATGCCGCCAACCCCAGTCCTCTCCCTGCACTCCGGCCGAAGTCCGAGCCTCAGCTCGCAGCCCTGCCCGCCCCGGCGGGTGAGCAGACAAGCCTCTCGGGCTAGTGAGTGCTGGTCGGGCCTGATCATCTGGGCGGGAATCTCTCCGCTTTGCCCCCCGCACCCCTGTTGCTGTGCTCTCCTCTGTGGCTTCGAAGCTCCCCCCTCTGCCACCCTCGTCTCCGCCCGCGAAGGGGCTTCTTAGTGTGTGTAAACCTTTCCTCCTTCACAGCTCCCTCCCACTGGTGCAGGTGCCGTCCCTATTCTTTTGTTTCTGTTTTTTCTTTTGGCCTCCCCAGGTATGAGGGGGAGTTTTTTGCCTTTTGGGAAGTCTAAGTTCTTCTGCCAGCGTTCAGTAGGTGTTCTGTAGGAGCTGTTCCACATGTAGGTGTATTTCTGATGTATTTGTGGGGAGGAAGGTGATCTCCACGTCTTACTCTTCCGCCATCTTGAAGGTGTCCTCTCTAATCCCTTTTCTACATTCCAAGCTTATATATTCTATTGTCTACAAGACTTTTTCATCTGGATGTCCTGCAAGTACTTTAAACTTAATATATTCAAACCTCAGCTTATAATCAACCTTTGCAAAGCTTGTTTTTCTTTGTTCCCAATTTAAAGACAATATAGCTTAGTCACTCAACTATATGGAAACATATGTACTTCTTAGCCTGGGCTGCCTGCATCATGAGCCCCTGGGGCATTTTCTAGGCCACATCCTTAAAGATCCTGATTGAATAATTCTGGAATTGTCCAGGGAATAAGAATTTGACAATTTCCCCAGGTGCTTTTGATAAGCAAGTGGCTTGGGAAATCACTGAAAGTGCTTCTGCAGTTGCAATATTTCAATCTGCACCCCACCCCTTTTTATGTTCATCTTCCTGCCTCTTGCCAAAGTTTGGTTCCTTTGCATTTCACTGGCCTTCTACAGATCTAATTCCTTTGCATCCCTTCTCTATTCATTCCTTCCTCCATGCTGCTGTTTTCCTAAAGCACAGATTGGATAATAGCCCATGTGTGATTAAAAACCCTTTGATGATTTCTTATTACCTATAAAATAAGTCTGAACTTCTTAGTATGACCTTTCAGGTTCCTTATAATCTGGCAATTATATATTTAAAAAAATTACTTTTGCCTGTACTTTTCCTGCCACTTCTAAGAAAGTCTAAGTTTCAGCCACCTAGACTCTTATTTTTCTCCAATATTTTATGCAATTCTTTATGGATTTCTTTCAAAACCATGGCAGTCTTAGATCTGCAACAAACCATGCCACATTATTCCATTGGCTTTGGTGGAATAATATGAAAACCAGTTAGAGGTAACCTCTTGAAATAATTTATATTTATTATATAATTCTTAAGTACAACAAATGTTTGTATAATGTAAAATTATTGAATCTGTCTAAAAAAATCTTATGACTAATGCACAACACACACATGCATATATATACTTCTTGGGATTAGGGATATAGGGGATGAGTTTCTTACTCTCTAAGGGGTGTCTGTCACAGTCCATTGGTGGCATTTGTAGGTAAGGTTGCTTTCTTTTTCTCTGGCAGCTGTCTAGGTTATCAGTGTTGGTTAGATTCAGTATGAAGGTTTTCATTTTAGAGCTTCTGGTCAGAGACTTAACCTTCCAGCATTGGCAGAGAGAAGGAACAATATGCATCCCTCCTGCTAGAGCAAGTGTTTTGAGCTACGAAAATAACATGCAGTTTAGTGAACTCATGTATGTGATTAGGGCACCTGCTGGCTCTGTTGACCCCACTTAACTGGTTGTGGGTTTCACATACATGTAAGTTAAGCATCCATTTGAGTTGACACTGGATATAATTTGCATACATCTGGCTCTGATATCCCACCCACTTGGCTATAGTTTTGTGTTTATGTAAATTAAGTAACCCTGCCATGTTGCTTCTGGTGAGATATGGTATCCTTCACTGAACACAGGCAGCTTCTGTGAGTTTGTACTGATAAAGTGCTATGTCCAGAACTAAGAGTTGTAATTCATACTTAAAAATATTCTAAATCCCTTTTCTCTGTCTACTTGTTTAATACATACTCACTTATATCTCACATATCTGAAGCATCAATATTCCAAGTCCTCTAGGCTTCTGTGATAACCCTTTCTTTTGATATTTAAGTAAAGTTGCTCGAATTCCCATCCCATATATTGAGGGATCTGACCTCTTTCCTCTGTGTTACCCAGCACCACCTTTTCTCAGCATATTTGGAAAAGTTGGGGTGTGTAGATGATTATCGTTTACCAATATCCACACCATGTCCCTGTGGGAGGATTATTCTTCTTTGCCCTGTTAAAGAAGTATACCTTTGTCACGTGGCTTGCTTTGGTCAATAAAGTGTAAGAGGAAATGATGTGTGTCATTTCCTGTTGTTTTGCCTCACTTTTTTCTCTCTGACAAGAGATTACTATTGATGTTCTAAAAATGATTGCTCTGTCTGATGGTCCCAATATGAAGATATTGGCAATGTGAAGAAGAGCCCTTACTTAGTCAATCTACAATGAGCTCTAGCATGGGAGAGAAGTGCTTTTCTATGCCACTGCTAACTTAGAGTTGTTTGTTATCACAGTATGTCCTAGGATCTAAAACAATGCCGGGCATTTGGCAGGTGTTCATTAAGACTTGATGAATGAATGAACTTGAACAAGGCAATTTCCCGGTGTCTCGAACTAGTACAGTCATACTCTCTGTCTTCCCATCTTTGATGTGGTCCTGGACTAGTGCGTCTGTAGCACAGGATAGAAATGCACCATTGTCTTAAAGCAACGCTTTTTGTAAAAGATCTTTGAGGAAAAAACCTCATTATCTTCAGATTAAAACAGACATGCATATGATATGGAAGAGAACACAGATTCCACAGAAATTTTAAAAGGAAAAAATACAAGAATTTTTATGACAGTAGGTTTCTGCTTTAATCTATATTCCTATAGATTATATATGCCAGTCTATATATTAGAAATGTTTGAGAAACCCTGATAATCTCTGAGTCTCACTTTCCTCCTCTATGAAATACAGGGTTTGGACAAAGGAAGAGATGTCAGAGTCTCTTTAGGAAGAGCTGTGTGGTGTAAGCAGCAGTGGACTGAGAGCCAGAAGCTCTGGGCTCCAGCGCTTCCTTTGCTGCTGGTTAAGCATAGGACTCAGTCGTCATGGAATCTGCTAGAATCTCAGACTCAGGAAAAAATGTACTCACACATCTGCTATCTGTCCCACTGGATTTTTTTTTGAGGAATAATATATTTGAAAGTACTTTGAAAATTATTAAGCTCTATTATCCCAATTGAAAAGTGATATGAAATTCTTGGCAATCTTTTCATTCAAATTTGAAGATTTTATTTATATTTTAAGTCCACTGGGTGGCAGTATTTCACTTGTACTCTACTATAATTTTATAGTTTGCATTAATCTCAAAGAAAAGAATTTAATCACCATCTCATTTTCTCCCAACCTTATCTTTACCCTTTCCCATCCTGTGCACTCCCTATCTCCCAAAACAATTCTGAGAAACTGTTACCATTTGTTTAAAAGTGATTTAATGACATATATGTGAGGACAATCGCAAAGGCTTAGCAATTTATGCAGAACTTTTGTGTCTTTTGGGAAGAAGTGTTAGGTGACCTAATTTTGCTCAGATGTAGGTAAATTAGTTTGATGTAGGTAATTAAAATCAGTAAAATCACCTGCAAATTTCTTGCCACTGGCTTTTTTTGTGAATGCTTTAACAATTTTTTTCAATAAACTCATGTAGACGTTCTTGACTGGTAATACCACCGAGGCTTATTGTATCCTGTGTATCCTAAGATGATAAAGTTGTTACGCTGAATCTTTTGACATCTATGACATGTTTGTGAAACATGTTGTCATGGTTCCACATCAGTTTACTCTGCGTCAGAATTTCTTAGAAAATTAATTCTACAAGATGAGTTACATAGGAAAAGTATACTTGTAAAGCTTGATAAGAGATTCCTTGCTAACTTCTGTTGACATTAAGGCTTCCATATAAGTGATGGTCTAGGTCTACTAGAGCAGTCTTTCCCTGTAGCATGAAAAAAATATAAAGATTCTTTAGCAGTATAATGGATTGCTAGTTTTTAGTTGTAAGGAGACCATCAGTGCAGTTTTAAACTGCCGTAATCACTGCATTCTGTACAAGAGAAAGTAGCTGCTTTGAAAATTAGGCTGTTGAAAAGTTGCTTATAAAATGGTGTGGATAGAGAAATCTTATTTTTAAATGGCTGACATTTGATAGAAAATTTTAATAGTTTTGTGCCAAATAAACTGTTGCTGTTTTCACTGAGGAAAAAAATGTTAAATAGATAGATGTCTAAACATGAATTGATATGTTAATGAAAATTTCATTTCTTTCTCTTATGGTCATAGTTATGAATCAAATTTCCTCTCTTCTAATATACAGGATAGTGATAAGCTGTTTGCACTGTGTGCATGAACAGTTAAAAAAATTTTTTGTGGAAGATGATTCATAGCTTTTTACTGCTTATCAAAAGGATTTACGACCCACAGTAGTTTAAAAAAAAAAAACAAACCTCTGGTATTTCATCATCATTACATATTTTAAAGTAGGTTTAAAAATTGTTTTAGAAGTTTTACCTCAACAAATATCAATCCTCATTTGTGCAAAGGGAAAAAATGGAGGAGCAGTGTATCTTAGTTAAGGATTTTAGAAAAACCTCTCAATTTCTTTGTCTACAGATTAGGAAACGACTGGCTGGCTAATAGATTAGTTAGGTGGATTCATTGCAAGTTGGACAACTGAACCTAAAGTGCTCTGATTAATAAACCAGTAGGAACATGAGGGTGAATGCAACTGGCATTTCACAAGTCACTTTATTCTAGGTCCTTTCCTGCCAAATCTTTTTATTAGTAATTTAGGAAGCACGCTTATCAATCTTGCTGATGAGAGAAAACTGGGAGAGAGAGTTGCTATTTCATTTGAGAGCAGCAGTCTTGAAAAATATTAAATCCCAAAGTGGGAATAAACCAGTGAGAAGAAATTAATAAAGGTCAAGTCTTGTATTTGCATTAGTAAGTTATTTTATAAAGATAGAGAACTAGAGAATTTGCTTTGAGAACAATTCAAAGTGAAAAGATTTGGGAGTTTCAATTAGTTTTGGTTTTAGGGAGAAGTTAGCATGGTTTGGAAAGAGATTGATCAGAATTTGTAAACTAGGTGAGTTGCTGGAAAAAAATGGGTGATCTTATCTTTGGAACATGTAGGTCTGGACAGAGCTGTTAAAACAATTTGAACTTATTTTAGGGGTATACCTGTTTTGCAAATCAGTAAACAGTTTTGCAAACAGACTAGGAGAGGAAGAGTTGTAAGAGAAGGCTAGTCAAAAGTTCTTATAGAGTTGTTATTGAACACCAACTGTGGTAGGTCCTGGGTTAAATCTTTAAAAGGATCATCTGATTGACTTTCCTCACAACAGCCCTATGACATAGATAGTGCTACAATCCCTTTTCCACAAACAGGAAAACAGAGGCACAGATTGCTTAAATGACTTTCTTAATACTACTTACAAACAGTAAATGGTATAACGTGGGATGGAGTCAGAGTCTGGACCTTGAGTCCATGCACTTAACTGCTATAATATACTGCCGTCCTGAGAAAGAGTATTATGCAGCCAACAGAGGAGACTTTCAACAGAGTGGCCACTATCATTACATGCTGCAGGCAGGTAAAGAAAGGTGAAAAATGAATCTGACATGAGATGACTTCATTTAAAGTTTTTTTTCCAGTGGGGTGATGAGGGCAGATGCCAAATTGTAGGCCCCTGAAGACTGAATAGGGAAATGAGGGTATTTGTTGGGGACCAGCCTAGTTAGAAGAAAAATCAGGTTGTCAGAGATGGCGGTGGGGCAGAGACTAAAGGAAAACTTGAAGAGGAAGGATGTGGAGAGAGTTAAGGCTAGGAGTAGAAGGGAGGAGAGTCTGTGTGATAGCAAAGAGGTTATACAAGACAGGCACAGTCAAGAACTAGAGAGTCTGTAGTCTCTCTTTCTCTTTTTTTTTTTTTTTGGGGTGAGGGGATCGTGTATGGGCAATTTTTAAGGTTTTAAAACCTTTAAATGCTTTTAGTTGATTTATTTTCCTGTTGATTTATTTAAAAATAGTTTACAATTAAAAATTTAATGCATTGGGTACTATTGAATTAAATCAGGTAGAGACAAGCGCTATCTAAAGAAATGTGGTTTATCTTCCAAAATGATCTGCTGGAGAAAGATGATGTGTTCCAAACCACTACCATTACCATCAGTGGCCTAATTAGCATTTGTTTTCCCCAGCTTTCCCAGGATAGCAGAAATCCTGATTTGTTTTGGTAGCAGTGGGATGAAACATTATTACTTTAATCAGTTATGGTACTCTTATTCATCTTGGCTAACAATTGGTCTAAGGATGACCGTGTTGCCTAGTTCTAGCTAATGAGATGTGAGAAGTCTTTTGGGTGAGGCTCCCAGGAAAGCTTTCAATTTCTCATGAAAAGGAACAAGGGCGCTTCACTCTTCTTCATGGCTAGTGGAGTGTCAGACATTATGTTTAGAGGTCACCCTTTGAACATGGGTTGACAAGCATGACAACAAAGTGAATGTGTGAAGGATGGCAAAGCAGACATTTAGAAGGCACTTGGTATTTCACCAGTTCTGGACTGCCTGGCTTTGCACCTCTTGGTACATGAGAGATATATGTGTATTTGTTGAAGTCACTGTTAGTCAGTTTTTCTGTTGCTTGTAGTCAGATGAAGGACTCAGAGAAGCAAAATTCTTTATCAACGCTTTCTTATACACGTGTAGTTTATGGTTTTGGTAAATTTTAAGATAATCTACCTAATTGACACTTTTCTTTTTACAGCCTATATGTCTCATTAAAAAGGTTTTAATCTGGCTTATCAATTTCAGAAACAATTTAGTCTTTAAAACTGTTTGACCACTTTATTCAATTAGCTGTTCATTTCTAGTTTCTTTTCAGTAACTAGAGCAGTGCCTCTGTGATGTTTACATCAGCTGTATCTCTATACTATCAAAAAAATATTTTTGCCATGGAAGAAACCAAAGCATGAAGCAGAGATGGTTTTCACATCAGATCTAGATCAGCTCAAGGGAATGTCTCATTAAACCATTTAGTCCACATTCTAGAAAATCATAATTGAAGAGAGATTTCATGCCAAAGCATTTACTTACTATGAAACTACTAAAATGCCTGTCTGCTGGGTGAGCTGGGTTAGGATGGGGTTAAATGTAAAATAATCCTCAATGTTCTTCAGAGTTCCTGGGATGAATATGACTATTTTATGTTCTTTGCATCCAAATGTTGGACACTTGAGATATGGCTACTAGGGAAGGTATTGCCTTCTGCCTCAGCATTATTTGACTTAAAGTACACAAAGATAGGTGACATGAGAGCTTTTGTCGTGGGCTTCACAGTATGTCAAATGAAGTAGTGAAATTTGGTTAGAGGAATTTGCTTCATATAGTGAGTCTAATATTAATATAGATGCTTAATTTTTTTATTTTTATTTTTTTGCGGTACGTGGGCCTCTCACTGTTGTGGCCTCTCCCGTTGCGGAGCATAGGCTCCGGACGCGCAGGCTCAGCGGCCATGGCTCACGGGCCCAGCAGCTCCGCGGCATGTGAGATCTTCCCGGACTGGGGCTCAAACCCGCATCCCCTGCATCGGCAGGCGGACTCTCAACCACTGCGCCACCAGGGAAGCCCTAGATGCTTTATTTTTATAGTGTGACTTGGATTTGTGTTCAGACAATGAAACACAATGAAATTTCTAGTCAATTCTGAGAGTGCTATGGAGAGAAAAATTGACCTGACAATTTAACAACAGAAGTCTAGACACTATTATAAAAATTATTTAAATGACAGTAGGAAAATCAACATTAAAAATTATTAGAGAAATCAAATAAAAATACATTAAACACATGAGTAAACATCTCTGCATGTGACTATAGAAAGTAAACGCAGTATGTAGAAATATATCCAATTCTGCAGAGATGGAGCATTTTAATATTCCCATCTTGTTTAATCCCTTGAGTCATGGCATTATTAGCTACCAAAAGATTTGATCACTTCAGATCAGGTGGTCAGATCTTTTGGCTTCTCTCTAGATTATCATCACATTGAATGAATTATTAATAATTCAGTCTTGATGCTTTGAGTAAGCCTGTTAAGAACAATCTAAGTTTCAGATTTTCTCTAAAAATTATATAAAAAGGAGAGCTCTGTTATTGTATTTAATTTTAAATGGAAGCATAATTACCTGGTCATGACATTTTGGGGATGTTTTTAAAGAGAATCTTCAATCTCTGAGATGCTTCCCATTTTAAGATGTGTGTATCCTCATGAATCACTAATTAATATAAATTGTCTGCAATAAAAAAAGTTGGACTTCCTAAATAATGGTTAGAAAAGTGGTAATTCTCTTGTTTGCTTTTCCAAGTCATGAAATCCAGTTGTTTTACAGTGCTTGCTTTAGAATTTGGTCAGTGATATGAACTCCCTATGAGTCCATATTATGTTGTCACTTTACCCACTGAAGTAAACATTTGTTCTTGTTATCTGTTTTCTTCTTCGAATCATACTCATTCATACATTGTTGTGCTCTTTGTTATGTATCTAAAGCATACTCCGTTGTCATCACAGTTTGAGACCCATCCCCTTTATCACAAAACTTTTCTCAGTAGATGTAGCTCATACTGATACTCTATTTTAGTCTTCTATATCCATGTACACACCGCAAATCTATCATAGTTTCCTAGTGAGCCAATTACTCCTTAAAATAAATCTCAACATAGCATTCCAGTCATCATACACTGAAAAATGTCATTGGAGATGCAGCTTATTTGCAGTCCTTGAACAGTCTGCTCATGTATCAGTGTCCTGAGTAGTTTCAAAATTATTTTCACCATTTAGTTTAGTTTTGTTTCATTCACTAATTGCTTTGTGTAACCTTTGTCTAATCAACAATAGTCAATTCATTGTGACAATCATGTTTTAAATTTCATTTGTCTACCTCAGTTTACCACAGGACTGGATATACAACAAGCTCTCAATAATACTTGGATATTAACCGGATTAAATTCTAGAATATTTCACATATATGAGTGCATTAGTCTGTTCAGACTGCTATAACAAAATACCATAGACTGGGTGCCTTAAATTACAGAAATTAATTTTCTCACAGTTCTGAAAGTTAGAAGTTCCAGGTCAGGGGGCCAGCAGATTTGGTTTCCGGTGAGGACTCTTTTCCTGGCTTGCAGATGGCTGCCTTCTCACTGTGTCCTTTCCTCTTTGCCTGCATGGAGAGAAAGATCTCTGGTTTCTCTTCCCCTTCTTATAAGGACACCAGTCCTATTGGTTTAGGGTCCCACCCTTATGATCTCATTTAACTTGAATTCCCTCCCTAACAGCCCTATATCCAGCTACAGGCACATTGGGGATTAGAGCTTCAACACATAAATTTTGGGGGTACATAATTTAGTTCATAACAATGAGATATTAAATTATTAGTAAATCTTTAAGAAAAGAACTATTGAATTTTGCTTTTCCCATAACCATTTTAAAATTATATTTCTTCAACCTAGCTTGATCTAAGCCTCCACTTCACCTATATCTTCTTATAATCATGGAAATTTTCCCTTCTAATGTTTTCTGCTCTGTATGGTTTGGCAGGTGTTAAGTTTTTTTTTTTAATTCTTAGCTGGAACTGATCAAGCCTCTTTGGGGAGTTTTACCTAAAAGATCCCCTCTGGAGACTTGGTAGAGAGTGAACCCAAGGCTAAGCTTTATTAATCACTCCTGCTGTTCCTGTTTTCCGCACACCTCAAGCTCACCTTTGAGAGAACCAACACATCACACCTGCCTACTAAACAACCATCTCAAGGACTTTTGTCGTCTCATAGCATTTGAAGAATATGTGAATCGTTTTAAGTCTGATTATTAATGAGAGCAAGTGAGGCCAGACCTATTATGTACAAAGCTTGGAGACCCCTGACTTGTGGTTCTATCAAGTAATTGTCTAAATTTTGACTGAAAGGGTTAGACAGTGTACAGATTTACAGAAAGGATGATGCTTATGTATCACATTTCAACTTACTATTCGCCATAAAAATAATGATCACCAATAATAATCAGTTTTTTACCTTGAAAGACAGTCACACACACATATACATATTTGCATGCATGCACGCACACACACGCGCGCGCGCGCACACACACACACACACGCACCCTGAGTCAGATGTTTGATTCGTTACCGTAATCATCCTGTCACATTTGATGTTTTCCTTTCTGGTCCTCCAAACTCTAGCCTCCTTAACAATAATATTTTCTTATCTATTGTAGAAAAACCTTATTATCTCTAAATCTAGTTCCTATTTTCATCATTGCTAAGTGTCTTTGTAGTCATTATAATTATTTTAAACCAAAACTCTTGGAGCTCTTTCCTGAATTTGTTGGATTGTTTTGTATTGGATTTTTCCTAGGAGTTATTTTAGCTTTAACTCTTGGCATGGCACTCGACTATATACACCTCCTATTATTTTAATGCAATATTATTATATAGAAACTGGACTTTTGTCTACATACCTACCTGAATTAGTATAGAATTTTTTTCATACCCGCAGGTAGTCATTGATTTCCTAATTTTCATTAGCCAAATTTCATTTTTTTACCATTAGCGTGAAGTGTTGTCTACTTAACTCTTTGCATTTAAGGGTTTTGCGTTCCTATAATCAAATGAGATAAAAATCTTGTAAATCAAAATATTCTTCCTAAATCTTGTATTATTTATTATTTTCTTATTAGCTTTCCTTGTTTTCGTTCTTAAAATTTTATTTATTTATTTATTTTTTTGCGGTACACAGGCCTCTCACTGTTGTGGCCTCTCCCGTTGTGGAGCACAGGCTCCGGAAGCGCAGGCTCAGTGGCCATGGCTCACGGGCCCAGCCGCTCTGCAGCATGTAGGATCTTCCTGGACCGGGGCACGAATCTGTGTCCCCTGCATCGGCAGGTGGACTCTCAACCACTGCGCCACCAGGGAAGCCCCTTAAAATTTTGTTGTGTGTGTACAGATTCTGAAAGCTTGTAAAGACTGTATAATTACATGTTAGATTTTAACTGTGGTCTTCCTCCTTATGACATCTATATATCTAAATATCTATACATCTATATATCTATGTATATCTATCTAAGTCCCTGTTCCTATAGATTGGGGAGGATGGAACCCTCTCTAAGATGCCTGTGTAGGAGGGAAGGTTTAAATCCTCCTGTAAGGATTTACATTTGCTTTCCTGCTTCTGCTCTGCTTAGCAGATAAAGCTTCTTGTTGCCCTGTTATACATCATCAACACAGGCAAGAAATTGAGTTTTTAAATAAATTTTCATTAATGGACTATCCTCTCTGTCTCTCCACGCAAGAAATTTGTGTGTGAATGCAGTAGGTTGAATTGAAGGTTGGGTGGGAGGAGTAGAGAGGAATATTACAGAAAGGCAAAAACAATTTTAAATTAAGTATTAAAATGCTTGCCTTTACCTGCTCTCTGGTGGTCTCATGACCAATGTGTTTGATTACTCACTTTATGTAGTTTGCCAGCTGCATCTTGCCTTCTCTCTTCTCTTTCTCCATCTCACCTTTCCTTCTCCTTCTCAATCTTCACACCATTTTTCCCCATCTTCTCCTTTGTTGATCGCACCTGTGTCCTCTATTCTATCATGCAGTTTACCTGTCTCCCATTGCTACTCCCAAACTCAGCTATTTTCTACCGTTGCATACTGCAATTTACCAAAGTGCTCAAGCGGAACAGGATCCACTCTCTTAAAGAGGCAGTTGGTTGAACAAAAAGCTTTTTTGCATTTTAGTTTGTTTTGCTTTTGCCGTTGGAACAGAAAATCAAAATACCAGAGTTGGTAATGATTATACCATATTTGTACAGCTTTATGCACCAATAGTTTCTGAAGTAGTAAGTAACAGATGGGGCATGAGAGAGATCTGATTTGGGTGAATTACTAGCTAAAATTAGAGATTAATGTGTTAGGTTCAAAATTGATGTTCATGTGCTGGAAATAAAAACTGCAAGGTAATTAAACTCCAAAGAGGATAGATTCAAATAAAATAATATATGCAAAATAATTAGAATTTTAATTTTAAGTAGACTACACTATCCAATAGATTTTCCTTGTCCAATATAATTTCAAGCCTTCTGAGTTTATAAAAAAAGTCATTTTTAACTTGAACTTTCAAACTTGTAGAACTATTTAAAATAATGTGTTAGTTCAGATTTTTAAATTTTCTCTGTCTTTAATTGGAGTGGCAGAAAGCAGACCTCTTACTCCTTCACATTTATTTGCTTTATTTTAACTTACCTAACTTGCTTCAGTGAACAAATAATACTATGGCCAAATCTGCTCTAAGGAAATAGGTGTTTATTGTTAATTAAACCAACCGTTTTCTACTTTTCTGCCAATAACACATGTTAGTTTATCCTGCCTTAGTGAGTTGTTTGTATGTTTATTTATTTTAAATTAATACTAATGAATGACGGGCAATGGGCGGCTCCAATGGAACAGATAATTCACCTCCTACAGGCTCCCTCCCCACCCCCATCCCCCCTCCAAAGAAGTCACAAAGTTACTCCTTTAACCTTGTTACAACACAGCCAACTGACTCCTTTATGAGGTAGAAGAGACCTGGAAAAGTCAACTGAACTTCTAGGCGTAAATGATTACTGTGGTAGTAAACAATGTGTTATACATTGTACTCTTAGGCCAGCCCTATGGAAAAGAAAGTGAGTTGGAAACTTAAAAATTCTCCAGTCTATTTGGAAAAAACAGACAAACCAAGATTTATTTATTTTTTAATTAAACTTTTTATTTTGAAGTAATTGTATATTCACATGCAATTGTAAGAAATAATACAGAAAGATCCTGTGTATCTTTTACCAGTTCCCTCAATGGTAACATTTTCATCACCACAGGGATCTCCCATGTTCCTGTTTTCTAGCCTCACCTACTTTCTTCCTTCCCCAACCTCTAACCCCGGGCGACCACTAAACTGTTCTCCATCTCTATAATTTTTTTTTTCAAGAATGTTATATAAATGACATTATACAGTATGTGGAATTGGCATTTTTTTCACTCAGCATAAGTTTTTGGAGATTCACCTAGGTTATTGCATTATCAATAGGCCATTCCTTTTTTTGGCTAAATTATGGTATCCGATGTACCACAATTTGTTAAATCATTCAATCACTAAAGACATCTTAACACTTTTTCTGTGTTTTGTTTTGTAGATTCCACATTTAAGTGAGATCATACAGTACTTGTCTTTCTCTGTCTTATTTATTTCATTTAGCATAATGCCTTCAAGGTCCATCCATGTTGGACTGATACTTTTGGCACCATATAGTTTCCCTCCCCATCTCTGATTTTCTTTGCTCTGAGGTTCTACTTTACATGATAATAATATAACCATTTCTGCTTTCTTTTAATTAATGTTTGCATGGTACATTTTTTTCTATACTTTTACTTTCCACTTACCTGTATAATTTGAAGTGAGTTTCTTCTGGGCAGCAAATAGCTGCTTCACTAAAAATAATCTGTTCTGACAATCTCTGTATTTTAATGTGTATTTATTTAGACAGTTTACATTTAACGACATTATTGGTATGTTAGGACTTAAGTTTGCTATTTTATTTTTTGTTTCTGAGGTTTTTTTTCTCTCTCTCTGTTTCCTTTCTCTGCCTTCTTATGGCAATATGGTTCATACTTAAACATTTTTTAGAATTCCGTTTTGATTTACCTACATTGTACAAACATAACTTGTCATAGTTAACTGGTTTCATCATTTTGACAGTTTAAATGAATTGGAGGAATCTTATTTCCCTCTTTATTTCTTTGCCCTTCTCCATATAACTGCCTTAAATATTTCCGCTACATCCATGTAGGGCCACATCAGAGAGCATTGTAGTTTTTATTAGAAACTCACGAGGAGAAAGAAAGTCTATTGTATTTACCCATATTTTCTTACCGTGTTCTTCTTTCCTGATGTTCAACAATTTCCTTTCTGTTTATAGAGATCTTCTGTTTAGCCATTTTTTTTGAGAAGCCTACTGACATTAGAATGGTTGTTTTCCTAAATTGTTATTTTTCTCTGGCTACTTTCAAGATTTTTCTTTGCATTTAGTTTTCAGAAATTTAATTATGATGTGTTGTGGCATGGATTTCTTTTTGTTTACCCTGTTTGGAGTTCGTGCAGCTTCCTGAACCTGTAGATTTATGCTTATTGGCAAATTTGGAAAGTTTTGAGACATTATTTTTCTCAAATATTTTTCCACCATACCCTCTTTCTCATCTCTTTTTAGGACTCCAATTACTGGAATGTTACATCTTTTGTTATAGTCTCACAGGTCCCTAAGTCTCTGTTCTTTTTTTTTTTTTTTAATCTGTTTTCTCTCTGTTGCTTAGATTGGGTAATTTCTGTTGTTCTATCTTGCAGCTTGCTAATTCTTTCCTTTGTCCCCTCCATTCTGCTCTCCCCTGAAGTTATTATTTCAATTGTTAATACTGATATTTTTCGGTTCTAAAATTCCATTTAGTTCTTATTTCCATCTTCTATTTCTTTGCTGAGACTTTGTGATTTTTCATTTGTTTCAAATGTGTTCAGTGGATTGTTGAAGCTTAAAATCTTTGTCAGATAGTTCTAACATCTCTGTCATCTTGATGTTAGCATCTTTTGAGCTTTTCTTTTTTCATTCAGTTTGAGATCATTGTGATTCTTGATATAATGAGTGACTTTGTATTGAAACCTCGACATTCTGAATATTATATAATGAGACTGTACATCTTATCAAACCCCTTTTGGTTTAACTGGGTTCCTCTGATGCTGCTCCAGCAGGAGCGTGGGGGTACCACCTCATTACCCAGGTTCCTCACCCAATCTGCATTGAGAACTGGAGGGATTGGACTCCTTATTACTACTGAATGGGTTGGGAGTTCCTGCTCTCCCCTACACCTGCACTGATACCTCCCTGGCTGAGAGAGATAGATGTGTCTTGTTACTTCTCCTAAAACATGTATGTGTAAAAATGAATAATTCAGAAAACTAATTCTAGGAATGAAGAATTCTTAGGAAGTCAATGTTACATACATACTTTTGCTTGAACAGTGTAATTTATGTATATTTGAGCTCCTTGATAATTAAATTTATTTAAGTTACAACATTTAAATTGTTGTAAGCCTCTTATACTGAACAGTAGGAGCCATAGATATTATTCTTTTATTACTAAAAAGTAATAACTTCGCTTTGTAGCAAATCCAATGGATTCAAAATAGTTGAAAGTAGTCCTTCCATCCCAATTACATTCTTCAGATGTAACTACTGTTAACAATCAGACATGCATCCATCAAGTTTTTAGTCTATGTTTACAGTTTCAATCATGCTCCCCCACCTCATTTACTCACTTCTAGTTTTCCTCTCCAGCTTCTCTTTCTGTGCCTCCTTTGTAAGCTCATCCCTCTGTCCAGCTTTTAAATGTTGAGATGCTTTTAAACTTGGTTCTAGAAGGCTTTTCTTCTCAATCAATATTGTTTTTCGGGGCTTCCCTGGTAGCGGAGAGGTTAAGAATCCGCCTGCCAATGCAGGGGACACGAGTTTAAGCCCTGGTCCGGGAAGATCCCACATGACACGGAGCAACTAAGCCCGAGCACCACAACTACTGAGCCTGCGCTGTAGAGCCCGTGAGCCAAAACTACTGAAGCCCGCACACCTAGAGCCCGTGATCCGTAACAAGAGAAGCCACCTCAGTGAGAAGCCCATGCACTGCAACGAAGAGTAGTCCTTGCTTGCCGCAACTAGAGAAAAGCCCTTGCGCAGCAATGAAGACCCAACACAGCCAAAAATAAATGAATAAATAAAAATTAAAAATAAAAGAATGTATAAAGTATTGTTTTTCTTTGTGACTCACCTATATCCTTGTTTCAATTGCCATCTATACTTAGATGACTCATAAACTTATTTTTCTAGTTTAGATGTCTGGTCTGAGTGTCAAATCAATAACTCTAACTCTCTACTTGACATCTCCTTTTGTATCTAAATAGCACTTCAAGCCCCAAATGCCAAAACCAGATTGATGATCTTTCCTTGCAACTCTTCCAGATTTCACATCTCAGTGACTGGTACCACTATATATTGAGTTGTATTTGCCAGAAGCCTAGGCGTCATTATTGGTTCCCTTTTTTCTTCACCTCCCATATCAAATTAATCACCAAGTCCTGTGGCTTTTCCCTGCTGAATCTTCCCACTCCTTTCCATTTCTACATCCAAGCTTTTACCATCTCTTTCCTGGGTTAATGCAGTATTTTCCTAAATGGACTTTCTATTTCTAATCTCATTGTGCTTGAATTAATATTTTACTCTATAACCAGAGAGATATTTTCAAAATAAAAATGTGGTCATGTCACCTGTCTGCTTAAAATATTTTAAAGTTTCATTGCTCTTATGGGAAATACCTAAATCTTTAACATGACTTAGTATAATGCCTGTCATATAGTGAACATTCAATAAATATTTGTGGAAAAATGTATAGATGAACTTACGTAGTTTACAGTATTGCTATTAAAATAGTATTGCCACACACACGTATGCATCTATGTATCTTTCTTTAATCTTATATTTCTGTTGGATATACTTCTAGAACTGAAATTGCTAGTATAGTTTTTCATCTATTAAATATCAAGGTTAACAGGGCAGTTACAAGGTGTAGAGCCTTGTAGCCATCAAGAGAAAAAGAGGAGTCTGAGCTGGGAAGATCAGTGATGATGTACTAAAGGAGCCATCCTGTACCTTCTATCTGATGGAGGGGAGTTACATTCTAAAGAAATGCCCAATGACTTAAGGATTTTTTAAAAGAGATTTTATGCCAAATAACCTTAGGTAAAATGTTTTGTAAGATAGAGCAAGGAACGAATGAGTCGAATTTTCATATTCATAATAAATGTGACTTTTCCCGTTTTATTTTGCTTACATGTTTTTCTTATAAATGACAATATATGGAAATTAGGTAATTTAAGGAAACGAATTATTTGAAATGGGGTGGTCACATAAGGACTAATAAAACTAATGTACAAATTACAATTTTCATAGAAATAAAAGGTCTGTCTACTAGTGTAGTTGATACTGGGGAGAATTGTGATATCGGCGAGTAGTGTTTTCAGAGACATGTTCTTCTGTCTCTGCCTCTTTTGCTCCACTCACTGGAAAGAGGATGTGTGTCTTGGTGCTTGTGAAGTAGGCGGAAAACAGCATGAAGGTGTCAGGTCCCTGAAAGTTGGGGTCTAGGGGTATCAGTTTACTGATAGCTCTGCACTTATTAGTTCTGTGACCCTGGACAAGCTAGTTAATCTCTGTGATACTTAGTTTTCCCATTTGAAGATAATACTAACCACTGATTTACATGCAAACTGGATTGGATGTGATATTTGTTTTATTATTTATTAATGTTTTTTAAAACTGATTGCTTAAGCTGATACTGAAACACTTTATTACTGATTTTAGTCATAAATTTGCATACCAGGAAGATAAAAGTATGCAGCGCAGGGACATTAATGGCTTTAAAAACCCTTTTCAGCAGCTTATCAGGCTACAAAATGACTCACAACAGGCTCTTAAGGCACTGAAAGGTCCCAAGAAATTCTGAGTTGATATGCTTTTGGAAATATTCATGTATTCAAAGGGAGCATAGGACTCTGTGAAATTCACAAGTAACTCTACAAATTGTTACTGTGTTCCCTATTACTCTAGTCTATTTTTGTTTATACTGAAATCTGTAGATTATGCAGCTTTGTATTTATTTTCATCTTACTATTAATTTTGCATCAGCAACTCTGTGGCTGTTTAAGCAAAACATTGATGTAATTGCTTTGTTTGTCATTTCTTCTTGTTCTAGGCAATGGGCCTCACCACGACCGTTGCTGTATTTATAATGAAAACAACTTGGTGGATGGTGTTTACTGTCTCCCAATAGGACACTGGATTGAGGCCACTGGGCACACCAATGAGATGAAGCACACAACAGACTTCTATTTTAATATTGCAGGCCACCAAGCCATGCATTATTCAAGGTAAAAATAGTGCCATGTTTATAAGCATAGAAGTAGGACAAGGGTAGCATTAGGACAATGGAAGTATTCACTGTGTGTAAAACTGCAGTATCTCCCTTTGGAGGGTTATATAGGCCTGCAGTGCTTTGAGGAGGTAAATTACAGTGAATTACTGTGTGAGATTTTCTGGTTCTAGATGTGAAGGATCCTTTTTATAGAATTCTTTTATTAAGTATACACCCTGGCATCAACATATTTTGACCAGACAGTACTTTACCAATCTTTGTACTTACATAGTGGATTAAAAATAAAAACCAGACTAAAATATCATAAATCAGCATTTGTATCTTTTATGCTACAGACCAGCTGTGAAACAGAAATTGCTGTCTCTTTATAAAATATTATCCAAATAAACATATGTGAAAATCTAGACATAAAACTAGATAGGATGTGATCATCTG
This sequence comes from Globicephala melas, assembly GCF_963455315.2. Classification (NCBI taxonomy): domain Eukaryota; kingdom Metazoa; phylum Chordata; class Mammalia; order Artiodactyla; family Delphinidae; genus Globicephala; species Globicephala melas. The sequence continues at coordinate 69,393,395 of NC_083327.1, read as the reverse complement.
CTCTATTACTGGGAGGGCTAAAAAGTGCCTTCGCTTTTTTAAGTAAAAATAAAAGAAACATTTTTCATTTTCACCAAGAACTTTATTGAACAACGTATTCACCCTTTTGTTCCACTACCTTCTGCCATTTTTCAGGCAACTTCATAATTCCATCTTCCCAAAACTTTTTATCTTTTTGAGCAAAGAACTGTTCCAGGTGCCTTTTACAGTCTTCCAGAGAATTGAAATTTTTTCCATTAAGAGAATTTTGTAAAGACCAAACTAAATGGAAATCCAAAGGTGCAATGTCTGGTGAATACAGCGGATGAATCAGAACTTCCCAGCCAGGCTGTAACAGTTTTTGCCAGGTCATCAAAGAAACACGCGGTCTTGCATTATCCTGATGGAAGATTACGCATTTTCTGTTGACTAATTCTGGACACTTTTCGTCAAGTGCCGCTTTCAGTTGGTCTAATTGGGAGCAGTACTTGTTGGAATTAATCGTTTGGTTTTCTGGAAGGAGCTCATAATAGAGGACTCCCTTCCAATCCCACCATATATACAACATCAGCTACTTTGGATGAAGACCGGCCTTTAGTGTAGTTGGTGGTGGTTCATTTCGCTTGCCCCACAATCTCTTCCATTCCACATTCTTGTACAGTATCCACTTTTCATTGCCCGTCACAATTTGTTTTAAAAACGGAATGTTTTCATTATATTTCAGTACAGAATTGCATGAGGAAATATGGTCAAGAAGGTATTTTTGCTTAACTTTAATATGTGGAACCCAAACATCAAAGCGATTCCCATAACCAAGCTGGTGCAAATGATTTTCAATGCTTGATTTGGGTATTTTGAGTATGTTGGCTATCTGCCGCGTGGTATAGCGTTGATTGTTCTCAATTATTGTTTCAATTTGATCGCTATCAACTTCAGCTGGTCTACCCGACCGTGGAACATTGTCCAGTGAGAAATCTCCAGCACGAAACTTCACAAACCACTTTTGACACATTCAGTCAGTCACAGCACTTTCTCCATACACTGCACAAATCTTTTTGTGCATTTCAGTTGCGTTTTTCCCTTTCTTGAAATAATAAAGCATAATATGCTGAAAATATTGCTTTTTTCTTCCATCTTCAATATTAAAATGGCTACACAAAAATTCACCAATTTTGATGTCTTTTTTAAAAATCCATGCTAATATGACAGCTGTTACGTAGAATCTAACAAAATTGTTTCGAATGAAGTTAAAGACAACTAAGCACTACTAGGGCCATCTTACGGAAAAAAACGAAGGAACCTTTTGACCCACCCAGTATTTATTAATAGATTTATTTTTATTTGTCTATTTAATTATTATACCAACAATATGTGCCAAAATACAAGTTCAAACACCAAAGAGGATGCTAAATGAAAAGTAAGGTTCAATATACTTTCCTTCATTCCCACTCACCAGAAGTGATTATTTTTAACCATTTTATGGTTAGTTTTTCTGGAGCTTAAATCCAAGTCTTAAATAATGTGCATATACTTTATTTGTTAATATGTCAATTTAAAAATAGCTTTTGATTCCCCTCTATGACATGAGAGAAATTTAGCTCACTTATCTTCTCTCCCCACTTCCAATCCCTACCAAGCTCATGAAAAAAATTCTTTTGTTATTTAGCTTCATAAAAATTCTATTTCTTGACTATTTCTTGTACGTTTTTGACAGTGCCCCTTGATTTCCTACTGTGTAAGATAAGAGATTTACTGCCCCTATATCTTCCTCCACATCTACTTCCACCCATTAACTCCTGTTTTTCATTACTTTTACATTTCCAAGGGTTATAGAACTTAGATTTAATTTAGCAAATATAAATGAGTCTTTCATACTCAAGGTGTACGTGTGCATGTTTGATGAATCTAGTAGATCTACAAGCTTTATTAGGAAGAGAAGTCTGCCACTCGCCCTGCCTCCGCACCTCCTCTCATTTGGTCTGTCCACAGGCAACCGCTTTCACATCTTTAAGCTGATTATTTGCTAATTACTTTCAGTTAAATGATAAATAATATGATTATATTACTGCTTCTTGATTTTAGTTTTTGGTATTATTTATTGATTTCACACCTGAAAATTGAAAATGTAGCTCTTTTTTCTTCCCCTTCCCCCACAAACTTCAGTGACATCCTTCTGTTGTTCAATCCTCCCAACATAGTTATGCCATCATTCTGATGAGATTGGTATGCCCCATGTTTATTTGTATGCCTGTGTAAATTCCGTTTAACACCCCCTAACTGTTCACACATGTCTAAGTCTTCTTTGAAGAATGTATAGCTTTCTGGTTTGCTGCTGAGTAGTTGAAGCCTTTATGGCTCCTAACCCTTTATGTTTGAGCTGAGTTTCCCTCCCCCCACTCTGGAGAAGCTGTCAGAATCTTCATTTTCAATATTATGAAATTTCATAATGGAATGTCTTGATGTGGTTACTTTTTTTGCATTTTGCTAACCTCTCAGTGAGTAGATTTTTTAATTCTGTAAATTCTGCAAATTCTGCAATTTCAAATGTTTAAAGGTAAATTACTCGAATTATTTCTTTGATGATTTATTTCCCTTTCTGGACCTCCTATTATTTAGATATTGGAAACTTGGTCTGAGTATTTTATATGTTGCATATCTTTGGGGTTTTTTTTTTCCTCTCCTTTCTAACAGATTTTCTCAACTTACTTAATCATCCATCACACTATTTAGTTTTTTTTCCCCCAATTAATTAATTTATTTATATTTGGCTGTGTTGGGTCTTCGTTGCTGTGCGAGGGCTTTCTCCAGTTGCGGTGAGCGGGGGCCACTCTTCATCGCGGTGCGCGGGCCTCTCACTGTCGTGGCCTCTTCCGTTGCGGAGCACAGGCTCCAGACGCGCAGGCTCAGTAGTTGTGGCACACGGGCTTAGTTGCTCCGCGGCATGTGGGATCTTCCCAGACCAGGGCACGAACCCGTGTCCCCTGCATTGGCAGGCAGATTCTTAACTACTGCACCACCAGGGAAGCCCTACTATTTAGTTTTTTATTGTTGCTATCATTTTTGTTTTCTGGGAACTCTTCATTTAATTATCTTAGTGTCTTCCAGTCCAGAGACTTGTTTAACCTTCCCCAGAGAATAAACCTCCAGTCTTTTGTCAGGACTGGGGAGGGAAAGTGTCCCAGCTGAGGAGAGTGGGAAGATGAATCTAAGGGTCTGGCTGCGTTCTAAACAGACTTGCCAGTTTTCCTTATTCTTTTCACCCACATCCAGAAGTACCTGGAAATCCCAGTTTCTGAGCCTGTTGGGGATTCTGTAGTGTAATTCCAGACAGTTCTCAGCTTTCTCCACTGTTGGCCTTAGGACTTAGTTTTTCTCAGTCTGCTAAATTTTTCAGTAATCAACCAATTGCTTTACAGTTTCCACAATTTTTTTTTGTTATCTTTGCTCCTGTTCTCTCTTTCTTGGGTTTTTATGTATTTAATTTTCTACAAAATCTCTTTATGCTTGTTTTAAAGGGATTTGGTGAAAGTTAGATGTGTGAAATCAAATTTTCTGCAATAAAATTAAAGTGAAATAAAGTATTAAAAGTGTCTAACATAAAACTTCGTAAAGCGTAGCTCAATAAATAGTAAATACATTCTTTATTTCTAACATTTAGTTTGTATTCTGTTACTCTGACCCAGATAAGATTCTACCATGTTAGAATGAGATTTTAAAAATCAACGTGTACTTCCATATTCAGCCTATACTTGGTATCAAACTACATCTTCCTCTTCAATCGATTTTTTTATGCAAAAGAATGAATGTTTGCATTAAAGACACAGATAACTAATTTAATTGGACTTTAGTGGAAAGGGACTGTATCTTCTGTATCTTGAAAAGGCTTATTGCCACTTAAACACATTTCAAGAGCCATAAATTAGACTTTATGAAAGGCACACTTATATTCTTATAAAAATATTACAGTTTAGAAAATGTATTATAAAAGCTCGTTTATTGTTTGCAGCCTCTTTGGCTTATAAAGAAAAGATATACAGTAATTTTCAAACCTCAAAATTATTTTATACACTGTAGGAAATACTTTCACACATTTTTGATACTGTTTTGTCTAGCACATTTTCCAAATGAATGGGATTAATTACTTTCGAGAAAGAGTGAGGAATTTGGTGCCAGCCCAGCTCTCTCATTTACTACAGGGCAACCTTGGGACAATCCTGTAACAGTTCTGAATTTCAGTTTCCTGATTTGCAAAGTGAGTTGGTTAAACTAGATGAATACTGAAGTCAGTTCCGGAAATAATCAAGGATTAAAGTTAATTTAAAAAGCTAAGCCTTATTCAACATTTTGCCAATATATTATATTGACTTAACAGTGACTATACTCCGTATCAGCTTCTTTGGTTTCAGGTTCAGCCGTCAAATGCCGGCAATCCAGTGCTGCCTCTAGGTGGCACTTTCCTTCATTTTTGCAGCCCAGGACATACATTCAGTCCAACACTACAGAAATATTTGGAAATATACATACGTTATAGTCATTTTACAATTAATCCCTAATAAGTATGTAAATACTTATTATAAAATGATATTTTACATTGCTTATATTCATAATCAAATTTTGACAGGAGATCTCTTTTGGACTAAATACAGAAAAATCACAAAATTCTGTGTGCAGCAGGACCTAATTACATTGTCCTGCTTCTGTAATTCACAATCAAGAAATTACTGGCCAAAGGACGAATCTAATTTCAGTTGTTATTTGCATCTGATTGAATGATTTGAGATTTTTCTAAACAGTAAAACCAAGATTATAATTGTTCATCCTACTAGGAAAGGAAAACAGCATAATCTTCCTTCTTACTGAGTTCTTCTGATCGGGCAATGATTTTTATTGAGTATTAACTGAGTGTGTGAGATTTCCTTGAAGAGTTCCTTTTCCCTAAATAAATAATGCTGTTCATATTTTATGAGGTCAACTTAATTGATGGATGTCCCCTTTTTCATATGATTAAAATACATTTTTTTTTTTGCGGTACACGGGCCTCTTACTGTTGCGGCCTCTCCCATTGCGGAGCACAGGCTCCGGACGCGCAGGCTCAGCGGCCATGGCTCACGGGCCCAGCCGCTCCGCGGCATGTGGGATCTTCCCGGACCGGGGCACGAACCCGTGTCCCCTGCATCGGCAGGCGTACTCTCAACCACTGCGCCACCAGGGAAGCCCTAAAATACATATTTTTATATAAAACATTTAAATATATTAAAATAGATTATATATTCTATATTATGTATAGTTACATTGGGATGATTTATTTTCAGTATCATGTAAAAAATTAGTGATAGATATTAGCATCCTAATGGTAATATGAACTAATTGTAAACATACCCCTTAATTCTTGTTTCTTAGAAGTTATTTAAAACATATTTGCTAAAGTTTATGGAGAAGTCAGTTTTTGCTGATAGTGCTGTTGTGGGTTCAGTATGATTATAAAAGAAGCAGCTGGATTCTTTGCTGCCTTTATATTATCAACAGCATTGTTATTTACATTATGATTGAAATGTCTCTGTCAGGCCAGTGAGAGAGAAGCTTGATTAAAGGAGAGAACTTGGTTGTCAGATCTCAGATTGTGTCTATAGGAATGGTAGTAAGAAAAAGGGAATATTCTATCATATAAGTTAAGCAATTTGGATTCCTAAGTCATTATGTGGGGAAAACTTGGCAATTTTATTATAAAAATATGAATTTTTACTACAAAAGAGAGCAGAGAAACAAGGAAATTTAGGATAGGGGAAGGTAATTTATAAGGTGGGTGCTGTTAAAGAATGTTTGGATGTTAATGACAATGATGTCATAGAGTGGAGAAAATTAATGATTAAGAGGAGAAAGGGGAGAGTCATAGGGGCAAAATCTTTTTGTAAACAAGAGTGATCTGAATGCAGGAGAACAAAGAGTTCATCCATGGTCCTTGAGGAAGCAGAGAATTGGCATGGGTGCAGGTATGTCAGTGAAGTAGTGAGGGCATGTGGAAGTTCAGTTTCTGATTTCTTCTCTCATTTTTTTTTTTTTACCATCTTTATTGGAGTATAATTGCTCTACAACAGTGTGTTAGTTTCTGCTTTATAACAAAGTGAATCAGCCATACATATACATATATCCCCATATCTCCTCCCTCTTGCATCTCCCTCCCACCCTCCCTATCCCACCCCTCTAGGTGGTCACAAAACACCAAACTGATCTCCCTGTGCTACTTGGCTGCTTCCCACTAGCTATCGATTTTACATTTGGTAGTGTATATATGTCCATACCACTCTCTCACTTCGTCCCAGCTTACCCTTCCCCCTCCCCGCGTCCTCAAGTCCATTCTCTACGTCTGCGTCTTTCTGATTTCTTCTCTTTTCTCCATGAAATAGGAAGCAAGGTCATCAGATGAGAGTGAGAAGAGAGAAGAATTTTAGGTTTGAATGAGATATATAGACTGGGTAGCTAATGGAATGTGAATGTACTGACTCATGAATTTTTATTTTTACAAGACTCTCCCAATTCCAATATTACAGTGACTATGACAAACAAAGAAGTTATTCTCTCATTTTAAATGAGTACAGAAGACGGACAGAATATTTTTGACAGTTTTCTGTGTGACTCTAGCCAGATCAGAAAGAAGTCTAAGTAATATGCTAAAATGGAGGCTTTGTAGATTGGGAATTATATGACATATTTTTCAGAGCTAGAATTAACTTTATTATGCTGGCCATTATGGAAGGTCCACTTCTGGAAGAACAATGGATCTATTTATATTGGAGTCAGTGAACACATTGGGGAATGCTCCTTTCTTATTTTCAAGGGGTTGGTATATTTCTATCACTTTGCCAATCCCTATGATCATTTAAATTGACTGAAAATGATTAGTTTCTTAGAACATAGTCTCATCTTTGGTTGAACAGAATGCAAAGATTATGAAACCAGTGGAGGAGGGGTCAGTGAAGAAAGAGTAGTGAAAATGCATATGTTACATACTAAATAGGATGATCAGTTTTCCTGTTGACTATTTCTATATCGTAAAGGTCCTATAATGACTTGTACGTTTACGGACGTTTTTTGAAAAGTAAGATCTTTATTTTCATGCTTTGATACATTGTGAATTGCCTTTCTCAACCTTCTTTCTCAAAGTTAATTTTTTTCTTTGAATGTCTTGTAGACTTATCGTTCTTGATAAATGAATCAATAATTTAATTGATTAGCATATGTAAATGCTAAGTGTTTCACCACATAGTTGATAAATACTCTGAAAAAAAGTACTGGGTGTAGCAACACACACACACACACACACACACACACACACACACACACACACACACACACACACACACTGGTAACACCTACTTTGCAGGCTCTCCATTTTATAAGGAAAGGATTGTTTTCTACCCGCAGCTACATGATGTGTTTGACAGAGTGCTGGGTGGGGCACAACTCTCAGATTCAGGCTAATGAAAGCAGGGGGTAGATTTTAGGTGTTGTCTGAGGATTCTGTTGGGCAAGTAAAACCTTAATAATGCTTTATAACCCTGAGCTACTTCTGACTATGAGAGAAAAGGCATCCTACACAGTATCCCCTCCTGTTGTAGAGAAGCAAAATGGGAATCAACTCTACAAGGTCCTGCTCTGAGGTCACGACAGCTGACCCCATTCTCAGACTCTCCTCCACGTGCCTCTGTTTCCTCCTCCTGAAATGGGGGCTCTGTTTTCTTCTACCATCGTGTTCTGCCATCAACTTCTGATCCAAATACACATCTGAACACAAATAAATGACAAAAAATTCCTGCTTATTTTCACGAATCAACGTTTAAAGTTTAGATAGTCTGTATAAGTCAAAATAAATTGAATTAATTATAAGAAGTACCTAAAAACGTTTTCTCTCCCCAAAACATTTTCTCTCCCCCAGCACCTTTATGCCACTTTTTGGAAATTGCTATTTATTCAGGCATCAACTTACCTCATTATCCTTCCTCACCGTATAATCTTAAGTTGTAGTATTAATTGCTTGTCTCATTTTCCCTTTTCCTAGATTGCAGATCCTGTCCCAACACCCCTTTCTTCCAAAAGATTCATTTGTTTGGGTTGTTTTGTTTTACTCCAGCAATTATTATTAATCTTCTTAATTTAATCACTGGCATTTCCATTGCTACGCCCTCTCCTCAGACATGTTTACCCCCCTGCCCCATTATGAATAGTCTCATTAATGGTAGAGGAAGACATTTTATGAGAGGATCTTCCAGTATAAACTACATCACATTGTTTTTCTGCTGCTACTCCAGCTTAGTTACAGTTGGTGTGACTCCTCATGCTAAGTTCTATGGAAACGATATATAAAATCCCAAAGCTCAAAGAGACATTTTTGCATTAAACAGGAAGTCACCAGAGAATTTACATAAATCGTGACCTCCCCAAGGATCTAAGAGTTTGTTTCCAGACTTTTATTTTTCAGTCTAGTTTTAGGAGGGAAGAGAAACAAACCTAAAGCCAACATTAATGACTAATCAGGAATGAAAATTAAGCATCTCAAAAATGATAGAGAGAAGCATGATCAATTTGTTACAAAATAATAGGTTTATACAACTTTTTAAGGACCCATTTTGTTGTGCAAAGTGAAATAGATCTATATCTATACAGCTACTTGTATGTTTGTAGTTGCTTCTTCATCATATCCTAGAAAAATTAGAAAGAAAAAAGGAGGGAGATGGAGAAGAAAGTGGGAAGAATGAAGGAACATAGACTTGGCCACTTGTCACTTAGCTATTCTATGATAACAGGGGGAACCATGGATTATTTTCTTAGTCCCATTTCCTTCCTTCACCCTGTCCCTTTAAAGTTCACCTTGATTAATCTGTTGTTTCTGACGTTACCAGAGGTTTGAAAATAGGGCCTCTTCTGTGTCTCATTGCTTTTAGCCACGACAGTGAGTTTTTATTACTTCAGATCTTTAAAAACAAAAAAAACAAAGCTCAGGGATGCAGTGAAAGTGAAAGAACCATTCTGAGAGGGGTCAGCAATGCATTGATCAAGGATCTGCAGTCATCACCATAGCTATTTACAGTTGCTGGGGTTTTGAGAGCTGTCCTTTAATTCAGGATATTCAAATAATATATTGTTAATTAAGTCAAGATGGAGTAAAAAGGATGATAAAAATGGTATCACAGAAGTGGAAAATACATGTAAGTAATCGATTATAGAAATAGATTTGAACATCAGAACACCAACTTTCAGAATGCCCCTTTCATGAGACTAACATTCTCTACTTTAAAAAAACCCAGCAACCTCAAAAGCTGAATTTAGAAGTACCATTTTGATTGTATACCATGTGCCCAGTACTGTGTTAGGTACTGTTAAAATTTTTCAACTTAAATAATAATGAAATGATGTGGTATTTGTTTATATCACAAAAGTGTTCTTCCCTTTGTGAAAGGATTCTCTTGCTTTAGATAGTAGACAGTATCAGGATAGAGCTAATGGGAAAGGATCACTCCTTGGCCTGAACTAATAATAGGAATGTTTTTGTTTTGGCCTCTGCCACTATGACTAAGAAAAATTAATTACAGGGAAACAACCCCAAAACTGTGAATAGTAATTAACCAGCTAACTCACATTTCAAAGTTGAGTGATGAGAAGTTTAGACTCTGAAATTCATGGCCCTGGTGAGCTGCAGATTGCAGGAGGGCAGTTATAAATTTTTTGGTACAAATGCACCTTTGTCTATTAGGTTTTGCCCTTATTCTTTGCCACCTTTCCTATTTCTCTACCGTTTTCTGTATTTCCAGTCTACTCCTCTCCTACCCCCACTTCCCTTTTATTCCCCACTGTCTCTTACACTGTACCTGTTTCCCTGTTGGTCCTTTACCCTCTGTCTTTTCCTGTCCCCTTTTTTCTTATCTTAATGTCCTTGTTCCATTCCTTCATTTTTGTCTTGATACTTTATTAACTGACCAAAATATGGAATTGAAGTCCATGTCTAAACAAATATTTAAAACATTTAGTATTTTCTGTTCTTAATGTGGTAATCAGCTGACTTTGGTCTGTCTCCATTCATTTATTCAACTATTTATCGAGTGCCTACTTTTTGCCAGATGCCAGATACTGGGGGTACAAAGTTAAACACGACCTAGTGTCTCTCCTTCAGAAGCTAATAGTCCCACAGTAGAGACAAAACAAATATGTATTACTGTGAAAACCTTAATCCAATTAATTTATTTCTTTTCTGAGATTTTTCACCCTATTTTCTTTAACTGGCTTTGAGTGAATCAAGGTCTTGAATTTCTGCTGAAATCTCTCCACGTGTAAAATGTGACTTTGCTTACAAAACTTAGTTAATATTTAATTCTCAGGAACAGGCTTTTTTAATAAAGGGAGAGACCATGATGCTTAACATTTTATGAAGTAAGGAAATTAATAAAAGTGTTATTTACCTCACATTCTTATTCTCTCACCCTAATAAAATCTTTTAAATAATTATTCTGTTGAAGTACAGAAAAAGCCTTCCAGGTAAAGTACAGCACTGTCTTAAAATTGGGCTTTAGATTTTTATCACTATTCAAAATAAATTTTCATAGAGGCTTGGGTCCAGGACCTTTTCTGTGCACAACTCCAGAATATATGATTCATATAGTAGTTTACATGAATCCCCTCTCCACCCACCCTGCTACCACTCACTCTCTGCAGTGCAAAGCCTGCCTTGCTACGTGTGGTGGTCCTGGTTGGGTAATAATTTTAGACAGTACACACAAATCTATGTGGTGGGCATTATAATTTTTTGGATTGACATATACTTAAAAACTTTATAGTATGTTTTGGACCCAGATGTAATAACTTCTAAGAAATTACCTATGTTAAACTATTTAGTTTGCAAGTCAATTGACTGATATTCCATCACATTTCCTAAGGGACTCTGAGTGAGTTAAGGCCTATTGTTGCCAAATCAAACTTGGGTCCACTTGCCCACACGCAGTAAAGCCAACCTACTGATAGCGGGTTGTGGTGAAAGAAAGTACAGCATTTACTGCAGGGTGTCCTATAAGGAGTCCGGGATAGCTAGTACTCAAAAAGCCCGAACTACCAGATGGGTTTTAGCAAAGCGTTTTTAAAGGCCAGGCAAGGGAAGGAAGTCCCAGGGTATGATCAGCTCCCGCACAATCCTCTGATTGGTTGATGGTGAGGTAAAGTAAAAGGCCAGATAAGTCGTTGCAAATATTTCCTGGTTCCCGCCATACTGCAGAGGGGATGTGTTAATTTCTTCCACTTGGGGGGCTTTAGCATCTGTAAAACTACCCGGGAAATGTGCATCTGATACTGTTATCTCCGTACTTCAGAGAGGAGCTAAAGCAGAGGGTGGGAGTGCGGGTGGCCTGTCCCGGGAAGGCCCATAACGTCCTGGTTGGTTACACTTCATGTTATATAATCTTCGCGTATGTCCAGTTTCACAGTGATGGGGTTTAGTATACTCTTCTCCAAATATGGCACCTTAGGATATCAAATATTTTAAGCTGAAGGAATTTGAGAAACAGCATGTATCTGAGCTTCTCCTAAAGCAGGTATCAAGACCTCTGTGTGAATTGTGCCCTCCCTATACCCCTACACCTGGAGGAAAGGAGCGTCCTTGTCTCTGAAGACTGAGAGGAATCCAAATGCACATACCTTGCTAGTTTCCTCCAGTTCCCCACCCTTAGCTCACATCCTTTTGTTCTATTACATTTTCCCACTACTCTCCACTCTTCATCAAACCTAGTATAAAAATGCTCAGGTTTAACCACTTCTTCAGGTCTTCGTGTCCCTGTGAAGGCTCCTGTGTCTTGTAAATTTTATATTAAATAAGTATATATTAATATAAATAAATTTGTATGCTTTTCTCATGTTAATCTGTCTTTTGTGAGTTTGACTTATAGAGCTCCAGTCAGAGAACCTAGAAGGGTATTAGAAAAAGAATTTATTCCTCCCCTGCAACAGTCTGAAAAATCTTCCTAGAATTTGCGTAGGGAAAAGTATCTAAGCCTAGAAACAAATATTTCTAAACACTACTTGAAAATGGAGATTAAAAAATTATATGAAGGCCCCTAATGTACTGGGAAGATTAAGAGTTGACATTAATTTAATTAAAAATCAAAGCCACTTTTAGATTTTGAATTTAGAAAACCATTATGGCTTTTCACTACATTAACTTATAAAAGGCAAAGTAGATTTTTCTACATATATGGGTTTTTGAAATAGCCTTATAAGGCATGTGTCATCCCAGAGTAGATTTTTTTATTGCTTAATTATGAAATGAATTTTAGTGAAAACAACATAACTTTCATCTGGAATTCAGGGAACTATGCCATTACAGAAAAAGTTGTATTTTAAATGAAAAAGAATAGGAAAGTCCTCTTCTAGGCTTAGAAGTAAAAGTAAGGAAGAACTAACTCTCTGACTGAAACTATCTCAGAGTTCTAGTAATTGTAATGAGAAGGAGAAATAATGAGTTTAGGAGCAAAATCCATCTATTGTATTGTAAATGGTGAATCCAAACTAACAGATCTTCAGTAAAAATAAGAAGCCCATAAATTTAAAAAATGCTGTGGGCTAGTACGGAACAGGTCAGTCATTTAACGGAGCATATCTGTAAATAAAATGCAAAATAAAGAGACAGTAAAGTATGACTGCATGCTTGGACAGCTGCCGACAGTATTTACTATGCAATTTTGGCTTAACGTAGTGACTAATTTCTTCAGCTTATTTAAAGATGTTTGTCTTAGGCTGCTCTCTTGCTAATTCAAATAGCTTTTTGGGGAAAATCAAGATAGCAAATATAGAGTGCACATAAAGGTCGCTAGTGTACTAAGAAAAATTAAGAAAATGAAGTTTTATTCCAGACAGTCAAAGGAACAAACATAGTCTTATGATATACTAAGCTGATGGGAATTTGGTATTATCAGTTTAGGACAAAGTTGAAGGTCAGTCCCATGAGATACATCACCTGAGTGACTGTATGTCTGAGTTCAGCAGACTCTGGGAAGAGGGATTGTAAATCTTCTGCTATTTTAAGAGCGAAATGATAGTCTTTTGATTAGAGCGTGAAATTGGCCCTTAAAATGAACTTGAAAATCTTAGCAAAAGGCTGCTTCGTGTTCCTAAAATTCTAATTAAAACCTGCCCTGTAGTAGCTTTAGGCCCCAACTGACCAAAAGGATTATTACAAAAATGCCACTTAAATTGAAAGTCAGATCTCTGATTATGGATCAAGTGGTTAGGAGAAGCCAGCACAGAAGGAGCATGAGCAAATGGAAGAAAAGGAATAAAGAATGTAAATGAGAAAAAGCAAGGGCCAGAAAGAAAAACCTAAATACAATTTAATGATGAGAATAGATCCCGTCCATTAGATAGGAAGCATAGCTTCCATTAAAAGAAATTACAATACATGTCTGGAAAAAAAAATTAGAAAGATGAAATTTTTCAAATAAAAAATAATGATGGAGCATATTCTTTTGTTTATTGTAATTTATCATTCTTCAAATTTTATTGTTGATTCTAAACCTATTATAAACATTCTCTAAAGTGAATCCTGCCTTGTTTTGTGAGAGGACACTGAAAAAAATTTCTAACATTTCCTGAAAATAAACTAATAAACATAAGATTCAGGAGATTATTTTACCTGTAGAAGTACGATATTGAATTGTACCCATTTTTATCTACAAGATTGGGCAAATTTCATGCTGCCACACTATCAAAGGAGTGTTAAAGAGCCTTGAAAAGCAGGGATGTTTTTGAGACTTAGAATACTATGCATGGCATTCTGCAGATAGAACATAGTCAGTCACACTGGATCAGGAAATTATCCCATCCAGCTTCATATGGCTCCTTTGGCAACAGCACTGTACCTGTGTCAACTGTTTTCCATGATGATGACATTGTGTCATCATGTTGACATATCCAGATATTGATCAGGCCCATTCTCTGATGCCACCTGCCCTTTCTCTGGTAATAAGAGTAAAGACTTTGTCTATTTCAGTCACTGTTGTATTCCCAGTTACGGTGCCTACACTTTGTAATCCATCACGTCTTATTTCATATAAAAGTTATTTAATCATGCATCCTATAAGGCTATATACTCCTTCGATGTAGGATATATGTCTGAATTCAGTGTCACATCTATTCACTGCTTTTAACACAATGCCTTGCACATAACTGATGGTTGTATGTATAGATTGAATGATGAACTTCATTCAGTGGCTCACTATTACTTGCCATCTAGGAACTTATCCAAAAGTTTTGCAACTCATAGGTAGGTCGTGTGCAGTGCTGGGGTGGGGGGTGAGGGGTGGAGGAAATGAAACTGAATTGCTACAGAGTCATAGCTTGGCCACCAGCAGGCACAATGCCTTCTCCCCTCTTTGAATCTCTAGAGTGCCAGAGAGTCTGACTCTGTAATGTCAGCAATTCAGAGGGGGTGTTTTTCAGAAGTAACTAATGATGATGAGTACACATTTCAGTGGATAGAGTGAGTAAGCAGGTGGGAGTAGATAAAGGTGAAGAAATCTAAATTATAAGAAAATTAAAAATATAGAACGGTAGAATATTATAGTGTCAATTCACAAATCATAGAGGGAAACTCAGACCGAGGTAGTTGAATGCTTCATGTTCACTGTGCAGAAAAAGAATAGTGCAGGTCTGAAATTGCCTATTCTTAGAAAAGCCTGCTTGCAAGGTTGGCCCTCTTGCTGGTCTTTGGGAATTTGGCTAGTAAACAGTCCCACACACTGATATAAAACTCTCCCTAAATACTATTTGTGGTTCACTGTGCCTAAACTGTGCAAAGAATATGTTTATACTTAACACCTGCCTTCCTTTTGGGAATCTAGAATTTTGGTACATACTGGGCAGAGGATACCTACATACCAGCCTCCAAAAAAACCATTGGTGGTGTCTCTAATGAGCTGCCCTGGTAGACAATACTTCCCATTTATTTTAACAACTTGATGCTGGAGGCATTAAGCATGTCCTATGAATTACACTGTGTGTTTGGGGGACTCTTGGAAGCGTGCACCTAGTTTCATCTAGACTTCCCCCATGCACCTTTTCCTTTTGCTGATTTTCCTTTGTATCCTTTAACTGTCATAAATCTCAGTACAAGTACGACTATATGCTGAGTCCTGTGAGATCACCTAGCAAATCACCAAACCTGGAGTGATCTTGAGGAGCCCTGACATATTCATTTTATGGGATTCAGCCTAGCTAATGTGTTGAGCCAGTCCTGGCTAGGGCTGCAGGCTCTCAGAAGGCCTTTCACCACCAATTGGTAGAGGTGCAGGTAGACTTTTAGCCTTAGACTGGTATCTGGTCATCTTGGTGCGAATCCCAAGTACATGCATCCCATTCTGTGTGAATGGGGTTTTTGGTTTTTTTTCCCACCATATTTTAATGTAGTCATTAAAAGCATGTGCTCTGAGTTGGGCTGCCAGGGATTGAATTCCAGCTTTACCACTCCCTAAGCAGTAGGACTTTGGGTATGTTACTTAAGTGCTGTGCATCATCTGTAAGAGAATGTTAATAGTAAACTTAAACCTTAATAGGCTGTTGCTAGGATTAAATGAGATAAAACGTTAACACAGTAAGTGCCAAACATGTTTAATTATTTTCATAACTGGCATTATAAACAAGCAACAAGTTTATTTTGTCTTCCAGAATTCAGTAGGGAAATTCTCCCTGGATAAAAATATAGGGAGGTCAATAATTTCTTTGGCCACTTATAGATAATAAAAGCTCTATATTCATTTAAGTCATAAAATACAATCTTAATTTTCTACTCAGAAGCTTGGCTCCTTTGAAATAATCAAATCTTTCAGTTTAATATAAAATGAAATCCTTTAATATTCTTGCCTTGAATTCAATCTTGCCTTCTATTAAAATCTTGTTCCTTGATTTATTTTTGCAAATAATAATTTAATGATAAACTAATAGTAAAAAGATAAACTTTTGTCTATCTATTTACTTTACCCATTTCCAAATTACATTGTTTTTACTTTGCCTTTTATATTTAATATGTAGTTAGATTTGTTTTTTGAATCAGTGGGAGAGTCATTTTTCTTTAATAGGTAAATATAGCCCATTGATATATAGTGTTATAAAATGCTCAGTCTTAATTATACCATCTTAAGTCTCCTGTTTTTAATGCTTTTTAAACATTTCCTGTCATTCTGTCTTTTATATATGATCATCTTTCTGATAATTAGAAGATATATAGAATGTTTCTTGTTCTACTATAGGTTATCTTTTGAATGTGAACATACTGTTACTTCAAATTCAATTTAATCAATTGAAAGCACCCAGAGAGGCCTCCTTTTGAAAGACCATAGATATTATTACATAGATAGATAAAGAACCCACTATCCCTTGGCTACAACCTCAGTTTTTAGTATTAGTGGGATTTTTCCCTGTCCCTTATAATTATTTTTATTTTTAATATTGTACAGCTTTACTTTTATAAGTGACAACACATTGTTTTGTCACTATAATCAATTCTTTAGATTTAATTACATATTTAAATAAATTGCTTGACCATCATATCTTTTATATAAGGGCATTATCTTTCCTGAGTCTTTTTAAAGTCATCACTGGGTTGGTTAGATTAAGTCACAAGGTAGTTTTTCAAGAAGGATTCATGAGAGTTTATTTCTTAAATCTTTTACATATTTAATATGTCTTCATATTGTCTTTATACATAGATGGCAACTTGATTAGATATAGAATTTTGAATTACTTTCAAATAGATTTAGATGTTGTTTTTAATCTCCTGACTTGATTATTGCTATGGAGAATTTTGAGGCCAGGCTTATGTTTGGGGGGTCAATGAGGATTTGTAAGATTTATTTTATTTTATTTTATTTATTTGTTTGTTTATTTTTGGCCGTGCCGTGCAGCTTGTGGGATCTTAGTTTCCCGACCAGAGGTTGAACCTGGGTCCTTGGCAGTGAGAGTATGGAGTCCTAACCACTGGACCACTAGGGAATTCCTGATTTGTAAGATTTAATGTGCCCACCCTTGACCCTATGGAACTGACATCTTTAGGGTTAGGAGAAGTTCAGATGGTAGTTATCTTTAGGATGAGTAAGAAGGAGTGTGAGGAGAGTCTTCTAGGGCTTGGGAGAAGTTCTGTTTCTGAATCTGGGTGCTGGCTATATGAATGTATTATTTGTAAAAAAAATTATTGAGTAGTACACTTATGTGTATTTTTAATGTATATTACATTTCAATAAAAAGTTTTTAAAAGTTCATGTACCCAGTCTTGCAGATACTTAGAAAAATTGATAGGGTGCAAGCTCTTAATGTGTTACAAATATAAATAACCAAATTAACTTGTTGCAGAATTTCCCTTCAATAGTTTCCATAAACTATTCCATAAGAAAATTAGATTCCCATTAGAGGCAAACAAAAAGGGATGGTAACGTATAGGCAAAGAAAAACAAATTTCCTTGAAGTCCATTAACTGATTCTCAGTAGATCCACATAAATTGTGTCTTAGATCTTTGGTACTGTACTTATTTTACTTGTTGATGTTCATCTCAAGAATGCAGAGAGACCAAAAGATTGTATTTGTAAAAGTGCTTTTTGATGTTCATTAAAACAGGATGGAAAAGCCAAAGTAATAGCCGTGTAGCCTTTTTATAGATCATAAAAGGAATAAATAAAGCCTCTTAAAAGTATGTTTGAAGCTTCACTGGTCCTAGTCAGAAAATGGAATTATTTAGTATTTCAATAAAGCAGTGGGACCATCCTCTTTTTATGAACCGTTAGTATCGTGCCAGCTGCCTGCTTTTAACGTCAGTGAAAAGAGGATGGATGGAATTTTCACACGCACAGTTTGTGTTGGAAACAATAAAACATACACGAACCTTTTCTACAGATCCCCTTTGACCTATTTAATAAAATAACAGAATCCCAAATTGTGAATTGTTTTTAAAGCACCTGAGTAGCTGAGAGATCTCATTGCACGTGGGCGGGTCACTAGGGCAGACATCAGTGTAGCTCAGTCCTCTCAATCACTGCCACACTCCCTTTTCTCTTTTTGTTATTTTATATTCATGACCATTCTTTCTTTCCTTATGTAAATATAAAGATATACCGTTTAATTCCTGACTCTGTTTGCTAAATAGAGAAGGCAATTCATTAATGCATCACTCAGTATTTCTCCTTGTAGAAATGTTGTGCCTTGCTAAGCAGAGGAAAAGGCTCTCAGGAAGGCTTCCTTTACATTGATAGAAACAGGTGTTCTCTTTTAGTTGTCAAGTCAGCTCCCTTCTGAGAATCTCAGATAAGTGGTCCAAATTACATCTAAGAGGAAAATTTGTTAAAGCATAATTACTTTTCATCATAGTGCCACAAATAATGAAAAGAACAGAACACTGGAAGTATATTGTAGTCTACTTAATCACCATCGTTTTAAAAAGCTGATGTAGAATTCCTTACTTCAAGACAAAACTATATAGGTTTGGTGGTAAATTAGGCATATTTTCTAAACACTAAATTATATTTCTTCTAATTCACATTTGGCTAAGAAAAGCTGACTAGTCTTTGTAGCAGTGGAATATAAGTGATAAGATTTGCAGCTGCCATTTCAAACAGTGCATTTTTGTCTATTCTTCAGTAGCTTCCTGTGTTTCTATTCATCCTGAATGAATACCTTTCTTTATCTTTCTTGATAAATTTCAACACAGTTGCCTATCTATGCAGAATGCAGTCAGACTCCTTATATCACCTTGCCTATCCATTGCCCTCCTCCCTCACCCCCACCCAAGAGCTAAACTTGTGGAGATCGATAGATTGTTTGTATGGGTAGAAACAGTAAAGCTTTGCCCAGTGATAAACAATTATTTAGAATAGTGCATAAAAAATTCTGGTCATCAGAATTTTATCTAGCATTTATCTGCATTTAAGAGAATGTCTAAAACCAAATAACTTCAGCTGAGGCATAATGGAAAATCTGAGATCAGTGAAACTAGTTTTGACTAAGAGCTCAGCCATTGATCAGCTATGGGAAAGTTGCTTGAACTTTGCTGTTTATTCCTCTAAAATTAGGATAATAATTATATAACGAAACAAATAGCATAACATTTGACATATATACACTACTATGTATAAAATAGATAACTAATGAGAACCTACTGTATAGCACAGGGGACTCTATACTCAGTGCTCTGTGGTGATCTAAATGGGAAGGAAATCCAAAAAAAGTGGGGATATATGTATATGTATGGCTGATTCATGTTGCTGTACAGCAGAAACTAACACAGCATTGTAAAGCAACTATACTCCAATAAAAATTAATAGAAAAAGAAACAAATAGCATAACAAAAGCATTTTCTAGGATTGTACTTGTTTAATAGTAGTAATTATAAAAGAAATCTAATATTTTAGGGAGGATGAGTAGACTTTTGGAAGGTTATGGGAGAAGATGCCCATCCTATGTCAGCACCTTTAACTAGTATCAGGGTCTTTGGGTCACCTTCTGTTTTCCCAATTGCTTTCTGTTTTTTTGCCATCAGCAGTTCTTCCTCTATGATCCTTGCTGTTTATCCTTTCCAGACCATATAATCAAGAACCTCCCACCCCCATACCCAGTCTCTTTTTGCATCCCACATTGATGACTGTTTCATCTCTCCAGCCAACTGGGTCGATGGAATAGAAATGCCTATTCATAAAATAAAATTTGTCTCGATTAAGTTACCATGGAGAAGAGCTGTAGGCTTTGCAGTACATTACACGTCTAAAGCAGGGATTGGCAAAGGGTCAGACAGTGTATATTTTAGGCTGAGTGGGCCATATGGTTTCTGTTGTAGCTATTCAACTCTTTTGTTGTAGTGTGAAAGTAGATATAGAAATATGTAAACAAATGAGAATGGCAGTGTTCCCTGAAAACTTTATTTACAAAAACAGATGGTCGTCTGGATTTAGCCCATGGGCCATAATTTTCTGGGTCTCTAAGACATGGGGATGAGTCATACAATACTAGTGTTTAAAGGGATATGGCAATCATGCAGTCCAGCTTTCCCTAATGTGTGATCCATAGACAGCTGTCCCCCTGCAATCAAAGGTTAACTGGTCAAATATATCTTTGAAGTGCTACATGATGTTCCCCCTTCTTAGAGGCTCACCAATACATTAGCAATACTCAAGGCCCTGACTTTCTTCAGGGGTGGAATATAAGTAATAAGAATGATAACTTATGCTTTAATAGTGCTTACTGTGTGCCCAGAACTATTCTAAATGCTTTTACATATATTTGTTCATTTAATCTCAAAGCCCTATGAAGTATGTAGTATTGTTGATACATTTTATAGTTGATGAAAGTGAGGCACTGAAAGGTTAATTAATCTGCCCAAGGTAGCATATTTAGTGGTGCCTCGATACAGATTTACGCAGTCTGGCTCCAGGGTCTGTGCCCTCAGCTACCCTTCCACCTCTGTGTAATATCTAGACACTTCTGGGAAACAGTGTGAGCTAAGAAAGTGCTTCTTTCATCCAGTTCTCTCAGTTAACACATTGGAAAAGCAAGGTCTAGAGAGATTCAGGTGACTTTACAAAGGTCACAAGTATAATTAATAACTGAGACCAGTCTACAAATCAGTTAAATCACCACCTGGTACTTGAAGAAATGCTCGAATTAATCCTTTGTAAAGACAGAAATCCTTTTAAAAATGAGTAATCGTCTCTAATTTCCCCTTTTTAATTCAGGCTTTTATAACCAGCTTCATTTCAGTGGGGTAAACACAGTTTGATTTTTAAAAAGTAGAATTATTTTCACTTTAAAAAATCTGATAGGCAATCTTCTGTTAAGAGAAATATGACCAATATTTATCTCTAACTTGGACCTCTTTCCCCGGCTCTGAGCCATTGATTCTCAAGTCTCAGTGTACAGTAGAATCACTTGGGGTACTTGGAAAAAATGATGGTAGGCCCCACCCTACTGCTTCAGAAATTACATTTTAATTGAGGATCTGGTGTAAGTGTTTCAAAAGCTGCCCCCAGGAGGTTCTTGTATGGAGCTGGATTGTGAATCACGTTTGTTACCGTCTGCTAAATTTGTCCACCTGCATTAACAGCTAACATTTAAAATGCTACATGGCATGAAATGAAACTTACGGCTATGGTCCATGGGTTATAATTAATAAAAATGTGACCACATTCCAAGCATGAGTGGAACTTTAGCATTGCAGATAAATTGTACTGGTGGTTATAATATGCAGTCAGTTTTATGTGAGTGGGACGTTTGGATCGACGTGCATAGCTGCAGAACCAGACTAACCAGAAAACTCAGATTCTGATAGGTTGCCAGAAGTCTGTATGGCTCAGATAGAGGCTGGTCTTGACTTTTTAAAAAATTGAAATATAGTTGATTTACGATATTGTATTAGTTTCAGGTGTACAGCAAAGTGATTGTTATTTTTTTTCTGATTATCTTCCATTATAGGTTATTACAAGATATTGAATATAATGCCCTGTGATATACAGTAAATTCTTGTTGCCTATCTACTTTATGTATAGTAGTTTGTTAACCCCATACTCCTAATTCGTCACCCTCCCACCCTCAGTCTTCACTTTGATGTGGCTCTTTAATGCCTGGGACTTAAGGTGGAAGAAACACATACTTTGAAGGATTAGGTTTTGCCACCATTCTCTGCCTACTTACAAATGTTAAAATCATTTATAACAAAAGAATTTAGAGAATAAATCATGTGTAGTAAAGTAATTTAGGATAGAAATAGAACATTTATGAGACGAAATGGGATAGAAATTATCAGGGACTTGAGATGGTCTAATTACTACTATTGAACACTAAATTTGTCTTTAACTTTTTTGGTAGTTAAGGCAAAAAAAGGATATAAATATAGTTTTATATTTTGGCTAAAAACAGCTTTCACTTTGCAGAGAAAATTGTTATTTTTAAACTAATTTCAACCAGCAATTTAACATATATCCTTGGGTTAACACAATTAAAAATATCTTCACCACAGTTTTGCAAAAGTTATAGAAATGCTGTTCAATTGGTGATAGTTGTAAGAACCATCATGTAGTTGAATGAACCAAATATTTTGAGTAAGTAAAGACATTTCTACAGTTG
This sequence comes from Globicephala melas, assembly GCF_963455315.2. Lineage (NCBI taxonomy): Eukaryota > Metazoa > Chordata > Mammalia > Artiodactyla > Delphinidae > Globicephala > Globicephala melas. Next base: position 69,371,287 of record NC_083327.1, on the reverse strand, counting down.
TTCATTCACTCATTCATTTATTCAATCACCTGTTTGCTTTTCATTGCTAACGTTATGCTGGATACAATGTTAAGTTCTGGAAATAAGGTGATCAATAAGATGTCATGCTTGTTCTCAAGGGGTACACAGTACAGTAGGAGAAATGCTCAGAAAACCCCAAATTTCTAGTGAGAGAGGTCAGAGACTGAAATAAAGGTGTGTATATGTTATGGGAACACAAAGAAGGAGGACCTAAGTGGAGGACCAAGGAAGATTGAATAGGTTTAATCAGATAGATGAGCAGTGAAAATGCATTCCAAGAGGAAGAACAGCAGGATAAATGTCAGGGAAGGGAGAGTGCGTGGTGCTTCAGAAGAATTACAAGTATCTCCCCTAAATTGGACGGTGGGGTTCATATGGGGCTTCAGAATGAGAGACCTACGTCGGGGTCAGATTCCAAAGGGTCAGGCCAAAGACTTGAGACTTCATATGAAAGTGATGGGTAGTCACCTTAGTATTTTCGGCAGTAGGGTCATGTGATCAGATTTGTGTTTTAGAAAGATCACTTTAGCTACAATGTAGAAGGGAGACCGACTGGGAGATCACTTAGGAGGCTGTTAGTGTAATGCACTTCTTGAGTGTTGAGGCTCTGAAGGAAAGCAATGGGAATGGAGAACAGGGGACCGATTCTGCAGCTTTTCAGGAGTTTGACTTGTATGAATGGGTTAATGACTGTAGAGAGGGGAAGCAGAAAGAAGGAAGAAAAGTTTCCTGGCTTAGGTGACTGGGCAGCTTGTGGCACAATACATGGAAATCTAGAGCAACTGGGGAGAATCAGGTTTGTGGGTCGGGAGCAAAGATTGGAAGATGGTGAAAACGAGTTCAGGTGATACTTACGGGACTATAAGTGGAGAATTCCAATAGAGCGTTGAGATCTGAGCTGGAGGCAGTAGATTTGGAATTTACCAGCATGTAGGTGGCAGTTATAGATGGCAGCGTATATTAGTGAGATAACTTAAGAGTATATAAATCGAAGAGAGACCAGAGTTTGGAACCCTGAGAAACACTCACACTTAAGGCTTGTAGAGGACACAGAGCTTATGAGGGAAACAGAGCATAAGTATGAATAAACTAGGAGTATGTGGGATAATGGAAGTGATCAATAGGATACATGTAATTTGGGACAGAGATGTAATTTGGGATAATATAATAGGGATGTAATTTGGTAATTTGATAGATGTAATAGGGAGGTAATTTTTTTTTTTTTTTTTTTTTTGCGGTACGCGGACCTCTCACTGTTGTGGCCTCTCCCGTTGCGGAGCACAGGCTCCGGACGCGCAGGCTCAGCGGCCATGGCTCACGGGCCCAGCCGCTTCGTGGCATGTGGGATCTTCCCAGACCGGGGCACAAACCCACGTACCCTTCATTGGCAGGCGGACTCTCAACCACTGCGCCACCAGGGAAGCCCACAGGGAGGTAATTTGATAGATGTAATAGGGAGGTAATTTGAGACAGAGATAGAAAGTGTACATTAAACTGTGAAATATCAACTGTGTCAGATGGGACTTGATAGGTGTTGGGTCTCTGGCTGCTGGACTGAATTCTCTTAGTAGAAGCCTATGGATGATTTATATTATTTAACGGACAGATGTTTTAGATATCAGATATGTTTCAAAAGTTTGAAATCCAAACATTTCTCCACACACTTAAGCCCAGGTGTGAATGCAGAATAATGTTCCTGAAAAATCTTGAAAACATCTAAGCACAGCAGTTGGAGGTGATGATGTCCTTGACCATGAAACATGGAAGAGACAATTTTACCTTAAAAAATGTAAGACCAGTTTTTCCCAATTAAGCACTTCAATGGATGGAAGCTAATATATGCTCAGTGGAATGGATGATCTGAAATAAATCTGTATTGTGAAGCTATTGCCAGAATGAATTAACTGCATATAAGGGCACCACATAACTGAATGCACTCTTGTGATGATTAGGGTTATTTGAAATTCACCAATTTAAATATGACAGTTTTAGTTTGGGTATTATTGGTGTTTAATTGTCTTTGTGAATTGTATTACACTACATGCCCGACTGTTTATTTAAGACCTTTCCTAGTTAGAAATAATGTAAGTAGACCAAGTATCACTGATATCTGGCATATCTGTGGATTTTCTTCCCTATCTATGGATTCTCAGAATCTGTGGGTAACATAAAGTGAACAGAGGCCTTTTTGATTTGTACCTCCTTAAGTGGGTTTATTGACTGTCATGACTTTGTTTTGGTCTTCATGAAATATATGTGCCCTGATTCCAGGCTGAATGAAAGAAGCAAAACTTCCCAGGGATTTTCTAAGTCCCAATATTATAGTATTTGTAGCTATGAATCTCTCTTCTGTACCTGTCGTCTAAACTACTTATATCTCATAGGGGAGAGGAGGTGTTTCTGTTTATCTTTCTGGAAGCTTATCTAGTTTCTGACACTCCTGACTGCAACACTGCTAATTGCATCAGAGTTCTCAACCATTTAAATTCCTTGGTGTTCCCTAAATTTCAAGTCTTGTGTGTATCATCCCCAGTTTTCAGCATCCACATGTAAAAAATCTCAAGCTTCACTTTAAAAAGATAACACAAAAGGGAATTTTCCCCCCTATCAAGAGGCCAATGAGCGCTGTAAATAAGGAGAAAAGAGGAATGTTTTAGAACCAAGGAAGGTCATTATGTAAATACAACCATTTGGCTTCCTACAGATTCTTCACTGAGAAATCAAGAAAGAGGGCTAAAGAGATTTAAAATTTTTTCTGTAATTAGTAGAATTTTTAAAAATAGCAAGCCTCTCTGCAGTTATTAGACCTCTAGTATTAGTATCAACAGTAGAGATAAAATGCTTCTCTTTTTGTTTCTACTTGCAAGAGGGACCTTATTTTGTTTACTTCTCAGTGCACCTGAGCATTATGAATTGCATTGATCTATTGTAGAATGATATCATAATAGCATATAGATTAAATATCACTATTAGAGTACTCCTTGCTACTCAAAGTGTGTTCCAAGGGCCAGCAGCATTGATATTACAGGGGAGCTTATGAAAATGCAGAATCTCAGGCTCTAACCTAGATTTACTGAATCACTATCTGCATCTATCATAATCCCCAGATGATTCCTCTGTACATTAATATACTTTTTTTTAATTTATAAATTAATTAATTAATTAATTTTTTGGCTGACTTGGATCTTTGTTGCTGTGCGTGGGCTTTCTCTAGTTGCGGCAAGTGGGGGCTACTCTTCGTTGCGGCGCGCGGGCTTCTCATTGCAGTGGCTTCTCTTGTTGCGGAGCACGGGCTCTAGGCGCGCAGGCTTCGGTAATTTTGGCATGCGGGCTCAGTAGTTGTGGTGAACGGGCTTAGTTGCTCCACAGCATGTGGGATCTTCCCCGACCACGGCTCAAACCTGTGTCCCCTGCTTTGGCAGGTGGATTCTTAACCACTGTGCCACCAGGGAAGCCCTGTACATTAATATTTAAGAAACACTAGTCTAGATGAATAATAACCATACAAATACCCCAGATGATTATTTTTGGTCAAGAAAATTATAAGGAAAGCGCCTACTGTGGCTCAAAGTACATAATAGAATTCCTTTCACAATAGAACTTCCTTGTAGTTCAGTAAATCAAATGATTAGTTGGCAATGATGAAGAATTAACATAAAAAAGAAAAAAAATCATTTTTTTCACTTTTCCAACCGTCTTGTTTTCTAAATTCATTTTTGTTCCAGAGCTGAAATAAAGACCCACAGGTGCAAAGAATAAATTTTAAAAAATAACTCTTTAGAGAACTGATTAAATAAATCAATCAGTTTCATTGTGTATCAGTTTGCCTACAATGGATATTTCCTTGATGTGAGTTAAATCTAATTGATGGGCAACATATCCTCTGTACAAAGTTCTTACATCAAAAAAACAAAACAAAACCCTACCTTATTAACATTTCCATAATAGAATTGAAAGAGTTGAGTGGAAAACTGAAAGGAAGTTTGAATAGTTCGATATTCTCAAGACTTTGGGCATATGGATGCCATTAGCATGATGTCTAGTCAATGAAATGTTGGTTAATCTGAAACTTGTAAAAATATGCAGTAAGGAAACTTAGAGAGATAGGCTTCATTGAGGGCAGACCTGGTTAAGCAATTGTAAATTATAATATTACATTAGAAAACTTAGAGTCATTTTATAATCTTCCCTTTTCTCAATCCTTTCATCCAATTAATGTGCAAGTTCTGTTGGTTCCACTGCTAATGTACATCTTGAATTAATCCACTTCTCTATCTGTACCACTAACTATATTCCAAGCTGTCACTATCCAAAAGGTCTTCCCTCTTCCTCATAGCAGCCAGAGTCACCTTATAAAAATTATGAAATAAGTCCATGTGACTCCTATACTTAAATATCATTCATTGACATTTCATTGCTTTTATATTCTTATACAAATTCCTTAGTACATCAATGAGGCCTGGCATGGTCTTTTCAATCTGTCTCATGCCACACTTCTTCCTTATTCCCCTCACTCCTGTCTCTACGTTTCTCTTGGTTCCTAAAGTATATACCTCTCTTCCTCACCATAAAACATTGTATGTCTTGCTCCTTTTTCTACATCATGTCTCAGGGTTTTGTTTGTTTGTTTGGGGGTTTTTTGGCCATATCAAGCAGCATGTGGGATCTTAGTTCCCCGACCAGGGACAGAACCTGTGCCCTCTGCAGTGGAAGCTTGGAGTCTTAACCACTGGACCACCAGGGAAGTCCCTCTATATCATGTCTCAGTTTTAATGTCACCTTTTCAAGGGACATTAAACTGTCTGTAGGAATGTAAGTTGGTGCAGCCACTATGGAAAACGGTATGGAGGTTCCTCAAAAAACTAAAAATAGAATTACCATATGATCCAGCAACCCCACTCCTGGGCATATATCCAGACAGAACTGTAAGTCAAAAAGATACATGCATCCCTATGTTCACAGCAGCACTATTCACAATAGCCAAGACATGGAAACAACCTAAATGTCCATTGACAAATGAATGGATAAAGAAGATGTGGTACATATATGCAATGGAATACTACTCAACCATAAAAAGGAATGAAATAATGACATTTGCGGCAATATGGATGGACCTAGAGTTATCATGTTAAGTGAAGTTAGTCAGAAACAGAAAGACAAATACCATACGATATCACTTATATTTGGAATCTAAAATATGAGACAAATGAACTTATCTACAAAACAGAAATGACACAGATATAGAGAACAGACTTGTGGTTGCCAAGGGGGAGGGGGAGTGGATGAGGGATGAGGGAGGAGTTTGGGGTTAGCAGATGCAAGCTAGTATATATAGAATGGATAAATAATAAGGTCCTACTGTACAGCACAGGGAGCTATATTCAATGATAAACCATAATGGAAAAGAATATAAAAAAGAATGTACGTATATGCATAACTGAATCACTTTGCTGTATGGCATAAATTAACACAACATTGTAAATCAACTATACTTCAATTAAAAGAAAAATAATGTCACCTTTTCAGGAAGGAACTACCTGATTGTCTTACTTGAATTCTGATTCCTCTGTGTTTCTCTATTTTAACTCCCTGTTTAAGTCCTCAATAGCACATGACAAATTAATTTATAAATTTTATACATTTTGGATATTTATTCATTTATTGTCTGTCTTCCTCAAAGAAAGTAGGCTCCAATAAGGGCATACCTTGACTGTCTTGCTCACCACCGATTGTTGAGTACCTGGCAAAAAGCAGGCATCATTACACTTTTCTTGAATAGAAAGGATGACTGTAGAATAAATATAAAAAATTTCACATGCTTAATTTTTTATTACTTCCTTGGTCTTCTGTGGTTCCTAATTCATTATGCAAGTGATTAATTTTGAAGAAATCCTTTCAAGTTCATTATGTGAAGAAATATTAAACATGACATTTTACTCTTTCAAGGAATGCTCAGCATTGGAAACAAAATTAACATGCCAAGAGGGTATTTTAATGGAACATTTTGTTGAAATTTGTATCAAGGGAACCAATTGAGGCTGCTAGCCTAGTTATTTGTCTTAGTCTGTGGTACCTTGTGATTGACTTTAAGAAAGTGAAGTGTGCTAGTTGCCGTATTTACCAGTACAATCTGTCAATATGGCATATAAACCAAATTTCAGGCCAACACATATGCAAAACTAAGAAGACCAAACTCTATGGGACTAAGAGTCTGAAGAAATCATGAGTCTGAGAGACTGTGCTCTTATACATTTCAGGTAATTCTCCAATGAGGCGCATTCCCTGAAAGCCAAGCAAAGGGGCCCAAGACTCTACTGTATTTATCAAAACTATTGATAGATACCTCAGGACTTTAGAACTGAGTTATTAGAGCAAGAAAAAAGACAAATAGCCCAGCCAGGGGCCTGATGGTCTCTTCCTCTACATTGGAGGTACTCAGGTGATGGATTGAAGGACCTGAGTAAAGGAAGGAGTGTGGGTAGTATTGTGTATAAAGAACAATTTGGCACCACAATCAAACGTTAGTTGCATTTTTAGAATTCCAAACATCAGGATGAAAGGTGAAAAATATCTATTCAAATGCTTAACTTTAAGTGCACCTGATATATGGATATTTGAAGAGTCTGGATAATTGTATATATTTTAAGTCTGAATTTTACACCTTATATTCATTTCCTGGGGCTGCCATAAAAAAGTGCCACCAACCAGATGGCTTAAACAGCAGAAATTCATTGTCTCACAGTTCCGGATGCTAAAAGTATGGGATCGATGTGTCTGTAGGGTTGATTTGTTCTGAGGGCTGTGAGGAAAGGATCTGCCTCTTTCCTTGCATTGGAGATTGACATCTTATTCCTTTTATCTTCACATCATCTTCTCTCCATATGTGTCTGTGTCCAAATTTTCCCTTCTTATAAGGACACCATTCCTATTGAATTAGCCTACACTAGTGGCTTCATTTTAACTTGATTATCTCTGTAGAGAACCTTCTCTGAATAAAGTTACATTTTAAGGGATTAGGACTTCAACACAGGAATTTTGGGGAAATGCAATTCAACCCATAACAGACCTTCATAATTAATTTACTTAAATGGCATTTTATGATATAGAAAATAAAAGAACATGTCAAAAATATTTGCTTTATGTGGCCAAAAACTACACAGCACATCCAAAAAATCTAAGAAACTAACTGCACTTATAAAAATTCACATATGCTCTATATAGACTATAGTCTATGACCTATAAGCAAACTATAATAAAACTTTTTAATTGGGACTTCCTTGGTGGTCCAGTGGTAAAGAATCCACCTTATAATGCAGGGGACGCAGGTTTGATCCCTGGTCTGGGGACTAATATCCCACATGCCGCAGGTCAACTAAGCCCGCATGCCACAACTACTGAGCTCGCACACCTCGACTAGCGAGCCCGCGTGCTGCAAACTACGGAGCCCACGCGCTCTGGAACCCATGCATCACAATTAGAGAGAGAAAACCCAGACGCCACAGCTAGAGAGAAGCCCACACGCCACAATGAAGAGCCTGCATGCCACAATGAAAGATCCCGCATGCTGCAACTAAGACCTGATGCAGCCAAAAAAATAAATAAATCTTTAAAAAAATATACAAAAACTTTTTTATTGAGGAAGTTAATTAGCATCATTCTTTAAATTGGAATTTGTCTTTGAGCAGTTATTCAGCCTTAACTGGAGTCTGTTATAAGCACCCTTTTGGGGTAGAAATTTGGCATTAATAACTTAACACCTGACACCGGAGAACACATTTTCAGTGGAAGGAGCTATATGTGCTAATGAAGCTTGGAGCTTACTAGAGGTTGATTTTAATGTTTCTCTTGCTTTCTCCCTAATGAGATCTAAATTACGGCACTAATAGACTTATTTTCTTCACCTATTATTTAAAAGCCAGATCACATTTTAATTGCACATCGAATTGCCCATAAAATAATAAATAAGGTAAAATGCAGCACAATTATCCATCTTAAGAAATGTGCTAATCTCTTTTTGTTCCTGAATTCTTAGCTGGATTTTGTGAAGGACCTCAGCAAAATCCATTTTCTCTGTCTTTGAAATGGTGCTGTGTTTGTATGGCTAAGAAGAGGGTGCTACGATTCAAGAGTTGTGGTCTCTTGGTGTGATAAGAAATAAACAAAAGCCTATGTTCATACATTGATCCCACCATTCCTGTGGTTTTCCTAATTTTTTTCCTGTGGACAAAAAATAATGCTAATTTTCACCTTCAGGAAAAGGTTATTCTGCCATTTCTTGTGGCCATTAAGGATGGAACCTGCGATGTGGAGTCTATTCAGCTTTCTCCTTTCCTGATATCTCTTGTCTTTTCCACGCTCCCTCCTCCTGTCCGTACCCTGTGATGTTTTTGAAAAGTGCTTGGGTGCTCATTCTGCTTGATGTACTCATTACTGCCAGTGAGGCCTCCTTTGACTGACAGCTGAGATGGAGCAAGTGAGTTCTGATTCATATGCTTCAGTAGCTGTTGTACTGTAGGTCCTAGCCTGACAAATGAAGCAATTGGTGTAGTATTGCGATGTGATTACCTGGAACCACAAATCCAGATTCACTCAAATGAATGAAACTGATTTTGATTTGCAATCCAAGAAAGTAAGTTTCCAGAATGTCAGCCATCTATTTCTTTCCCCTGGTCTTTGGCCAAGTTGTGATATGACTAGGATGGATTTTATTTAAATTCAATCTTGTTGAATCATAGTGGCAATAGTCAAAACCCAAGTGAATAATTTTTTTCTACAATAATACATTCTTAGTGGATATAACTGTGTTAAGTATTTGGCATGACTCAGAAAGAGATTTAGTTTTGATGTTTTGGAAGATAATATGCATTAAACATAAGGACACATGTTCTCACAACTACTCTCTTATAACAGAGTTTCCCATTCCTCACTCTCTGTCTAGGAATCAGTTGCAGTCTTGAAACTATTTTTGGAGAAAGTAAGGGCTTCACTTTGTATGTCCATGTGTAGAGCTGAGCAAGTCCACCTCCTCTCATCTCCATATTTTTCACCGCTACTAAAAGGTATTGAGATCTATATACTCAGCTCCTTCTGGATGTTTATTGGGATCTGCTAGGCTAGTGGTTCTGGAATCTAGCTACATATGTAATATATGTAATATGGTTAATTTCTAAAAAAAATAAAGTAAGAATCAATTCACAGAATCTGAGGCCTCCCTTTAGAGCCACTTTATGAGTATCTCTGGGGTAGATCCTGGTAATAGAAGTTTTTATAAAAGCACTGCATGTGACTTGAATGCAAAGCCAGATCTGGGAACTTCTGTTCTGCATTGACTGAGTGGCAATGCCCATTTGGTACAGTGGTTTCTCTTTGACCTTTCCAAATAATCTATAGTGGAGCTGCGAGAAATCTCTGCTGTAATTCATGATTGATAGTGAGTTATTCATAAAATAGTTCTCTGGAAGTTTTATGATGTCATTTACAATATAATTTTAAGCTCTGCTTCTTTTTTTTGCTTGCGGTACACAGGCCTCTCACTGTTGTGGCCTCTCCCGTTGCGGAGCACAGGCTCCGGATGTGCAGGCTCAGTGGCCATGGCTCATGGGCCCAGCCGCTCTGCGGCATGTGGAATCTTCCCGGACCGGGGCACGAACCCATGTCCCCTGCATCGGGAGGCGGACTTTCAACCACTGCGCCACCAGGGAAGCCCTAAGCTCTGCTTTTTATTCTGTTATTGTATCTTTGAAGTTTGGTATGTCTTGCATTAAAACTACCTTTACAGAAGATTTTTTATTCCCTAAATCTTATATTTCAACAAATTTCTTCTCACCTTTACAAAAAAATCCTGATTTAAAAAATCATTTAAAGTATCATTGACACTAAAAGAAGATTAAAACTAAGATGAGATCAGTAAAAATTGATTTTTAATGGTGTCAAATCATTCTCTTTTGAATGAAGTAAAAGTTTAATTACTGTTTAGAAAGGACATCATGCATCTTATTACTGTAGTGTATCGTGTAACTAGAAATGTATCACCTACTATTAGAGACAACAAACTGAAATAGGATGCATATAAAGGGCACTTTAGCTGTCTAAGTAGAATCTATTGATCTGTGTGTTTCCAACAAGTCCAGTATTTTGTCTCTATATCCCATGTAATGGTTCAGTATAATTTACTTTACAACTTCAATTCTCTATCCTTCACTACACTGCTTGTTTTCAGAATTTATCTTTAGTTATCCGCCTCCTAGTTTCAGAACATCTTACTCTAAAAAAATCAGGAATTATTTTATATTAATTTCTTGAACATGTACTCTGACTTCTAGCATTGTTAGAGGAAGAATTAATTATGTTAAGTGAAAGTTGGAAGTATCTGGTATAGAAACTGGTGTTATTTGTGTGTGAGTATGTGTGGGTGTGTATTTCAAGGGCTTATTTCCATTAGAAACTTGATGTGGGAAATATATATGTTAGGGTACCAACTCTGGGCCTATTTATCTTTGATTTGTTCTGAGTTTCTTAAGGTTACTGGCTAGTTTAAATGCATTTGAAGGCCAGGGCTGAATGAGATGATAAAATAACACCTTTTTATTTAGCAACACAATGTGATCTATATATTGAGTCTGGTTTTGGATTCTGATTTCTTATTTTATAGGGTCAAATGTCCTGATTTACCCTTTATATCTCTCTATGAGCTACTCTTTGGTATATATGCAAATCTTGCATGCCAGCCACTTTGTTTTGGCATTTATTTACTAGTTGAATACTAAGTGCTCCCACTCAAAGAGTACAGTACTCAAGAGAACTCTGGATAACATTTGGAATTTAGCTTACCTGTCATGAATATTCATTCTAATATGTAACCAGTCCACTTCAAGATTTGGACAGTAAAAGTACACTGTTGTTCAGAAGGTTGTATAACTGAGGTGTCCACTTCCTTCTTCTTCCAGCTGAGTGTTCTCAACTACGCTCAGTTAAACCCCAAAGTATAGGTAAAGCAGCCCAACACTATTACCTACTAGGCATCCAGCAGGTTGCTGCAGGAGGAATCTTTATGGAATAATGGAAGGAAGGATGGAACATCTACACAGGGGAAGGTTCCTACTCTCACTGAACAGCCAGAGTGTAGGGGCAACGACCCAGGGGATGTGAAGTTTCCATTCCTGCAAAGACCAAATACTCAGCTAACAGTGTCCTGGCCAAGCGTAGCTCTGGGATACTCTAAATGTGTCCCTGCTGGTGGTCTTTCTCTCAGTTCACTGGGCCCAATGGGGTGTCTGAGAATTCTTTGGAGTCAGAAATAAAGTTTAAAAAAAAACTTTGGATCCTGTGCCCTTCTTCACAGCACCTGGGTTTCTCTTTGTTTGAAATTGTATCCTTTTATTGCTTCCATAATAATCCTTAATATCCACAAGGAAATTCCTAGTAACCTATTATACTTAGAACCCAAGTGGCAATAAAAATTGGTTTATCCTCTCTTGGAGAGTAAGTAGGGTTCAAGCTTTAGAAAGATGATGCTTGCTCTTGTAAGATATTTTCATTGAGGATGAATAATACCCACATTTGAGGATTAGTCAGTTGGCTTCTTAATGTTAACATCCACAGTGACAACAACAACAACCAAAGGAGAATAACTAGCTGGATTTCATATTATAAAATAGGGTGAATAGTCTATGCTGTGCCGCATTCAAATGAAGGATATATAGGACAATGAAAAATTATATAAATAGTCATTTCAATATCAAATAAATTACTAAAATAGGTAAATTATAATAACTAGACATAAACTCCACTGGTATTTATTGTGTATCCACTAGTGTCAGACTTGTTCAAATACATTACTTAATTGTATTTACTCCTTACAAAATTCCTGTGAATTAGTTATTTTGAGATCCATTTTAAAGATGAGCACACCAAAGGCTCAGAGATGATAAGTAGGTTGGCCTAAGGTCAGACAGTTATTACCAAGTGCTTTTAAAAATACTGCTAAAATTGGTATTTGAACCTAGTTTTTCTAGCTTGTGTTTAGTGCCCTTTCCATTATGCCACACTTAACATGTTATCCTGCTGTTCAGCTATCTAATATTAGGCTTTTGCTTCATTCTCTGTATCTCTCTTCATATACACACATACATGCATACTTACATATTTCCAAATATGACATGGAATCATATTATCATCAGAATATTGTAGCTGATGAGCCACAAACTCTGTGTCAGGTATGTTGGTCTTACTCCAGCTCCACATTCCTTTTCTTCCTACAAAAAGTAAAGAGTTCTAGTCCACTTTTATTCCCCTAAATGAAGGTTTCCTAATCTCCACTTTATTGACATTTTGGAGAAGATAATTCTTTGTTGTGGGGCTGTCCAGTGCATTGCAGGATGCTTAGCAACATCTCTGGTCTCAATCTACTAGACGTCAGTAGCACCACCCAGTGTGACAATCAAAAATGTCTCCATAATCACTGTCAGATATCCTTCGGGAAGCAAAACTGTTCCCAATTGAGAATGACTGCTCTAAACTTAAAATGAAAGTAACTAAATAAAAGCGTAGTCCCTCTGCTCTGTTTCTTCCCTGCCTATTAGAGACTTTAAGCAATTAGCTTATTTAGGCTTTATATTAGTCAGAACAAGTCAAGTTAGGCTGTGGTAACAAACAATGCCAGAATTGGCTTAACACAATGAGCTGTTAGCTCTCCGGGCTGCTGTCCTCCCTGAGTTAGGTTACCATCCAGGTGACTTCAGTTCCTAGAAGCTCAGCTCCACATGTTCCTTCATACTCATCGCAGCAGGGAAAGAGGGAGTGGAAGGTCACGCATAAGGTCTTAAGTATGTCCCTCTGAAGTCACACTGGTCACTTCAGCTTACGTTTTATCGACAAAAGCAAGTCATGTGGCCATATCTAACTTTGAGGTGGAGAGGAAGTTCAGTCCTCCATGCTTGAAAGGGGATACCTGGGAACACTGGTGAGCATCCGTGATGCCCGCCACCGTCATCTAAGGACTATTGTCTGAACGCCCTGTAATGAACTTAGTAAGGTTCTAGGTTACATGAATCAAGTAAGGTTTGAAACAGATTATTCACCTATTAGTTCTGGAGAGAATGTACTCATGTGAAATAATCAGAACAAGACAACATATACCATATGCAACAGATTATAATAACATGTGTTCAATTTATATATTAATTTGGAAAATATTTACATTTTTAAGATACTTACATTTTAGGATTTTAAGTCTTGCAACTAAAGAGCATGGTATATCTTTTGGGTTCTGGGACCTAATTCCAATGTACGGGGTAGGGAGTGTTCTCACATATCCAAGCAATTCTCCAGAGACCAGCTTGGTGTCCTGCAGTTCAATGCAATTCTGACACTACCTACCTACAGACAGCATCAGATTCCACAGGTTAAGGGTTCAGTCACACAAGACCCAGCGCCCAACCTGCCTTCAGAAGCCAGTCGCAAACCCAGGTTGTTACCCGTGTTTCTGACTGGCTACGGATTGGAGATTCCCCATACCTCTCCTTAGACTCGAGTTTCATTAATTTTCTAGAGCAGCTCACAGAACTCAGATAAACATTTTACTTCCTAGATCACCAGTTTATTATAAAAGGATGTAACTCAGGGACAGTCAGATATAAGAGACACCTAGGTGAAGCATGGGGAAAAGGGCAGGGCCCTCTCTCAGTTCCATGTGTTCACCAACCTGGAGGCTCCGCAAACCCTGTTCTTTTGGGTTTTTATGGAGGCTTCGTTTCATAGGCATGGGTAATAAAATCATTGGCCAAAGGTGACTGATTCAACCTCCAGCCCCTCTTCCCTCCCAGGAGGTCGGGGGTGGGATGAAAATTCCAACTCTCTAATCACAAGGTTGGTACCCCCTGGCAACCAGCCTCCATGCTTGGGTGTATTCCAAAAGTTACCTCATTAACAAAAGACAACGTTACAGCTCTCATCACTTAGGAAATTTCAATGGTTTTAGGAGCTCTGTGCCGGAAATGGTTATGAAGAGCAAATATATATTTCTTATTATAAATTACAATATCACAGTATGTCTCTCTATTTATTCGTTGTTGTTTTCGTAATGTCCTCTAATAAAATTTTATAGTGCTTTCTCGTTAAAGGTATTCCTAGATGTTTTATAATTTTGTTTTTTGTTTGTTTGTTTTGTTTTTTGTTTTGTTTTTGCGGTACGCAGGCCTCTCACTGTTGTGGCCTCTCCCGTTGCGGAGCACAGGCTCCGGACGCGCAGGCTCAGCGGCCATGGCTTACGGGCCCAGCCGCTCCGCAGCATGTGGGATCCTCCGGACCGGGGCACGAACCCATGTCGCCTGCATTGGCAGGCGGACTCTCAACCACTGCACTACCAGGGAAGCCCTTGTTGTTATTTTTGAATGAAATTTTCCCTGGTCCTCCTATTCTATTTCTACCTGGCTATGGTAGTACAGAGAATGGTTGCTTGATTTTTTATATTTTTCTTCATCCAGATATCTTAATACTTTTAATATTTTTCATAGCTTTTGTAGTTTAATCTCTTTTTCAGAGTTACATTTCCTCTTCTTACATTGTAGCATTAGGTGAATCATACAATGTTGTTACTAATGGAAATCATCTTTACTTTAATTTTATTTAAAAGAAGATTGTTGATTATTAGTTTCTGTTAATCTCATGCTATTCAAAATTTTTGTATAGAGTTTTAAACAGGAATGAATGCTGAATTTTAGCACATATTTTCCAGAATTAATCATAGGTGTTTTACATTTAATTTGTTAGTATTTGAAATATGTTGATGGGTTTCCTAATATTGAACCACATATACATTCCTGGAATAGGTATAACTTGGTGGACGTACTTTAATATATTGCTAGATTTGGTTTGCTAATGCTTATTTCCTGGCGTTCTAGTTAATTGAATCATTTGTTTCCCCCAAAACACCGCCACCAGTATTTCAGTCTTTTGTTAATAATATTGGTTCTCATATTCTTAATACAGCTTTTCCTGTTCCAGCTTTAAAGGTTAATTGCCTTTTAACACTACATGTTTTATGCAGCTCCTATAACACCAACAATAGTAATAGTTGACTCCATGTGTTCTTATTAGAATTCTACCAAATATCTGGCTGGGTAGCTGCCCTCGCCAAGTGGAACATGTAACCATCAAACTGAAGCATGAACTGGGGATTACGGCTGTAATGAACTTCCAGACAGAATGGGATATTGTACAGAATTCCTCAGGCTGTAACCGCTACCCAGAACCCATGACTCCTGACACTATGATTAAGCTGTATAAGGAAGAAGGCCTGGCCTACATCTGGATGCCGACACCGGATATGAGCACTGAAGGTAAGCATGAGAAGGAGCTTTCTGGCTCCTCGTTGAATGTGTTTCAAAGAAGCCCTTGCTGGTTTTTCGCCTGTCTGTCTGTCTATCTGTCTGCCTATCTACCTACCTACCTTGCTGTCTATAATTGAATGACTTAAACGTGAGTGACAGATATGGAATAAATATAAGGTTTTTGGTTTAATATATTTAATATGTATATCTTTTGACACCTTGGCTTAGATTCTGTTTAACATGGGTCCTTCGATTTATTTATTCATTAAACATGTATTTACTGTGTATCAACTATGTGTGGGGCTCTAGGCTGGTGGTTGGGAATATAACAGTGAGGAAAAGCAGGCACAACTCCTGTCCTCATGGAACTTCTAGTTTTATAGGGCAGACAAGCGTTAATCAAATGACTCCAAATAGAGTTGTAAAGCTATGACGAGTTTTTGGTTAGAAAGATACATAGATATTGCTGTGAGAGCCTAGGCAGGCAAATCAGACCTAGGAAGAAGGGCCAGAGAAGGATTTTTCGGGTGTGTTTGAGCTGAGATCTGAAGCGGGAGTTGGCACGGGTGAGGTGGGAAAGAGGCTTCCAGGCAGAGGGAGCAGCTTGGGAAGAATCCCCGTTGCAGGAGAGCACAGAGTGTTGGAGGAACTGAAAGAAGGCCAGTTTGGCTGCAGGGCTGGGAAGGAGGGAACAGAGTCTTCTTGCAGGATTTGGGGCACAATAAAAACTTTAGATGCTATCCTAAAGCAGTGAGAAGCAGTTCAAAGGGTGGGAGGCTGGGAGATGTCAAGTTAACTTTTTTTTTCCCCTCTAAAAGTGCCCTTCATTTGCAGTGTAGAGAATGTCGGAGTGGGCCCCAGCTGATCTGGGGACGCCAGTTAGGAGACGACTGCAGTAGGTAAGGCGAGAGATAACGAGGGAGAACGCAGCTCGGGGCAGGGTGGCAATAGTGACGCTTCATTTACTGCACAAACACTGGCTGAGCATGTCTTTGTGAAGAGGGAAGTAGGGTGTGACATGGCTGCTGCCAGGGAAACAGAGATAAATAGGCACACTTTTTTTTTTTTTTTTTTTGGCTGTGTTGGGTCTTCGTTGCTGCACACGGGCTTTCTCTAGTTGCGGCGAGCGGGGGCTACTCTTCGTTGCGGCACGTGGGCTTCTCATCGCGGTGGCTTCTCTTGTTGCAGAGCACAGGCTCTAGGCGCCCGGGCTTCAATAGTTGTGGCACGTGGTCTCAGTAGTTGTGGCTCATGGGCTTAGCTGCTCCGCGGCATGTGGGATCTTCCCGGACCAGGGCTCAAACCCTTGTCTCCTGCAGTGGCAGGCGTATTCTTAACCACTGCGCCACCAAGGAAGCCCAAGGCACACTTTTGATCTCATGGTAAGAGGCAGTAAGGCAAGTTCAAAACTAATTATAGTAGAAAGAAGAATGTGATGAGAGAGATGAGCCCTGCGCACTAGGAGGGTTATAGCGTGGGAGGAGCTCTTTTACGGTAGAGCGCAGGGAGGCTACATGAGTATCCTGGGATTTGAGGTGGGCGTGGCAGGTCCAGTTAGAGGGAGAAAGAGCATGCCAGGTGGAAGAAACAACCAAGGCCCAGAGGCATGGTATTTTAGAGGAACGATCTGTATTTCAGCCTGGCTGTGGAGGAGAGTTCTTGTTGTAGAAAGGAGTGGAGCCAAAAGAACAAGTTACACGAATCATATCAACCAGATGTCAGCAGGGGGCAGCAGAGAGCTATGGACTGGTGCAGGCTGAGGGAGTTTGGTGAACTGCTATTCTGGGGGAAAGAAGGAAGACAGTGATGGCCAGGGAGGAAGCGTCTCTATCATCAGCCCTCTTCCCCGCAAAGTACATTATGTATCAAACACTCTTCTCAGTAATTTCATACATTAACTCATTTAATTCTCAAGACAAGAGTCCAGGCAGATGTTGCAGTTATCTGCATTTTGCAGAGGAAGAGAATGAGGTACAAAAAAGTTAAGTAACCTGGCCTATGTCACATAGCAGAGACACAGCCTGGATTTCAACCCAGGCAGTCAGGCTCAGAACATTGCTCCTGACACCATATGATGAAGCTTCTCTACATGCTCACGTGGACTCTTCATGCACTTTCTGCAGACCACCACCCGCACTTTCAGTCTGTCACGTACATCGTCAGCTGGAGTTAGACAAAGTCACGAGTTTCCAGGGAGGTAGCTTGTCACCCCAGAGTGTCCCAGGACCTTGGCCATCTTGGCTCTTAATGAATCTTTATGGTCCTCCTGTCCGGGCTAGACCCCTTTGTGGGTCTGTCTGAACTGAACTGTCACCGGGGATGTATAATTTTTCTTCCTGAAGGAGGAGATAGTTTGGTTACTCTTCTTGGTAATTAATGCCGATCCAAAGGAGCTTGATTCAGCTGCAAGAGCTCTGTCTTTTTTCAAGGAATTAAAAAAAAAAAAAAAAAACCCACCTTATTTGCACAGAAGAGCCCTGGTCGAATCTAGGTCATATTTGCCCTGTCCAGTTTGTTTCTCTGGTTTCAAAATGGAGAAGGTCGTTAGGACAGTGTGCCTGTAGCTTCTTGGGAGTGTTTTGATTTTGGCTTCTTTGGTTGTCATCTTAGAGCATTGTTATCCTGTTGGAGTAGGATGTGAGACGAGGCTCAGAGAAGCTGAGATGAATATAGCCTGCTCCACCCCATGCACTGATTCTCCAAAACCCTGCTGACTGATAGGCAATTTGCTTGATAGTTTGGGAATATACAGAAGCCTGATGGAAAATTCTACCTCCAAAGACCCACTGTAATGGTATTAAAACCTTTGTCGGGGGTGGGGTGGGGGGGGTGGGGGGGTTACAGAGTCACCAGGACCCAGTCATACAACGGAGCGTCTTCCACCCTGAGGCGCTTTGGAAACATGAAATGGCAGCAAAATGAAAGCTCCCACTTGAAAAAGGCCAAACCCCAAGACTAAATAAAGGGTTTCTTTGGTTCAGCATAACCCGGGGGAGTAATCAAAGAGTTAACGACACTCCTGAGTACCGAGGAACTTCTGACCAATAGATCAATCTCTGTGGCTCACAGCATTAGCACCATGAACACACAGATTAATTCAGCTGAATATTTTTAGAACTCTAGAGAAAAATCCATCTGGAAGTGTTTTGAGCCGCAGCATAATGCTGTCAGATAAAGTCTGAGAAAGAAGACAGTCTGTTAGGCCTGACTGTCACCACTGGTCGTCACAGACCTGGTACAGTCAACTGTGCCATCGATTCTTTCTCTTGTACTTTTTGTCCTATGCAGTGGGACTGGGGCTGTTGAGGTTTTTTCTTTTCTTTTTCTTTTATTTTATTTTGATTTGTGTCTTTCACCTGAGGAACAAAAAGCTCCCAAATCTAGCACTCACCTGAAAACATAAAATCTGTTCATTAAAAGTCAGTTTTCCTTCACACGGGAAGTACTCAGATTGGGTTTTGACCTCTGTAAGCGCAGTGCGGTTTATAACAAATGGTTTACCCTTGTCTCCCAAATGGGTTAACATGCTCCCCAGAGCCACCCATCTGTGGTCACAGTCTTAGTTCTTCCTCTGACTCAGCACGCTAAATTCAGTGCTGCCACGAGGCGGAGACACTGGCCTTGGAGCCTCACCGCCCGGGCTTGAGCCTTACCACCATCGTGTGATACGGGCAGGCTTGTTCCTGCACTTGGAAAATGGGGAAGAATAATTGCAGACTTACACGGTTATAACAATAGAATAAAATAATTGATATGAACGTGCTTTCAAAATTCCAAAGTTGGGACTATAATATTAGTGCCAAGTTCTTCAGTTTCTACCAAAGGGCGTTACAGATAACATAGACCTTATCAATATTAAGGAAAAGAAGATATGCTCAAATAAAATAGTAATATATTCAGCCATAAATCTGCCTCTGGATTAAGAAAGGAAAGACGTGTGTGTGTGTGTGTCTGTGTGTGTGTGTGTGTGTGTGTGTGTTGGAAGGCTGAAAGTTGTGCCAGGAATGATTTCTTTCAGGGTCAGACTTAGGTCAACCTCAGATATCTTAAGGGACCCCCCACTCCCACTTATTTCAGGCCCCCCCATGCCTCAGGCTGCCCCACCATGCCCTTGTCCCCTTTCTCACCTGTGCTTGCTTGCTCATTGCATGTTTTCAGGTAGCTATTAATCATTCCAGAGTTGGATTAGCCTGGAGGAGATGTGGACCAGAAATTTAGATAAGAGGGGTCTCGGACTGTCTCAGATCAAATCGGTATTAATGGGATTTTTTACATTGTTTTAATTCATGTATTTAATGAGTGTTTATTGAGCATCTGTGGAGAGTCAAGGCCTGTTTTAAATTCCAAAGTAAGAATCACAGATGGTAGAGTGTTTTGTTGGACCTGCACAGGCTTTAAAATTTTCAACTTAGTTGCCAACGCTTAAAATTTGGAATATTTCACATTAAAAAATCAGTGGTTCTCTTTTGCCTTGGGGTGTTATTGTTTTTAAAAATGGAAACATTTTATCAAATTAAATTCTATATGGAGCCTAAATATATGAAACATAAAAATTAGGGGATCTGGTTGACGCTGGCTTTACTGTGTGAGCCCTGACCCTGGGGACCGTCTTGTGATTCCTTGGTGGGTTACGTATTAGCTCAGCCTCCCTAGGATGGGTTTTCAAGCAGAAGGACGTGCGCCTGTAGGGCACAGATGGCCCCTCTAGGGTAGGGGCAGAGGTGCTGAATCCCACGGAGGGTGTTACTGTCCCACAGGAGTGAGAGCCGCAGCATGACCAAGTAAGTGGGGAGGCAGGGACTGACTGAAAATTCAGATTGACAGCATAGTGGCTAGCAAGTGCCACTGACCAGGTAGGTTAGGGAAGGACAGTAGTACAGAGGATAAAACCAGAGGCTTTAGAATCTGGATGGCTGGGTTGGAGGTGGCCATTAGGGAATAACCTTGGGCAAATCTCAGATATAACTGAGGATAATAATAGTACCAACCTCATAGCTGTTGAGAGGTAGCCATAAAGGAGCTATTGCACACAGAGTGCTTAGATCAGCACTTGGCAGGTAGAAAAGGCTTAGTACATGTTAGCTGTCATCAATCAAAACAGGGTCAAAGTAAAGGAGGGCTCCAGCTGAAGCCAGGCTGAGAGGGGTGGGCCCCCTAGACTGACTGCTTCTCCGGTGCTCCTTTTTACTCTTTATGCATTCTTTATGTTATTTAAATAATTGTTTGACAGTTCTTAAGTGGGACGGCCGAGTGATTCTAGGAGAAGACCACTGGTGGGTGAGACCTGTGTTTAAACTGGGAGCCTGCTGGAGTTTCCACGTGGCAGCTGACAATTACATTCCAGGATTATGTGTCTGAGCTCACTGAACCTTAAACTAACACAAATCCCTTTTCAACTTCTAAGCTGTGTACATACCTGTTGAAGAATCTTTTACAGATAAAAAGGAGAGGGGGAGATACTAGGTCATTTCGGCCATTTGGTGCAGACCCTTCCTTGGGGAACCTCTGGCCAGAGTGAAGGTCAGCGGAAGGGATCCTGATGGGTCCATATAGACGTGGCCGGGGCAGGCTGGCTCCACGGATGCTGCAAGAGCTGAGCATTGACTCTGGGACTCTGCAGCAGCTCCTCCTGCAAATGTCCACTGTGGTTTACTTGTGTATTTGGCATTTGATGAAAACCCATATTAAAAATGTTTATGTTTATTTCCTGGCAATGAACATGGTAACTGGAGAGGCAGCCGTAACAGGGAACTTGAAAAGGGATGCCAGCTGTGGCAGAAGCAGGAGTGACCCAAGCTTCCCAGATCCGTCACTGGTAGTTCCCTTCCTGGACAACATCACTTAAAGTAAACCTCTAACATGCCCTCAGCGGAACAAAAACTGTGCCTTGAACAGGCCTCACCCTCATCAGCAGGGCCACTCAAACAGACCTTGGAGGTTTTGCCGCCTCTGATCCCCCAACTCAAATGGTGGACCAAATAAACAGTCCTTTCCCTGAGACATACAGCGAGACACCTCTCTGGTACCTATGGTGTCTTCTGCCTTGTTACATCTCCGGAGATACTTACTGCCTCTAGGAGAGGGCCATGGGTAACTGACTGAACGGCAGGCCCACCTAGCTCTAACCTCAGATCACCCCGCAGCCAAGCGCAGAAGCATAGATCAATTAAAGTTTATGGCTCAGTTTGGACTCTGAGAAATCAATCAAGGCTTGGAGCTGGTGTGTCTCCAATTCAGATGCCTTCAAGGACAAGGCAGGGAACATGAAAGTGTGGCAACAGGTACTGGCAAGAGATGGAGCTTCAGGAACTTCAAAGTGTGCTCTGCCT
Source organism: Globicephala melas (assembly GCF_963455315.2). Taxonomy (NCBI): domain Eukaryota; kingdom Metazoa; phylum Chordata; class Mammalia; order Artiodactyla; family Delphinidae; genus Globicephala; species Globicephala melas. Next base: position 69,349,608 of record NC_083327.1, on the reverse strand, counting down.
CAAGCATTCCTGTTAAAAGCATCTCTAAACTGCCGCGTGGGGCCTTCAGATCCCTTAGTCAGAGGCAGCAGCAGAGCACCAGGAGAAACTAGAATATTATCTGGCTTCCATATAGAGCTCCCGCTCTGATCCCAGAGCAGGCTGAGCCTGAAGCTAAGTGCTAGCCCCCTCCCACCCGCTGCCCCAGCAGGGAGGTGACTTCAGGCCACAGTGGGATTTTGGTAACTTTCTCCTTCTAAGGTGGTGATGCCTGATTGCAATGTGTTGTGTTGGTCCCTGCAAGGCATTTTAAAAAAGGACATGTAAGGAAAGTCTAAACTTACTTGAGCAGCTCTCATGGGAGAATTCCAGGCCTCATGAAACCATTTGAGGGAGGGGTTTTTCCCACCTCTGCCGTCATCCAACGGGATGGCAATGTGAGGGCTGGACAGGGCATTCTCTGTGGCCCTCGGAAGATCACCCCAGGACTGTGGTGTCTCCATGTGGTTGAGGACTAGAGCAGCTGGAGAATGTGAGGTCATAACACAGAGTTTTCATCCAGGACTCTGTATAGTTTCCCTCTTTAATCGCTTCTTGAAGCAATTTATAATGACCATCCTCCACTCTCCAAAATAATCCACTAAATTCATTTTGCTCTGAGAATCTGTGAGCAGAAGAAACTCCAGGCATCCAGGAGTTTGCTGGTTTTAGGGGGCTCTCTGTCCCTAGGATGATGAAAAGGGCCTGAGTCCAACGAGCCTCAGCAGAGCATTGTATATCCTGTCTCAGTGTGACGAGGGGAAGACATTGGATCCTCTAATCATCAAAATAGTAGCCATAGAGCAGCAACACCTATAATCATAATTGCACAGTAAAGGAGAAATTGAATCAGTTTTTTTGTTTGTTTGGTTTGGTTTTATTTATGGTACGCGGGCCTCTCACTGTTGTGGCCTCTCCCGTTGTGGAGCACAGGCTCTGGACGCGCAGGCTCAGCGGCCATGGCTCACGGGCCCAGCCGCTCCGCGGCATGTGGGATCTTCCCGCACCGGGGCACGAACCCGTGTCCCCTGCATCGGCAGGCGGACTCTCAACCACTGCGCCACCAGGGAAGCCCTGAATCCGTTTTAATACACACTGCATCGTGAGGGAATGCATGAATGACTGGCTATCCCACATGTATCAGTTAATAAGTTAGCCATTTCATTGGACAAATTAAAATTAGCCTATGTTGAAAGAGTCAGATTGACTCCTTTAACCAATATGGACTGACTCTGTTTTGGATTTACCTGGAAGATCCTTTTGGATTAAAGGAAATTCAGGTGACAGGACCTATGAGCTTCTCTTTGAAATCCTTTAAACCTCTGCCCAATCTGTACAGACCATTCTGATGAATGTAAAAATCCATTCTTCTGAGGATAGGCGGTAGTGAAATTATCTTTGAAGGGAGATTTGCACGGATGCAGACGTCCTTCAAAGGAAAATCAAGTGAAGACTCAGAGCTGACCTATTGCCTCTGGCTGCTCTTTCCACTTTATAACTAGCAGGTTTTGGTATTGTCTCACCTTTTCTTTCAAAACAAAGGAGTGAAGCAAGCTCCGACATCCCCGCCTCTCCCGGCAGAACACTGTGATTTCTCCGTGCGCTGGAGGAGTGACTGTTAGCGGCAACACGGGGTTCACTTCTCACTGGTCTGTGCTGTGCTCTCTCAATCCCAGGCCGCGTCCAGATGCTGCCACAGGCGGTGTGTCTCCTCCACGCGCTGCTTGAGAACGGACACACCGTGTACGTGCACTGCAACGCCGGGGTGGGCCGCTCCACCGCCGCCATCTGCGGCTGGCTCCAGTACGTGCTGGGCTGGAATCGCAGGAAGGTGCAGTACTTCCTCGTGGCCAAAAGGCCGGCTGTGTACATTGATGAAGACGCCTTGGCCCGGGCAGAGGAGGACTTTTATCAGAAATTTGGGAAGGTCCGGTCTTCTATATGCGATGTATAGGTGATGGATCTGCCTCCCCTCCCTCCCGGTTTCCTGACGAAGCCTGGAGTGATGCTTGTAAATGACCTAGAAACCAAGAATCTTCCTCAACTGCAAAGACGAGTCTCGGCTTCTCCCCTGACCTGCCTTCTTTAGTCTGGCATTGACTTTTGGTTACGCTCTGGTTGAGCTGTATCTTTTTTGGAATATTTTACAAAAGAAGCTGTAATTGACACACAAGAAAAGTCCACAAGCAGCTGGACTGTGCAGTGTGGTTCTGGCATCAGACAGAAAGTGAATGGGTGCAGTTCCGTGCCTGCAGGCGGCGCGGCCCCTGCAGCATGGTGGCTGCCTTGCGGTACTGTGAATGCACGACTGCCCTTGCTTGTTGCGTTGTGACTTGGCTTGCGGAAGAAAAGGTTGGGAGTTACGTAGATGGCATCACTGTGTGTGTCCATGCACACACAAACACACACATGCACACACACACACACGTACATACACGCTCAGCTTTTCTGCTGAACTGAGATGGAATTATAAAGTAAAAGAGTTGGTCATTTGACCAAAGAAGGGAATAAGTGTGGGCGGGAGCCTAGGCTATGATAAAGTAAGAGCCTCGTATGACCCAAAGTGATGACTTTCTAGACTTTTTTTTTTTTTGCATTCTGCTTCATGGTTGTTAACATGTGTTCCAAGGCCTCGCCTTCCTTCTCTACCCACAGCCCTGTGTGACAGCCTCAGTAGCATTATTACCTCTATTTGTTTTAGCTGAGGCTCCGGAAGCAGAGGGAGCGTGCCCAAGGTCTCATGGCTGGTGAGGGACAAGCTGGAGTTTATCACCGGGTTTATTTGACTCAGTGCTTTTTCAACACAACCTGTGGTTTTGCCAGCACAAAGGTCAGTCTCTGTCAGAGGAAGGTCGATTTTTTTGCAGCAGTTTTTACAGTAAGAAATGGAACAGCGTTCTGATCAGTTGCCATAGAATTCAGGAAAGTAGTTATCCTAATTTAAACCATGGGGGCTGTCTCAAGGCCAGAGTGGCCTGAGCCATACATAGCTCACAAGAGGAGCTGTATTCCCAAAAGAGCCCCAAGTGCCAAAGTCCACAGACAATTGTTCCACAGTTTAGGAGGGATCCACAGTTTAGGAGTGATAACATAGGCGTTATCCCTCAGTTTAATACAAAACACAGTTACTGTGCCTCCAGACTATGCAACTCACTATCCTGGGTTCTATAGGAAATATAAAGATTAATAAGATGTTGTCTTCAAAAAGCTCATAGCCTAGAAAAAGCCCTGTGTTCAACCAGGTGCACTGCAGGGTTGAACTAGTAATGACTTGCTGGAATGCGGAAGGGGAAGTAACTTTTATTGGGTACTTCTCATGTGCTAGATGCTTTAAATCTTATTTAATGTAATCTTCACAGTACCTTATGAGGGAGATTTTATTTTCTCCATCATATAGATGAGGAAACTAAGACTCAGAGAGATTAAATCAACTGTCCTCTATCACATGGTGAATAAACAGATGAAATAAGATACAAAACTAGGTTTGTCTGACTCAAAGCCGATACTTTTTCTGTTAAACTAAAATGCTTATTTATTTTTCTCCTCCTCCTTTTCTTCCATAAACATTTATTGATAGATATGAGAGACTCTGATTTAGGAAGTATGGGGAAAAGCAGGACGGAAGGTAAGTCCCAGTGGAGTTCAGAGGAGGGAGAGGCATCTTATAACTGGGACTCAAAGGCGATGGCATTTAATTTGGGCAGAGAAGGCTAGACAGTACACGTGTATCCTACAGTTTTACAAAGTCAGATTTATAAGCCAGGATTAAGTAATGTGAAGTCTAGTTCTCTTGCTAAAAATAAGTAGAAATAACTATGGTATTCGAGTAACCCATAGTCATAATGTGTTATGTAAAATTTAATCTTAAAAATGGAATATTTCTAACTAATTACATAAATGTGTGTGTGTGAGAGTTTCTTGAATGTCTACGAAGTCCAGCTACGTAACCTCCACCATAGAAAGACTTTTTTGGGGTGGATTTTCCCCTTTTTTGCTTTGATAGACAAAATCAGTTTAGGGCTATTGAAAATGTTTTGGAAAAACTTCTCATCCCCAGTGAATGGAATGTCCAATGTATTTCAAAATCACCTGGAACTTTTGCTAAATAAAAGCATTAAAAATGACATCTGTGTACAGGATTTTTTTTAAATGTTGTTAGTTTAGTCTGAAATCCAGAAGAACAAACTGTGTTTCCTTATTTGTCAAAAGAGGCATTTGGCTGAGCTAAATTGTTTTTTCCTTATCGCTCTCATTAGCTGATCAAAACTGGCAGTTACAGGACAAAAGAAAGTCAAAGGTGAGGCCACCACAGAGAAGTGAGGATGGAAAGCTCAAGGGTGTGTCAGAGAAAATCAAAGCAGATGTTGTGCCATTAGCTGCTTGTCACTGGCATTAACAAAACTTTCCAGTCACAGATTTTTCAAAGAACAACATAAGATCTCACTCAGGGTAAAGAGATATCCCAATAAGTTTACTTTCTTTGAGACTTGAAACATTATCCTTCAATTATTTTGTGTGCTAATGTTAGGAAAAATTTAAGAAAAGAAACACTCTTTTGACCAACATTAAGGTGTGGGTGAAAACCACTTGGCTTGGCCTAAGAAATAATGATGAAAAAATGTGGTTAGGACTTTGGAACCTATAAAGAAGTAATGAAAGGAAACATTGAGGACGAGCTAGCTAGGAAATGAGAACTTCCACACATGAAAGAATACTGAATAGCTAAACGTAGAGTCAGTTTGATCAAAAGTTAAAACTGAAAGTATCTTTAGAGATAATCTGTTTAATTCCTTTATTTTATAGAGGAGCAAACTAAGTCTCAGAGACCTCAGATGGGTCTTCCTGCCGCAAAAAGCTTTAGTTGAGGGAGGTGGAAAGGGATGAGCTAGGTAGATAGGTCAGGAGATTTATTGCGGTATTGAGGGGTCATAGGAAAGTTCATGGGAGTGAGAGCAGACAGTATTGTTAGTGGGGAAGAGTTGGTGGGAAGATTAATGGAAACTAGAGTAAGTGGAAGAAAAGTGGCTAAAATGAGAAAAAGCAAAGGGCAGCGAAATTTCCAAAAGAAGACAAAGCAGGTGGTTCCTTTCATAACGATACTATTGGGGGGATTGAAAAGGAAGATGTGCATGTAGAAACAGGCATTTAGGGTCAAGTTTGTGTTCCCAGGATAGAGGGTCATGCTAAGTATCCATCTATAATACTTCTCTTTGGGACTAGATCACAGTAGGAAAAGGGACCAGTTTGATGTAATGTGCTGACCAAATAGAGGGGAGGGATGCACAGAGGTTTATTACCTGCTGGGAAAAAGAGAAAATCTGATAGGAGATGGGACTAAGAATAAAATGGGAAGGACTGATGAATCTACCTCTCATTACAACAATAATAATGGCAATAATAATAAAGGGAAAAAGAAGAACAACAATAACAACTTTGTTCTTTCCTTCCCCAATTACTCCAGCACTCTTTCCCAACTCGTTTAATGGAAATATGCTTCCAGAGTCTCAGGTTCAAACCTCAGAGACATTCTTAACTCCATTCTTTCTTTCAAACATCACATTTAATCCATCAGGAAAACCTATCACCTCTCCTGTTAAAATATCTACAGCCTGACTATGTTTTACCTGTTCCCCCGAACCACCCTAGGTAGAGCCACCATGATCTCTAGACTGGACCTCAGAAACAGCCTCCTACCTGGTCTGCCTGTGTCTTGCCTTCCCTCTCCCTCTGCCTCTACTATTCTCATACAGTGGCCAGGGTGATCCTCTAAAAATGTATGTCAGATCATATCATTCCCATGTTCAAAACCTCCAGAGTCTTGCCATGTCGCTCAAAATAAAAGCCAAAGACCTCTAAGAACTTACACAACCTGGTACCCTGTTATGTCTCTGACCTTACCTCCTACTGCTTTCCACCTCCCTCTGCTCTCCCCACACTGGCCTTCTTGCTCTTTGCCTATTCCAGAAAGGCTCCTATTTCAGGGCACTCGCACTTGCTCTTCTCTCTGCCTGGAATGGTCTTTTTCCAGGCGAGCACATGCCTCACTCCCATCCCTCCTCCAGGGATGCCTCTCTGGACCACCTTACTGAAAACTGCCGCACCCAATCCCAGACCTCCCTCTCCTCATTCTCTGCTTCATTTCTCTTCATGGAACTTACTACTGGCCAGTACATCACATAATCTGCTTATTTGTTTTATTCTCTACATCCTCTCACTACAAATGTAAAAATCATAAAGGCCAAAATTTGTATTTGTTTTATTTGGTGATGTACTTACAGCGCCTGTAATGGAGCTTGGCATGTAGCTCAATGAGTCAAGGCCAAGAATAACTAGTAACTATTGAGAGCATGTATGGTCCATGTACTTTTCTCCAAGTGCTTTACCTATACTTGGAAGCTTATTTAATCTTCCCAGCAAATCCTACGAGGTAAATATTATTATTATCCCTATTTGACAGATAAGAAAGCACAAAGAAAATGTGACCTTATTCTAAGGCAAATAGGACAGTTTCACTCCTGGTTTGGTGGAGAAGCGCCTATATGAATTCTGGGCACACCACATGTATTAGTTTGTTAGGGCCTTCATAAAAATGTACTACAAACTGAGTAGCTTAAACAACAGAAATGTACTCTTTTCAGTTCTGGAGGCTAGAAGTCCAAGATAATGTATCAGAGGGTTGGTTCCTTCTGAGGGAGAATCTGCTCCAGGTCTCTCACCTGGTTTCTGTGATTTGCTAGCAATCTTTGGCAGTCCTTGGTTTGTGGAAGCATCACCCCAACCTCTGCCTTCACCTCCACATGGTATTCTCCCTCTGTGTGTCTGTGTCCAAATTCCCCCTTCTTATGAGGACTGGTATAGTCACATTGGATTAGGGGCCCACCCTACTCCAGTATGACCTTGTCTTAACTAGTTACACTGCAGAGACCTTATTTCTGAATAAGGTCGTATTCTGAGGTGCTGGAGGTTAGGACTTCAACATATGAATTTTGGTGAGGATGCAGTTCAAACCATAACACTACAGAAAACAGCTTCCAGTAGACTATGGTGAACGAAAAACCAGGCAGGTTGGAGAAGAGTGGAAATGAGGAAGAAGGGATCAGAATGGACTGAGTTTCCTGTTTTTACCGGTTTAGCCTGATGTCAGGCCACAGTCACAGTAAAACACTTGACAGGAAACACTCTCCTCCTTGGTTCAGGAACCCAGAGTTGAGTAAAATTAAGTATTTCCCTGATAATAGAGATGAGTTCAGGAAAAATATGTGACTTAACACGGGCCCCTGGGGGGCAAAGCATTTCTCGGGGCTTCTGGGTAAAGTTTTCTCCCTCTTGAGAAAGAACTACAGGAAGAGATGCTCTTTCTTCCTTTGGCGGTTGTTTTGTATAGATATGTGATCCAGACTAGTGGAACCATCTTCCTACCAGCCTGAGAATAACACAAAAGGAGAGAAAAGAGAAATGGTGAAGCTGGAGCTACTAGATAGGTTAACCTGAAGTCTTCCCAACTTCTTGACTTCAGTTGTGTGTGACGACTTATTTGTGTATAAACCAGAGAGTTGGGTTTTCTATTGCTTACAGCTGAAGGCATTGTATTTGGTTCATTACCGATATATAAGTTCTAGTTTTATGAAAAAAAATATTTTTGTCATAACTTGTGGCATTAAAATGTATTCTGATTTCTGATGTCACTTAAACGGCTTATGTTTTAGATTTGCTGCTACTGGGATATTGCCCGATAGCAGTGTTTTCACTACCGGGTTTCAGATGGTAGTTCTTAAAAGGAAGATGGAAGCTCTTAAATGATGATCTGCAAATGAAAATGTTACAGAGAAAAGTCGTTTGTGATGAATTTCTTAGACTTAGAACATTTTTCTATTTGTGATTTCCAGTTATTGTCCTTTGAGTAGTGGTTCTTACCTAGCTAACTGAAAGCCAACCCAAAATGAAAGATATTGAAAACTCACCATTTTTCTTGACAATAAATAAATATACTCCACAGAATTACACCTTCAGATAGTCTCCACGCCTTATGTGAGCCAGGTAATCTTAATATCTAGCCAAGTAGATGATGAAAAATTAAACGGACTTGGGCTGACTTGAAGTTTATCACTTCTTTTACCTACCTTTAGACATAAATTATACTGAGTATAAAGTTTTTTTTTTTAAAGAAGAAAAGAAACAAAAGGAAAAAGTAGCATGTAAAGGAAGAAGCAGTAAAAATAATGGACTTTCACAAATGGAATCATTAGCCCCTTAATATATGAATTGGGTTTTCACATTTTAAAAGCAGAATTTTCAAGTAGGTAATTTAGATGAGGGAAACTTTAAAATATGATTCATATGACAATGTTCAGTGTTTCTAGTTGTATACTTACACTGTAAACTTGGACCAAGTTTTTAATCTAATAAAACTTATATTCAAAACCCTAACACAAAACACATTCAAAACTTTCCTTGGTTGAATTATTAGCTATTATTATTATGTGAGATCATTTAGAGTTTGGTAAAAATGTATTTGTGTGTTTCATATTATTAGTCTTCTACTGAGCAGCTCTTTTATTACCTTCTAAAGATGTCCCATTAGTCTAGTTTGTTTTTCTTTGATTCCTTAGCATTAATTTAGTGTCAACATAAAATATGTGGTTAGTTTACATGATAGTAGGCATGGACTAGCTCTGGGCTCCTGTAGCTAGAGGATATAGAATATCTAAGAATATGTCCAATGGGGGAAAAGCTTTAAGCTCAAATATGATCTGGAAGTTATCATTTGGCCCAAAGGACAGAAACCCAAGAAGAAAATCCAGAGACAGCTGAAAGAATAGCCGGAGGCAGACAGAAAATGTTGGGCCATTCAAGTAACAGGCAGGATGAATTCCTGTACTATAGTTGTATCAGGCATTATACCAATATTACTAAAGGAGTACTACTTAGCATTCAGTGGATAAGAATGAACTATAAATAATTAGTATTAAATGATCTGGCCTAAAATCAAAGTGGTATGGATTACAAAAAAATTCAGAAGAAACTGGACAGTGAAAGAGTAAAGAGCTGGACCTAGCACAGAACAGAACAGATAATTGTCATTGTCACACCTATCAAGGCTTTCATCAATTTCTAGTGAGAGAAAACTCAGAACTCACTGAATAAAATTTAGTTTGCTGTATATAATTATTTAAGAAATTGGAATATATTTTTCATTTAATAGAGATCCTTATTGTTGCTTTCTTAAAGTTAAATGACAAATCCAAAGATGGATTTATGGTCCAGATAATTGCAGTGAAGATTTTGTACCAACTGTGGACAAACAAGATAAGTATCCTCCATTTCTTATAGAATGGTATTCAAAGTTTACGTCTGCCCAGCACCTCACGTGCTTCGGGGACTTAAGCCATTTCTGTTTATTATGATTACTGATATATTTGAACTTGTTTCTATTGTTTAGTTTTTATTTTAAAATCTTTCTGCTTTTTCTATGCCTTATTTTCACCTTTCTTGCTTTTAGTTTTGACTTTAATTATTTCCTCTTCCTTAAAGGAAAGAACATTAATGTTGACCTACAGCCACTTGTGTTTATCCCTCCTTCCTGTTGACATTATTACAATTATAATTGTTTTAGATATACTTTCTTTTTTCCTTTTTATATTCCTCTTTTTTAATTGTTAGGGAGGGCAAAGCAAATGTTGGTGAGGACGTACTCTTTTATCGCCAGACTTATATTACCACCCCATCTCATTTTTGCCTTTCTATATCTCCCAACTTCCATTATATTTGAGAACTTTAAGCTCAGTGAGTCTCAAGGTTCCAATGAGCACATTATTGCTCATCTTCCTGCAGTACGACACCTCCTCATTCGGTGATGAAATGTCTTATCTGCTGGTCATCCTTCTTAACTTTTCTATTCATTGTTGCAGGTGGATTTCTATCCTCAAATTTTATGTTGTAATTTCCATTCAGATATCTGGAGGGATAGCATGTTTGCCATTTTAAATCAGAATTTTCTCAATCATCATCTATACCAGTGACACCCAAATCGCAATTCTAAAGCTCTTTCTTGAGTGCCAGGCCCATATATCACTTTTTTTTTCTGAACATTTTTATTTGGACATCTCCCAGGATAGCTTTCAAATTCAACATGCCACAAAACGAAGTTTTCTTTCTTTTGCTGAACTTCCCACATTTTCTCCTTTGGGCAAACAGTGACATCTTCCCCCAAATTGCTCAAGTCTGAAGATTGAATGTCATTTTTGCCATTTTCCTCCCATTCACCATCCCTGTAATCACTCAGCAAGTTCTTTCACTTATACCTCCTAAATATCTCGTAAGTGTGTCCACTCCCAATGATCAGCTCTGCTATAGATTATTAAAACATTCTGAGTTATCTTCCTACTGTTATTCTTACCCCTTTCCAGACCATTCTTTATGTGGCTACCGGAGAAACCCTTCTAAAATTCAAATATGATACTGTCTCTTCCTTGCTCAGCGTTTCTCAATGTCTCCTCATCGTTCTAGGGAAAAAGTTAAAAAGTTCTTATTGGGACATATAAGGCCTCTTATGATCCAGACCATGTCTTTCTCTCCAGTCTCTCTTGTCACTCGTGTAACTATCCTCCAAGAGTACACTCCAGTCACAGTGAATTACTTCAATGTTCTATGAACTTTTTTACCCTCTGGTTTTTGCACATACTCTTTCCTCTGCCTGGAACCCTCTTGCCTCCCATCTATGTCTGGCCTGTCCTTTGTTCTCCAAGGTCACCCTCTCTGAGATGTCTTCGTGGGTCCTCAAGGTTGCTCCTCCCAGGCATCTTCATAGGACCCACGTTTGCTGCTCTTCAAGCACTTAACACACTGCACTCTAACATCTTTAGGTAGGAATTGTAAATAGTGTTTATCAACACAGGCTTTTGCACATTCTCAGATATCATTTAAGCCAAATACTTCTTTGGCTTCTGTGCTCAGATCTGATGTATATTTTAACCTAAGAGAAATATGAAGAAAACATTTCAGAATAACTCTTTTTCATGTAAGTTAATGATTGGGTAATTTATTGAAAAGTACTGTCAGAGGCTTCCTTTTGTTGCATTTTGCTTAATATCCATTTCTATATATACCACTAGTGTTTAATGGTATTAAATCATAACAAATATATATCAGCAGCAGAAAGCCATGATTCTATAAAATTTTATATTGCATTTTCAACCCAATCTCTTGCTGAAAATTGCATTTATTCAATCCCCCTTTGGTTTGCCATCATAGGCTAATACTGATGGCATTCAAAAAAGAACAGCCTTGTGAAATACATCACTAAGTATACTAAGAATATTATTGATTGTATTGCACTGCACAGTATTCTCACAGTGAGTGATCTCATGGAAGAAATTTCCTCTGGCCAAGGAATTAGGCACAGTTTTTGTTTTCTTGAGCAATAAAAAATACTTCATGCAAGTGTGAAGCTTACAAATAACTGTTTTCCTCTTCTCAGTAACAATTAGGATTATGTAGTACAAATTTCTTGAATTAAATTTACTCCATGGTGTACCTTGTTTTTCTACCCATTTTTACTCCATTGCCTCATCTTTCTTACTTACTTAAAATTTTATTTTCATTTTGCTATATTGTTTGATTCATTATAAGTGTCATATTTAATTCCTTTTGGAGAAAGAGGTATAAATAAATACACAAATAAAATAGTTGCCATGTTAAAACACTTGCTCAATAAAGAATGAATATGACTACTATTTGTGTAAATGTCAAAAAGTGGTGAAATGTCATGAAATGTCATATATGTTTCAGGATAAAATTCCATATTTTGGAAATGATACTCTAAAATTAGCATCATCCTTTATACTTTGCCTCATGGACACAAATATCAGATGATTGTCTCAAACCCACAGATTGTCTTCCTGCCTATGTGTTGATTTGATTGATAGATGCATTCTTATGATTAAGCAAGGATGAACTAGAATTCAGGTCATCATCATAAGTTTCCTGTATGTCTAAAACTTTACAGAGGGAGGGATGTGTTTTTGTGTTTTTCTTTTCTTTTTCTGATTAATCCAACAAATTGCCTCATCTCCATAATTTCATTTATAATCAATGGAGTAAATAATCAGATGTGAACACCTGTTTTTCCTCTATACATTCTGTTGAGCATAGAAACAGCTGCAGCAACTTGCCTTATCAGGACCGGGTGGGGTAACGCCAGGCTTTCCAGGCAGGGTGGGCTGGGAACTACTCGCAGCCTCGGCTCTGAATTAATTCCGCTACCTGGGCGGTAGCACCAGAACCCTCCATGTGGTTCGGGCTTTTCTCGGGACGCTGTCAGCCCCGCCTACCCACCTCTCAGCTCCAGCGCTGTTGGCTGCACAGCTTCCAGATGTCCGCTCCTTTGGTGAGATGGAGCCGGGAGACGCCTGCCTCAGCTCTTTGCCTGGGTGGGCAAGTCAGGCTCTAGGGTCAGCAGAAATCCTCGTTTGAGGGTCCCACCGAGTTCCCTGGTTAGAGCGCTGCAGCTGAGTGGAGTGGCTTCTTGGGAATACTGCTCAGGTGCTGCAGAAAGCCTTCTTGGAATCTAACATGTTATCACTTTGGGACCATTGGCCAGCTGCTCCTGACTTGGCTACATGAAGCCTCAGACTGTCCCAGTCTCTGAACTGAAGAGAACCAACACTATTAGCATATCTCTCACCACCATAAATGCAAGCTTTGTCCTGTGACACATGTACCTTCAGCTGACTTTTGAAAGCCTGCTATTTTGGAGGTCATAATTTTGACTGATGGGCCTATAATTAGTATTTCAGGGAAGAGTATCAGGAGGACATCTACAAATCCCAGACTGGCATGTGCAAGTTCTGAGGAATGGTGGAGTAATCCAATGTATCTGGGTGACCTTTGGAGATAGCTGAGACAGAGCTACAACAGGGCAGTGGCTAACACACAACTCAGAGCCCATCTTCTCCAGCCGTGTGGCTGACAGGGTCATGTTGCTCCGGCCAGCCAGGCCTGAGCCTCTGAGGTGGGAGAGCCGAATTCAGGACATTGGACCACCAGAGAACTCCCGGCCCTATGTAATATCAATTGGCGAGAGCTCTCCCAGAGATCTCCATCTCAACGCGAAGACCCAGCTCCACTCAACAACCAACAAGCTATAGTGCTGGACACCCTATGCCAAACAACTAGTGAGACAGGAACACAACACCACCCATTAGCAGAGAGGCTGCATAAAATCATACTAAGTTCATAGACACCCCAAAACACACCACCGGACATGGTCCTGCACACCAGAAAGACAAGATCCAGCCTCATCCACCAGAGCACAGGCACCAGTCCCCTCCACCAGGAAGCCTGTACAACCCACTGAACCAAACTTAGCCACTGGGGGCACACACCAAAAACAACAGGAACTATGAACCTGCAGCCTGCAAAACGAAACCCCAAACACATTAAGTTAAGCAAAATGAGAAGACAGAGAAATACACAGTAGATGAAGGAGCAAGGTAAAAACCCACCAGACCAAAACAAATGAAGAGGAAGTAGGTAGTCTCCCTGAAAAAGAATTCAGAGTAATGATAGTAAAGATGATCCAAAATCTTGAAAATAGAATGGAGAAAATACAAGAAACATTTAACAAGGACCTAGAAGAACTAAAGAGCAAACAGACAATGATGAACAACATAATAAATGAAATTAAAAATTCTCTGGAAGGAATCAGCAGGAGAATAACTGAGGCAGAAGAGGGATAAGTGACCTGGAAGATAAAATAGTGGAAATAACTGCCGCAGAGCAGAATAAAGAAAAAAGAATGAAAAGAAATGAGGACAGTCTCACAGACCTCAGGGACAACATTAAATGCACCAACATTCTAATTATAGGGGTCCCAGAAGAAGAAGAGAAAAAGAGAGTGAGAAAATATTTGAAGAGATTAGAGTTGAAAACTTCCCTAATATGGGAAAGGAAATAGTCAATCAAGTCCAGGAAGCACAGAGAGTTCCATACAGGATAAATCCAAGGAGAAACACGCCAAGACACATATTAATCACACTATCAAAAATTAAATACAAAGAAAAAATATTAAAAGCAGCAAGAGAAAAAAAAACAAATAACATACAAGGGAATCCCCATAAGGTTAACAGCTGATCTTTCAGCAGAAACTCTGCAAGCCAGAAGGGAGTGGCAGGACATATTTAAAGTGAGGAAAGGGAAAAACCTACAACCAAGATTACTCTACCCAGCAAGGATCTCATTCAAATTTGACAGAGAAATTAAAACCTTTACAGACAAGCAAAAGCTTAGAGAATTCAGCACCACCAAACGAGCTTTACAACAAATGCTAAAGGAACTTCTCTAGGCAGGAAACACAAGAGAAGGAAAAGACCTACAATAACAATTAAGGCCTACAATTAAGAAAATGTTAATAGGAACATACATATCAATAATTACCTTAAATGTAAATGGATTAAATTCTCCAACCAAAAGACATAGGCTTGCTGAATGGATACAAAAACAAGACCCATGTATATGCAGTATACAAGAGACCCACTTCAGACCAAGGGACACATACAGATGGAAAGTGAGGGGCTGGAAAAAGATATCCCATGCAAATTGAAATCAAAAGAAAGCTAGGGTAGCAATTCTCATATCAGACAAAACAGATTTTAAAATAAACACTCTTACAAGAGACAAAGAAGGGCACTACATAATGATCAAGGGCTCAATCCAAGAAGAAGATCTAACAATTATTAATATTTATGCACCCAACATAGGAGTATCTCAATGCTAAAAGCCATAAAAGGGGAAATCGACAGTAACACAATCATTGTAGGGGACTTTAACACCCCACTTTCACCAAAGGACAGATCATCCAAAAGGAAAATAAATAAGGAAACACAAGCTTTAAATGACACATTAAACAAGATGGACTTAATTGATATTTACAGAACATTCCATCCATAAAGAACAGAATATGCTTTCTTTTCAAGTGCTCATGGAACTTTCTCCAGGATAGATCATATCTTGGGTCACAAATCAAGCCTTGGTAAATTTAAGAAAATTGAAATTGTATCAGGTATCTTTTCCAACCACAACACTATAAGTCTAGATGTCAGTTATACGAAAAAAAACTGTAAAAAATACAAACACATGGAGGCTAAACAATACACTACTAAATAACCAAGAGATCACTAAGGAAATCAGGAAGAAATCAAAAAATACCTAGAAACATATGACAATGAAAACACAATGACCCAAAACCTATGGGATGCAGCAAAAGCAGTTCTAAGAGGGATGGTTGTAGCAATACAGTCCTACCTCAAGAAACAAGAGAAATCTCAAATAAACAACCTAACCTTATACCTAAAGCAATTACAGAAAGAAGAACAGAAAAACCCCAAAGTTAGCAGAAGGAAAGAAATCATAAAGATCAGATCAGAAATAAATGAAAAAGAAATGAAGGAAACAATAGCAAAGATCAGTAAAACTAAAAGCTGGTTCCTTGAGAAGATAACTAAAATTGATAAACCATTAGCCAGACTCATCAAGAAAAAAAGGGAGAAGACTCAAATCGATAGATTTAGAAATGAAAAAGGAGAAGTAACAACTGACACTGAAGAAATACAAAGGATCATGAGAGATTATTACAAGAACTCTATGCCAGTAAAATGGACAACCTTGAAGAAATGGACGAATTCTTAGAAAAACACAACTTTCCGAGGCTGAACCAGGAGAAATAGAAAATATAAACAGACCAGTCACAAGCACTGAAATTGAAACTGTGATTAAAAATCTTCCAACTAACAAAAGCCCAGGACCAGATGGCTTCACAGGCGAATTCTTAGAAACATTTAGAGAAGAGCTAACACCTATCCTTCTCAAACTCTTCCAAAATAAAGCAGAGGGAGGAACACTCCCAAACTCATTCTACGAGGCCACCATCACCCTGATACCAAAACCAGACAAAGATGTCACAAAAAAAAAGAAAACTATAGGCCAATATCACTGATGAACATAGATGCAAAAATCCTTAACAAAATACTAGCAAACAGAATCCAACAGCACATTAAAAGGATCATACTCCCTGATCAACTGGGGTTTATCCCAGGAATGCAAGGATTCTTCAGTACATGCAAATCAATCAATGAAATAAACCATATTAACAAATTGAAGGAGAAAAACCATATGGTCATTTCAATAGATGCAGAAAAAGCTTTCAACAAAATTCAACACCGATTTATGATAGAAACCCTCCAGAAAGTAGGCATAGAGGGAACTTACCTCAACATAATAAAGGCCATATATGACAAACCCACAGCCAACATCGTTCTCAGTGGTGAAAAACTGAAACCTTTTCCACTAAGATCAGGAACAAGACAAAATTGCCCACTCTCACCACTATTATTCAACATAGTTTTGGAAGTTTTAGCCACAGCAATCAGACAAGAAAAAGAAATAAAAGGAATCCAAATTGGAAAAGAAGAAGTAAAACTGTCACTGTTTGCAGATGACATGGTACTATACTTAGAGAATCCTAAAAAAGCTACCAGAAAACCTCTAGAGCTAATCAATGAATTTGGTAAAGTTGCAGGATACAAAATTAATGCAGAGAAATCTCTTGCATTCCTATACACTAATGATGAAAAATCTGAAAGAGAAATTAAGGAAACACTCCTATTTACCATTGCAACAACAAAGAATAAAATACCTAGGAATAAACCTACCTAAGGAGGCAAAAGACCTGTATGCAGAAAAGTATAAGACACTGATGAAAGAAATTAAAGATGATACAAACAGATGGAGAGATATACCATGTTCTTGAATTGGAAGAATCAACATTATGAAAATGACTCTACTACCCAAAGCAATATACAGATTCAGTGCAATACCTATCAAACTACCAATGACATTTTTCACAGAACTAGAAAAAACTAGATCTTTTTGAACTAGTAATTTGTATGCAAACACAAAAGCCCCCAAATAGCCAAAGCAATCTTGAGAAAGAAAAGCAGAGCTGGAGGAATCAGGCTCCATGACTTCAGACTGTACTACAAAGCTACAGTAATCAAGACAGTATGGTACTGGCACAAAAACAGAAATATAGATCAATGGAACAGGATAGAAAGCCCAGAGATAAACCCACGCACATATGGTCACCTTATATTTGATAAAGGAGACAAGAATATACAATAGAGAAAAGATAGCCTCTTCCATAAGTGGTGCTGAGAAAACTGGACAGCTACATGTAAAAGAATGAAATTAGAATATTCCCTAACACCATACACAAAAATAAACTCAAAATGGATTAAAGACCTAAATGTAAGGCCAGACACTATAAAACTCTTAGAGGAAAACATAGGCAGAACACTCTATGACATAAATCACAGCAAGATCCTTTTTGACCCACCTCCTAGAGGAATGGAAATAAAAATAAACAAATGGGACCTAATGAAACTTAAAAGCTTTTGGAGCTTTTAAGCAAAGGAGACCATAAACAAGACGAAAAGACAACCCTCAGAATGGGAGAAAATATTTGCAAACGAAGCAACTAAAAGGATTAATCTCCAAAATATACAAGCAGCTCATGCAGCTCAATATCAAAAAGACAAACAACCCAGTCCAAAAATGGGCAGAAGACCTAAGTACACATTTCTCCAAAGAAGACATACAGATGGCCAAGAGGCACATGAAAAGTTGCTCAACATCACCAATTGTTAGAGAAATGCAAATCAAAACTACAATGAGGTATCACCTCACACCAGTTAGAATGGGCATCATCAGAAAATCTACAAACAATAAATGCTGGAGAGGGTGTGGAGAAAAGGGAACCCTCTTGCACTGTTAGTGGGAATGTAAACTGATACAGCCACTATGGAAAACAGTATGGAGGTTCCTTAAAAAACTAAAAATAGAGCTACCACATGACCCAGCAATCCCACTACTGGGCATATACCCATAGAAAACCATAATTCAAAAAGAGTCATGTACCAAGATGTTAATTGCAGCACTATTTACAATAGCCAGGACATGGAAGCAACCTAAGTGTCCTTCGACAGATGAATGGATAAAGAAGATGTGGCACATATATACAATGGAATATTACTCAGCCATAAAAAGAAATGAAATTGAGTTATTTGTACCGAGGTGGATAGAGTCCAACTCACTAGAGTCTGTCATACAGAGTGAAGTATGTCAGAAAGAGAAAAACAAATACCGTATGCTAACATGTATATATGGAATCTAAAAAAAAAAAAAAGGTTCTGAAGAACCTAAGGGCAGGACAGGAGTAAAGATGCAGACATGGAGAGTGGACTTGAGGACACAGGGAGGGGGAAGGGTGAGCTGGGACCAGGTGAGAGAGTGGCATGGACATATATACCCTACCAAATATAGAATGGGTGGCTGGTGGGAGGCAGCTGCATAGCACAGGGAGATCAGCTTGGTGCTTTGTGACCACCTAGAGGAGTGGGATAGGGAGGGTGGGAAGGAAATGCAAGAGGGAGGGGATATGGGGATATATATATATGTATAGCTGACTCACTTTGTTATACAGCAGAAACTAACACACCATTGTAGAGCAATTATACTCCAGTAAAGATGTTGAAGAAAAGAAAAAAACAGCTGCAGCCCCCTGAAAGTCATAAATAAAACTCACAACTAAAAGATTAGGCTAACCTAATGCCACTCTCTCACTTTGTCCCAGCTTACCTTCCCCCTCCCCGTATCCTCAAACCCAGAGATCTTTTTGAACTAGTAAATTCATCTTTTTTTTTTTTTTGCGGTACGCGGGCCTCTCACTGATGTGGCCTCTCCCGTTGAGGAGCACAGGCTCCGGACGCGCAGGCTCAGCGGCCATGGCTCACGGGCCTATCCGCTCCGCGGCATGTGGGATCTTCCCGGACTGGGGCACGAACCCGTGTCCCCTGCATCGGCAGGTGGACTCTCAACCACGGCGCCACCAGGGAAGCCCCGTAAATTCATCTTTTTGAACAATCGTGTAAATGCTTACTATTTTCCAGGCACCATTTTGGACTTTCACTTAATACTCACAATGGCTTTGTTAAACGGATGTAATTATCAAAATATATAGAAAAGAGCTTAGGACAATTCACTTGGAGAAAAGAAGACTGTGGAAAGAAATAACACTCGAAATATTTGAAGAATTGACATATAAATAAGGCAAGCACCTTGCACTTGCTGCTCCAGAGGGCAGAAGAAAGATTCATGGCTGTGAGTTATAAGGTAGTAGGTTTTGGTTTCCTTTAAGGAAGAACTTTCTAAACAGAATTGGAAAATGGTAAAACGGATTGCTTTGTGAGATAATGAGCTTCCTGCCACTAAATGATTTTAAACCAGAAGTTGAAAAACCTCCTCTACAAATTTTTTAAAGAGGGTCGGTTCCTGGATGGAAGACTTGATCCTATGACTACTGAGGTCCTTTCCAAAGTTAACCATCTATGCTTCTAATTAGCGATTTATGTCAACTTTCAATTTCCTCTTTTCCCTTGAACATTAAAAAGCTACAAATTGGCATTTACCAAGGCAACCAAAGGACCTGAGAGGACAGTAAAAATGTTCTACAGTGCTCAGAGAGAAAACTGAACGCTCAACTGGCTCTTGCCCCTTCCTAGTGACGTTGTAGAAGATAGGGTAAAGGAATGAATGAATAATGAATGAATGAATGAATGTACAGATAAAAAATAAGTAAGTGTAAATCTTCTGAAGCTATGCAGGGGTCCACATTATGTGTGTAGGGAACCCTGGAATAACATATCTGGGGCCAAATGGAATGAACTGTGGATAGATTCTCCAATGAGAAGAACTTTAAAGGAAAAAGAGGGTCATAGCCTGCAAGAGAGGAGAGGCCATCTTTGCCACAAGAATGAACCCCTGAAATCATTTAGAGTTCATGTAATTGTCTTTATTGAGTATACATCATTATCTTCTCCACGCATTTTCCATGTAAAATTTTTATTCGGAATTCATGAAAATTTCACTTTAAAACATCTCTGACAAAAATCCAGTCTGGTGTCAGTAAAGCAAATTTAAATTTGATCATTCCTGGACACAATTCTAGTTTATTGGCTGACAGTTCTATGTTATATTAGGTATATTCACTGGTCAAGTCCTGCTCACCTATTCATTTGGTATTTTAACTTTGAGCTAAGCAATATATCAGATCAATTAATTGACTCAGAACACTACTCAAGACAAGTGTATTAGACATGCCAGGATTTTACTAATTACCTAGTCTTGTGGCTAACCACCATCCCCTCCCTCTCCCTGGGAGAACTTGCTTCCTTTTACTGTTTCATAGGATGAGAGCTGTTTGCTGAGACGGTGTCTTAGCCAAGTAAAGTAAAGAGAAGAATACTTGTGAGTATAATCACATTTCTCAAATAATCTCCTGAGTAGTTTTCTCCCTATTTTCCCTGCTGTTTAGTTTTTTCCCTTTAATATAATTTACTGCCTATTCTGTTAAAGCAATTAGATATTTGTGTTAATTAGATATTTGTTGCCTATGCTGAAGTGGAGGTACTTAGCTCAGGATGGGAGCTGGCTCTCAGATGCTCATTCTGAGAGTAACGTTTTGTTTTGCTCTTTTCTTCGTGGCACGCTTGCATGTATTTCTTCAGCACTGCGTTATGGCTCTCTGAAAATACATCAAACTTAAATGGGCCCTCAAAGCAGCACTTCTCCTGTACTGTCTGTTGTTTAAAAACGTGTTGCTTATACTACTTTCTTTAGTACCACGGGAGAAGAGAGATGACCAACTAAGGAGGTATTGTGAACATTTCCTCTTATTTTCCACAATTCAACTGTTTATGAAGTGATACGTTTGAAACAAATGTAAGGAATAACAAAGATATTTTTATATGAGTAAGTGCAGAAAGCAGGAGTCATTTTACCAAAGAAAACGACGTGGAAAGGGCATTAATGAAATAGCTTCTTAAATTTAATTCTGATACTGTTTTCTAGCTTTGGAAGGTGTATGTATGTGCACGCGTGCTTCAGTCTGTGTGTACATAAAACTATCTTTGAGGGCTTCCCTGGTGGCGCAGTGGTTGAGAGTCCGCCTGCCGATGCAGGGGACACGGGTTCGTGCCCCGGTCCGGGAAGATCCCACATGCCGCGGAGCGGCTGGGCCCGTGAGCCACGGCCGCTGAGCCTGCGCGTCCAGAGCCTGTGCTCCGCAACGGGAGAGGCCACAACAGTGAGAGGCCCGCGTAACGCAAAAAGAAAAAAAGAAAAAAAAAACTATCTTTGAATCCTAGGTTCTGTCTTCCCCCTACACAGGCCAGATGCCTAACTACTTGGTAACGGATAGAGACAAAGGGTTAAGAAAAGGAGAGAAGCAGCAGCGAGTTTAGATGGTAAGTGCTGACCTCACGTGGTATCAAGAACTTTGAAGTACAAATGTAATTTTCCTTTTGCCTGCTCACACTCTTGATTTACATTTCCCTGAACATAGGATGAGTTGCGATGGAGATTCCATGTCAGCTGAAGATTCAAGAAAAATGTTATGTTTTCCTTCAAATCCTCTGTCCCACCCTGCTGTCAATCAAAGCAGCTGTGTCATCATCTCTTTCCCATTTCAAGCCACAAATGAGTGTCATTTCACCTCCTCTGCATTCTGTTCATGCATTTTATTGCTAAACTAAACTTTATTCTGCTTCATGCTTTTCCCTCGTATCTGTCCCACATTTTTACCACCTGTCCCGAGTACTTTTCATTTTGTGTCTTGATCAATTTTAGTCTCCCTCTGGACTCTGCCTACAGCTGTCCTGCACTTCTCACTGTCATCCTGTGGTCAGCATGGTTTTCTTCATCCATCTCTTAGCCCCTGGAAGTTCTTCCTAAAATGCTCTTGCTTATCTCCCCCCAAAGCCTGATAGTGTCTTGTCACTGATTATGTTCTTGAGAACTCTAGGATCCACATACCGAGCTTCACAGCCCGTCAGGGACAAGCCTTGAACTTCATTTCCTTAGTTTCTATTCTTTGGTTCATGAGTCTTTAATCATGTTAGACAAAATTGTCTCAAACTCCCATGATACAGTCATTCCAGTCCAAATGCCAAGTCTTTAAGATAACAGCCTTGTAAGCCTAGATAATGTTCTTTTCTTTCAACTCCACCCAATTGTGTCTCTCCTCTCTTAAACTGTCACTGCTCTTCCATGAAGCCATTAACCAGAGGGGATCTGTACTTTTCTTTGTGAAATGCAGAATTCCCAGGGACTTCCACGGGCATCTCCACATCCCTTCCCATTTACCTTTAACCTGTTTCTAATGTCAGCACAGCACATCTGTAGATGATGTTCTTAATTGGTTATTTCAGAGTTTGGTACAGGCCGTTCTATTGCAGGATGTGTGTACATGTGCACATGTGTGGGTCTGCAGGTTTTGAGAGGACTCAATTGATGAACTCATGTACCTAGCAAAGCATCATGTGTCTATAAGTGCAAATTGATTCTTGGGGGTGATAGTGAAAACAATACCAAGATATCTCCTCGGCTGACACTAGACACAATAGTAACAGTAATGGCTTTAAATGAACAGGGCTCATAACAATTCTTTGAGGTAGTTGCTACGATTGTTCTCATTTGCTGATGAGGAAGCTGAGGTACAGAGAGGTTAATACCTTCTGTAAGGTAAAACAGCTTGAAATTGTTAGAGGCAGAATTAAAATCAGGCTTTTTGATACCACAAACCCCTCTCTTAATCACTATGCCACATTGCCATTATAGCTGATTAATTTTTAAATTTGTATTGAAGACAACTCAAACTGTACACATGGTTTTTTAAATAGAAAAATAACATTTAAAATCGTTAATAAAAAACTATGAAGCAAATATTTATGTCTTGGCATAGCTCAAATGGATTCTGGTTCGTAATTTAGAAATGCTTTCTGCATAAAAGTTTAATATAATATAAAAATATTTAAACATGAGAAATTAACATCAAATGTAAACACATGCTTTAAAAAGCATATATATTTTTAATTTATACCAGGGTATTGAGTATTATTTTTTCTACATATAAGAAGTGCACCAGTGGGGAAAAAGAATGACGATGTCTAAAAAATAAAATAAATTACACAGCTAAGAAATGAAAAATTAAAGTATACATGTGTGCTGCCTCCAGAAGTTCATGCAGGGCACAGAAATAGCTGAGAAGGGGACACAAGAGCCATAAACAATTGGGTTTCTATTCATGTAGAGTCACACTTTTCTACTTTTGTTCCTGGATTTGATTTTCATTTTCTTCTTTTTCTCTTTGGTGGTTATGAAATTGAATAAGAATTTAGATGATTGCTAAAGGAATAATCAATTGGCAGAAGTAAATTTCCATAGCTAGTCACCTGGTTTGAGAAGTATCCCATGGGATAAAAAGCTGTATGATGTAAAAAAGCTGTAGGGTTATCAATGAATCTAAGGTGTGATGAAAGTTTCCTGTAGTTTTTTTTTTCACAATTTCTTCTTAACCATATTAAATATGCTGTCATTTGATGTATCACTTTTTGAGTTATTTCTTCTGAATCTGAAAGCATATTTTTTGTTTGTTTTTGACCATGGAGTTTTTAATTTTAAATCTTTTTAATTTTAATGTACATAAATGGTAAATTACAATATACAAATTTGATGCCAAGGTTACCACTCCCTTCTTGTATCTGGAAAGCCAGCATTATTAGTAAGCAATGTGTCTTTCTCTGCCTGAGAACACTCTCTTTTGAGTGTCAGTTTTCCTGAATTACAGTGATGTTGGTTTACCTCTGAGCCATATATAGGAGCCATGTATATTCCTTTTTGACACTTGCAGTCTGCATAATCATACTCTTACCTTTCACTGTGGCTGAACTTCAAAATGAAGAATTCCTATTTAGCATCCCAGCTTCAGAGAAGAGGTTAATGGAAGAGCCTGAGCTTATGAAGCATACATGTCCTAGTACAGGGCCAGTTACTGGGGGTTGGTGATATCAAAAGTTAGAGTAGTGCCCAAACTGTTCAGAGTATGTTTTTCTATGTTTCTATAAAAGATAAAAAAAAAAATTTTAAATACTCAAGTGAGAACATGCTAAACCAAAGAGTATTTTATTTACTATGTATGGCATTTTGGTATAATTGTTATAACTTGTGAATAACTGCTGCTGTTGTTAGAAATACTGAATGGTCTCTCAAAGGAAGGTGAACTCCAGGTTGGCAGTCAAAGCCACTTTCTGACTTTCAGAAGCAACTTTTCTGTAGTAAGTAGACCACGAAACATATAATCTGTCCCTGGCAAAGTTGTAAATTTAATTTCTGCCATCATCTTGCTGTTCCTTTAAGTATCCATTACTGTTCTCTGTTCCTTCCTTCCCTCTCCCCAACCCCAGTGATAGCAATAAGCCACAATATGAATGCAGAGATGCCTCATTCTGGTCCCCTAGGCCTGCCCTACTTGCTTATAGGTCCTCTCTCCTCATCTCTCCAATCTAACTGATATTCCTTCCAGCTTGTGACTTACTTTCATGGTTGGGCTGACAGGATTCTAAGTTATAGGTGCAACACGATTGAATAGTAAAAGTTTGATATATTTAGTGATCCCCCCCCCAAATTAGACACCAAAAAGGGACCCGCTTCCACATGGCAAAAATCCCCAAGGAATGAATCCCTAGTAGTGGAATGTCTGATACTCTGACAGTCTAGCTGAGTTCATCGTTCGAGGCCAGTGGTCCTCATTACTGTTTCTCAGACTTAGATCTTTTTCTACATACTCATATTTTAGATCCACAGTCATTTGAAAGTAGAGGTTGGAAGGAGTTGGAGGTAATATACTTTATTCATTCTTACAAAAGGAAGTAATCTTGTTGATTAAGGGATGTATTTTTTATGAGGATATGAGAAAGCAGCTACTTTCATTTACCCAGTGTTCTCAAATTGCCTTCCTTTTCTG
The DNA here is from genome assembly GCF_963455315.2 of Globicephala melas. Classification (NCBI taxonomy): domain Eukaryota; kingdom Metazoa; phylum Chordata; class Mammalia; order Artiodactyla; family Delphinidae; genus Globicephala; species Globicephala melas. The sequence goes on along the minus strand of NC_083327.1, from coordinate 69,324,677 downwards.
TTTCTTTGAAACATCTTGATGAACTATTTGATTTATGAAAATTATTCTCAGGCTCTGGAGCAAATGCCACTAAATAAATTATTTATTTTGAAAATAAACAGATTTTCCAGTAGTTGCATTGTGTAGATTCAATATAGAATTTACATTTGTAAGAGCAGGGTAAAAGTTAAAACAGAATCATTCAAATATACATGTTTTATTCTTTACCAGAAATCACACTTGTTAAAAGAGAGTTATGTTAAATGGTCCAATGTGCCCGAATATCTACTATATTCTCCTTGAGTATAATAGTAAATTCCTAAAGGAAACTTTTAAATCTTTGTGTACAGTAATACTACCCAGCAGGCATAATCACATTTCTCAAATTCCCAAGAAGTACAAACTACTTTATTTCCTGAAATGATAAGCTTTAAAAAATGCACACACATTTTAGGGATTTTTCTGCATGGTGCCAGAAGAGCATAAACTCTTTGTGGTTATCCAACTTGGCTTCTGTGAATAAACATTTTATTGTTTATACTTCTGTTGAGTAAAAATCAAATAATTGACAAAATTCTATCCTATATATTTTTATGGAATTTCTCCCCACATCTTCAAATTTACCCTGAAGGCCTTTTTTTCTCATTTAAATTGCTTAAGATATTGCTAGGGATTTGAGATATGAGAATGTATTTTATATTTAGAATCACATAACTTTAAGCTTTTTTAATTGGAAGGGATCCTAAGAGATTATTTCTATTCTAACTTCTTCACTCTACAGATAAAAAAAAAAATTGAATCTCAAAGAGGCTATGTAAGCCATCTGATATACATGGCAGAAATACTAATTCCCAGTTCAGGGCACAGATCAGTTCAACAAACATTTATTGAGTAGTTATTGGGGATTTTTAAATAACTGAGAAATAATGTTGAACTTCTAGGGGTTTATACTCTAATAGGGTGTGCAGACCAGTAAATAGATAATATCAACAGAATGTGTTAAATATGGTAAAAAAAAAAAAAAAGGCAAGTGCAGGATGAAAGCATAAAAGCAGAAGAATGAATTCATTTGATAAGTGATTTTATTTCTCTTCAAATGAACATTTATTGGGCACCTACAGGTGATAAGTACTGGTGAAGTAAAATAGACATAGTCTCTGATCTCAGGATTCTTAGTCTTTTGGGGGACAGATGTCAATAAACTAATTGCATAAAATGTATAATGAAAACTAAAATTAGTGCCTTGAATGCAGCTCTAGAAGGACACATAACAAAATAATCTGACTAGCTTGGGGGTTCAGGAAAGGCTTCCCTCTCATCTAGTCCTTGGGATAACCCACAAATTGAAGGGGTCAGGCTCACTGACTTTTAACAGTTAAGTTAAAATTTTTCTTTTATTTAGAAATAACGGATTCTCTTCTAGACAGTTTCATTGTACATTAAAGGTGCTCACTAAGGCGTATTTGGCAGCTTCACAGGCTTGGGGGAGTCACAGCCAGAAATGATGTCCCAGTTGCACCCCTGGGCAGCTTTGGCAGAGATGCTGTTGTTTTCATGGCCAAGTATGGATACCGCAGAGTGCACTGCCAACATGGCGCATGTATGCCATCAGGAAGACTTCTGTTGGTCTGTCCCTGGACCAGGACGTCTCTGGCCACTCTACTGAACAGAAATCCAGGAGGAGCTTACGTCTTCATGTTGCAACCTTCCAAAATTGAAGTCTTAAGAGTAGAGGCAGAATTGTCATGAAGCTACTGAAGCTTAAGCTCAAGCCTGCTCACTTGCCACCCCCTGGGTATGACAATGTATTCATTTGGGTCACATATTTTTGTAAAATTTGGAAAAGTAAACTACTTCAATTTCAACAAATTAAGACAGTTGTTTTCTTTTACTCCAACTTCCCCTCCATCACACTTCTGTGTCAGATGGTTTTGAAGTGGCCCCAGAGATTCAGTGGAGTTGGGGTATTTAATTTACATTTAATGAGGTGTGTTTATATAGTTTTCAGGCACTTCTAGGCAAAGTTATACTATTAATAACCATCCTGGTATAGGAATGGCTTCCTGAAAGAAAAGTCTAAGGAGTATAAGAGTAATGGACATGGGAGCAATACCTACCTCTGGGGCTGAGATAGAGCACACAAGGAAGAAACAAATATGGAAGATTCCACCTTCCTCTCCTCTTCCCTACCATGAGATTCAGACCTCATTGGAGAGGGTGCAGCCATGCCCCACTGCATGGTGGGGACCTTCCTGAAATCAATGTAAAACGTTCTGAGAATTTATTACATGATTTTACACTCAATCTGAAAGAATAAACTAATCTGAGTAGCTATAAAAATTAAAGAAATTTAAAGGTAATATATCATTTCCATAACTAAAACAAGATGGTTCTGATGTCAGAGAAGAAAGGTATATCAAAAGAATGTAATAGAAAATACAAAACAGATCCCTAAACTTATAATTGAGTAACAATAAATTTAAAGATGAAGGTCAGTGGGGGAAACAGATGAATTGTTATTCCAGAACATACCATGCATTAAATACTCAGATTTTAAATTACATACATATTAAAAAAAATAACTTCCTATGGCAAAAACACCAAAAATAGAGCTGAAAGGCAAATGACAAAGCAGGAAAAATCAGGTACAAAATATGAAAAATTCTTATAAATCCTTACTGTATAAATCATTATTTTAAAACTTGGGAGAAAACCTAACAGAAATAAAACAAAATCACCAGAGAGGATACATACAAGCTCAAACAGGTGTCTTAGATTATTGTGGTGGAAATAAAAATTAGGTCAGCTCTCTTGAAGGTAATTTTAATAATAAATTAAAATTAAAATTCTTCAGGATATGCACACCCTGTAATCTAGCAATTCTATTTCTAGGAATTTATCCTAAGGAAATAATCAAATAAGTACACAAAAATATACATACAAAGATGTTTATCCAACTTGGTCATGGTGTATAATCTTTTTTATGTATTTATGGATTCAATTTGCTAATATCTTGTTAAAGTTTCTTCATGTATGTTCATGAGCAATGTTGGCCTGTAGTTTTCCTTTCTTATGATGTTTGTCTGATTGTAGTATTAAGGTAATGCTGCCATCATAGATCAAGTTAGCAAGTGTTTCCTCTGCTACTATTTTCTGGAAGAAATTATGGAAAACTTGTGGTTTTCTGTATTCTCTTATGTCTCCAGTCTTCAGTGCAGCAGTTTGCCGTATGACCTCAAGTTTTTGATGGAGGTCATCGGTTTTGAGTTTTTTGTTGTTTTTTTCTTAATATTAAGGATGGGAGTGACAATTTCTAAGCTCTTTACATGTCAGAATGGAAACTGGAAGTTGGGGTTGCTTTTTGAAAGTTTTGTTTTACTTTTGTCATGCTTCTTTCTTTTAAAAATTTGAATTGTACGGTGACCACGCATTGCTTGAGTAACCCAGATATTAGCAGTCTTCTCACCCATTCAAGTTGATCCTCTTTTGGCCTAACATCAATCAGTACATGAAATTCGACCCTTCACTTAGTTTCAGATGAAATCCAATTGCACTTACCATTCATCATCATTTTTTTCTTCTTATTTTTGTAAGCTCTACTTAAGAGTTATAGAGGCTCTGAAAAGGATGACAGTCACAACACTACACATCCTGCTCCTAGACAAATCTCCACTGAACACAGCTCTTATAAAATCTGTTTTGTTGCTACGTCAGATAGCCTATTTCCAGGTCCCCTGGATACCCTTCATACCCTCCGTACCCTCCCCAGCAATGAGACTCAGCTTCCATTTCTCTAGTAAAATTTGGATTCTACACATAAAATATATTATTTTGTGGAACTAAGCACATTTGTAAATGAGAAGTGAAATAATGAAATACTCTGTGCAGTTGCATTTCTGACCATCCTTTCCTCACCAGTAGCCACTTCCAAGTAGGTCTAATCCATCCGCAGTCTCTCACAGTGATGGGCTGCTTCTGTAAACCAACTCCAGGCTGCCCTCATACTCCAAAACATAGGCTGTTTCTACAGAACGGCACTGTCCCTTTCCCTCTGGCAAGTTTCTTTGTCAGCAGCAGATTTTGTGTTCCTGTCATAGACATGCCCTTTTCGAAGAGGGCTAGATCTCGGCCTTGGTTGGGGGCAAGGTCCTCTCCTAGTCATTAGTCTCCATATTTTCTACTCTTCCTTAGCCTGGGGGTAGTAGCTTTTGCATCTGCTACCTGTGGACCCCTTAGAGTTCTCTTTAATCTCCTAATTAATAATTCCTTGTAGTACAATTTCCTCGTTCAAATAACAGTGTGGTTTCTGTATCCTGATGGACCCAATCCATTTGTCACAATGCATTGTTTCTGAGTCTTTACCTGTTGCTTTATGATACTAAAAGTTTAAGTTTAAAGACTATAAAACATAAGTCATAGACTGTATTTTGGTCATCTTTTAATGTTTAACATCTTGCACTATTTCTGGCATGCAGTAAGTGTTCAAAAATCGTTTGGTGAATAAATAAATGAATAATGGTGATGATTTTTTTTAGCAGTAACCTGGGGATGTTTATATACATTTATGATACAAAAGGAAAACCAACTTAGAGCAATGAGTGATAGTTAACATGATTATTTTAAAACTTTCATACTTCAAAATTTTCCCAAATTTGAATTACTTTCAAATTGAATAAAGTTTCCTGAAGGCACTTCCTCAAAAATAACTCAGTTCTCCAAGTTAAGCATGTCCTACGTGAGGAATTTAACTTCTGTTCTCTAGGAATAAATTCATGAATTGCATGATTTGTCCATTCTTGTTAAATGAAGAATATATAGGCCTCCAAAGTAAAACTAATTTATTTCACTACAGCACTTATGCTTTTTATTAGGTTCTTTCCAATATTAAAGAATGTTAAACTGTGAGATTATATTTTTTCCCCAGAAGATAAACATGTCAATACTATACTCAATGAAGTCTAAAAAAATCCTGTATTTGGCAATGAAGACACATTATTAAGGCATTCCAGTCATCTGTGTAGTTCATCAGAGAAACTTACCCTGAGGTTTTTGGTGTTCATTGTTAGCAGTTGATAAGCATGCCCTCAATACATTTTGCAACAGAGTGAGTGACAGCTAAACCTGTAAGCAGTTTTCCAAACAGGCTACTATCTGATTTGTGCATATATAATTTATATTTAATTCAGAAGCTTTATTTATGAGATTTCACTAACATTTTCAAATCTCTTGATAAATTGAATTATAGAGAGTAAGATGGATTTGTTTAAGAAAAATGGCATACCCCTCAAGGTTTTAGATATTTTGTTATGTTTTATACCTCATCAAAAGTTCCTTTACTCAAATTCTTGGTTTTTTCTCCTCTTGGGAATGATATGAGTTGGGTAAATTGAGATTTATGCTCAGTAATGACAATTAGAATATATTAATTGGGTACTCATTTTGTGTGATACGTTACAAGGAATTACAAATATGTTTTGGGCCTAGCTTCACCAGTTAGAAAAAAAAAAAAAACTCCCTTCTCTCCCCAACTTGCTGTACTGAGAGAATTCTTATCTAGAAGTCAAGGAACAGATCTTTGCTAATGGATCACAGCAGGCGAATAAACACAGCAGCCTGTGCAGAGGATATTTTTCACTCTTGCGCAACTTGTTTCTCAATATTTTGTCCTCTGTTGTGGATTATAAAGTGTGTATGTGAGAGTAAACATCAGGCAATCACTCTTCCTCTCCCTGCATGAGGAATAACACTTTGAGGCATATGAGTAATTCATATATTCTGAGCCATGTGCAATACAGTTCTTTATTGAATAAAATGGGGACAAAATAGAAACATGGATTGAGTTTACTTTTCTCATTAATCATAAGAACATCACGTTAAGGTGGGAATATTTCTTTCAAAATGGGACATCCCTGATTTGGCTGTTTCTATATTCTACTATATTATGTTGTTACCAATTACTTCATGCCTTTCATAATTACATGGCTATTGTAATAGTCTAGGTGAGATATTATGAGAGTGAACCAGAAGAAAAGTGATTGGAATAAGAAAATTTCAAGAAGATAAGTTTTCAAGGGTTTCAAATACTTCAAAGAAGTCATATATAAAAGAAAAAAAAAACCTAACCTAAGAACTCTAATTAAATTTGGCAATTAGGAAGGTTTTGCTAATGTTTCAGTACACTTGGGAGCCATACTACAAAGGGTAGAGATTTATTACTGATTAGTCTTTCAAAGAGATTGGCATTAAAAACCATCAGATTTCATTTGGAGTTTTGTTTCAGATAGAGTAGGCAGTATGCATTTCTTTGGATTGGGAATAATCTGGAAATATTCCTATCATATTAATTTTTAAATTATCATATTAATTTCTAAAATTTTCTGTTTGGAAGTTGGGTTAGGGCTATGGAGGATGCTTAGAAATTACTACTAAATAAATAGGACAGATCATTTTGGGGGGCAAGGGATTGTCTCCACATCATACAAAAATCTAAAGGAATAGATCTTTTGAGTGTGTATCTTGTACATAATTTACCATGTCACTTTATCTTCAAATATAGTGGCATTCACTGCTGTTCAAAAAGTAGATGCTTGGGTTATAGCCTTAATGACACAGAGAGTTAAGATATTTTCAAAGCATAAATAGTTCTGAAGGGATGTTATGGTATTTGATAACCCCTTGCTATTACACCTAAATTCTGTTGCTCCTTCCCTGAGGGCAAGCCCCCATTCTGAGTGCCAAAGTTTAGCTCATAAAAATATAGAAAGAATAAGCTCTCTATAAAAAAACACTAAAGTTTTTTTTAAAAAAAGGACTGTGAATATGGTATAACAGGAAAAAGATTTATCATCCCACATTAAAGAAGCAAAACACTAGATAAAATACATGAAAAAATAGTCAAGACACTATACATCAGGTAATGAAGGTAAATGACCCTGAGTGATGAGAAACAAGTGACTTGAGCCCAGTGACTGCCCCAGAATACTGCCTTAAAAGTGTTTCCAGGCTGCAGCCCAGGGAGGGGGAATCTAGGAAGCCGAGCAGATGCCCTGAGTTGAGGAGATGGACTGAGGATTTAGGCTGATTAAAGAAGCTAGAGTTTGCAGGACAGAGTACTGAAGAGGTAAGAACTAGATCGAGAGAAAAAGAAGAGATGTGAAAGTTTCAAGCATTCATGCAAAGTTGGGAATTGTGCCTGTTCCTACTAACCAGAATGGAAAACCTGATAATTCGTGGGAAATTGGATAAGTACATAGAAGAGATTTGCAATCAGTAATGAGGCAAAATTAGCCTTAGACTAAAGGTTGTTCTTATCCTCCTTGAAATATTTTAAACACAAGACCCCAAAAGATCAAACTGTTTCCAAGTAACTTAATTTTATACCACAAAAATCCTTGAAAAGATTTACAGGTACCTATATTATAGTCATGAAGCAGACTTACACTATGTGAAGTAATGAATAAAGTTCATTAGATGGACAATAATACCAGATGGAAATACGCATCTAACCAGAGAAATAAAGAGCACTGAAAATAGTAAATACACGGGGTAAATTTATAAGAACTTTTTATTATTATTTAAATATTTTTGAAAAAAATTGACTCTAAAAAATAATAAAAATGTAGTCTAGGATTTATAACCTATGTAAAAGTCTTAAAGACCAAGATAAGAGATAAGTGGAAGTATTCTACTGTAAGGTTATTATATTTTACCTGAAGTAGTATACTATCACTAAAATATAGACTATTATATGTTAGAGGTGTCTACTGTAAAACTAAAGCAACCACAAAAATAAATATACAGAGAATAATAGCTAATAAGCCAACAAAAAAGATAAATTGAAAATAAAATTCATTTAATCAAAAAAACAGAAGAAAAAGAGAGACAAGGGAAACAAATGTGGCAATTAAAAAACAAACAGCAAGATGCTTGGTTTAAACTTAACCATATCAGTAAGCACAATAAATGTAAATGACCTAAATATCCCATTAAAAGGCAAAAGTTGTCAGACCCAATTATATGCTGCATACAAGAAAGACTTTTAAATAGAAAGACACTACTAGGTAAAAAGTTAAAATACAGATAAATACACACTATGCTAACACTATCAAAAGAAAGCTGTAGTAGCTGTATTTCTGTCAGACAAAGTATATTTCAGAGCCAGGAATAGTACAAGGGGGAAACAAGATCATTTCATAGTAATAATGGGGTAAATTGGTCAAGAAGACATTACTGAAGAAGACAATACAATCCTAAGTGTTTATGGGTCTAGAAATAAAGGTTCAAATACCTCAGGAGAAGGCTGATAGAACTGCAAGGAGAAAGACAAACAATGATAGCTGGTGATTTCAGTCTCTCAATAGTTGATAGAATAAGTAGTCAGAAAATCAACAAGGATGTAGAAAACACAAACAACACTACCAACTTGAGCTAACATTTATAGATCATGTCATCCAACAATAGCAGAACATTCGTTTTCAAGTGCACATGAATCATTTACCAAGGCAGACTGTGTTCTGGGGCATAAAACAAATCTCAATAAGTTAAAAAAGATTCGGGTCATGCAAAATTTTGATATATTCTCTGATCACAATGGAATTAAATTAGAACTCAATAAGAAATCCTTGAGAAATTACCAGATATTTGGAAACTAAACACCACACTTCTAAATAACCTATTGGTCAAAGAAGAAATCAAAAGAGAGATGTGAAGTATTTTGAACTCAATACCAGTACACCAGAATTTGTGGAATGACTCTAAAATCATACTTAGGGGAAAATGAATAGCACCAAATGCCAATATTAGAAAAGCAGATCTTAAATCAATGACCTCTGCTTCCACTATAGGAAACTAAAAACATAAGTGAAAATTAAACCTAAAGTAAACAGAAAAAAAGAAGTAACAGAATTAGATTGGAAATCGATTAAATAGAAAGCAGAGATACCACAGACAAAAATCAATTAAACCAAAATTGTTTCTTTGAGAAGATCAGTGAAACTGATAAACGTCTAGCCTGAGTGATCAGAAAAAACAAAGAAACAAATGAATCAGATCAGGAATGAAAGTGGTAACATCACTCTAAATTCTTACAGATATTAAAAGCATTAAAGGAAATGTATGAACAACTCTATCCCATAAATTTGACAATTTAAATAAAATGGACAATTTACTTAAAAGACACAAACTACCAATTAAATATATTATAATTAATTAAATAGAATAATTTAATTTATTAATTTACAACCAATAATCTTATTAATTAAAATATTAATTAATTATTAATTAATTAAATTCTTAATTTTGTAAGTAAAATTTTTCCACAAAGAAACTCCAGGGCCAGATGTCTTCATAGTTATTTTCTACAAAACATTTTAAAGACATAGTCCTAATTTTACAGGGACACTTTGAGAACATTGAAAAGGAGGGAATAACTTCCTAACTCATTCTATGAAGCCAGCATTACTCCAATAACAAACCAAAGATCTAACAGGAAAAATTAGACTATAAATTAATATCCCCCATGAGCATAGATGCAAAATTTCTAACCAAAATTTTAGCAAATTGAATTATCATATATAAAAGGAGTATAACATCATGACTAAGTAAGGTTTATTCCAGGAATTTCAGGTTGGTTCAACATTCAAAAATCAATGAAGGTAATTCACATACTACAAAGCAAAAAGTAAATCTATATGATTATCTCAATAGATGCAAAAAATATATCTAACAAAATCCAAAATCTATTTCTGATAAAAACTGTCAGAAAAATAGGAATAAAATCTTCAATATGAAAAAAAGGGCATTTACCAAAACTTGGGCTACCATCATAACTTAATGATGAAAGACTGAATGCATTCCCCTCAGGGTCAGGGACAAGACAAGTATATTCACTTTCATTATTTTTATTTAATATTGTACTGGAGGATTTAGCCAGTGCAATAAGGATAGTATTTTAAAAAAATACTTGATCAAAATACTGCAGATTGGAAAGGGAAAAGTAAAACTGTTGCTATCTGTAGACAACGTGGTCATCTATGTTGAATATCTGATGATATCTACGAAAAATCTTCAAGAACTAATTAATAATTTAGTAATATTGTAGAAAGCAAAATCAAAATACAAAAATCAATTGTGTTTCTTTGTACAAGCAATGAACAATCGAAAACTAAAATTTTAAAAGTGTTTCATTTACAATAGTATTAAAAATGAAGTACTTATGGATAAATCTTACAAAATACATATAAAACCAGTACTCTGAAAACTACAAAATTATTGAGAAAAATTAAAACAGACCTTAACAAATGGAGTGATATACAGGGTTTGTGACCTGGAAAAGTCAATATTATTAAAATGTTGATTCTCCATGTAAGAGCTCTATAGATTCAAGGAATTCTATTCAAAAGCCAACATGCCTTTTTTTTTTTTTTTTTTGGTAGAAATAGATAAGTTGATTCTAAAATTCATAAGGAAATGCAAAATAATTTTGGAAAATAAGAACAAATTTTGAAGACTAAGACTACTTGACATGAATGCTTACTATAAAGACAGTGTAGTATTGGCGTAGAAAAGGACAAACAAATCAGTGAACCAGAACAGTGAGTCCAGAAATAGACTCACATATATGTATGACAACTGATTTTCAACAAGGTACAAAGGGGATTCAGGGGAGAAAGTACAGTCTTTGCAACAAATGGTGCTAGAACAATTGGGTGTATATAGGCAAAAAAAAAAAAAAAAAAAAAGAAAATCACAGAATAACAACAAAAGCATTGATCTATATCTCACACCATATAAGAAATTAACTCAAAATGGACAATAGACCAAAGAAATACTAAATATCTAAAACTCCTGGGAGAAAATATTGGGGAAAATATTTGTGACATTGGGCTAGACAAAGATCCCTTAGATAGGAAGCAAATTCACTATCCATAAAAAAGAGAAGGGAATTTGGACTTCATGAAATTTAAAACTTCTGCTCTTTGAAAGACACTATTAAGAGCATGAAAAGAAAAGTCACAAAACTGGAGGAAATATTTTTAAATGATATATGTGATAAAGAACTTCTACTTAGACTATACAAAATATCCAAAACTTATCAATAAGAAAACAAACAACTAAAAAACGGGCAAAATTCGGGGTCAGACATTTCACCAAAGAAGGTCATCCAAAGATAGTGGCAAATTAGCACATGAAAAGATACTAAATACAATTGGCCATTAAGGAAATGCAAATCAAAACTATGATAAAGTACTGCTACACACCTATTAGAATGCCTAAAATGAAAAAGATTTAACCATACCAACGTTGGAGAGGATGTGAAAGATCTGGAACTTTATATACGGCTGCTGGGAATATAAATGGTGCAAACACTTTAGAAAACAATTTGGCACTTCCTTAAAATTGTAAACATACGCCCACCATACGATCCCGTCATTCCACTCCCAATTATTTATCCAAGCGAAATGAAAGCCATACAAAGACTTCTACAGGAACATTGCCAGCAGCTTTGTTTGTAATAGCCCCCAATCAAAGATAACCCAAATGTCCATCAATAGGTAAATGGATAAACAAACTCTGGCATATCCATACAGTGGAATACTACTCAACACTAGAAAGCATAAACTGTTGATATAGCCAACAACTCCAACTAAATCATGCTCAGCAAATGAGGCCAGACCAAAAAAAGAGCACATAGTGTATGACTGATTCCATTTATACAAAACTCTAGAAAATCTAAATAAAAAACAGATGAGTGAGTGCCTGAGGCTACGAAGGAACAGGAGGGAGAGATTACAAAGGGGGATGAAGAGACTCTGGGGGATAAAGGATTATGTTCACTATCTTGATTGTGGTGATGGTTTCATGGAGTTTACATATATCAAAACTTATCAAATTGTACACTTTAAATATGTACAGTTCATTACACGTCAGTACCTCAATAAAGTTGTTTTTAAAAAAAAGAACTGCTATTTATTCCTGTGCATTAGCTTTTAAACTGCTACATTTTTGCTTTGACTACTTCATAAATTAGGGTAAACTGTTGCTATGTTGTCTTGATGAGGATATTTCTTGCCGCCTAAATCTGACCCCCTAGTCTCTCCCCAGCTAATCTCTCCTTAATCGGACAACAAAAGACAAGAAAGTGCAGCCAGAAGAGGGCAGCATTCCGCAGAAATCCATAATTACTAATTCTTTCCATTCCCCATCTAGTGTTGCTTCTAAATTTGAGGACAGTAGTTTTAATCAATCTGAGGAGACCTTATTCCAGGGCAGGAATTGTGGGGTGGGAGAGATGGGGAGAGGATGGAGAGCAAGAAAATATTAACATCTTTGGAGGGTAAGATGATGCATGTAGTTTAAAAACAAAGCAGATCTATGTCCTATTTATGAATTTTCTTTATTATGCTTCTTAATTTATTTTGATTCATGAAAGAGAGGAAGGTTTATAAAGATTGGGAAATACTGTTTTAGGATATTCCTATTACTTTTGACGTATTGGCTCTTAACTTTTTGAAGAGTTTGGAAAGTCAGAGGCCCTTTCCTCAGGAAAATGAGCAAGACTTAGTGTTTTGTAAACGTGTAAGGGTTCTACAGAAGCAGCCCCCAGTGCTCATGGATTCCAGGCTCAGGTCCTGTATCTTCAATCACCTTGTTTTCAGATGCCCTCCCGTTGCGGAGCACAGGCTCCGGACGCACAGGCTCAGCGGCCATGGCTCACGGGCCCAGCCGCTCCGCGGCATGTGGGATCTTCCCCGACCGGGGCACGAACCCGCGTGCCCCGCATCGGCAGGCGGACTCCAACCACTGCGCCACTAGGGAAGCCCCACTCCCTGGAGAATTTTTTAAAATGAGTCTGACTGGTAAACATTGGAACAATGAGGCTATATAGTCTTGTATCCTTTTGAAAGGAAGCAGGAAGTGAGTCTTGTCTAGGAATATTGGTTTTATTTCCTGCTAGCTGTGTAATCATGGGCAAAGTACCTAAATTCTCCGAGTCTCACATTTCCTCATATTTAAATAGGGGGATAATAATATCCGTCCAATCTACTTTGAAAGCACCGTATGAGGCTCGAAAAAGACATTATTAAAATCTGGCTGTGTACGTGCAAAAACTATCAAATGTAAATAACTATTACTCTGCATAGCAGGATAGGGACTACAAAAGTCAAAGGGGTATTTTAAATAATGCATTTGCATATATGCTTTTGAACTGGGACAAATGAAACTACTTTGCCTTCCAGAATGATCAAGAGCTATTTTAGATTGCAAGGGTACTATGAAAATGCCAGAGATGAAAATCAATTCATTTGTTTTCTATAATGCATTTGCCATTGCCACTAAGGTTGTGCGAATTTTCATCAAAAGCTTCTGTAATCTGCTGCTGCAGGATGACCTGCTGGAGGTTTACGAGGTCCCGTGTTGTCATGAATGTTCTGTCCCTTCAGTAGTCGTGCGCCACAGCATCATACACTTCCCAGATGCTATCATGGAATAATTCTAGTACCAGTGAAGAATAAAACATGTTTGCAAAACTTACGGCTGCTTAACAGCAGCTTTTTAAAACTACCTGTCTAGGCTATTATTACAAAAGTGAACGTTGACTACACCATCCTGGCAGGAGTCAGGGCAGAGTCAGTGTTGACGTGCCGTTTTGCCTTTTCTTCCTCCAAGTGTAAAGCTTTTAAAGAGGTGTAAATTCTCCTGAACAGCATTTCAGCAATTCATATATCATTTGGTTTCGAAAACACCATGCCTGTGGCTGCCCCCTCCCCCTTCATATTCCATTGTATTGGCGGCGGTGACACCTCCAGTGCAGACTCATTTATAGTCTGGGCACTGGCAAACTCGAGCTGCTTGAATACCCCATGGGGAAGCAGTTATTCCATCAGAGGCCTCTTGCCCTCATCATGCCACTCATTTCTGCATGACTTAAATGGGCATTTGCCACTGCCTATTATTTCCCTGGCGCTGACACCACGGGTGCCATTATCGGAGAGGGCCTGGCTATCTCTCTTTTTCTTCCCTGCAGTGTCAGCTTGGTATTCTGACATTTGAAAAGAGAAAGCTTGGAGGTGATTGTAATCTAGTTCTTGGCGTGCCCTTAACATAGCACTTGGCGCTGGATTAGAAGTCACAGATCCCGGGCTCCTATTCTGGCTTTGCCATTTACAGGTCATGTAAACACAGATAATTTACTCAGTCTTTCTGAGTGTCAGTTCCCCGTTTCAGAGTGGGATGACAAAATAAGAGTTTCAGCCTGCTGGAGAAATCTTATGTGTATTTCCTAGATATCTTCTCACTTTCAGCCCCTTGGAAGTATCTGAAATGCAGAACGGATAACCTAATTTTAATTAACATAAAATGACGTCGTTACCTGACATTCTTCCTTCATGCTGTCAAATTCTTAATCTCTGAGTCTGGAGATACAAGTTCAAATGTTCCAGAGTCAACAACAAATGTGAACGGCTGGGATCCCTCTAAACGCCCAGCCTATTATGGGAGAAAGTCACATATTGTGGACAGAGACAGAGGAAGGCCAGATGTTAGACTCTGAGGGAATGACCGCTGGGCCATCGCTGCCTGATCAAAGAAGCACCCGCTGTACGTTGCACAATCTGGTTTCAGGATTCAATATCACCGTGATGGATCAAATCGTGGCACACGCCTCATCCTTCCATCAGCGTGCTTGGTTGGGGATACAGGATGTGGCAGACACAGTTGGCACCCACTGAATTCCTACATTTAGTGCTTTCCTTCATTTCTCAGTTTTTAAGGCATCCAGATTTGGGGGTTGTCAGTTGCAGTTCTGAGCAATGAATTTGGAGCAGATGTGTTGGCACTGACAGACTGAAGCTAGACTGAAGAGCTAGTCTGCTCCCACCAAATTTCTGTTATCCGGCCTTGGCAACACGTTCCAGATGGTAGAGCTCTAAGATGGAGCTGGCTCTCCAACCTGAATTGGACCTGAGCAAGAAATAAGCCTTTCTTGTTTTAAGTCATCCAAATTTGGGGGCTTGGCTGTTGCAGTAGCTAGTGTTTAACTGTCCCATTTAAAACAGGGTAAAATCTATGGGAGAGTGAGAACCAGTATTTGAAAGTTACCTAGAAACAATTTCAGTTCTTAAGGAAGAGTGTTCTAAGAGAACTTTTCCAAAATAGGCTGGTCAAGAAAAAAAATATTGACCCATCCCATGAGACAGTAAGCTCTGGGTCAGGACAGTGTTTAAGAAGAGCTTGCGTGCAAGGATGCTGTTAAGTAGCTGCCCCAGTCCCCTGACCATCAGGACGCCGGATAAGACGATGCCTGTGAAAGGCTACGTGAGTCTAGGACAGCATTAACTCATTAATGAGGGTTTATGGAAAGTGTACCCAGCATGTGTCCCTTCACCAAAGTCAACTCACTCTTCTGTGATTTCTAGGGAAGAAAAGACTCCAGACTCGGCTTATTGGATTTTCACTGTCCTTTTAGGACTCTACTAAAGCAGAATGACTTTGACATGGGCAGCAGGCACTTTTCTTTCTTAATTTACTAGATCCCTTCAGGCCTTAGGCTACTCTTGCCTTTAGGATTGTTTCCAGGCAACAGCCTAAAGCCCTTGTTCTAAAACACCTCAGAGAAGCTCATCTTTTAAAAGAGTCAAACTTTAGTAATTACTTTTGACCCCAGTGAAAAGCAAAAGATTGACTAGCGTTTTGAAAGGTGGCCTGAGGTACCGTCAGAATGTTCTTTGCTGTTTAGGGTGTTGGTAATGGCTCTTTGCTTTCTTACTCTCAGGCCATATAAAGGCAACTCACCTTCAATAACCTTCACTGGTTTATGCTTTGGAAAGGAGGTAACATGGCGGCCAAGGTGATCACCGCTCAGCAGACAAGTGAGACTGTGGTTCTCACCTTGAAAGAGGTGTTAGGGGCAGTAGGAGAGTGAGAGATTGGACTGGACCTGTACTATGAGGTAGAGAAAATTCAAGATAACAAGTTGACTAGTCGGGTGCAAACATAACATACCTAAATAAGAGAATTGGCCACCAACAATCCAGGAACTGTCCAATGTGTTGTTTAGCATTTCTATTTTAAACCAAAAAAATTTTTCAGAAAGGAATAAAATGTAATGAGCTTCGAGCCCTTCTAGTTCAAATTCCCCAATTTTCAGGAGTTTGAATATCAGCAGACAGAGATAAAAAGTGGTTCATGGTGATCCAGGACTAACACTCGAGCCCCCCAGTTTCCAATCATTGCCTTTTGTCTTATACCCACTGATACATTCCTTGGAGATGTACTATGCAGATAACTTTTGGTAAAACTCACCCACCTAAGAAAAGATGGCCTCAGATTGTGGAGTTTCTATGGCATTCATTCATTCTTTCATTGTTTCTGACTTCAAGGAGCTTTCATGCTTACATGGAAATGGTATTCACTGACACTGACTTAAAGGACAGATGTGCATATTCCTCTCCTTATTAAGCACGTCAGTGTTTCCCAGGGTTCGAGTCTTAAGCAGCAGTGATCCGCAGTGTGCCCCCCATTCCTGATTTCTGCAGGTTAATGCCTGTCTCTCTGCCTCGTGAGCAGAGAGGATTCAGCTCACCTGTTCTCCTTTTCCAGAGCTTGTCAGGGACAAGAAGGATGGAAAGTCCTTCCAGGACCATTCAGACAGGTTGATACCCATCCTTTCAGGGCTATGTGGATTCCACGGGGCCAACCTCTTTCCAGGAAAAGCAGTGCTCTCCTGCCCACCCTTGGACTTTCTTTCCTGGGTCCCTGGGCTTTGGTCAGGCTCAGAGAGCAAATATGCAGCCTCTCTTGATCTAGGCTCTGACAGCCGCCCTGCTTGGGAAGGGGGTTGAAACTGTGAGGGCAGGGGGGGCAGGTACATGTTTTAGGATCATATTTTTCCAGGAGTCCCAATTTGAATCTATAGTTTAGTTCATGTTGTTTTTTTTCTTACCTAGGCATCTCCTCCCCACTGCTTCATAGATAGCCACCTCCTCTGAGCTCACAAAGAGGTTACAGCTGCTTGGGGGCCCTGCTGTGACCTCTCGTTTGCATCTAGTCACCACATAAAGCCATGTTGCCATGAACACCACATGTTAGTGCCATGTGTTGGGGATAAGACACTTTGGGAGCAGAATCGAGCAGCAGGTGAGTCAAAAAACCATGGGCTTTACCTTTTGGGATCATAAAATGGGCATTCCACTACAAAGGGTGGCCAGTCTGAGGATGCCAAGCTGAGAGAGAGGACACAATCCATGAATGCTGTAAGCTGGAGGCCAAGGCTGGAGATGAGACCCAGGCAGAGAGGAGGCTTAGTGTAAACAGAAAAATCAAAGTTCAGACAAGTCAGAGAAGGAAGAAAAGCACAAGTCTCCTGTGACCTGCAAAGTGTGGCATGCAAATGCTGTCTTCATCAGGGAGCCCTCTCTTAAGACAGAGGTGCCACTGACAGAGGAAGAGGCTGAAAGCTGCTGCACGCCATCATTACAGTAGCGGTGATGATAGAAGCCCTTCCTTTGGCACAAACACATATGCACAAGCGCACACATACCCTATGTGTGTGCATATATACATGTGTGTATACGCATGCATGTATGTGTATGTACCGTATAGTTTATATATTACACATGGGTAATATACATAAAATACTATAGATATATACTTACACACACACAAAACTGAGTTTTGCAGGACTCTCGTGTCCTTTTCAGAGATCGACTGTCTTCCTCTTTCTCAGGCTGCCTCCTGACCCCCACCCCATCCATCGTGATTTCTCGGTCATGGTCACTTCCTGTGCCTTGGGCAGTGCCCTAGGCTTCAAACCTTTTCAGATTCTTTCTGTTCCTCAGAACTGACCTGTTCAGTGCCCCATTTCCTAAGAACCCTTTTGGTGGGGTTGGTTCTAATCTACTAAGCTAGTTCCATCAGGTGGTTGTTAATGGCTTACCATGTTATACTCTTTGCATGTTAACTGGATTCTTCTGGGCTCTATCCCAAATGACTGCTGCCAGGGCCTGGATCAGGGCGAGGTAAGTGGGTGCCTTGGATGCAAACTTCAAGGAGATGCTCGCACAACACTGAGAGTGAGTGTCTCTTAGACGTAGTGCCCTAGGAGCTTTTCTTGCCTCCCCTGAATTCAGGCCCTGACTGCCAGAGCCTGGAAATGTAAAGCTTTGTGATCAGCAAGAAGAGAGAAACTTCTTGTCTCCAGAATCACATTCTATTAGTATCTGCTCACTCTAAGTCTTAACCTGGGGACACCCTAGGTTCTTAAATTCATTTGCTAAGTCAAAATGTAAAATATCACATAAGACATGTTTACTTGTCAAGATATTTCTTAATGCATGACAGTTTTGAAACAGCAAAAAAAAAAAAAAGATTCTGGGTAATAGCAACAGAAGAGAGCTGGGCATATACAATAATGCTGATTTGGCCTGACTTCATCTTATTTTTGTAGAATAGAAATTCTGAAATAGTATGGTATTAAGGATAAATTTAAGATATAAAATTAGACAACCAAGAACATAAAGCTTGTGAGGTCAAAACACAAGTATATTTCTCAAATAGACTAATTGCTTTAAAGGCAAAATTTACAAGATTCCCAGGGACACACATCTCCATGGGTGTGTTTCACCACTGAGGTGGAATCTGCATATTTCCAGGTCCTAATGGATGAATGAATGCTGATGTTTGGTGACTTACTGTCACCTTGCCTAAATCAGGAGTGCAAAGGCAACGTTCTGATCGTAAGGAATGTGTGGCGCTATCATTTTGGAGGTTCTAGAAATCATTTTGGTCATAAACATTTTATCCAAATAGGAAATTAAATGAACAGGAAACCATTACATTATATTCTTATTAAAGGGATAGTGGTTTTGAACAATTGCTTTTGAAAACAGATGGGCAATTATTTCACATCTATCACTAAAGGCTAACGGTCTTAGCTGAAAGTAAGTGACGTGAGCTTTGTTGCAGAGATTCCTATTAAAGAAAAAACAGGACATGATTTCCTCCAGCAGGCGCATAAGGATGATTTTCCGGCTTCAGAATTTCCCTTTTGACTTCCAATCATGCTTCTCCAAGGGATGCTTGCTAGACTGGAGCTACGGAATGTGACCATGGAGGGGGAAAGAAACTGATGAAGCCGTACTGAAACGTGATGTGCATCTTTTCAGCAACACTAAGGAAGGGATGATTGTTTGTTACTTTTCTATATCATCTATTTTTTTCTTATTTTTGGATTCATGTTTAATTATTTATTCAGTACCCATAGAGTACTTTCCTGGAAGTGGTTTTCTTTATTGACACTAATGATGTTGAAGATAACTGTAATAATTATTATAAATCATTTAACGTTCTTACAATTTAATCTCCATCCATTATTTATTAGCTGTATATAGGCTTATGCTACCTTTAATTTTCACAATTCTATTATCTTTATAATAGAAACTGAGGCTAAGAAAGCTAAGAGACATGGTCTAGATCACGTAGTCAAGAAATAGAAACTGGGATGAATCCTGGCTTTACTTTTTTTTCCAAATCCTCTGCCTCTGATGTCTATTGGCTTTCCAGGACCATCCACTCAATCCCGGTCTTTTTGGATATTTCCCTAGGCTCTAGGCATTTCCTGTTTACCCTTCCTCTCTGTTTCTCACCAAACTAGCCCCCAGATAGGTTGTTGATTGTCAGAAATAAGATAAATTAATTCACACTGGGACTGATTGGGACTAATTCATTTCTGTATTCTACAAAGAGTTAAGGATGACCTCCTTTCACCACACATTCTGCCTGCTTCTAGATTCTACAAATGAAGACAGCATATCCCTGTCCTCAGGGAGCCCTTTGCTCACAGACATGTCTACTGGACAAATCATGACCATATATTATTATCTATTTTAAGAGGGATAGAGTTGTAACGATGAAACTTTAGGCACCAGCCTGCCAGCCTCATAAAACCGTAATGGAGGGGTGGGGTGAGGGGTCTAAGGTGCCCCAGGACCTGTAGGAGCAGGACTTTGCTTCTGCCTGAGGGTGATCCTGTTAGAAAACAGTCCATTTTAGACTGTTACCATGCCTACAATATTACTAATTTGGAACTTTCTCAAGGTTTATCTCTTAAATCTAAATTCTGTAAGGTAGCCTAATAAGTTATTTTTCTCCAACAATATTTAGAATCATAATTTTGGCAAAGCAGGAGGTCAGGTGCCCCTTCAATCGTGAGATTTAAATCTGTTTCCTGTTATCTTCTTTCTACTTCTTTCTGCAGCCCTATCATTGTGCTTGTAGTTCAGCTGGTGGCTCTGACGGGGTTCAGGACATGCTATCCCAAATTTGATACCTTGGTATATGGACTGTCTTAAGCTGAAGAAGTTTGAGAAAATGGTAGAAGCAGGAAAGTTACTCTGACTTCCCCACCCCATCCTCCTCCTTCCGTGAAAACAGGGGTAAATTTGCCTATGTGAAAGGTACCCTCCCAGTATCCAGAGGAGAGAAGACATGGTTTTCACCAGCGATGGGGAAGCCATTCAAACAAACTTCATTAAACTAACCCTTAGTATCTTCCTCACCACTCACTACCCCCAGCCCAAACCCCTTTGCCTTGTCAAATCATCACAAATGTATTGTTTTGGTGTCTAAAAGGTATAAAAGCTTCCTGCTCTGGTCACTTCTTAGGTCTTTATTCTCTTGTGAAGATTTCCACATATATGTCAAAATGCAATATATCTTGTATACTTTTCTTCTGTTAACCTATCTTTGTCTGTTTAATTTTCAGACCCAGGCAGGACCCCTAAGAGGGTTGAGGAAAATGTTTTCCTCCCCTACAGCTCTATGGAACTCCTGCCAGAAAATGGATGGAAAATTACCTTCGAAATATATCATTTCTGAATTTAAAGATTCAGTGAAACACTGTTGTAATGATATGTAGAGAAATATTCACAGATAATCTATTAAGCTTGCTAAACTTTTATTTTGTTTTCATGTGAATGTATCATATCACTGGAAATAGACTAGAACCAAGATATAACATGATTTTCTATGAGTGAAAGGCCATCTGTCTTGCTTTTTTACATGACTATGTACAATATTTGCTAATATGTACCACCAGACTTTCTTAAATGATTGCTATGAACAAATTTAAATACAAACACTAAAAGTCTCCATAAAAATCACTGTAAATATTTCAAACATATTCAACTAGGGAATGGAAATCAGAGACATAAGTAGTTCTATGATATGGTTGCATATAGTTTTAAGGAGGGGAAGGTCAGTTTTCTTCAGCAAATAGGTGACCATCATTCTAGGAAGATGATGATACTACCTGAGAAGGTGAACTGAGAACTTCAAGTTCTCAAGAGTTTTCCAGGAATCCTTCACATAGCCTGATGCCAAAGGCTGCTCTCCGGTAATGAAATGGGCTGAATCTCCTTTCCCGTACAGGAGGGGTCCCCAAACCCCAGGCCTGTTAGGAACCGGGCGGCCCAGCAGGAGGTGAGCGGCGTTGGGCTGGGGAGCGACTGAAGCTTTATGTGCGCTCACTATCGTTCCCCATCGCTCTCATTACTACCTGAACCATCCCCCCTCACCCCTCCTCACTCCGTGGAAAAATGGTCTTCCACGAAACCAGTCCCTGGTGCCAAAAATTTGGGGGACCACGGCTACCTTACATTTATAAGTGCTTCTCCTCGACCTCTTGCCACCTCACTTCCCAGAGCTCAAAATACTTTCTGCCTCCTAAATACTCCCTTATTAACCCTAAAGCCATGGGGAGGCCAGTAGGGGAATTTGGAAGGGCTACTCATTTTCTGAGCTCAGAAAATTCTATCACGTCAGGGTCAAGCTCGTCAGAAACGAATTTGAACCTTCTGGCTTTGCATGAGGAAATACGAAAATAGTTGGTGGTCACCCCTCCCTACCCGCCAGAAGAATTGAAGAGAATATTCTCCAGTTTGTCCGGTTGAAGATATTTCTGCAAGCGTACAGTTTGAGGCCTGGGGAATCCTGGTATGCTCTTGTACGTTTTATTTACAAGCATTATTTGTTAAAAATATAGTGCTGGGACAAACAAACTAATTTGTAAAAATTTAAGTTAAAAAAAAGTTGTATTTGACAGAGTGGCTTTAGCTGTGAAACACAAAGTGTAAGCAAATAAAAAAGTAATGGGGGCTTCCCTGGTGGCGCAGTGGTTGAGAATCTGCCTGCTAATGCAGGGGACACGGGTTCGAGCCCTGGTCTGGGAAGATCCCACATGCCGCGGAGCAACTGGGCCCGTGAGCCACAACTACAGAGCCTGCGCGTCTGGAGCCTGTGCTCCGCAACAAGAGAGGCCCGCGCACCGCGATGAAGAGTGGCCCCCGCTTGCCACAACTAGAGAAAGCCCTCGCACAGAAACGAAGACCCAACACAGCCCTAAATAAATAAGTTAATTAATTAATTAAAAAAAAGTAATGGAATCCAGAAATAGATTATGTATGCATAGCATGCTGTGACTGCAAAAAAAGATTAATGTGTAACTTAATTAATTTCCTCCTTTACAGAAACTTTGCCTTTGCTAGGCAGCACCTTTATTAGGTAAGCACAACAAACTTGAGTTGTTTACATAAGAAAGCTCAGGGAACTACTTATGGGGAAGCAAAAGAATAAATCCAGAAGGTGAGAGGGTGAGAGGGGAGAAACAAGAAAGATGAGAGTGCCGAGCCCAGGTCAGGCCAGAGGAACAGATTGAGCTATTGGCCTAGGGGGCCAATGTGATACAGAAATACATAACATGTATGTATGCATTCCCTATATAGAAATACACACACACACACAACTTTCTATCTGTGTGTGTGTGTGTGTGTGTGTGTGTGTGTGTGTGTGTGTGTTTTGAGAGACGAAGAAGAAAAGGAATTTTAGAGATTTGATTTTTGGATTAAAAATTTAATGCCTTCATTTACTTTGGATTATTTTTTAATATTGGCCTGGGGTTTCTTTTTAAACTGCATTGATAGTGCTACAAAGTAGCTTAGTTTTATTAAGCTAAGCTGTATGAAATTGCTGATTTTTGTATGTCAAAGATGGTCAAATACTGTTGTTTTTCCTGGTTCATCCTATTTTATGGTCCACCTCACATATAGAGTTAGCTAGTTCGCGCACAAAGACTGAGATTTAAATGCTCCAGGCAGAGGAAGCCTCATGCACGTAGGCTGAGAGGAGAGGAAAACGGGGCACCACCAGGGCCTCTGTCCTGCGGCTGGTAAGAGGTTACCCAGAAGGGCGAGCAGCAGATGAACAAATGCCAATGATGCCAACATGGTGGCACTGTGCCAAGCCCAGACAGAACAGATCTCAGTACAATCTCACAAGGATCCTGTGAAGCAGGTATTATTAGTTTTCAGTATTCTCATTATTATTATTTTACTGATGAAGAACTGAGCCTGTGATGGTTAATTTTACGTGTCAACTGACTAGGCTATAGTGTTAAGTTGATGGGATTACCATATAAACTATTAGACTTTGAGTGAAGCATATTACTCTCCATCAGGTGGGTGGGCCTCATCAAATCAGTTGTAGGCCTTAAGAGAAAAGACTGAAATCTCCTGATGAGGAAGGATTCTGCCTCCAGACTGCCTTTAGACTTAAGGCTGCAACATTAACGCCTGCCAGAATTTCAATTTCAGACTTGCCAACCCTCACCATCACACGAGACATTTCCTTAAAATATCTCGTTCTCTCTGTCTTTCTATATATGATGTATATGTACACATCCTATTGTTTCTTTTTCTCTGGAGAACCCTAACTAGTATAGAGCTGACAAATTATAGAGCAGAGACAAGAACGCAGGATTTCCTGGTTCCAAAATCCATATTTTTAATCACTACTTCATGCTGCCCCCTTCTGTTTCATTATAGAAGGTGTCATCCTTTGTTCGCATCATTTATTAATGTGTTTGCCTCCCCATCTAAGCTATAAGCTCAAGAGGGCAAGAACTTTTTTATTCCCAGCATTCAGCACAATGCCTGTCACATGGCATTGCTCAATACATATTTGTTTTAGATTGGGGACAAAATATTTATGGTTCTGTGCTACAATAACTGTAAAGCACAATAAAAATATGAGATGTTTCTGTTATGAGGCAAACACATAATTCTTGTACAGTTATTTAGAAGCAAATATAGAATGTATGTATCTAAAAGTCTGACTATGTGCATAAGCCAGTGTGAAAATTTAAGATGGTATTATTACTTGATAAGCTTTTTTCAGCCTTTGCCAGCAACCAGGGGTGAAGGAATATTTCCAGGATAAAAAAAAATATATTGTATTTCTCTCCCTAACAGCTGAAGGAAGAAGTAGGAATCACAGGCCCTTTTCCATGCAGGGTAAAGTCAGCAGCCTTAAGCTCAGAAAGGCAACTAGGTTTGATGTTTGTTAGTTTGATGTTAGTTCTGATTGATTGGTGGTGGCTGCCTGCTGCACTTGAGAAGATTGTGAGACCACAGTCAGGTCCTCAGCAAAGAGTGCCTTGATTAACAAGCAAGCTCCCATCTGGCCAAAGGATTGGGTGTGTGCAGCACAAGTGCCATTTTGTTTCCTGCCCTGATTTAAGCAATCCAAGGCTAGCCCTTCTGGTGCTTTTGTGAATTAGCAAGGCTTGCTGTTGAGAAGGAGAAGAGGAATAAAGGTTCAATTTAAAAGGGAACCAAAACAAATTTCTTGAATGGCAGGTAAAACGTTCTCAGTGTCTAAGTGAAGATTAATCTCTTTAGCGCTATCTTTAACATAGAGCATATTCCATAATTTTTTTCCCTTTAATCACCAAAATCAGATAAGATCAAATTAACCAACACTTTTAAGAACATGTTTGCTGGACCAGAAGAATTAGTCATCAGGGCCCATGTCCAAAGCCTATATACCAGGATAGAAATATATACTATTGTTAGGGAGTATTTCAGTTTTCTCCTGTATTTCACCATAAACTGGACATTAATTTCATGGTGTTAAGCAGTTAATGGTTGCTTACTTTTACTCACATATTTATTAATGTCTTTGCACATTGTTCTTTTTTGCACATCAAACCTTCCATCTGGAATGGCTTTTCTTCTGTTTGAAATACATAGATTCTTTAGAATTCACTTTAGTAGGGATATTTTGGTGGTAAACTCACTTAACTTTTTCTTTTGTCTGAAAATGTCTTTGTTTCCTGTTTGTTCATTTTTATAAATTTCCTTATATATTTGTTTTTATTTTTGGCTGTGTTGGGTCTTCGTTGCTGTGTGCGGGCTTTCTCTAGTTGCGGCGAACAGGGGCTACACTTCGTTACGGTGCACAGGCTTCTCATTGCAGTGGCTTCTCTTGTTGCGGAGCACGGGTTCTAGGTGCGTGGGCTTCAGTAGTTGTGGCACGTGGGCTCAGTAGTTGTGGCTCACAGGCTTAGTTGCTCTGCAGCATGTGGGATCTTGCCGGGCCAGGGATTGAACCCGTGTCCCCTGCAGTAGCAGGCGGATTCTTAACCACTGCACCACCAGGGAAGCCCTCTATTTATTCTTGAAAGACAGTTTTTCATGGTTTGGAAGTCCAGGTTGACAGTGATTTTCTGCTGTCTATTTTCTGCAGTCTGCTGGTGTCTGCTCTTTAAGATGTGAGGTCAGCAATCCATCCAGTCGTCATTCCTTTGCAGGTAATCTGCTCTTTCTTCTTGGAATCTTTTAAATATATTTTGCTTTTCTTTATCATTCTTCAGTCTCAGTATTGTGTCTAAAATTGAATTTTAGCCTCTTGGATCTGAAGATCTTTTAATACTTCTTGAAAATTCTCAGTCTTTTTACCTTCAAATATTGTCTATTCTCAATTCGTTACCTTTTCCTGAATCTTTTTTTTTTTTTTTTTACGCGGGCCTCTCACTGTTGTGGCTTCTCCCATTGCGGAGCACAGGCTCCGGACGCACAGGCTTAGCGGCCATGGCTCACGGGCCCAGCCGCTCTGCGGCATGTGGGATCATCCCGGACCAGGGCACGAACCCGTGTCCCCTGCATCGGCAGGCGGACTCTCAACCACTGCGCCACCAGGGAAGACCCTGAATTTTTTTTTTTTTTTTTTTTTTTTTGCGGTACACGGGCCTCTCACTGCTGTGGCCTCTCCCATTGTGGAGCACAGGCTCTGGACGCACAGGCCCAGCGGCCATGACCCACGGGCCCAGCCGCTCCGCGGCATGTGGGATCCTCCCAGACCGGGGCACTATCCCGCGTCCCCTGCATCGGCAGGTGGACCCTCAACCACTGCGCCACCAGGGAAGCCCAACCCCTGAATCTTTGAATAGGCATTATTAAAACCCTTGTCACTCTTTTCTCTCGATTTTTCATATTCTACACCTAATTTTTTCATAGTTACGTTCCAGTCCTCTGATTCTCTGTGAAAGCTACAAATGCACATACCACTTCATGAACTTTCTGTTGTACTGGACTTTGCAATGAATGAAAATAGGAGAATTCACATTAATTCTAGTTAACAGGCTCCTGGAATCAGATTGGCTACCATTAGCTCTTACCTGTATATGACAGATCATGTCAGGGCAGGTGAAGGAGAATATTGAAGTGGATGGTAAATGAGGTAGCAGCAGGGAAACAGGGCCATATGGCTTTACAAAGCTTCCTAGCATTATTATGCCACACATACACTCTCCCTCTGGAATGGAGGACCTGTGACCATAATTTTGTACTAGGAAGGGGAGGCTGCGCATCATAAGACACCATCTGGGAAAACTTATCCAGATGTAATTTTCCTTAGCAATTTTCCTATGCTTGGCTCTGTTACCATAATGGATAGGTTTCTGTCATCTGTTCCTTGGGAATATTTTGTAATGTCAGTGTGAATAGTGTTAGGATTTATTTATTTGGCAACGAATTAAGAAGTGTGACAATTTATTGTCAGTGAATTTGAAGAGGAAAATATTCCCTTGCTCTAAGCTCTTAACTCACTTCTACTTATGAACACCCTGTTCCAGTTACTTGAGTCTGGAGCCAACATACGTAAGTAAAATTCTGACATGGAATTATATCACTGCAGATAAAACACCTTGTTTAAACAATAAAAATAATTTTAGGATTCTAATTCTTCAAAACAATGTCATATTGCTTTGTACTATTTTGCAATGACAAGCAGGCTTGTACATTTTAAAGTGAAAATAAGGATGGCCTTTGAAATAAAATTGCCTTTTGTCTTCTTTAAATTTAACAGATAATAACATCTAAAGAACTGAGTAGGGGAGGAAGAATCTTAGTGTCTATGGCTCATACACACGCACTTTCATCATTTCTTAGGGCCGTGACCTCTTGCTGTGTAATTTTGCCCAGAAGTTTTAAATGTTATCTTTGGAGCATTTTTGTATACAATGGCAAGAGAGAATTAAAAGCAATATTTAGGGAGGTGCCAAATCAGGTACAGGTGTCTCC
This sequence comes from Globicephala melas, assembly GCF_963455315.2. NCBI lineage: Eukaryota > Metazoa > Chordata > Mammalia > Artiodactyla > Delphinidae > Globicephala > Globicephala melas. The sequence continues at coordinate 69,297,285 of NC_083327.1, read as the reverse complement.
AGTCCTCAGTGTAGTTTATACAGTAAAAATTCTTAATATAATCTTACAGGGTATATTATTCAACCCACCATACAGGGGTTTGGATGAGAGATATTCTATCAGTTTAGATGAATCAGGGAAGGCTTCCTGAAGGGCATGCCATTGAATCAATCTTCGAAGGATAAACACTAATGTGGATAAAACATATTTTCTTAGCCAATAGAATTTTCCCCTAGAAAGAGCCTTGTTTTGTCTGATGGATACTCTGATAATCCTTTTTGGAGTGGGGACCAGAGACCACCAAGGTGCAGGCATAAGTTATGTATCATGCTTTTGATTTACTGAGCACAGCAAGCAAAGTGAGTGTGAGCTGAATTTAGCTCTTAGGAAAATAAAGATTTTAAAGGTAGTAGAGGGCAAGAAGCGGAAGACTTCTTGATGAGGTGTCTTAGGGGAGGAAGAAGAAAGTCAATGGTCAATCACATTGGGTTTTGTGTAGGTGTTGCTACTATGTGAATCTTTCTCCTATTTCCACAATATATTTGGTTAGATATCTGCTTATTATTAACATATTTTAGAGTTAGACCTATCAGTGCCCTGCTTCAAGGCTGTTATGAATTAAGTAGAAAGGCTGTTGTTCGCAGGTTCCTAATGGATAGGACTGTGAAGACAGTGAAGGGTAATACTTTTCTTATTTGGGCTCTTAATAGAGGTTAGAGAGCAGGTGCATGAGGCTGTATTTCCTCCTGAGTGCTTAAAGTACAAATAAACTGGTTTCTTTTTTTTTTTTTTGCAGTACGCGGGCCTCTCACTGCTGCGGCCTCCCCCGCCGCGGAGCGCAGGCTCAGTGGCCATGGCCCGTGGGACCAGCCGCTCCGCGGCATGCGGGATCCCCCCGGGCCTGGGCACGAACCCGCGCCCCCCGCATCGTCAGGAGGACTCCCAAACACTGCGCCACCAGGGAAGCCCAAATAAACTGGTTTCTTGATTGAGAGTTCATTAAAATATTATAGACGGCACATAACAGAGTAAAGCTGGTGTGCCTTTGTGGAAATTGAGGAGTCTTGTGAAAGAGTTACGGGAATGGAGGACCATTTCAGCTCTATGTGGAGAGAGAAATAGAGTATGGTTTGATTGTAATATGGCGGAGTATAAGGAAAGTGGTAAGAGACAAGGCTGGAAAAATAATCTGGAGCCAAAGCATGAATGACCTTTCATGCATGAAAGACCTCAATGCCAGGATTAAGTAATTGGATCTCATTTGTTAGGAAAACAAAAAAAGGAGAGTCATAGAATATTTCTTTTGGGGTGGTAATTTAGATTTATAAAGTAAGTTTTTTAAATTCTGAAAATAATGCATTTTTGTCATATAAGCCAAGAAATATAGAAAAAGCATAAAAAAGAAAATAGATGCTTTGGTAATCCAACCACCTATATTTTGTTGTATTCTTTCTGGAATTTTTGTGTGTGCACAGACACAGGTTTTAAAAGGTAAAAATGTCATTATGATGCACATACTGCTTTGTCAGCTGCTGCATTTTACTTATCATTGAAGACTGGATTAGAAAACCTACCCTAAGTGAATAAATGTGGTTGCAATGAAGTGCTGGACTGTAGTGACCAGAGCCTGGATACTGGCAAAGCCCAGAAGAGGTCTCAAGAGAGGTAATGTCAGGGTCAGCACAGAGAAACTGGGAAAGACCAAGCAGAGCTGGTGGGCATGCTGGAGGCCAAGACTGGGGCAGAGGAAGGCTTCGTGAATGATGATTTCCAGGCTCTCAATCTGAACCTATTGAAAAATTAACCAAAGTAGGGAATTAGGATGAGTTGTCAGTTTTGATAGAAAGTTGATAGGTTTGATTGGCGGAGTGTATGGCTGTCAGCAAATCCGGGTGAAAATGTCCGGTAGAAACTGGAACAGTCAGGCGTGGTGACTAGGCCAGGGGACTGGAATAGAGGAGGGAACAGCAGCCTGAGTGCTTGCTCATGCGTGGCTCATTTAAGTCCCCCAACCTTGCAAAGTAAAAATTATCATCGCCATTTCATAGAGAAGCCTCAGCAAGATTAAATCATTAACCCACACGGCTACTAAATGGCAGAACTGAGAGTAAACACTGTCCAAACTCTTTCTGTTTTGCTAAGCAAAGAAGTGTTGAAGGGGCAGAATGAGTAGGGGAGATCATTAAAGGAAAAAGTGTACAACTATTAATATGAGTACCTTTAAATACATATATATATAACCCCCCCACACACACACATCTTCCTGTGTGTGCATGTGTGTGTGTGTTGAATGTTTATTATGATAGAACACAGAGGCTAAGAACATAACATATCCCTACACTAAACAATGTTTGTACAATCATGGAGCTTACATTTTAGCTATGGAAACAATCATTAGACTACTAAGTATCCATTAATTACAATTGTGACGTGTGATGAAGAAGCATCAGAAGGAATTAATAATCAATAAGGGGATCTGACCCAATCTTTTCAGCCAAGGAAGATTTCTCTAAAGAAGTGACATCCTTCAAATATAAGTTTAAATGAAAGAAAAGGGAGAGGAAGTTATACCAGGCAGAGTGCATATCTTGAGGAAATCTCCGAGGTGGGAGAGGCTGGCACAGCAGAACTTCAGGATGATAAAGTGTAGAAATGGGGGAGGAAAACGGTGAGAGACTGGGTTGGAGCACCTAGCAGAGTCCAGTTCTGCAGGGCACGTTTGTTGTTTATTGTAATGGTAAGGAAGCCGTTAAAGAGTGTGGGAAGGGGAGCGACAAGTTTGTTTAAATTTGTTTACTTAGAAGACCTCTCTGGCTTGATGCAGAGAATAGATAATAATAATGTGAACTGCATTCACGCTTCTAATTCCGCATTCCCTCCACAGTCGTAGAATAATAGGTCCTTGATTTTTACCACGTGACTACACCCCCTCCCACTAGACTGGGGGGAGGATGTTTCCTCACCTGCTTGATCTGAGGCTGGCCGTGTAACTTGGTTTGGCCAATGGAAGGTTAGCGTGTGTGCCTGGAGCAGAAGCTTTAGATGCGCAGGCATGGTTTATCTTGGCCTCTTGCCTCCACATCAGTCATAAGAAGAACGTGCTCATGCAACCACGGGTCCCATAAAGAGGCACAGACAGAGCTGAACTAAGCCAGCCCATATCCCTCAAGTGAGAAAAACAAATGACTTGTGCTGTAAGCCACTGAGAATTCACTGCAGCTTTTGCTACCTCAGGAAGGTGTAAGAATGAGAGCAAAGAGACAAATTAGTGTTCTAGGTAATAGATAATGGTGCATTGGACTAAAATAATGGCAGTGTGGAGATGATAGAAGGAATAGATTCCAGGGATATTTAGGCTTTAGAATTGGTAATATGGATGACTGATTGAACGCAAAAGTAATGGAAAAGGAAACATCAAGATGGTATTTCAACTAGAGGTTCTTGCAATATTGTTCAACTTTATGATCCTAAAGACAATTGAATATGCCCAGAGTCTTCAAGTGATGTATGTCATTTTATTTGTGACTATAGAGATTATTATTTTGGTGACAAAATTAAATAGTGAAGGTCCCTTCCCCCGGGAGTCCACGGGGAGGATCCAGGCTGCTGCATATTTACTACCATTCCTTGCTGAGAAAGCAGTACCAGCCCAGGTTTCAGAGGACCTGCTGCCAACGGTCTAAAAGCCTTCACTTTGACGTGATTGATATCTAATGTCCTGTTAAGGTTTTGGGGTTGTTACAGGCATGCCAGCTTCTGCCATTCAGAAGCACTAAATCGGGCTTCCCTGGTGGCACAGGGGTTGGGAGTCCGCCTGCCGATGCAGGGGACACGGGTTCGTGCCCCGGTCCAGGAAGATCGCACATGTCGCGGAGCGGCTGGGCCCGTGAGCCATGGCCGCTGAGCCTGCGCGTCCGGAGCCTGTGCTCCGCAACGGGAGAGGCCACAGCAGTGAGAGGACCGCGTACCACAAAAAAAAAAAAAAAAAAAAAAGCACTAAATCTATCACTTTTACAAGGAAGCAAAAAAACTCGCAATTTATTATATTTTAGTGCAGGATGCTTGTCAGGCTTTCTGCCTAAGGCACACTTTGTGCCCGAACTTGGATCCACAGCTTTATAGCCTGTCCTTTCGCCACACAATTTCCTGATCAGTTCTGGACGATCCTAATGGTTGCTTATTTTGTTTTTCCCAAGGAAGCAATGAGACATTTTCTGTCCAATGTGAGTAAGCTGCAAACAGCATGATTTTTATTAAATTAGTGAGTAAATAAACGTTTGGCAGCCCAGTTGTTGAGAAAACGGGGCTGTGAACTCCAGAAAAGTCACTAATCCAGGCAAAGACTGACTCATTCTTTCACTGTCCTCTCCCAGCAGCCAGAGCGGTTTAGGTGTCTGTAAGGGTCTGTAAGCACCACGCTTGCTGTGGCCTTTCTGATGGAGGTTAGCGAATCAGAAGCACTGTGACTCATTTATCAGCCAATTTGGACTGCTGGGTCTGATTTTCTGGGTTCTGCCCGCTGAATTTGCCTCTGTTAAATTTAACTCCAGCTTAATGGTTTGTTGATCTTCTTTCAACAGAGCCCAGCCACTGTGGGATTACCAAAAACTTCACTTTTTGACATCAGAATTAGATTAATTAGAAGTTAATTCTTAAATGTGTCATAATAACTTGGAAAAGATGAGATATACAATATCCCATTTTGGCTCCTCATGTTCAATTTTCCTTTAATCACTGCAGCAGCTAACAGATACTAAAATATACTGACTGATGTGTATTTCTGTCTTTTTCATTTCGTAGTTCTTGGAAGTCTAGGGGAAATATGGCTGCCTATGGAGGAGGGACAGGAAAAAGATCAATGTAGAAAGTGGTCTAGAAAATCCACAAGCCATGTAATCAATATAATCAACATCTCGCTGTTTAAGAGTTACCTGGGATATGTTTTTAGCATCCTCACTTCCCCCATGTCCTGGAAAAAAAAAAGCTCCTTCTTTTATGTAAAACCAAATACAAAACAAATACTTTTTTTCTGCTTTTCACTTAACAAAGATACCATTTCAGCAGAAAGCGCAGGAGATTTGGAACCAATAAACTTTGTGTTTGTCTAGTTCCAGCTTTGCCAAAAATTCATTGTATGGCCTTGGGCAAGTCACTTAACATTTCTGAGCTGCAGAGTCTTCATCTGGTAAATGAGAAGGTTTTCTTGGGTGACCTCCTTGAAGATCATTTTAGGCAAAAGGCTATGTTCTTCATTCCATGGGTTGCAATTTACACGAGCCTGGATCTATTGTTTTCATATTAATATTTTTGCTTGTGTAAACAGCTCTCAGAATTCACTAATCACTCTTTGACCTGATGGTAATTTGTTTTGATAATATTGATTACAATAAGTGCCATTCATTTTTCATGATTAAGAAGAAAGTGTGTCCTTTGCCTCCATTCTATTCATATTTTTTGAGGCTATATTTCTCATCCTTTTAATCTCATAAATCTAGGAATGAAAATTGCTAAGAAGTGCAAACACAACAAACAGAACAAAGACAAAATCAAACACACAAACCAACAAAAAATAAAGGTTAATATCAGAGGCTAAAAAATCCAAAGCAAGATTTAGAGGAATCTAGCAAGGAACTGTGATTTAAATTACCCACAAAATGACATCAGGTGAAGATGATCTCACTGGTTTTGTGAAAAGTGTTTCATTTCCTGGCGATTTTGACCTTTCAGTGAAATCTCTTTGCCTTATCTTCTTCACATATTGCTCACCTGTGCGTTTCTTAAGATGCCCTTTATCTGGGTGTGCTGAAGGACATTTTAGACAGAACTGAAGATGACTTTCAGCAGCCTCCGTCCAGTATATGTTCGCCCAATTCTGTGAAGGAGTCCAGATGTACTACCCCAATTTATGCTACTTTGGCATATTCATTTTTCAGCTAAAGGCAATTGAGAAATAACAGACACAAGAAGAATTCATTGCCCTCTTCCTGTCTGCCTGAAAGTAGGTCATAAATTCCTTCCCGCCAGCTATCTAGGATGAAGAAGAAACCCTTATCACTGGAGATGGAGAGTCACACCAAGATTAGTCTGTGTAAACAAACCTTACTAAAATAATTATATTCCATTCACTTCCGCCATATATTTCCTAGTCACTTTCTCACAATTTATCATCCCTAGAAGCCCAAACCCCCTTCCTTTATCTAGTCATGTCTCCACAATTTATTGCCCTTTGTTAAAATAGTATATAAGCTCCCGAGTCTGTTTCTTTGGGTTTCCACTTTTCTGTGATACCCCTATGCACATAAAATTAAAAACGTTAATAAAATTTGTATGCCTTTCCTACTGTTAATATGTATTTTGTCAGTTCAATTCACAGGCCCCAGCCACTGAACTTGAAAATAGAGGAAAAGGTTTTTTCCTCCCCTCCACCTGAAATCCATTTACTTTCTGGGAGAAGGCCAAGAGACCCTCTGCCAACAAGCCCTAACTGGCCTTTTAAAGAGGAAGAAGAAGTGAATCTGTATAGCTGTAACGGCCAAGGGACATCAGGAAGGTGAAATGCAGTGATGCCAGATGGAATTTGGCTAGCAGAGAACCTTCGTGGTTGGTAAGAGGTCAGAACCTTTGGTAACTACATCCTTGTTACAATGTAGACTTTGACTTTCTGACTGTTATCCTTTAGGTTATGTTTTATGTTTGTAGTCTGATAATGTTTTCCACTAATTGCAAATTTTCTTTTTAACATCTTTAGTGGAGTATAATTGCTTTACAATGGTGTGTTAGTTTCTGCTTTATAACAAAGTAAATCAGCTATATATATACATATATCCCCATATCTCCTCCCTCTTGCATCTCCCTCCCACCCTCTGTATCCCACCCCTCTAGGTGGTCACAAAGCACCGAGCTGATCTCCCTGTGCTATGCGGCTGCTTCCCACTAGCTATCTGTTTTATAGTTGGTAGTGTATACATGTCAGTGCTACTCTCTCACTTCGTCCTAGCTTCCCCTTCCCACTCCCCATGTCCTCAAGTCCATTCTGTGTGTCTGCATCTTTATTCCTGCCCTGCCCCTAAGTTCATCAGAACCATTTTTGCCTCAGATTTCTTTGCAACAACTCTTGTTTTATTCAAGAAGCCTTAGTTTATTTATCACCATCTTTTTATATATAAAACTAAATTATCAAAGAAAAGTAAAGGTGTTTAAAAAGAGTCCAAAACATGGTACAAATTACTCGTAAATGTACAGTATTTTGCCATGTAATTTTCTATGACGTTCAAGGGACAGAAACCAAGCAGAACGTGGTCTGAGTAGATTTTTGTGCACAATAATCTCCTCTAATATATCACACTTAGAGACATTCATGTTAATTTGACCATTGCTTACCTTTGGAGGAGCTTTAGCATTTAATAGCCATCATTACAGCTGTATCCTTAATTCTGCTTCATTCATTTATTTAAAACATCTCTTTAATACTTAAAATACGACAGACACTGTGCCAGTGCTGAGAATACAAAGATGAAAATCCTGAGTTCTTTACTCACTTTGACTCCTTCAATTGGCAAATGTGGAGGCATTTGCTGAAAATTAGGTCAAGTGCCTATAAAATCTCTAATTTTTACTACATGAATTACATAGCTTGTTTTCATGCAAACATGGTCCTAGAAAATTTTGGCTTAATGAATAAAAATAGCCTAAAGTATTTTCATTTATTGGAATAGCTTACCATTAAAGACTGATTCCAATAAAGAAGAGCAAATACATATTTATGAATATATATATTCAACATTTCAATATCTAGGCATATATTAATTCCTAAATATAGTTTTAAATTATTTTTAGTTCTTCACAAAACTGTTTTCATACATGCTTAATTTCTTGGTCACAAGAAACTGGTCATGTACCTTTAAATTAGAAAAAAATTGAGCGTGCGTGTGTGCACGTGTGCATACGTGTGTTTACGAGTGTTGCATCCTCACATATAGTCAAAGTGGCTTCCAGTTCTGTCTTTTATAGACCAAAATTTATATTTGGCTTTGAATTGCTTATTTTTATTTTGTGATAGATCAGAAATAAGAACAGACTCAGCATAATTATAGTTATTCTAAAATTTAATACATTTTTAAAGTGGAAATTGAAAATAATTTCTAAGATATATGCCTGCTTTTAAAATTATCCAAATTTCTAAGGGATTTTAGGATTCTGGATTCACCATACACTTACTTTTTAATATTAATTTGTACATTTTTTAAAGCCTCAGGATGTGTGTATAGGGGATTTCTAACAACCTAAACATTTAGCTAGATGTTAAGAGATCTTATGAAAGGGTGAATGTTTTCATACTATTTTTTTTTCATGTTTCTTTCCTTCCTCTCTTGTATAAAGTTTGGGTTATACAATGTGTGCTTATTACCTAAAAGACAAATTTTCTTAAAAAGAAAAACGTTTTATTCTTCACTCACCATTCAGTTCAGATCAAACTTGACCAGGGATGTAGGATTGGAGATCCTTGCTTTGGTTCAGAGCTGAAAACATGCACTTTTATGATCTCTCCCTACTATATGATTCTCACATGGGTATGAGAATCCCTGGTGTCATGAAAGAAAATCTCTGCGGGTCAATTTTTTTGAATTACAAATTCATTCCAGGTAAAAGGAGAAGGGAGATAGGTAGCGCTGAGAATAAAGCAAAGACATATCCTTCTGAAACAAGTGTGGGGCTTTTCTGACCCTCAGAGACTTAAGTAAGTTTGGCTGAACCCCAGCTTGAGTGTCTGAGAATTTAGAGCCCTTCTCACCATGTCAGTAACTTCTGACATATTTTTTTCCCTTGTTGTTTCCTCTGGACTTTTTTCCACTAGTGTTTTAAAATATAGTGTATTAATAGAAAAGTTGAGATACAGTAAGGTCAACAGGTCAGGAGATAGTTGCCATGGCAAAGATATTTACTCCCATTTCCCAAGAGGAGGAGTCATGCCAAGCCATGGAGACCGCTTGGGGAATTATCGAGGTCAACATGAAGCAGAGGGAAGGCGGGGAGTTGGGATGTGAGCAGGGGCCTTTACTGGAGTTTCTACAGGAAACAACAGGCGAGGGAAGGTAAGCAGGCTTAAAGCTCTAGGAGTTAGGAACTGTTCCTAGTTGTGTGGTAACTGGCACTGGGGTGAGAGAGCAGATAGACAGTGGCCCAGAGTACGAGAGCCCGACAAAGGAGGTGGCTGGTGGTAAGGACTGTGGACTGGTTGGTTTGTGTTTGAAAAGCCTGCTCCTAGGTGAGTTGTTGACGATGTCCAGGAACTGGCTAACTCTGGGAGGGTCCACAAGACCTCAGATGTCAAAGCATCAGAATACCGAAAACAAAAGGACAAACACCTAGGTCCAACTCCCTATCTTGGTTCTTGACCCTAAAGGCCTGAACCAAAAGTACAGCCCTTTTATCAGTTCCCACAAAAGTTCTCATCACACCAAGAATTTTGTTAGTTTAGGCCTTAAAGCGTGAAAGGAAAGTTACAAGGAGTTATAAACAACTGTTTTTTCTAGCTCCTTCTTTCCTGTCCAGTGCAAACAACAATTTCCCCCTTCTTCCCCCCGGTAGGGCAAATCCCTACATTTAGGCCCTCCAAGGTCTTAGTTTCTACTACAACCAGGGGTTTCAAATAATTTTCTGAGCATTGGTAGATCACTTCTCCTTATGATAAATGCTTCTGTAGACTGCTAAGTAAATAAAAATTCCCTATCTCATACTGATAACATCAAAACATATAGAAACATCACACTGATAAGATGGTTGGAGGAGAACCGAAAGTAACAAAAGCAAGAAGTGACTTTAACCATGAAACTGAAGTGAAGGTGCAGAATGTGGCACTGTTGACTTCTAAGTGACAGTTTTGGCAGCAGTGTTGATAAACATGCCATGACTTTGCTCCCAGAGGCAGGATGTGGTCTGTGAGCTTATGTAGAAGGAATTTATTGTATGTGCTTATACTATTATAATGCAATTTGTGTTACCATTTTGGAGGAATCAAGGACTGTTTGCTAGACAGCATGGGAAAGGGCTCCTGGGCATACAAACCCTGCCTGGTGTGTAGCTGTTTCTGTAACTGCATACAACTTGTGCACTTGGTTATTCTGGGCCAAGTGAAAACCAGGAAACAACCTGTGAGTATCTTTATGAGTATAAATATCTGCCCACATAAGGCGTATGTGATGGTTAATTTTATGTGTAAACTTGACTGGGCTGTAGGATATCCAGATAGCTGGTAAAACATTATTTCTGGGTGTGTCTGTGAAGGTGTTTCTAGAAGAGATTTAGCGTTTGACTTGGTAGACTGAATAAAGGTCACACTCACATGTGAGTTGGCATCATCCATTCCCTTGTTTTTTGTTTTTTTGCAGTACGCGGGCCTCTCACTGTTGTGGCCTCTCCCGTTGCGGAGCACAGGCTCCGGACGCGCAGGCTCAGCGGCCATGGCTCACGGGCCCAGCCTCTCCGCAGCATGTGGAATCTTCCCGGACCGGGGCACGAACCCGTGTCCCCTGCATCGGCAGGCGGACTCTCAACCACTGCTCCACCAGGGAAGCCCCATCCATTCCTTTGAGGGCCTGGAGAAAACAAAAAGGCAGAGGGGCAAATTTGCTCTCCGAGCTGGGACAACCAGTGCTCCTGGGATTCTCAGACTTTTGGACTCAAACTGACTTACATCCCCAGCTTTCCTAGTTCCCTGTTGGTTATGTTTCTCTGGAGAACCCTGAGTAATACATGAGTAACTGGGAGCAAGTGGTGCTTATCCGTGGACTAAAAGCTGTGCGGCTTGTTTGCTGTGTTCCCTGGGACCTGACTGAGGCTCACAATCTCCTCATTTGTGAAATGGAAATAACATCTGGGTCACATGACTGCATGAATTCCTCCGAAGAATGTATTTAAAAGTGTTTAGCCTCAAGTTTAGTGCTGTTGGTGGTTACCATTCTCTGGCTAAATTAATCTCAACTACAATTACAACCTAAATCTCAGCATAATCAACACTTTCATGTGTCTGAAACTGATTGATGGGGCACAATATTTGTTACAACGTTCAGACATTCTAAGGACAAAAGAAATTGGACAGAGATTTACTTTTGAAATACATGTTGGCTCGTCTTGCCAGCTGCAAATGTTTTGAGCTGAACTGGAGGGGTAATCAAGCCTGACGGTACGAGATGCTCCTCTTGATGGAGCCAGGGCTGCTGATTGTGGTTCAGGCTTCATCATCGTCAGATAACTGGTGCTTCGAGGAGCTGGAGAGGGAGAGGATGCAGAGTGGGCCACAAAGAGCTCTTGATGAAGAGCTGTGAGTACTCTCTGATTTGCATTCAAAGAAATCAAGAATTTACTGCCAAGGCATCTTGATTTTGCCATAGCTGCTTCCTTCTTATTTCCAAGTGATTATTATACATGTATTAAGCTCTCACGGTGCGTGGCACAAAGCAAGTAAAGAAAGCCCTGTCATAGGGCAGCTTCCGCTTTATCTTTTAAACCAAAGTTTAGGACTACCCACCGATAGAATAGCATGGTAAATGAAGCAGCTAATAGGATACTTCTGGACCTTTTCCTACTTATTCTGCGATATGAAGACAAGTTATATTTAATGGCTAAAATTATCAGTATATTTGAGGCTAACCAAATCAGTATATTTGTGGCTACAGTCAGAATGTGGGACAGACTGGAAAGCAGAGGATTAAATAACCCCCATAATCCACTTTCTGTTGGTTCTGAGAGCTGAATATACAAACAGACAATGGCCAGACCACAGACAAAAACAGAACTTCGACCCACAACCTGAAGCAACCTGCCCAGGAAACCAACCCCTTATCAACAATAAGCAGTGCAGGGACTTCCCTCGTGGCGCAGTGGTTAAGAATCCGCCTGCCAATGCAGGGGACACAGGTTTGATCCCTGGTCTGGAAGATCCCACATGCCATGGAGCAACTAAGCCCATGCGCCACAACTACTGAGCCTGCTCTCTAGAGCCCGCGAGCCACAACTACTGAGCCCGCACGCCACAACTACTGAAGCCCCTGCTCCTAGAGCCTGTGCTCCGCAACGAAGAGTAGCCCCCACTTGCTGCAGCTAGAGAAAGCCCGCGTGCAGTAATGAAGACCAACGCAGCCATTAATTAATTAATTAAAAAATAAGCAGTGCAGGAAGAACACAGCCTACAGTAAGTCACACTTGAAGGAAGCCAGATTTCTAGCTCTAGTGACAAGACACAAAGCTAAACAATAACTTCTGTAACAATCAGCCCTAAATGGCCAGGACATGATTAATAATTGACAGCTTCCCGGGCTTCCCTGGTGGTGCAGTGGTTGGGAATCCACCTGCCGGTGCAGGGGACATGGGTTCGAGCCTTGGTCCGGGAGGATCCCACGTGCCGCGGAGCAACTGGGCCCCTGGGCCACAGCTACTGAGCCTGTGCTCTAGAGCCCACAAGCCACAACTACTGAGGCTATGCTCTGGAGCTGGCAAGCCGCAACTACTGAAGCCTGCGCACCTAGAGCCCATGCTCCGCAGCGGGAGAAGGCACCGCAATGAGAAGCCCACACACCACAACGAATAGTAGCCCCCGCTCACCACAAGGAGACCCGCACAGCAACGAGGACCCAACACAGCCAAAAATAAATAAATAAAATAAATATATTTAAAAAAAATAAAATAAAATAATTGACAGCTTCCCTAATTTTTGCCCCCACGTTCAACTTAGGACCAACCAGAGAAAGCCAAATATGTACCTCTAACCAATCAGAGAGCACTTCTGCTTATCCCACCCACGGCTTCTCTGTGCCAACATCCTCCAATCTGGGTACACTTGAAGTCTTCCCCTTTTTTCACTCTGAAGTTTTCCCACTCCTGTGCCTGCCTTTGAGTGTCTACCAAGTGATGATGGCTGATACCCTTGCTGTAGCAAGTTCAGAATTGCCTTTGCTTTCCTCATTTGGTTGGTCTTCATTCACTTTCATAGCTCTAAGGGCAAGAGGGCTGAGTATGGATGGTTCCATACAAATACTTCTCCTCCCCCACCCCCGGGGAGAACTCAGTGACCTCCAAGGCTGGCCAATGGCGTCTGCATCCTAAGTGGACTGCCCAGTGCGTTTGTGTGCAAGTGGGTGAACACAGAGACCTGAATGTGTGTGGGCAACCAAACCTCATATCTTAGCAATGAACCTGAGAGACTGGGTATAGAAATGGCAAAAAAAAAAAAAACAAAACAGCACAGCCCCTCCAGGACTCTGAGAGAATTAAGTTGGAAAGTCAATAACTTGCAACGAACCACAAAATACAAACTGAGCAGTACTTTCAAGTGTTCAGTGTACTGCTGTGACATCTCAAAACACTACTGACTACAGCAATTTTATGACAATATTTTTCTAACTTTTAAACTCTTTTTGACATAGCCTTGAAATTCATTTAAAAAGATTTTCCCCCTACATTAAACACATCAAAGCAGGGCTTCAGGCAGAGGGATAACTCGGAGTTTCAGTACTATGAAAGTCAATTTGGAAAAGGTAAACTCACAAAGTAGAAGTGCAGTTACAAAAGCATCATTGGAAGAAACAAAACCCGATAGAAGTTACTAACAACAGAGCATTTTCACTCAGTTTCACTTACCAAAAATAACTGTAGACATAACACAATTGTGATTAAGACCTTTTACATGTAGAATGGATCTTCCTTACCTCACTAATTTTCAGTGCTAATTGAGCTGTATTTCTTCAGTTACTTGATTGCTTTTTATTTGTGTGTTATTAGCTACAAGGGTCATTGCTGCAGTGCTGGGAACCCCCAATGGGGCTTTAGAAATCTGGAGGCTCCTACTTACCCCCTTAGGTTGGTAGTTCTTAACCATGGCAGTTCATTATAACCAGCCCACCTCAGACCAATTAAATCATAACCTCTCAGTATATTTTCAAAAAGAGCTCTCCAGTGATTCTAATGGGAACAGAGTTGAAAAAACACTCTCCTTGAAGAAGCAAGATTTCCTTGACAGTAAGTGTCACCTTGAATTGTATTCACTTTGTTTGAGGGTTGTCAAAATTTAATAAAGCAACTTTTACCTTGTCCGTTTTAAAGTGATAGTATCACAGAGTTACAAACCGGACTCTCTGGAACCTTGCCTGGCTTTTTCAATACCGTGTGTCCCTGGACCCAAGCTGGTGGTGGTGGGGTCACCTGACTTGGAATTATAGGATGTGGAAGGCAGATTCACAGATTACTTCTCTGTTGCTTCAGTTTTCAATATGAAAATGATCAGCCTCATATAGGAGGCAAAGAGTTGAAGAGTGATCATATGCCAAGTTGGTCGTCTAAATGGCCAGTGAGGACACAGTATCTCATGCTAGCTATGTAAGACAGTCCAGTGTTCTTTCACCATTGCCAGAGACTGCCCAAAGGACACGGGACCTACAGATGTGGTGGCACGTTTGCATTGATGAATTAGAGAAAGCCTTAGGAAATTGATTTAGAGACCTAGGTTCTGCACTTATTGGGCCTCCGAGGTCTCAGATTTGGACGCAGAGATATCACCAAATGACTCTTCATGAGGGACTTAGTTTTTTAGAATTCATGAGATCACAAATGAGTAAAGATCACCTTCAGAATAGAATAAATCAGAACAGTGTGACTAGACTGTCAAAAACCTTCAGTACCTGGGCAATTAGGGGAGGAAAGCTAGAGTGCCAGCTCCTTCACCAATCCTCTCCTATGGTGGCAGGGGATCTGGCCTTCAAGCTCCCATTGCCTGGAACTTTCCTTGAACAGACACGTCTGGTGACAGCATTTGAAGCCTCCTGAGAAGTGAATATTTAGAAAGGGCTCTGCATTCCTGATTTACTTAGAAAATATTTTTGTAGAAATGACTGCTTTAGATCGTCTCTTAATTTCTCCCACCCCCTTTAATCCCCTATTAAATGGGTATGGTTTACCTTAGCATTTGGAAAGATATAAAATATTCTCATTGTTCTTAAACTTCCCATTAGTCTAGGAAAAAAGAGTTTCGACAACTAGCTGCTGGACAATCATCGACAGGAAGACACAGGAACTCACCAAAAAAGATACCCCACATCCAAAGACAAAGGAGAAACCACAGTGAGATTGCAGGATGGGCGCAATCACAATAAAATCAAATCCCATAACTGTTGGGTGGGTGACTCACAAACTGCAGAACAATTATACCACAGAAGTCCACCCAATGGAGTGGAGGTTCTGAGCCCCACATCAGGCTTCTCAACCTGGGGGTCCGGCAACAGGAGGAGGAATTCCTAGAGAATCAGACTTTGAAGGCTAGTGGGATTTGATTGCAGGACTTCAACAGGACTGGGGGAAACAGAGACTCAAATCTTGGAGAGCACACACAAAGTAGTGTGTGCATCGGGACCCAGGGGAAGGAGCAGTGACACCATAGGATTCTGAACCAGACCTACCTGCTAGTGTTGGAGGGACTCCTGCAGGGACAGTGGGTGGCTGTGGCTCACTGTGAGGACAAGGACACTGGCAGCAGAAGTTCTCAGAAGTACTCGTCAGCGTGAACCCCACCAAAGAGCCCGGGTAGGCTCCAGTGTTGGGTCGCCTCAGGCCAAACAACCAACAGGGAGGGAACCCAGTCCCACCCAACAGCAGACACATGGATTAAAGTTTTACTGAGCTCTTCCCACCAAAGCAACAGCCAGCTCTACCCATCACCAGTGGCTCCCATCAGGAAACACGCACAAGCCTCTTAGATAGCCTCACCCACCAGAGGGCAGACAGCAGAAGCAAGAAGAACTACAATCCTGCAGCCTGTGGAACAAAAACCACATTCACAAAAAGATAGACAAGATGAAAGGGCAGAGGCCTATGTGCCAGATGAAGGAACAAGATAAAACCCCAGAAAAACAACTAAATGAAGTGGAGATAGGCAACTTTCCAGAAAAAGAATTCAGAATAATGATAGTGAAGATGATCCAGGACCTCGGGGGAAAAGATGGAGGCAAAGATTGAGAAGATGCAAGAAATGTTTAACAAAGATCTAGAAGAATTAAAAAACAAAAAACAGAGACGAACAACACAATAACTGAAATGAAAACTACACTAGAAGGAATAAATAGCAGAATAACTGAGGCAGAGGAACGGATAAGTGACCTGGAAGACAGAATGATGGAATTCACTGCTGTGGAACAGAATAAAGAAAAAAGAATGAAAAGAAATGAAGACAGCCTAAGAGACCTCTGGGACAACATTAAAAGCAAAAACATTTGCATTATAACACTAAAAGCAACAACATTCGTGACCCAGAAGGAGAAGAGAGAGAGAAAAGACCCAAGAAAATATTTGAAGAGATTATAGTCGAAAACTTCCTTAACATGGGAAAGGAAGTAGCCACCCAAGTCCAAGAAGTGCAGAGAGTCCCATACAGGATAAACCCAAGGAGAAACATGCCAAGACACATAGTAATTAAACTGGCAAAAATTAAAGACAAAGAAAAGTTATTGAAAGCAGCAAGGGAAAAATGACAAATAACATACAAGGGAACTCCCATAAGGTTAACAGCTGATTTCTCAGCAGAAACTCTACAAGCCAGAAGGGAGTGGCATGATATACTTAAAGTGATGAAAGGGAAGAACCTACAACCAAGAGTACTCTACCCGGCAATGATCTCACTCAGATTTGATGGAGAAATCAAAAACTTTACAGACAAGCAAAAGCTAAGAGAATTCATCACAAAAAACCCCAGCTCTACAACAAATGCTAAAGGAACTTCTCTAAGTGGGAAACACAAGAGAAGAAAAGGACCTACAAAAACAAACCCAAAACAATTAAGAAAATGGTCATAAGAATATACATATCTATAATTACCTTAAATGTGAATGGGTTAAATGTTCCAAACAAAAGACACAGGCTTGCTGAATGGATACAAAAACAACACCCATATATATGCTGTCTACAAAAGACCCACTTCAGACCTAGGGACACATACAAACTGAAAATGGGGGGATGGAAAAAGATATTCCATGCAAATGGAAATCAAAAGAAAGCTGGAGTAGCAATACTCATATCAGATAAAATAGACTTTAAAATAAAGAATGTTACAAGAGACAAGGAAGGACACTACATAATGATCAAGGGATCAATCCAAGAAGAAGATATAACAATGATAAATATATATTCACCAGACATAGGAGCACCTCAATACATAAGGCAACTGCTAAGAGCTGTAAAAGAGGAAATCGACAGTAACACAATAATAGTGGGGGACTTTTAACACCTCACTTACACCAATGAACAGATCATCCAAACAGAAAATTAATAAGGAAACACAAGCTTTAAATGGCACAATAGACCAGATAGATTTAATTGATATTTATAGGACATTCCATCCAAAAATAGAAGATTACACTTTCTTCTCAAGTGTGCACGGAACATTCTCCAGGATAGATCACATCTTGGGTCACAAATCAACCCTCAGTAAATTTAAGAAAATTGAAATCATATCAAGCATCTTTTCTGACCAAAATGCTATGAGATTAGAAAGAAATTACAAGAAAAAAACGTAAAAAACACAAACACATGGAGGCTAAACAATACATTAGTAAATAACCAAGAGATCACTGAAGAAATCAGAGGAAATCAAAAAATACCTAGAGACACATGATAATGAAAACACGACAATCCAAAACCTATAAGATGCAGCAAAAGCAGTTCTAACAGGGAAGTTTATAGCTGTACAAGCCTACCTCAAGAAACAAGAAAAATCTCAAATAAACAATCTAACCTTAACCTAAAGGAACTAGAGAAAGAAGAACAAACAAAACCCAAAGTTAGCAGAAGGAAAGAAATCATAAAGATCAGAGCAGAAAAAAATGAAATAGAAACAAAGAAAACAATAGCAAAGATCAATAAGACTAAAAGCTGGTTCATTGTGAAGATAAACAAAATTGATATACCATTAGCCAGACTCATCAAGAAAAAGAGGGAGGGGACTCAAATCAATAAAATTAGAAATGAAAAAGGAGAAGTTACAACAGACACTGCAGAAATACAAAGCATCCTAAGAGACTACTACAAGCGACTCTATGCCAATAAAATGGACAACCTGGAAAAAATGGACAAATTCTTAGAAAGGTATAACCTTCCAAGACTGAACCAGGAAGAAATAGAAAATATGAACAGACCAATCACAAGTCATGAAATTGAAACTGTGATTAAAAATCTTCCAACAAACAAAAGTCCAGGACCAGAAGGCTTCACACGTGAATTCTATCAAACATTTAGAGAAGAGCTAACACCCATCCTTCTCAAACTCTTCCAAAAACTTGCAGAGGAAGGAACACTCCCAAACTCATTCTATGAGACCACCATCACCCTGATACCAAAACCAGACAAAGATACTACAAAAAAAAAAATTACAGACTAATATCACTCATGAATATAGCTGCAAAAATCCTCAACAAAATACTAGCAAACAGAATCGAACCACACGTTAAAAGGCTCATACACCATGATCAAGTGGGATTTATCCCAGGGATGCAAGGATTCTTCAGTATACACAAATCAATCAATGTGATACACCATATTAATAAATTGAAGAAGAAAAACCATATGATCATCCCAATAGATGCATAAAAACTTTTGACAAAATTCAACGCCCATTTATGATAAAAACTCTCCAGAAAGTGGACATAGAGGGAACCTACCTCAACATAATAAAGGCCATATACGACAAACCCACAGCAAACATCATTCTCAATGGCGAAAAACTGAAATCATTTCCTCTAAGATCAGGAACAAGACAAGGATGTCCACTCTCACCACTATTATTCAACATAGCTTTGGAAGTCCTAGCCATGGCAATCAAAGAATAAAAGGAATACAACTTGGAAAAGAAGAAGTAAAACTGTCACTGTTTGCAGATGACATTGTACTATACTTAGAGAATCCTAAAGATGCCACCAGAAAACTACTAGAGCTAATCAATGCATTTGGTAAAGTAGCAGGATACAAAATTAATGCAGAGAAATCTCTTGCATTCCTATACACTAATGGTGAAAAAATCTGAAAGAGAAATTAACGAAACACTCCCATTTACCATTGCAACAGAAAGAATAAAATACCTAAGAATAAACCTACCTAGGGAGACAAAAGACCTGTATGCAGAAAACTATAAGACACTGATGAAAGAAATTAAAGATGATACCAACAGATGGAGAGATATACCATGTTCTTGGACTGGAAGAATCAATATTGTGAAAATGACTATACTACCCAAAGCAATCTACAGATTCAATGCAATCTGTATCAAATTACCAATGGCATTTTTTACAGAACTAGAACAAGAAATCTTAAAATTTGTATGGAGACACAAAAGACCTCGAATAGCCAAAGCGGTCTTCAGGGAAAAAAACGGAGCTGGAGGAATCAGACTCCCTGACTTCAGACTATGCTACAAAGCTACAGTAATCAAGACAATATGCTACTGGCACAAAAACAGAAATATAGATCAATGGAACAGGATAGAAAGCCCAGAAATAAACCCACACACTTATGGTCAACTAATCTATGACAAAGGAGGCAAGGATATACAATGGAGAAAGCACAGTCTCTTCAATAAGTGGTGCTGGGAAAACTGGACAGCTACATGTAAAAGAATGAAATTAGAACACTCCCTAACAGCATACACAAAAATAAACTCAAAATGGATCAGAGACCTAAATGTAATACCAGACACTATAAAACTCTTAGAGGGAAACATAGGAAGAACACTCTTTGACATAAATCACAGCAAGATCCTTTTTGACTCACCTCCTAGAGTAATGGAAATAAAAACAAAAATAAACAAATGGGACCTAATGAAACGTAAAAGCTTTTGCAAAGCAAAGGAAACTACAAAAAAGACGAAAAGACAACCCTCAGAATGGGAAAGAATATTTGCAAATAAATCAACAAAGGATTAATCTCCAAAATATATAAACAGCTCATGCAGCTCAATATTGAAAAAACAAACAACCCAATCCAAAAATGGACAGAAGACCTAAATAGACATTTCTCCAAAGAGGACTTGCAGATGGCCCAGAAGCACATGAAAAGCTGCTCAACATCACTAATTATTAGAGAAATGCAAATCAAAACTACAGTGAGGTATCACCTCACACCAGTTAGAATGGGTATCTTCAGAAAATCTGCAAACAACAAATGCTGGAGAGGGTGTGGGGAAAAGAGAACCCTCTTGCATTGCTGGTGGGAATGTAAATTGATGCAGCCACTATGGAGAACAGTATGGAGGTTCCTTAAAACACTAAAAACAGAGCTACCACATGACCCAGCAACCCCACTACTGGGCATATACCCTTAGAAAACCATAATTCAAAAATACACATGCACCCCAATGTTCATTGCAGCACAATTTATAGTAACCAGGTCATGGAAGCAACCTAAATGCCCATCAACAGATGAATGGTTAAAGATGTGGCACATATATACAATGGAATATTACTCAGCCATAAAAAGAAACGACATTGGCTCATTTGTAGAGACGTGGATGAATCTAGAGACTGTCATACAGAGTGAAGTAAGTCATAAAGAAAAAAATATCGCATATTAACGCATATATGTGGAACCTAGAAAAATGGTACGATGAACCGGTTTGCAGGGCAGAAATAGAGACACAGATGTAGAGAACAAACGTATGGACACCAAGGGGGAAAGCAGCGGGGAGTGGGGGGTGTAGTGGTGTGATGAATTGGGAGATTGGGAATGACATGTTTACACTTACGTGTATAAAATTGATGACTAATAAGAACCTGCTGTATAAAAAAATAAATAGGGCTTCCCTGGTGGCGCAGTGGTTGAGAGTCCGCCTGTCGATGCAGGGGACACGGGTTCGTGCCCTGGTCCAGGAAGATCCCACATGCTGCGGAGCAGCTGGGCCCGTGAGCCATGGCCACTGAGTCTGTGCGTCCAGAACCTGTGCTCCGCAACCTGAGAGGCCACAACAGTGAGAGGCCCGCGTACCGCAAAAATAAAAAAATAAATAAATAAATAAAGAGTTTCAGGATAATATGCACCCTCACCCTCACTCAGGGTAGAGAAGTGCCTCAAGGATATTGTTTTGTGTATGATCCCTCTGAGATGGGTGAGGTACCCTGGCACCCCTAATTGTGCCTTTATTGCTTACCAGTTACTGAGCACTACTCTTGCAGAAGCACAAAGATGGTCTATGAGTAAAATCATTTTAACATAAGCGATGGTTTTACCATTCAGCAGATTCTCAATTACATTTGCAAGTGGAATAAGGGGGCATAAGTAAGTGAAATCATAAAGAATATTTATTATAGTTAAAAAATTTTTTAAATGTTCTTAGTAGGCTTTATCTTTTTTTTTTTTGGTGGGGGGGGCCTCACTGTTGTGGCCTCTCCCGTTGTGGAGCACAGGCTCCGGACGTGCAGGCTCAGTGGCCATGGCTCACAGGCCCAGCCGCTCCGTGGTATGTGGAATCCTCCTGGACCAGGGGCACGAACCCACGTTCCTTGCATCGGCAGGCGGACTCTCAACCACTGCGCCACCAGGGAAGCCCAAGTAGGCTTTATTTCTTAGACCAGTTTTAGCTTCACAGCAAAACTGAGTGGAAGTTACAGAGATTTCCCATATACTCTCTGCCCCCATACACGCATAGCCTCTTCCATTATCAGCATACCCTACCGGAGTGGTACATTTATTACAACTGGTGAACCTACATTGACACATCATTATCATCCGAAGTTCATAGTTTACATTAGGATTCATTCTTGATGTTGTATATTCTATGGGTTTGGAGAAATGTATAATGACATATGTCCACCCTTACAGTATCATACAGAGTAGTTTCAGTGCCCTAAGAGTCCTTTGTGCTCTATCTATTCACCCCTCCCCTGCCTTAAGATTTAATGAGTCAATCCAATAACTCCTCTTACCACACTCTTCCAAAACTGTGTTAATTTATTCAACAAATATTGTGTGAATGCTTGTCAAGTGCCACACACTGATCCAGGCACTGGACATACAGCAATAAGCAAAGCAGCTCAAGATCCAGTCTCTCCAATAAAAATTAATTAAAAATTAATTTTAAAAAATCCGTTCTCTCTCAAATTTTAGAGGGAGAGAGAAAAACAATAAACCAGCGCACGAGTAACATAATTTGAAAAGGAATTAGTGTTGTGAAGAAGACAGAACGGGTAACATTCTAGACAGTGATGGGGGTGGTGCAAGGCTTCTCTATAATGGGCAGTTGAGGAGTCACCTTTCTGAGGGGGGTGCATTTGAGCTGATACCTGGACCATGAGATAGACTCAGCCATTCAGAGATTGGGAGGAGAGTGCAGCATAGAGCAAAAAACAAATTTAATTTTCCCCCTAAACAGGAATAAACGGGTGCATTTGAGAAATGGAAAGAAGCCCTTTGTGCCTGGGGCACAGTGAGGGAACTGGAGAAAGGCAGGAGGGGAAGAGAGGTTCATGGGGCCAGACAGTGCAAGGCTTCCGAGGTCACGGTAAGGCACTGAGGCTTTTTCCCAAGTGAAACGGGAAGGCATGGTAGGCTGTGAAAAAGGGGAGTGCGTTTTATGAAACAGGGGAGCTGGTGCTGGAGGGCAGCTGAGCTCCTGGCGGCAGCTGCTGCCTGCTTGCGACTGGCTTGCTGGGGGAGGAGCAGCTGGAAGCCGGAGAACCGTTGGCTAAGTAAGTGAAGGTGATTTGCTGCAATTAGGCAATGGCACAAAGTCAGAGAATTTAATTCTTTTTTTTAACATCAAAGTGATGATTATTTCCTTTTGTTTGGAAGTTTTCCGTCTCTGGAGACTTTTGCCAATTTTATCACATAGTTAAGATAACCTCATGCAATTTGCTTGCAAAAAAATCGAAGATTTCATTTTAGGAGCTTTGGTATTTTATTTCAGTCATCAAATACACGTGCTTCTTTCTTTCGTGTAAATTTAATGTAGAAAAACAATTTTGTCCAGTTGCCAGAAAGGTAGATACTGAGCCTAGAGCCAAATATTTGCTGTAGCTGAATGAAACCAATCCAGTGTACCTTATCTATGCCAACAGTTTTCTATGTACTTTGGGGACTACAAAATAATTGCTATTCTTAGGAATGTTCATGTAATTGGGATCCCAGGATGTGAACATATACTTCAACCACCATAACAGTAGGATTCAATTAAGTGCCAGTCATTCATTCAGAAAGCCCATACTATTTACCTGTTGTGTACTCAGATGTTATGTATGTTAAGAAGTATGGGAAGTTTGACTAGGATTCAATTAATGCCAATCATTCATTCAGAAAGCCCATACTGTTTACCTGTTCTGTACTCAGATGTTATGTATGTTAAGAAGTATGGGAAGTTTGACTAAAAAAACAATGTTCTGCCCTCAACGAGTTCACAGTTCAGAGGGGAGAAAGACAAATTAAAAATAACTAATTTACAATATGAGAAAGTCTTTTGTTTTTATAGATCTTTATTGGAGTATAATTGCTTCACAATGCTGTGCTAGTTTCTGCTGTATAACAAAGTGAATCAGCCATATGCATACATATAGCCCCATATTCCCTCCCTCTTGTGTCTCCCTCCCACCCTCCCTACCCCACCCTTCTAAGTCATCGCAAAGCACCGAGCTGATCTCCCTGTGCTATGCAGCTGCTTCCCACTAGCTATCTATTTTACATTTGGTAGCATATATATGTCAATACTAGTCTTACTTCGCCCCAGCTTCCCCTTCCACCCAGACCCTGTGTCCTCAAGTCCGTTCTCTATGTCTGCGTCTTTATTCCTGCCCTGCCACTAGGTTCATGAGTACCATTTATTTTAGATTTCATATACATGCGTTAGCATACGGTATTTGTTTTTCTCTTTCTGGCTTACTTCACTCTGTATGACAGGCTCTAGGTCCATCCAGCTCACTACAAATAACTCAATTTTGTTGCTTTTTATGGCTGAGTAATATTCCATTGTATATATGTGCCAGATCTTCTTTATCCATTCATCAACAGGAGGCTTTGGGGACATCTAATGAGATCCTAAACGCACTAAGAACCTCTGAGAAGGCTTTTGGAAGAGGACCTGCTTGAGTTCACTATGAAGGATGAGCCATAGTTAAGGAGCTGAAGAAGGTGGTGGAATGGGGATGGGCATTTCTGGGAGACAGAAAAGTACTTGCAAAGGTGAAGATTTATGAATAAGGAGAGTGTCTTGGAGAAATTGGTTGTAATTCGATGTGGCTGGAGTGCCAGCTGAATGTGGGGTGGGGCAGGTAGAGGAATTCAAGGCTGGAGTTAGGCAGCACGAGATAATACGCAGCTGCCAGCTTTGCTAAAGGAGGGTGGATTTGGTCCTGAAATCCTCCTCCAGTGAAACACTTTAAGGAGGTTTGCAGTTTAGAAATAATACTCCCAAAGGAATATGGAAGATGGGTTTGAAAATGGACAAAACCAGAGCAAAGAGTCTGGGAAGTTACTGCAGTAATCCAGTTTTGACATGGTAAGGGTATGCATTCCAGACGGTGGAAGTGGGACTGGAGAAAGAAGACAGTTTAAAATATAGATTCACTATAGATAGCTAGTGGGAAGCAGCCGCATAGCACAGGGAGATCAGCTTGGTGCTTTGTGACCACCTAGAGGGCTGGGATAGGGAGGGTGGGAGGGAGACGCAAGAGGGAGGAGACATGGGGATATATGTATATGTACAACTGATTCACTTTGTTATACAGCAAAAACTAACACACCATTGTAAAGCAATTATATTCCAATAAAGATGTTAAAAAATTATAGATTCATGAGATTAAACCAACAAAGGTTGTTAATTATTTTAATGTTGCTGATTGGGAAAGGAGTCTAGTAAGTCCTTGTTTCTGCCTTAGGTAGATTCAATAAATGACATCATTTTCTGGTTCTGCTGGTGGAGGGGCAGGGGAAGGGTAAAATGATGAGGTCACCCCAGGACGTGTTCTATTTGAGGTACTTGTTCCACATCTAAGTGGGGACAGCCAACAGGTAGAGAGTGTCTAAGCTGATTGTACAAACAGAAAATCATCTCAAAACATGCAATATTTAGAACCAGGGTAGTTATTGTGGAAACGATGTGGAAACGTGGGTCTTCACCAGTTTGTAGGTATTAAATTCTTTGACAACCTGATCACTCACATGATCATACTCTAGACATTGTCACTCTCAATACATCCAACCCCTCCAGAATCTTAATTTCATTCATTCCACTCTCTGACCACTACTTCCTATATTGACAGCTTACTTCCTCTAGTATATTAATTCCAATGATGTGTCTACCCCACCAGGTCCAAGAGTTCCATGTTTACATATTTTTCATTAAGTCGTGTTTCACCATTTTTTCACTATAACTTATTCCTTCATTGCTCATGATCCCTGCTTGTACACCTTAAATTTGTGGTCAGTCCTTCTAATCACTTTCCTACTCCCTCTTGCTTCATTGCACTTAGTTGATAAACAATAGCACTGGTTACATCCAACCCTTTGCCCGCTATAAGTGCCTGAACCTGTGCAACTGACTGTGGTTGGAAAGAACACACAACTTTATTGACTGGTCTCATTTTAACATTCTTGACTTTGGATTGCAAGTGGGTCCTTCAAGAGCTGCCTGGCAACCAGGTAAGATTTCCTTCTCTCTTATTACACTAGATGGCCTCACCCCAATCCCTTCCTCACTTTTAGGAGATGAATTTGCTTTCTATTTCAGTGAGAAAATTAGATAATTGGATAATTTACATGAAACATCTACAGAATCCTCTACAACATCTATCAGATCCAGCACACATACTCTGCTTCCTTGTCCATTATCATAAATAAAGTCTTCATGCTCCTATTGCAAACCAGACATTCCAAATGTGTGTGCATTAGGTCCTTTATCATCTTGCCTACACAAAGACATCACTGCAGCAGTTTTCTCTCTTATCTCATCATTTTTTCACTCTTTGCTCAATCATTCCCACCAACACACCAACTGAAATATTCTCCATTTTAAAAATAACCTTTTTCACCATCATTTTTGCTCCTCTTTGCTGCAGAATTCTAATTCTCCTTTTGTTCATTCTTAATCCTCCTCCAGTGAGGCCCTCATCTTTTCCATTCCACCAAAACTGCTCTTGTCAAAGTGACCATCAGCCTCCATGTGGTCAAATCCATTTCAGGTCTCATTGTCCCTCTATGTAGCACTTGACATAGTTGATGACTCCCTCCTTCCGGATACTTCCTTTGGCATCCAGCCTTCTTTGTTTTTCTCCAACATTGCTGTTGCTCCTTCTAAATTGTCTTTTCTCATGTCTTACCTCTTAATATTTGAGTACCCTAGATCTCAATTTTTGGTTCTGTTCTATTTTCCATCAAAACTCATTTCCTTAGTCATATCATCCTGTTACTTAGTTTTAAATACTGGTTATATGCTAATGTCTCCCAAATTTATGACTTCTGTCTAGACCATTCTCCTGAATACAGATTTGTATATTCAAATACTTGCTCAATATGTCCACTTAGATGTGTAATAGATATTTCACACTTTACAAGCCCAGAACTGACCTCCTGACACTTCCTCCCCTCTCAACATTATCTACCCACAGACTTCCTCATCTCAGTTAATGGCAGCTCTGTTCTACCAGATGCTAGAGCCAAAAATCTTGAGTTGTGCTTAACTCTTTTATTTCTCATATCCTATATCTGGTTTATTAGAAAATACTGTTGGATATAACTTCCAAACATAATATGGAAGTGAACACTTCTCACACATCATCATTCCCATCCTTGTCCAAGCCACCAACATCTCGTGTGGATAACTGCAATAGCCTCTTGACTGGTCTCCCTGACTTTACCTCTGACTCTTTACGTCCATGCTGAATATACTAGCCAGAGTGATCATTTTAAAACATAAGCTTGATTGCAAACCTTCTAAGCTCAGAACACTATAATGGCTCCTTATTTCACTCAGCATAAAAGTGCTATAACGATCTAAAAATCCCTGCATGACCTGAGTCATCATCACCTTTCTGAGTTCATCCTTTACTATGTATGCTCCCTTTGCTCCTTTGCTGTTCCTTGGGCATCTCAAACATGCACATGCCTTAGGACCTTTGTACTTGCTGTTCCTTCTGCCTTACTTGTTATATACATGGCTAACTCTTCACATCTTTGAAGTCTTTGATTAATCATTATCTTCTCAATGAAATCTACCCTAACTACCCTATTTAGGATTACCAGCTGCCTGCCCCCCACTCCCCTGGTCCTTGTGATCACTTTTACCTTGTTCTATGTTTTTTTCTGTAGCTTTTGACATCTTCAAACATTATATGATTTATTTATTTATTTTGTTCATAGCTTATTGCCTATTATAAGTTCACAGGTATCTTTGTGGGTTTTTTTTAAATTGCTTTATTTCAAGGACCTAGAAGAATGCCTAGCACAATGCAGATTCTCCATAAATATTTATGGAAATAAATAATATTGAATGAGAGAAAATGTACATATGCAAAATAATTTGTGTCAGTTTCAGGAGGCTCCCTTACCACCATATGAGGCTGATCTATAGACTCTGGGATAAGTACCCCAGGTAGAGGTTGGGAGTAGCAGAAACCAATGAACACATTACCATTTTAAGAATGACTAGAAATAGAGGAATATAGGAAGGAGACAGACAGAGGGTCAGAGATGCAAGTATAAAATCAAATCTAAGAGGTGCCACAGAGATAGAAGTGGGGCTTTGGGAAGAGTGTCAGATGCTGCAGAGAAAGAAAATAAAGTGAAGGCTGCTGGTGTCTACTGAGTGTTGGGATTAGGAGGCCATCACCCACCTAGGTAGAGAAAACAGGCAGATGCAGCAGGAGAAACGTGAATGAAAAAAGAGAGAGCAGAGAAAAAATACAGACAGCATTTCAAGACATTTGAATATGAGAAAAAAGAATTAGGAAAACATAGTCGAAGAAGCTTCTTTGTTACAAAGATGGGCAAGATCGGATCATGTTTAAGTGCTGAAGAGAAGGGGCTGTAGAGTGAGTGAAGAATGCGGAATCGGAGTGAGAGAGATCAGTGTAGTTTGGGGGAGGAAAACTAAACTTAAAGGGTGGGGAGGATTTGGCTATGCAAGTATTCAATCTCAAAATATGAGGCAAAGTTTACGTTATACTGGTTGAGATTGTACCAACGGTTGGAATGCGTAATGTAGTCCTGCCCTGCAGTTTATTACTAGATATGTGACCTTGGGAATGATTCTGGGTCTAAAGTTCCTCATCTTCAGAATGCAGCTGACAATAGAATCTTCCCCGTGGAGGTATTACGAGAATTGAGTGAGATGGCTTTTTTTATCTAGATGCCAACCTGAGACCTACCTGCCCCTCAAGGTCTAGGGCAGGTTGGCTTAAACCTTTGCCAGTTTAACAGTATGCGGAAGTCTGAAGGCTTTCTCCAGAGCTGTTTGATCCCCTGGGATCTTACATCCTGGGGTCACTTGGCTCCCTTCTGTGTGTTCTTTAGCTGTGCTACACTGTATAAGCTCCAGTGAGGACCTCTCTTCTTTCTGTGGCTTCTTCAAGAAAACTTTTTTTAATTTTAAAGTATAACTTAAAAGCCATTATTAAAAAAATCATTCAGTGATTTTTACAGAAAACCAGTAGGGAGAAGAGTGAAGTGGAGGGGGGATTGTATTAGCAATTTCTTCCTGGAGGGAAGAGTCAATGGCACTCCTGTACTATTTCTTTGCCGTATTGCATTTTTTCCGTCTTGAGTCTGTCTCCATGCTGCTACTCTTCACTCCCTCCCATTCTCCTTGGCTCTTCTATTCCCTTTCAGGAGTTAAATCTCCATAGTAGATTATACAGGGACACTTTCTCTCTCCTCTGAAGTCCAGAAGGCACTTCAAAATAGAGCCCTAATAAGGGCTTTTCCCCCTAATCCCTCATCAAGATACTCCTCCAAAGGAAGACAATTCTTCTAAGAGAAATTCAGGAGCCAACTATTTAAATAATAAAAGTTTCTTCATCCTATGACACTTATAAAGTACCTGAGTTAGCAAATCTCGCTATTATTATTAGAAGGAAAGGGAGCATTCAGTTCTCATCCTAACCTGGCCTCTGGCAGCAGAGTGTGGGATACTTACAGCACTTCTTGATTCCGTTTTTGCCATATTTGGGCACTCAAACCTTTCTTCCGTGTTCCAGCCCTGCCTTTCCAGCTGCCAACTCAGTCTCTACTTCCGGACGTCTGGTTGGCGTCTCACAGTTACGCCGCTTATGTTTCAATAGAATGGGCCCTTCCCTGTGCTATGCTATGTTGGAGTTCTGGATTGCGATTCTGGGGTCATAGCATAGGCTCACATGGTAGTTGATGGCAGGGGGCAAAGTGAGTAAAGGAATGATTCATTTCTCTTACCTCAGGATAAATATGTGACATCCTTAATCTCTTCTACTCAAAGATAACTGTTAGTCAATTCCAAACACGAAAAGTGATTAGTAGACTTACTATGTCATAACCTTTATTTTTGTGAGTTTCACACAAACCTGGAGCTGATCCCTGGGTAAATGCCATTCTGATTCCATTAAAGTTAAATTTCAAACAGACAATAAAGGGCAAAGCAAGAGCTGAAAGTAATTACAGAGAAGAGTACACATCTGCTCCACCGGAGTGTCCATCGTGCTGCTGATGCTGACACAGATTAATCCTTTCTCAGAATTGGCCGAGCAGCTTGAATGGTAGGATGCTATTAAATGACGAGACGAGTCCATTTGGGAATGAAGGCTAAAAATTAAGTTGCCCCAAATAAATCACCCCAATAACAAAGGACATTCCTCTACTTCTCTGGAATCAGCTAAAGTTCTCTTGCTGAGAACACTAGACACTGACCTTTATCTTGACCAAAAACTTGTAATGTGTGTAACTGGGATATTGGAAAATTGATAAATGGTTCATTCTATATAGAACATTAACCACATTCACCTTCGTGCTTAGCTCACTCTCTAGAAAGAAGTTGTGATTTTAAGACACTTTACAAAGTCCTTCAATCCTTTGGAGAAACATTGGTTAGTGTTACGATAATAATGGGGGCAAATCTTTTAAGTGGTTTATCAACTGGCGTGGCCTTAGGGATCTTCCCTTTGGAGGCTAAAATGATGTTTTTCTCCAAATCTAGTGTCCCGAGCTTTATTTTTGTGTCCTTTAGATCCAGAAGTGGAAGTCTAATCATGGTAGTGTCGCACATAGTACTATTGTGTCATGACTTGAGTTTATGATAATCCACCATAATCCTAGAAGACCCGTATTTCTGTCCGAATAGGACCTGGACTTTTTTAATGTGTATCTTTAAGTGCCTGCCTGGCTCCGGGGGGATAATGCACTATCTACTTAGTGCTTCAATTGTCTCCCTTCCACAGACACTGCTGAACTGAACATGCTAAAGATACTGCCTACCAATCATATAAATTAGGTAGTTTTTTCACAGTGACCAAAATAATTTATGTCTATTGCCATTAAAATAGTTCTTACATTATGCCTTTTGAAATTCTTCTATCTGTGATAATGGGTTATATGAAAATAATGAAGTTTTTGAGAATGTCATATCTAGGCAACTCTTATTTGTAGTCACGGGAGATGGTCCTTGGGGACCCTCAAGCACGGAGTTCCTTTAGGAAGATTTACATTGCTACTTGGCTCAGGCAACCCTTTTATGCCTCTGCCTGAGAGACTGAGGCCAGTGAAGTTCAGGTCCTTAGATCCAAGGGCTATTGCCTATTTTCTTTGGTTACACTCTTCCCTAATAGAGTCCCATACACAGGAGGCTCTATACATACACAGTTTGTATTTGCAGGTGAGAAAATCTCTGGGCACATGTGATACAGTTAAGCCAGCCCTGTGGTATCACAGTGCTGGCACAAATTTAAAATGCTATTTGTCTCCTTGATGCTTTCTGTTCTTCTGTCCTTACCATGATTTTAGGGATCACTCTTGTTTTCTGGCCACTTTTCATGCCCCCTAACTTTTGTTGTTGTTGTTTTGGCTGCATTGCGCAACCTGTGGGATCTTAGTTCCCCAACCAGGGATCGAACCCAGGCCCTGGGCAGTGAAAGCTCAGAGTCCTAACCACAGGACCACCAGGGAATTCCCATGCCCCCTCCCTAATTTTATCACTAGGCATCAACTGGGCTCTTAGTTTCTCTTGGCTGCCAGGTTCACAGACAGGCAAGGGCAGCTTCTACTTAGCTCTCTGAAATATTCCACTTGGTCACAGGTTCAGTTCCTCTCCTGGAAGTTCTTTCACCTTCCCTACGACTCTGCTTAAGTAACAGTAGCTACAGTTGCAGTTGCCACCTGAATGGGTTTATGGTACTTCTCTCCCCATCTCATATGAACTTTCATATGTTCAGATTGGTGCGTTAACGAGGCTGAGGTAGAAATCTCCACACTTACACCTCGTAAGCCAGGGAAGGAGGCAGTGATCCCTGCAGTTCTCCCAGGAATGTGGTAATTGTGGTTGGCGGTCCTGTTAGGGAAAAACAGTTATCATTGGCCTCTGTAAGCCTTCACTCTGACTAGCTCCTAGTAGCACTGGATCCTTAGGTGTCTGTGTCATCTCAGGGCCAATGACGAGTCATCCTCAAAAAGCACTAATTTGTCCCCTTCCCCCTATGTATAGTCACTGTGGTAAATGAATGCACGTTCCCTTGCGAAGGCTTGGAGGAGAAGCTGCTGTATAAACATGTGGCAGTGTCTTACGGTCCTTCCTCAAGGGAACCTGGCTTCCCCTCTAAGGGCTCCAACACTGTCTATTAAGTTTCTGTATCTTTAAACAAGCTCAGCAACTTCACCCACCAGCCACTCAGTAGCTGCTTAAGAATGGCCCGGACAATCTTTGCAGTGTGTGCAGAGAGCATTCCGGACCCCACTCGCTTGTTTGTGACCTGCTTGCTCTCATTATGTTTCACAAAATAAGGAACTGGAGAGTCGCCCAGTTTGAAACAGGATCAGAAATGGGCCAGTTGGTGAGGCCACGTTGGCCTAATCATTGCTAATCGGACCATGGACTCCAGCTGGAGCTTGAGCCAAGCCTGCAAGGCCTGCTCACTGCCTGTGGAGGTTTGTATAACCAGGTAAAACCCTTGTTTTGGTTTCTGTGTTAACTCTTCTTAGTCATGACGTTATGAACACTTTTGTGTCTAAGATTTTGTTTTAGTTAAGACTGTTTTGTGGGGGGAGAAATGCTGAATGGAATCCATGGATCAAAGGAAAAGGCTGCTGTATAAACATTGCAAATTCTTTCCAGAAGCGATCTGATAACTGCTATGCCAAAATCAGAGATTAGATTCCTCTCTTCATACCACAAGGAGCCCAATAAAGAGGGAAAAATAACATTACATACCACACTCCCCTGTAACGCAAGTCAAGCCGTGTTGCCTGTGCTGAAAGGAGCTTCACTATTTATGGCGATGTCCTCTAACCTGGGACCGTCTCCTTCTCCATCACTCTTCTTGATGGTAGACTGCATGTTGTAAGTGATAATACCGCTTGTAGGAAGTTCATTTCACAGCAGAGATCAAAGCCAGCCTACTCCTCTTGCGATGCCCTTTCTAGTGGCCCTTTGTTCATGTAATTCTTTCTCACTGACCTTCGACCAACTAGGGATTCATACTAGATTTTTCTTTTTAATTTTACAGTAGGTCCTTGTTGGTTATCTATTTTAAATATAGCAGTGTGTACATGTCAAGCCCAAACTCCCAATCTATCCCTCCCCCCTCCCTTCCCCCCAG
Organism: Globicephala melas; assembly: GCF_963455315.2. Lineage (NCBI taxonomy): Eukaryota > Metazoa > Chordata > Mammalia > Artiodactyla > Delphinidae > Globicephala > Globicephala melas. The sequence goes on along the minus strand of NC_083327.1, from coordinate 69,264,526 downwards.
TTACCATAAATTCATTCTCTAAGTCTGTGAGTCTGTTTCTGTTTTGTAAATAAGTTCATTTGTATCATTTTTTTAAGATTCTGCATATAAGCGATATCATATGATATTTGTCTTTCTCTGACTTACTTCACTTAGTATGATAATCTCCATCTCCATCCATGTTGCTGCAAATGGCATTATTTCATTCTTTTTAACAGCTGAGTAATATTCCATTGTATATATGTACCACATTTTCTTTATCCTTTCATCTGTCGATGGACATTTAGGTTGCTTCCATGCCTTGGCTATTGTAAACAGCACTGCAATGAACATTGGAGTGCATGTATCCTTTCAAACCATGTTTTTCTCTGGATATATGCCCAGGAGTGGGATTGAAGGATCATACAGTAGTTCTATTTTTAGTTTTTTAAGAAAACTCCATACTAGTTTTTTGAAAAGAATTTTGTCTTTAGAGGTAAATGACAACTTTAAATGTCTAAAAAAAAGTAGTGCCATCAACTTTTAATTGCTTTTTTGCTCATTCATTTGTTACAACTACACATATTAATAGAGGAAGGGACTCAATCATGATGTTTTGTGATTTTTATTAAAGAAATAATCACATTACTTAATCTTTCAGTCACATATACCTGGTTGAATCCATGTTAGTGATACCTGGTTGAATCCCATTTTATATTAATCCAAACATTAGTTTTAGACAGAGATATCATATGCAACTAAGACTTTGGTTTTTTAATTGAAGTTGGGGATTAACTTTTTCTGCTTTACAGGAGGTTATTGGGACAACTGGTGAAATATAAAAAGGTCTGAAGATTTGATAATAGTATTGAATAATATTCTGTTAATATCCTGATTTTGGTAATTATAGTAGTTATATAAGGGGTAAAGGTGCATCATGACTGCAAATTACTCCTACATGGCTCAGAAAACTAATTTGTGTATATATATATGCATATATATTCTTATATATTTGTATGTGTATGTGTGTGTGTATATATATATACACACACACACACACACATATATATATATATATATATATATATACAGAGAAAGAGAGAGAGCGAAATAAAAAGAAAGAGAGAGAGATGAAGCCCATATGGTAAAATGTTAACAGTTGGGGAATCTGGGTGCAGGATATACAGGAATTTTTTGTCCTATTCTTGCAAATTCTCTGTAAATCTGAAATTATTTTAAAATAAAAATTACAAGAGCAAATAATAAATGGATCAGAAGAAAGACTCTCCCACACTAAAGTTTTCCTCTACCCATTGTGTAATTTTAGTACTAGCATTTCTTTAATAATTTTAACAGAAGGACAGATGATAATCTGCAGATTAGGGTTTTTATCTATAAATCATGTGGTATCATGGTTATAGGAGCATCACTAGAAAACATTTAAATGGGATGTGGCAAACATAAGCTAAAATTAATTGTCCTTTCATTTAGAATCAGTGCTTTGCAAACTAATTATGCATTCAAAATTATTTGAATGCATATTTGTAATGAATAGTCCCATGAATCTGCATTAAAATCATTGTTCAATTCAATGTAATGATTATTCAGTGAAAGCCTGAAGATCCCAAGATGTTAATTTTCTTATTGATTTGCACATGCAATTTTTATCAAACATATATATTAATAGTCATGGTTTATGTAGGGTTCATTGACTTTAATGAAGCACTTCCAGTTTGCTAAGTGGTACATACATGATAGGAGACAGTCCCTGTTTATTTTCAAGGTGCTTTCCTAAGATTGAAAAATAAAGACAGTTAGAGCAAGGCTGGCACTGCACCAGGTTTTAATAAGGCTGCTACCCCTCTCCTCCTTCTTCCAGGTGGGGAGGAGTAGGCCCATGACATGTGCTCCTTGGGGATGTAGAAGAGAGAGCAGGTGACCTTGACTACCTCCTCCCTGTAAGCAGCTTCCTCAGCTGTCATCTCTCCTTCAAGAAAGACATTTATTTGGAGCTGTGCAGTCATTTAGAGGACGCTTTTCTGTGGCTCACCTCGGGATGACTTTGCAAAATTAGGGAACTCTGGAAAAGATGCAGGCTGAGATTGGCCCTGGCCAGAGTTCACAGAAGATGGCAGCTATGGGAGGCAAGAGCTGGGCTGCGCTCAGTTTGGCTGGCAACCCTGGACGGCAAGAAGATGCTCAGACATCAGAGGAATTCCGTTCCTCTCTCATAGCCCCTCTAATCCAGCCTGACGCTTTCGTACTCCAAAGAGTTTTCCCTGATTAACCTCAATTCACAACACCTTTCTTTTCATCGACTCCCAAAGGTTTAGCTGTGTGCTTTATGCCAAAGTGTTCCCTTTACCTCTCTATTCATGCCTTTGTTGCCTTGCTTAGGACAATTCCTTCAGTGCTCAATCAGGTAAAAAGTCGCCTTCTTCCTCCTGGCGTTCAAGGGCAAGAGTTTTAGAGTTCAGTGGTTCAGGGTTCAATTCTGGACTCTTCCATTTATTCCAGCTCTAAGACCTTGAACAATTATTTACACTCTTGCAGCCTGAGCCTCTATGTCTACAAAATGAGAATAATAATAACAACTGTTACTCGTACCTGTCCTTTTTAAGATCTTTCTCTGGACATTCTGGATTACACAGACGTAAACAAGACACAAACACTTAAGAGATTTTGCTAACCTTATTATATCTCTCAGAAGATAGGAGATAGGTAAGGATTGGTCTAGGCTCATACAGAAAAGAAAACTTTCCTAAGCATTGTATAGATGTGCCCCTACCTAATAGAACAAATATTCTTGACACTCTTTCCTCCCCGACTCTTTCCCACGAAGTAATAATATTAGGTATTCCCTATATAATTGCAGCCACATGGGAAATTACTCCTCCAGAGTTTCTGGAGTGAAATACAGTTTGTGCTTTGGGACAGATGGGCTTACCAGTTACCTCAATTTTATATACCAGTACAACTAGAGGCAATGGCATTGAGTTCCACCAGATGGCCACAAAATACTACGACAGGCAAGATTCAGGAACTAATATAATTAGTTGGGACAACAAAAAGACAAGAGTAAAAAAATGTGTGGCCATTCACAGCTATTCTACCTTGCAATCCAGGGCCACACAAGTTGGGTATTGCACAATCTTCTTCGGTGCCCCTGGGATTATTTCCAGATCCATAATTGGGACACACAGAAAAATTTCAAAGTTTTTTTCTGTCTACCAGGTTTGTTCCAAATTCATTTGAATATTAAGACTTTTGTGATTTTCATTATTACTCAGTAGTAACAAGAGTCTGACTCTTTATATCACTAAAGTCTTCAACATCTGCTTATAAAAGTTAAATGACAAATACCACAGTGCCTGATACATTGTGAGTGTCCAGAAGATGTTAGTTTTTATTATTATGACAAATGTCATATCATCATTGAATACTACCGCACGTGAAATAAATGCTTGACGAACCTAGTCAGATTACTCCAGCACCCTTCCTTATACAGTTATCAATAAGTTGAATCTACACATCTAACCTACTTTGCATTCCCCACAAACCACACCTGCACCAGCCCCAATCATCAATGCTGGCCCACCAACCTTGGTCACATAGAAATCTGGTAGAACCATGTGATAATTCTATATTCTGAGTTCTTTCAATAAAGCCAGCACACTCTGATTCTCCTTTCTATTTCCCTTCTGTTGAGTTTTACAAAGGGGTGGAGAAGTGGGTATGGGTTCTTTAAGTGTTTCTTAATTAGACTTGAGGACATTTGCTAGAGGGGAGAGAGAAAGTCAAGATGAAATGTGTGAGCAAGTACTTTTGAAGACAAATTTCCACATCAACACTTGATTCAATTATAGTTTAAGGTCATTTTCTCCCATGCCAGATTGAAATGTATAAACGCTGTTCATCCTTGGAAGGTAGGAATCTGAGCCTGTAGGAGCCAGGGGAGGGCTTCAGAAATATGTATAATGTAAGGTCTGCAAATCTCAGGACCCAGATGTTTACATGAGCAAATCTGAGGTAACATCCATAGGAACAAAACAGCCTCACTCTTCTCATTTCACTTTTGTCCACTGACTAACCTGGTAAATACTACCGCACCATTTGGTGGTAGACCAATGGGACAAGGGTGGTCAGTAGCTCTCTGTGTCCCTGCTGGTGGTTCCACAGGTCTTTGTACAGTTATCAGATATTCATATAGATAATTAGCTGCCTTCACTGCTTAGGTTGTGTAACTGGAGACATAACTTCTAAGCAATTTCCTTTTTGCAGTTTTTTCAACCTTACTGGGGCTTTAACCTCAAAATGCAAGCTGTAGAACATCAAACAGAGCAGGATTTACATGTTCTGGAATCAAGACTATTGCTCCTGTTTTATTTACTTCAGTCAAGAGAATTTGATGAGGGATGTTTTGATGAGTATATCTCTGAAAAGTTGGAACATTCACGTAAATGATTGTTCTACAACTTAAAATTCTTTCATACCAGCTCACGAATTTTTTTACCCAGCTCTAATTACATAAATGGTTATATAAACATATGTCTGTTACACCAAAGTCTACTTCACTTGGGAACTCATATGCCAGTGGGCTCAAAGAATCATCTTTTGATGTTACCAAGGAACATTTTATGCCATCAGGATGAAGCAGAAAGGCAGTCATGAATCAGGCTCCTTTGCCTTCATGCTCCAAGGCACAGAGAGAAAAGACCCAGAAGAGAGCGCGCTACAAGTCTCAGCTTGATCCCTAACAGAACTCTTTATCTTGGTTAAATTAATTCCTTTTCGCAAACTACATACTTTTGTCAACGTCTCCTCTATAACTGTGATAAAGACAATGGTATATAAAAGGCTTTCCTCTGGAGAGTTTTATTTGATCTTCATAAGACAGTTGTGAAATACGTAAAAAGGAAGCTATGGACTTCCATTAGCAAAAACTCATATCTAAAAGCCACTGAGCTAAAAATAATTCATTCAACCATTCATGCATGCAGGAAACAATATTTCTGATTGCCTTCTATGTGCCAGGCACAGTGTTTATGCTTCTATAGAATGATGATTAAAAGCAGACCTGAACATTGCCCTTAAAAATCTTATAGCTGGGGAGACCTTCAAGATGGTGGAGGAGTAAGACGTGGAGATCACCTTCCTTCCCACAAATACATCAAAAATACATCTACATGTGAAACGACTCCTACAGAACACTAACTGAACGCTGGCAGAAGACCTCAGACTTCCCAAAAGGCAAGAAAATTCCCATGTACCTGGGTAGGGAAAAAGAAAAAACAGAGACAAAAGAATAGGGACGGGACCTACACCTCTGGGAGGGAGCTGTGAAGGAGGAAAGGTTTCCACACACTACGGAGCCCCTTCACTGGTGGGGATGTGGGATGGGTTGGGGGGAAGCTTCAAAGCCACGGAGGAGAGCGCAACAACAGGGGTGCAGAGGGCAAAACGGAGAGATTCCTACACAGAGGATCGGTGCTGACCGGCACTCACCAGCCCGAGAGGCTTGTCTGCTCACCTGCTGGGGTGGGTGGGGGCTCGGAGCTGAGGCTTGGGCTTCAGAGGTCAGATCCCAGGGAGAGGACAGGGGTTGGCTGCGTGAACACAGCCTGAAGGGGGCTAGTGCACCACAGCTAGCTGGGAGGGAGTCCAGAAAAATTTATGGACTTGCTGAAGAGGCAAGAGACCATTGTTTTGGGGTGCATGGGGAGAAGAGATTCCTTTCCCATCTGCCCACAGAAGGCAGAGCACCGCTTAAGTGAGCTCCAGAGACAGGCGTGAGCCATGGCTATCAGCTTGGACCCCAGAGATGGGCATGAAACACACCCTGATACCAAAACCAGACAAAGATGTCACAAAAAAAGAAAACTATAGGCCAATATCACTGATGAACATAGATGCAAAAATCCTCAACAAAATACTAGCAAACAGAATCCAACAGCACATTAAAAGGATCTACACCATGATCAACTGGGGTTTATCCCAGGAATGCAAGGATTCTTCAATATATGCAAATCAATCAATGTGATAAACCATATTAACAAATTGAATAAGAAAAACCATATGATCATCTCAATAGATGCAGAAAAATCTTCCAACAAAATTCAACATCCATTTATGATAAGAATTCTACAGAAAGTAGGCATAGAGGGAACCTACCTCAACACAATAAAGGCCATATATGACAAACCCATAGCCAACATTATTCTCAATGGTGAAAAACTGAAAGCATTTCCTCTAAGATCAGGAACAAGACAAGATTGCCCACTCTCAACACTATTATTCAACATAGTTTTGGAAGTTTTAGCCACAGCAATCAGAGAAGAAAAAGAAATAAAAGGAATCCAAATCAGAACAGAAGTAGTAAAACTGTCACTGTTTGCAGATGACATGATATTATATATAGAGAATCCTAAAGATGCTACCAGAAAACCACCAGAGCTAGTCAATGAATTTGGTAAAGTAGTAAGATACAAAATTAGTACACAGAAATCTATTGCATTCTTATACACTAATGACGAAAAATCTGAAAGAGAAATTAAGGAAACACTCCCGTTTACCACTGCAACAAAAAGAATAAAATACTTACGAATAAACCTACCTAAGGAGACAAAAGACCTGTATGCAGAAAACTATAAGACTCTGATGAAAGAAAGAGATAAAAACAGATGTAGAGGGGCTTCCCTTGTGGTGCAGTGGTTAAGAGTCTGCCTGCCGATGCAGGGGATGTGGGTTCGTGCCCTGGTCCAGGAAGATCCCATATGCCGCAGAGTAGCTGGGCCCGTGAGCCATGGCTGCTGAGTCTGAGTGTCTGTAGCCTGTGCTCCACAACGGGAAAAGCCACAACAGTGAGCGGCCCGTGTACCACAAAACAAACAAACAAACAAACAAAACAGATGGAGAGATATATCATGTTCATGGATGGAAGAATCAACATTGTGCAAATGACTATACTACACAATGCAAGCTACAGATTCACTGCAATCCCTATCAAACTACCAATGGCATTTTTCACAGAGCTAGAACAAAAAATTTTAGTTTGTATGGAAACACAAAAGACCCCGAATAGCCAAAGCAATCTTCAGAAAGAAACATGGAACTGGAGTAATCAGGCTTCCTGACTTGAGAGTATACTACAAAGCTACAGTAATCAAGACAGTATGGTATTGGCAGAAAATCAGAAATAAAGATCAATGGAACAGGATAGAAAGCCCAGAGATAAACCCACACAACTATGGTCAACTAATCTTTGACAAAGGAGGCAAGGATATACAATGGAGAAAAGAGAGCCTCTTCAATAAGTGGTGCTGGGAAAACTGGACAGCTACATGTCAAAGAATGAAATTAGAATACTCCTTAACACCATACCCAAAAATAAACTCAAAATGAACTAAAGACCTAAATGTAAGGCCAGACACTATCAAACTCTTAAAGGAAAACATAGGCAGAATACACTATGATGTAAATCACAGCAAGATCCTTTTTGACCACCTCTTAGTGAAATGGAAATAAAAACAGAAATTAACAAATGGGACCTAATGAAACTTAAAAGCTTTTGCACAGCAAAGGAAACCATAAACAAGTCAAAAAGACAACCCTCAGAATAGGAGAAAATATTTGCAAACAAAGCAACTGACAAAGGATTAATCTCCAAAATATACAAGCAGTTCATGCAACTCAATATCAAAAAAACAAACAACCCAACCCAAAAGTGGGTGGAAGATCTAAATAGACATTTCTCCAAAGAAGACATATAGGTGACAAACACATGAAAAGATGCTCAACATCACTCATCTTTAGAGAAATGCAAATCAAAACTACAATGAAGTATCACCTCACACCAGTCAGAATGGCCATCATCAAAAAATCTTCAAACAATAAATGCTGGAGAGGGTGTGGAGAAAAGGGAACTCTCTTGCACTGTTTGTGGGAATGTAAATTGATACAACCACTATGGAGAACAGTATGGAAGTGCCTTAAAAAACTAAAAATAGAAATACCATATGACCCAGCAATCCCACTACTAGGCATATACCCTGAGAAAACCATAATTCAAAAAGGGACATGTACCACAATGTTCATTCCAGCACTATTTACAGTAGCCAGCATAGGGAAGCAACCTAAGTGTCCATTGACAGATGAATGGATAAAGAAGATGTGGCACATATATACAATGGAATACTACTCAGCCATAAAAAGAAACGAAATTGAGTTATTTGTAGTGAGGTAGGTGGACCTAGAGTCTGTCATAGAGAATGAAGTAAGTCAGAAAGAGAAAAACAAATACTGTATGCTAACACATATATATGGAATATTTTTTAAAAAATGGTTCTGAAGAACCTAGGGGCAGGACAGGAATAAAGACGCAGATGTAGAGAATGGCCTTGAGGATACCGGGAATGGGAAGGGTAAGCTGGGCCAAAGTGAGAGAGTGGCATGGACATATATACACTACCAAACGTAAAATAGATAGCTAGTGGGAAGAAGCTGCATAGCACAGGGAGATCAGCTTGGTGCTTTGTGACCACCTAGAGGGGTGGGATAGGGAGGGTGCGAGGGAGGGAGATGCAAGAGGGAAGAGATATGAGGACATATGTATATGTATAATTGATGCACTTTGTTATAAAGCAGAAAATAACACACCATTGTAAAGCAATTGTACTCCAATAAAGATGTTAAAAAATAAAATTAAAATAAAAATTAAAAAAGAAAGATATGTCTGTTACTGTAATTTCTTAATGCTCCTTATCCATCTCAGACAGACTTTTAGAAACCCAAGTAGAACTATTGTTGCCGTTAAGATCGTTTCCACGAGGCAAGCCTCTAATGAGCAGAGGTCATCACTGGATGTGAGTGATACCTTGAAAACAAAGTAGAGTTGAGGGGTTTGATCATGGTGTTAGTCAGAAGGGCATGCAAGATAAACTAGGCTCAAAGCAAAGAAATTATTAAGAAGCTAGCATTTTCAAAACCATTATGTGCTCAGGCACCCTTATTTACCATTACAACTTGTTCTCAGCTAATATAGAATTGCTTACTTTTCTCTGGCCTTCTGATCCAAAGTCACCCTGAAACATAGCAACAAATATTATGCCTGGATGATTCACTTCCTTAACAGCGTGAGGTCCTTTTTGTCATTACTTTTGGGTAAGAGAATGAATGAAATAATACCACCGGTTGTATTTCAAGTCTTCAGGGCAATGGTGGATTGATGATTCTCTTGCCTACTTAAATTCCAACCTCAAAAATAAGAGGCTAAAAAAATCTTACTTAATTTTCCATCCTTGTTTTAAGGGGGAAGCAAACCAAATTAACTTTCTTTGCTCAAGAAAGATGTAGAAACATTCTTCCAGTTATAGCCGACTAAAGACTGAGATGTGTTGAGACTGACTGACACTGGAAGAATTCCAACATGGATAGCTAGATATTTGGCTTACATGGTACAGCAAGTGTTCAAACGCCAGAGAGCAGGTTTAACTGGGTTATCTTAGAAGCTACTTTCAACTTTAGAAGGCAAGTTTAAATAAAAGGGATTATTTCATGCTAAGTGACAATACTTTGATTTGAAAAAAAAGGAAAGAAAGAAATCTGATGAGCTTTTGTTTTTCCATTTGCTCTTCTAATTGACATTTACTATTGTGCCAGTACTACAACATATAGCAAATAAACTGATGACGATTATGTTAGCTAACAAAATGATAGATCCTAAAGCATGTGTCAAGATGACACCCACAGTTTCATTTCTTATAGAGCAGTCTATGCATTGCCAAGTAGCCCATTCAGACATTATGTTTTACACTTGCCCTTGAAGCTACTCTTTAAGTCATAGAAAAAAGAAGAAAGAAGAGCTATAATTTAAGACATAAATAATCAATGCAATGAAACAAAGAGTATGGATGACAAATGGAGACAAGAAAGCTGACTTTAGATATTAAAGCTGACCTAAAAGAAAGAGATTCATGGATCAAAATGGGTTCTTCTTGTATTTTATGTCATCTGGCTTGAGGACATTTTTGCATTCAATAGCTGAATGTCGCTGTTTATCTGCGCAAAACCTTTCTTCCAAGTTCATGTGAGGTTTTCATGTAATATGATTACTAATGGGCCAGAGTTTCTCATTTTGCCCAAGAAAAATTATATGAAGTAATTTTTTCGATTTACACTAGCAACAATTACTTTATTTAAATAAATTTTTAAAAAAAAGATAAGAAGAGGCTCTCTTCATTGGTACTGTGGACCAGAATCAAACATAGTACCTTTTAACAGCCTTTATTGTCTCCTGCACACTGTAATGAAAAGTAGATCAAGCAAAGAAAGAGAGCCCCATTTTCAAAAATTGTCATATATTCCAAGCATTAACAGTTATCATTATATTCAATTTGTAGACGACCTATTTAACCTCATTGCAAACTACTATATTTTTCCAACATTATTTCTTTTAAGCCTCAAAGTTAAAGCTGGAAAAATTGCTGAATAATATTCTGTTAACAAAGGATATTATTTCTAGTTATTACGTCAGCTAATAGTGCTACTTGAAATCACAGTGAATCTGAAATTATTTGCAAATTCTGTATTGCTCTGTTTTCCATGAGAAAATGTAAATGTGAACACATAAAACACAGGAACTCTGTCAGTTGGATGCTCATAATTCCCCAGAGAAAAAGAAGATGAGAAACATGTCTGTCAGTTTCATATAGTGCCTCTCTTCACAGGGAGAGTTAGGCACCAGATTTGCTATTGTGCATTTGTTTGATTGTCTTAGTGAATGTCCATAGTTTGGTCTTATTATTTATTTTTCCAAATATGTTGCTTATCGTCTGATTATATTATCCATGAAGAAACTAAAGCATCAGACTGATTTTAATTTAGAGATCATATACATACATTTTCTGTCAGAACAAATAACGGATCTTAGTTTTTTAACAGAGATATTGTGTATCAGTTATAATTGCTGTATAATAAGTTATCCCCAAACTCAGCAGCTTAAAATAGCAGCAAGCAATTATTATCTCATAGTTCTGTGTGTCATGAATTCCAGAGTAGTGTGGCTGAGCAGTTTCGGCTCGGGGTTTCTCATGAGATTGTCCTCAGATCTTGGTTTTGGCTGCAATCACCTGAAGGCTTGACTGTGGCTGGAGGATCCATTACTAGGGTGGTTAATTACAGTGAACTGTAACAATCAGGTTACTGATTGAATATCCCTGATGGGCAGAACCTAGCATTTGGCAAGCCTATCAAAGTTAGCTATCTGGTATGCTCTTCCGGAAACAGCAATCTGCTTTATCCTTGAATTAGTGTGATATTCAGCAGTAAATCATTTTGGACCTTCTCTTCTTGGCAGTATGACAGAATACATTTTCTAAAGATTCTCCAGCTTAAAAAACCAACAAACAAATGAAAAAATAGCTTCTGTCTGGATAAAATAAGTCTTTTAATTTATTTCTGGCCTCAAAGTAAGAAGTTAAGGAAATCTTTGAGGGCATTCCTGACCACTACCAAATGGATATAAAGAATGAACAAGAAGCAATCACAGACAGCCAAGGTTGCTCTGAGGGCAAATGGTTATACTAGTGCTACCATCTATTGGGAGACCAAATCTTTGAAAGTTACAAGGCAGGAAAGCTGATACTGAGATTCTTCATTAGTACACGTAAATTTAAGGGGTGAGGTTTGTCCCAGAACACAAATACTTTTAATTTTCAGTACAAGAAAATGCAAATTTTCTCTGGCCTATGCTCAGTATTAGAAAAGAAAAGAAAAAAAGAAGGACATATAGCTACAAATACAGACACTTAAAACACAGTAATTGAATACTGTGAGCAACTGGAGGCTGAAATTTTTGAAAATTTATGCAATGCATAAATTCCAACTATAATAGAATTCATCAGAACTGACTCAAGAAGAATGCCTAAATTGTCCTATTACCAATAAATAAATAGAGTCAATAGATAAAATATTCCAACAAAGAAAATACTAGTTCCCAACAGTGTTGTAGGTGAATATTACCTTGAATTTTCACATTATGATTGCATGTTCTGTCTATGAGGTCACTATAACTTTGACATCAAACTTGGCTCTTATCTTTCTGTCATTGTCCCCAAAGAAGCTTCACCAGTTAGCCTGGTAGTTCAGGGAGCAGACCAGACTCTACCTGTAGCTTGGAGTCGAGTATACCTAGGCCTTATCTAGATCAGCTTGACCACAGCCCACCCACAGATACATGAATGAGTATAAGTATTGTTTTAAGTCACTGAGTTTTGGGGTGGTTTGATATGCAGCATTATTTTGACAATAGCTAACTCACTGTAGAAAAAGCATTTAATACAATTTAACAACTATTCATGCAAGACTATTAGTAAACTAGGAATAAAAGAGAATTTCATTTTCTGTGTAAAGTGTATCTCCAATAAAACTATACTAAGTATGGTGGAAATTTGTGCATTCATAATCCCTATACCTTACAAATTTTATTTCTAAGCACTGTCCTAGAGAAACTCTTGCACATATGCACCAAAATATGTGTGCAGCTATATCTATAACATTATTAACATTGCAAAAAACTAGAAACAACACAGTGTCTTAAAAGTGAAAATGAATTGTTGAATATTCACACAATGGAATATTAAACAGCAGTACACACGAATGAACCACAATAATATATGACATAACACTGAGAATGGCAAAATGTTCAGGACTACACACATCATGAATTCATTTGTATAAATCTCAAAAACATGGAAGCTCTTAAGTTGAATATGGTTTCATAGTAGTTACTTTGCTATTATGATTTTAATTTCTATATCTATTATGTATATCTTTGTATCTATAAATACTGTATAAATATGATAATATGGAATAAAATATAACAAGTTTGTTCAGAATTACTTTATTATAATAATTTCAGTTGATAAGTCAATGAAAATTTATTAAAGACACGATATTTTAGCCTTGGTGGCTTTTACAAAGAACTTACAATGGGCAGCAATGGAAGAGATTTGAAGTATTGCTTATTATGCACAGTATTATATTTCATGGTTATTTTTGCAGCTATAGAAATGCAAATGTCCCCTGAATAAAACAGGTGACAGGAAATTTGAAGCTTTGGAATATTATGTCTTATTTATTTGTGAATGGCCATTATGCAATCACAAGGAATATATAGAATCTATTCTCAACATAACTATTCAAAATTTTATAAAGACTGAATTTAAACAGGACACACACACGCATATGTATGTACTAATTAGGGAAGGATAAAACTATCATTTGTACACAATGTAATCATCTACCTAGAAAATCCAAGAGCATCAATCAGAAAAAACTATTAAAATTAATAAGGTGCTTGTATACAAAATAGTACCTAATAGCTTTTCTACAAAGGTCAGTAACCAATTAGAACACATCATGGAAAAAATCCTAATCACAATAGCAAATGAAACCAAAAAACAGTGAGAATGAAACCTAACAAAAGATCTGAAAGACCACTGAAAAAAACAACATAACACTTTCTGAGGGATATATAACCCAACCTAAATAATTGCAGGGGGAGAGCATGTTCTTGGAAGAGAACATTTAACATGTAAAAGATGTTAGTTCTTCCCAAATTAATCTATAAATTTAATGCAATCCCATATAAAATCCTAAAAGAGCTATTTATGGGGCTTGGAATGTTGAAAGTTCAATTGAAGATGAAAATACAATAGCCAGGAATATTTTTCAAAAAATCAAAAACTGGTATTTCTTCAATCATGTTAAAAATATCTAGTGTAAAACTATATAAGTAATTGTTCAGGAATAGACAGCTTGATAGCACAGAAAAGTAGAGCGTGAGAGCAGATCCAGATAATTAGGGAAATTTAACACGTGACAAAGGCAATGTCAGATGTTACCTTGTGAGGAAATTAGTGAGGAAGTCATGGACGATTTAATAAGAAGTCATGGGACAATTAGATGACAATTTGAAAAAAATAACTTTTGTCCTACCTCACATCCTCACAAAATTGTTTTGAAACATATCAAGCAATTATACATAAAAACAAATATAAAATTATGCTGAGAAAATAGAGTATTCATTTATAATTTAGAGTCTTAAAGGATTTCCTGAGAATGGCTCTAAATTCAGAAATCATAAAGGAGAATGTTGTCATATTTTCCTATGTAAAAATTACAAACTTTAAAATGACAAGAGTCACAGTAATTAAAAGACAAGTCACAAATGTCTTTTCTAGAGAAATAACTCCCATTTGCCCAAAGATGCAAAATCAACCTACACATCCATTGGTCATGGACTAGTTGAACTGTAGCACTTGTGTCCTGGGGCATAATCACATAGTTCTATATATATAAACATGGAAAGATATCCAGTACATATTAGGAAGTGGAAAAAATAAATTGCTGATATTCAGTGTATAATTATGTAATTTAGAGAACTGTTTAAAAACAAAATTAATGTATGTATACATGTACATATATATTTACATATATATATATATATATATATATATATATACCTTACATATTGCATTGAAAGTGATCTGGGGGAATTCACAATCCACTGTTAACCCTGGTTACCTAGGGAGAGGGGAGTGAGATTCAGGTATGTAGACAAGTCAAACCGGACTCTTCATTCTTACATTGTAATGTCTCTGTGGTTGAATTGTTTTCATAAAATACATTTTCTTACATAATTAAGAACAAACCAAAAACAGATGTAAAAAGAGAGTGACTGAAAATGTGAGTAAAAGAGTATGATAGTTTAATACCTGGAGAGAAATTTTAGTATTAAAAGTCAACTGTAGCATAACACAATTTATCCTACTACTTGCATTTACCTACTTGATTCGCATTTGAAGCAAAAGCAGGAGTCCTCTGTACTGAAGTAAAAAAATTAACAAGTTGTTGATGGTGATAAATTGAGGGGCCTAGAAATTTCTTGCCCTGGGTTTTAGGGCAATGGGTCACCACTGTGTCATACTTGTCAGGGAGAGAAAGCAAGATGGCCTTTCCATGCACAGACTTCTGAGTTCTGGCTGTATTGTCATTCCGACCTCAATGAAAACTCCAACAGACATCTGTGGGGTCATAGCTGAGTTGCATACCAAGCTATATTTTAGGTTATGAGCAACATAAATTTTAATTAGTTGCTAAAGGTAGGTGTGTGATAAAAAATTCTTTATAAAAATGTTTATGGATGAGTAAGCTAGAAATATCTAATCTTTTGAGAATTGATGAAAGGACCTTCTCCTTGGAAAAATATACTTAAGTATACAATTTGCATACACTATCTCTTCAGTTAATTTCCTACTTGATGCAAAGAGGAATGACATATGTGTCAGACAGGGGTTAGTCCCCCAGCCCCTGTCCTCATCCAACCACACACAATCTCATAAATTCCCTTGGGTAGTTTCAAGTACCATAGACAGCTTGCCATATTTTCCTTTCTCCTGTTGGACATTGCTGGAAATATTCAGAATACAAGACAAGAACTCTTCAGCATGGCTATATTATATTGGTAAAATAAATATGTATGAAATGATAAAATAACATGTTTGCTCATTGGTGTTTAAATAATAGTTAATATGTCCTCAGCACACACCAGCGCTAAGCACTCTTCTAAGAGGAAATGGGAAATGAAGGAACTTGCCCAAGGTCTCGCAGCTGGTAAGTAGCAGACATGGGATTTGAACCCAGGCACTCTGGCTCCTGAGCCTATGCTTCTGAGTACTGTGATAGATGGACTGTTAAGCCCTAGTTCATTTATACACCCACAGCCCAGCTTCAAGGTGAGAGAGGGTCTTCACATAGTTTTGCTATGGTTGAGCTTCTGGTTGCCCTTGAAGTTTCTCCCCTTTCAAGGCTCCCTCTGAAATGCCTGCCCCAGCTCCTCAAGGACATGATGTGCTGACTTGTAGCTGGGGCTCACACCATCGCCCAAACTCAAATATTTTGTTGGGAATAAAAGAAACCAATTTATTTTTTACTTGCACTCACCATCTTTTCCGTGTTCTCTGTTTCAGAGACCTTATTTATCTCTCCCTTCTCTCCGCCAGAAAGTTACCTCATTCCTCAGGAGACCTCTTCTCTTCAGACAATTAACAGACCCTTTCCTGTGACACCTCACACAACATATGGCACTGGATTTTCTAGTTATTGCTCAATCATTCAACTTTACTGTAAAGGTACATATAAGTGGAGCTTAATCCAGTGCAGAAGGAAAACAGGTTGTGTCTCTTTTTTAATCTCTTCATCTCTATTTTATGCACTGCTTTTCTCAGAGGTTGCTTGTACTTTGTTATACATAACATTGACATTGCCTTTTAAAATTGCTCCCTGAATATGAAAACCTCCCTAGCTGCCTCATATTCACATGCATCCTCCAGTCCTGACTGTATTGACTGTAGTGCATTGAAAACAAAGCCCATCACCTGCTTCAATCAAACCCAAATGACAGATTTCTACACAAAACCGAAGTCATTGCCTATGATTTTTGTTCAACTTCTCAAATTAGGCAGGAGTATTTCTTTGGGATAAAAATATTATTCAGTCTTCTAAGTGGACTTAGATCCCACTTTAAAAGAAAGAGCATAACTGATAAGAATTGGAACAGGAATGGGATTTAACTGCACTCTCTCTGAGCTGATGAATGAGGGGTTTGTTGAGAAAGAGGGCATATTGCAGTCATAGCGTTTGATCTTTGGTTAGAAAGGCCACTGAATGGGGAATAAAAAACACTAATTACCAGTTGTACATTAATATTTTATGTTGATATGTTCATGTTGGATATTTGATGTGTCAAATCGGGTACATTTTAGAGAATACATCTGGATTTGACTCTTAAAAGTTAAAGCTACAAAAGTAATTACATTGGTGACTTGCTAAAGAGAATATTCCTTTTGTTAGATGGTTAAGAATTTTTTAAAACTTATTTTGTACAGTTTTCCCTTAGGATCAAAGTAGCATATTCTAAAATTCCAATCAAGTAAGTAGTCTATGGTCTACTGCAGTCTACTATCTAATGCTCACCTGCCCACACATCCTTCCCATCATCCTCCAGTGCTTATCTTCCAGTTCACACCTGAAGAAAAGAAGGAGGGAAGGAAAGACGGTAGAAAGGAAGAAAGAGAGTAAGGAGGGAAAAGAGAAAGTGGGTTAATTTTATTTTGAGGATTTACTGTGCACCAGCTGAGTGGGAGCTGCTTTCTTTATATATGTTAATTTTATCCACCCCACCCAGTTTAATCCAAGATAAAACTAGGATTTTTAAACTGTAAGGGACATAGGTAATGATCTCTTCCCTCTTATTTTATAGATGAAGAGAGGGCGATCAGGAAAGTTAAGACATCGCCCAAGATCATACAACTGGTTAGTGACAGAGCCCCAACTGAGCTCAGCATAGAGGGAGGGGCCATTCCCCCACCCACCACCTCCCCAGAGCATTTATCCTTGCAGTGGGAGAATTGACAGGGACTGGCACTGAGCAGTGGTGGCTGACTACCCCTAATAAGTGACTAATGATAGACTGGCTCATGGACACATACTTAAATGGAACACTGGAAATTCCCAGAAATACTTTCAGGACGGGAACACCAGAAGTGTCTGGACTTCCCGCATGGATTAGTGGAACATCGGAACTCTCTGGATTTGAGTATTAGTATTAATGCAATTGTCATTGGATTCAGAGGCTCGGAATTTTAAGCATTTGTATTAAAGGCATCACTGTTTCAAGTTACACAGATTTCATAAGTATTGTCTAATGAGTTTTTTGTTTTAGTTATTCTACTCAGTATTACATTTGTATTTGAATAGACCTTAATAATTCTCTACATTCAGACAAATCTATCTTGACAAATATCACAAAGAAGTAGGACTCATTGTGAGAATCACACTTCAACCTCTGGCTGCTCAGAAGAAAAATCAGCCCAAATTTGAGAGTCAGGAAAGGGGAGTTTCATTCCCAGCCCCATACCCATCTGACTGCACCTCCTTGAATCACCTCATTTCTCTGGCCTCAGGTTCTGATTGGCCTCTTAGGATGATCATTACTGTCCTATGTATGCAATAAAAAATTAAGTGAATAAATGAGGTGATATAAATGGAGAAGGGAGACACATACAGTACAGGCAAAATTGCCTGGTTTGAATCCTAACTCTACTGCTTACTAGCAACAAAACTTTGCACACATTATTTAAATTTTTGCCTCTATTATCTGTAACGTAGGAATAATGATTATGGTCATTTGTTTATTGTGAGCATTAAATGAGCAAATGTATTTTAAGTTCTAATAAACCTCACTTAGTGCATAATAAACAATCAAATATATTTATTCAACTTTAAAACATTTGTTTTCTCATAGAGTCTATTTGAATATTTCCATTTTATAATGTTGTCTTATGATCTTTTGATATCACCTACAATGTCTAAAATATATACATTTAAAATTTCAGGGTGATCTATATTTGGAGAGAAATATGAATAAACATAGCTTAGAATGCTACCTGACGGTAGCATGTAACTTAACGGGAAAATAAGAATCTACATATCTGTTCTTATTTCCTTATTACCTCTTTTGTTCATATAATTGTGAAATATATTTGTTCATATATTTTTGTAAATAAAAATAAGTCCTCTTCAATCTTCATCCCCATTTTCTCTACCTTTGTCTTAATTTTTTCCTTTGTTTGGCACACAGTAATCCCCCAATAAGTTGTACATTTTGTCACGATTAGTTAAGAGAAGAAAAAATGTAATTGAAATGATCAAGGCTTTGGGGCAGTAGGAACACACTATGGATTTCTGATAAAATGGAAAGGTGATGCTTTCCTATTCTCTCTCTCTCTTTCTCTCTCTGTCTCTCATTCTTTTCCCTTATAAAGATTTGGAGGGGTTGCAAATGGCCCAATTATAGATTAGTTCCTTTGCATGCAGGCACACATTTGTTCATTCACCCAAAAGATTTATTTAGCTCGTGGTGGTTGGGTACTGAGTATAGTATTTTGAGGTTTGTGTAACCACCATGAGCTGGCAATGGCTAATTTCTGTCACGCTTTACATTATTTTCTACATTTATTTGCAATAAGCAGGTCACTGCTATCTTAACAGCAAATTTGCCTTTGGTCTTTTACCTCCCCAATCACCTTCTGACAGTGAAATGTCACAGGTAACTTATTTCAGTATCTCCCTTCTAGTGAAAACTTATTGTCTCCTCAATCCACTTTGGTGTGCACATTTGCATATTACTAGAATAACACTCTACAGAGGATTTTCATTGAAAAAAAACCCCACAACAATTTACTGAATAATACCAATATCCTACAGTAATTACAAAAGTAAACGGCTTACATTCTCCAAAGAGTATCTAGAGAAATTTTAAAGTTCATACAATAAAGTTCTACAATAAATTTTACATGCATTTTGTTTATTAGAAATGAATATTCAGATGGTCCCAAGGAATCATTCATAGAATTTATAAATGCACATTCTCAGACATAAACGTTTTAATACATAAATACATAAAATTTTTATGTTTTAATACATAAATACATAAATATATTTATTTAATACATAAAATTTTCAAAAACCAATATTGAAATATTTGGAAGGCTCTTTGAAGGAGAAAGTAAAATAAGGTGATCATATGCAGTGAAAAATTTTTAATTGTATCTTTAAAAGTAAATTGTCTAAATCATGTAACTTTATAGTTCTTCATTCTTTTACATTTGAAGCCACTATTTATTCATTTATAAGTACATGCATACACATACATATATTTAGTATCAAAATCTGATACAAAATGATTTGAAGAGGAATACATCTAAATGATATTTCTATATTTTCCATTTTACTTGTTATCACTACACAATTTTAAACAATCTCATATGCCCATGTATTTAGAAACAATGTTCCTATATACCATCATACTCTCTTCAACCACTGAAAAACATAAATAAATGTATGTATGTATATATATTCACACATTCACAAATGTATGTTTATATACACACATACATACACATATACACATACACATATGCATATATGAAATTTTTGCACAAACTTGTGAAATTGCCAAACATAATCAGTTTTTCCAGTTTTTCTTTGTTATTTCCAACTTAATATCACTGAGGTCAAAGGAGGTGAGTTATATATTGATCCTTTGGAATTTGTTGAGATTATACTTATGAGTATAGTATGGAATCAATTTTCATGAATATTCCATATCTTTTTCTCCTTAAAAAAGTATATTTTTTTCATTAATGGGTATAAAGTTTTATACATCTCCGTTACATCAATATTGTTCATTGTCCTTTTAAAATCTTCTACAGCCTTATTTGAATTATCTCTACATTAACGAAAGAGACCTGTTGAAATTTTCCATCATGATAGTATTCTTCCTGAAGATGTCTTAGTTTTTCTATATAGTTTGGGGCTATTATATCTTACTGGTGAGTTGAAACTTTTAATCATAATAAAGTAACCAACACTTCTAAAATCATTTTTATCCTCTTTTGTCTGCTTGTTTTCATTTTAGAGCCCTTTCTTTGCCTTATATCAGCTTTCCTATGGTTAGTATTTGCTTGGTGTATATTTTTCATCATTTGCTTTAATTATTTTGGTGTCCTTACATTTTGCGTGCTTCCTTTATAGACAATACACAGCTGAAATTTTTTCTTTGCATACCACTCCCCTCATGCAGGCCACCTCATCACTCTCATTTGGGTCTTTCATACTCTCTCTCTCTCTGTCTCTCTGTCTGTCTGCTACCTAAAATACATCCTTACATTTTCCTTTTGTGAAGGTATTCAGTATTTAACTCTCAGTTTTTGTTTTTCTGAAAATTACTTTACCCTCATTCTTGAGAGATAGTTTCACTAGGTTTACAATTCTAAATTCATAACTATTTTCTCTCAACTCACTGAATATTTGTTTTCCTTCACTTCTGACTTCTATTATTGCTGTTGAGAGTTCAGTTGTCAGTCTTATTGTCATTCTTTTAGGAACATGTCATTTCGACTGTTTTTAAGATCTCTTCTTTTTCTTTGTTGTCCTGCAGTTTATGGTGAGGCTAGAAATGAATTTGTATTTATTTATGTTCTTGGGATTTTAAAAAAATTTGTGGATTTGATGATTATTTCTTTTTAATATTGTGTATGTCCTATTATCTCCATTATTTTCCTCTAGAATACTAAATGTGTGTTATATTTTTTATGTCTTATAATCTATTTATCTGCTTGTCTTTTTCTAGACTATATTCTAGATATTTTACTCATATCTGTCTTTCAGTTCACAAATTTTCTCTTCAACTGTATTTAATTTGCTGTTTAATTTTCTATTTATTGTTTTATTTCTAGAAGCTTTATTTGGCTCCTTCTCAAATCTGCTTATTCCCTGATCATATTTTCAAGTTTTTCTTTTATTAAACATTGCTTTACAAGCTGTGTGTCAGATATTTTCAATATCTAAATTAATTTTAAAAATTTTAAATCTGTTGACTTGTTTCTGCTAGCTCCCACCCATATTTCTTTATTTCCTTTTATGTTTCATGAGGTTTGACTTTGAGTTGCTCATTTTTCTTTGAGACCTGGGCTGAAACTAAATCCCTACAGAGATTTGCATTTGATTCTGCCAGTTGCCTGATACAACTTTAAATTCTCTCTAAGAGGAATTTTTGAATCACCCAGGTAGTATGAATTCAGATCTCAAATGCACTGCCAGGGCCAGTATGGGATTACAAAAATTCAAAGGAGAATTTTTCCCTCAACTTAGTCCTGGACCTGAGATAGGAAAAATTTCCCCGTATCTCCTTTGCATGGCAAAGTTTATTTCTTGCCTAATTCTAATTCTTACTCTTACTGTGCATGTAGCCCATAGAGAGGGGTCCAAGCTCTATGGAGTCCAATCTCTTATTAGATTCCCTACCTTGGAAACATCCTGAGTTTTATGTCTTCTTTCCCATACCTCATACCACCATGGAAGCTCAAAATAACTAGAGATGAGTGATCATCCTCAAGACAAAAATTAGCTTTGGGGCTTACTGACCTGGTAAGATTTCATTGTTTCATTTATTTGGGAGCTTTGAGGATTTACTGATTTCCTGAAAGTTCTAAAATTTCCTAAAAATGCATTTAGGAAGGTGCTCTATATATTTTAACAAAATTTTTTTTCAGCAATTTAGTTTCTTCAGGCACAACCAGCACTTTGGAGGATTATTTTGTGTGACTAATCTGCCATATTATTGGAAACAGGAGTATCTGAACATATTCTTAAAGAAGTGACATACTGAATTATGAGAGTTTTTCACAGAATACAAATTTAATAGTCTAAGCATATTATTAGATACCCACGGAGGCTATCAACATCACAAACGTGTCAAAAACAGATGCATGTCATTCTTTTCAAACTGGAATAATTGGTCAATATACTTATAGGATGTGCTTAAGGGTTTATTTTTTTTCCTTTTTTATTTTAAATGGAGACAATATTAGACAGAGTAAAAACGAGAATAAATTTATTGAAGGAAACACCAACTAAAGATTAAAAAATAATCTTTAAAGTTAAGGGAGCACAACTACTAGCTCCAAGCAATTATTGTGAGAGCCTCTTACTGAAAATTAGCCCCAGTAACAGGAACACATGATGATGAACCTGGTTTGTGAGTATTTTACTTTGTGTTGTTAGCTAATAACCATGGAGCCATATGCCAAGGGAAAACTACTCATTAATGAAATACCTTTCGATCTGCTATCCCAAGATTGCCAGACTCTCAAACAATGAGGGAAACACTAACAGTGATGAAGTTAGAAAGGAAATCACTTCCTCAGGAAATCCTACTCTTCTTAATCCACTCTTTGCACAGCTACAACACAGCCAAGGAGCACCAGGGGCAAGTTACAGCAAGAGAGTTAAAAAATTTTTTTATGTTTACTCTCATGACATTGCATCTATTTGGGGAAAAAAGCAGACAATTTCCCCTTTCAAAAACCTGAGAATGTTTTTTCTTTCAGGACAACATAGAATGGGATATCTATCTGGATGGAAAACTCTAAATGAAAAGGATTTTCTTCTTCCCTACCTCCTCTCCCTCAACCAACCCCCAGAATTGATCTTATGTAATATTTTTTCTAAATGATAGGATAGAAAGTAACTTCAGAGAAATAACATTGTGTTCTTCTGGGTAATAAATTTTATCAGTGTTGGGATAAATTGCAGGGAGAGATTGTGAGCCTGTCGGACAAGAAGATGGCATGGAAAGTTTTAGACACAACACTTCAAAAGTAAGGGACTTTGGCAAACAATTTAAACAAGAAATACAAGATTATGGTCTTTCAGCTATTTTTTACAATATACAAAATGCTTGGGAGTCCTGAGCATCTACTACTTGAAGTCCAACATAAGTTCTGTATCATTGCAATTGAACAGGCAAGGAGAAGTTTCACATAGGCAGAGTACACAAGTGTTTGGTTTATAAAGCACCAGGAAACTTCCCATATCCACAGACAGCTTTCTATTCCCATTATGTACATGCCCAGCACTACTGGAAGGTATATTTCACTACTAGAGATCCACTAAAGATGTAAAAGTCTTCTGTGGAAATACTTTTAAATCCCAACATTTCATGGAAGTATGCAAATATTTTTACTCATCAAAATTAGGAGTTCATCTCTATTGGCAAAGTAGGGAACAACACCTGAAATTCAGAAAAAGGCAGACAGATACACAGCAAGCAGTAAGAACACAGAACAAAAACGGCCCTTGGAGATGTCTGGTTAATGCAAGTCACACAAGTAAAGAGAAGGAACACAATGCTATGGAGTCAGACATGTACCTATTAGGGGGCCAATGGACAGAGATCAGGTGGGCCCACAATTGCATGCAGTAGTTTGAGCAACAGTGGCTGATGCCTGGATTTGGAGAGTGGGATATGGAAATAAATTCTCAACCCTGAGGGGCATCAGGGCAGGACCCTGTTAAGAGAGCCAGGGTGTTAATGAGAGTAGCAGACTACAGAAAAACCAAGGGCTGGACTGACACAGAAAGCAGAAGATTGGGAAGAGAATTTTAAATGAAGAAACAATAAGAAAAAAAGGTGTAGAGAAGTCTTCTAACCTGTGGTTTTCCACACCTTGGGTTCACAAACCTTTTGTTCTCCAAAACCCTTTACACACCTAAAGATTTTGGAGCTCCCAAAAGGCTTTAATTTACATGGTGGTATGACTTGATATTTACCATAATAGGAATTAAAATTTAAGAAAATTAAAACTTCTTAATTCATTTTAAAAATTACAATAATATATCCAATTCAAGTTAACAGAAATAACTTATTTTTATGAAAAATTAGCACATTTTCTAAAACAAGAATATATAGTGAGAAGACTGACTTTGATTTACATTTTGAAAGTCTGTTTAATGTCTGGCTTAATAGAAAGTAAATGGATTTGCATATCTGTTTCCGAATTCAGTCTGTTACAGCATATTTTTTATTGAAGAATATGAAGAAAATCTGGTCACAAATTTGGAAAAGAGAAGAATATTATAATAGTCTTTTGAAATAACTGTGAATATTCATCTTTAATATTATACCAAAACTCAAGAAGTAGTAGTTCCTTAAAACTTAAGTGTAGAATTTGCAACCATATCAGTGATGTTACATTAAAATCCATTTGTCCATCCTGTGTTTAAAATAGATGTTGTACCCATGCAAGATTTTGTAATATCATGCATTGGTCATTTGGAAAATATTAGTGCAGTGAGTAATGCAGCCTTTCCCAAATTGACACTTTTCATTATACAATATTCAAAAATCACATATGATAAGATCACTGATTTCATTAGGGAAGTATTCATGTGGCCAGGTGCTGTCAGACTACAGGTGGCAGATGATACACATTTTCTAAAATTCTAAATTTTGCTTGAAAGCTCAAATGTTATCATTGACAACAGATGCTATCAGTTGCTTTTCTTGAAGTTACAGGCTCATTTGGTTGATTCTACAGAAAATATTTGCCAAACACTCAATCCCAAAGAACCATAGGTTGGCCCTCACTTGTTTCTTTCAGGTAAAAATGGTATTCCTAAGGATGTCAGCTCCTGGACAAGACGGAGTAACAGGAACTGGATTTACCCAACTACCTGATTTTTAAAATGGGCAAAGTATATGAAAAAAACAGTTTTCAAGACATTGGAACAGAACCCTGAAAGACGGAAAGCAAATGATATGCCTCTGTAATTGCTCCAGCTTACAAGGTTAGAGAGTTTCTAGCTCATGGTGCAGATAGAGGAAACCGAGAAAGAGCCTGTGAGATGACCCCCATTGAGGACACGGAGCTGAGAGTTCAGGCAGAACGAGGTGGCTCCAGTTAGTAGGACAGAGTATAGGAAAGGAGAATTGTACAAAGAAGCCTGGAGATCTGTAGAGAACTTCTCCAAGAACATTCAGCTTCTTACTGATGAGCATTAGCATGTAAAAACACCTACCCAAGGTCAGGGACAGAATCACCCCAAAATATTAGAGGTTGACAGTGCTGTGATCACTGTTGTATGTGTCCTTTAGGGTGGGCAGTACACATATACTTTTCTGCTGGGTGAATGCGTAGGAGTGGAATTGAGAGGCTACAGAATGTTCATCTTTAGTAGTTGCACCAATTTAACACTCCCACTGATGGTTTCCGTTTTTCTACATCCTCTTGAACACTTGTGTCGTCTATCGTTTTTATTTTAGTCATTCTGGTGTATATAACCTCATTCAGTTTTAATTTGCATTTCCCTGATTACAATGGAATCGAGTTCCTTTTTATATGTTCATTGGCTTTGTTCACATCATTATGGCATAACTAATCATTAAAATAACTTTGTAATGAAAAACAATTTCTTGTTTTATTGACTTAGAACTTCCTTCTCCTTAGAAATAATAGACTCAAAAATCAAAGCTTAGAGGAAATTTTCCATCAGAGTTGTTTGACTATCTTGGGCAAAGTCCACTGCAAATCTGAAATTTTAGGATAAACACTATTTAGTAAGTAGCTTTGGAAAATCTTCATTGATTGCACTAGCTGGAAATACTTTACCAAACTGAGTAATTTGGCTCATGATTTATTTGGCCAGTGGGTGATGATCAGATCTCAAAATGAGTTGAACAGCAAAGCCTTCCCCTTATGAGCTTGTGGGAGAGGTCTGCTATTTCCAGCTTTGATGTTAGACCAACTTACTTCAGCAAGTGAGACCTTCGGATACATGGGGCAGAAGAGGCTGTCACATGACACTGGTAAATTTTCTCTCAACAAAATTAGAACGAATTGACAGACCTCTGCTAAATTTAGAAGTAACTTCACTATGTAAATAAAAATAAGACTGCACTGAAGGGGGCATCTGGTGGTACAAAAATAGACTGCACATGGCCCAGTGAAAATTAGCTGTCATGAAAGGGTTTGCTAATTATTTTTCCTTTGGTGCTGTCATTCCTGAAATACTTCTACCACCTGAAGCCTTATGTTTGGCTTGATTTAAATATTTAAAAAATTGTAGTGGGTGTCTAAATATGCCATCAGCAAAATCTCAATTAACACAAAGTGCCCATAAGTCAGAAAAGCCCTGAAAAGGGTGCTTATTGGTATCATTAGACATTCTACCTCCCCTCTCAGGTAAAGGCAAAACCTGTGAGACCTCTCAGATAAAACAAAATATCACAAAGTAAATAGATCTGAAATAGCTCCCTGGCCCTGATGCTTCTTCCTCCTACATTTTGTATTATTCATTTTGATGAGACCTATAATTTTTCATTGCGATTCTCATGCCACTCATTTTCAGAGAACATCACAATAACTCATGAGTTAAATGACCAAGGGAATGTTTTGAAAAGCGGAGGAGACTCTTTGGATTGTGTCTCTTAGGTAAAAGTACATTGAAACAAATCAGCTGTTAAATTTCAAATTTTAAACGTATATATCATCTCTGTGTTTTCATTTTTCTATTTAAGTAAATAAGGTGAGCAATGATTCAAGGAATAGGTATCACAGGTATCACTGGTGATAAGTAAGTTAGCTTATGGTTTAGCTATAGATTTAGTTCCTTAAGCACCAAATTATTGTTTTATATCAAACAAAAACAACAGAATTTATGAGTGTTTACTAAACACTGAGTGTCACACTAACAGGTCTGCTTGCATCTTCTTTTCTTCTCAATGATTATACAAGTTAAATATATTATTTCTCTACTTCAGATAACAAAACCGAGGCTTAAAAAGTTTACATCCCTTTCCTTTTCCTCTTTAATACTCATTCAATGTCCCTTTTGCTTGTGCCTTTCAAAGCAGTTGTTTCCCAAATTCTATTGTCTTTTTCCTCTTACAGTCTCCATGGAAAATTTGACTTACGTTATGGTTTCCTATAAGTTTGGGTAATCAGATAGAAAGTGCTAAATCCACCATTACATGTAGAAGCTGAAGACTGATGAAAGAACACTTCATTAAGGATCTTAAATATTTTGCTCACATTTTAAATTAAAAAATGGAAAATAATCACAACACAGTATTTACTTTAATCAATTATGTGGAGGCACTACTCCCTGTGCCCTTTGAGAGAGAAAATGATCTAATATATATTTGTGTCCTAAGGAATGAGAGCAATTAACATAGAGCAGGCATCTCAGTAAATATTCAAGAAATAAAATAATACTAATAGTTTATTAGTATAAGAAGCCCTAATAGTTTAATGTAAGTCTTCAAAAATTCCCAGAACTAGATATGAATATAAACTTTGTTTGCTACCAACAAAAGCATATATTTACATATTGTGCTTATATCTTGCTTTCTTCTTCAGTCTCATCCTTAGTATCTACAGTCTAATAGTCATACCTCTGAATCATTTTTTGCCATCAAGAGTTATGCATAAAATCATGGTGACATGCTTAGTTCTCGGACTTTTAGACACTTTAAGATGAACATTATGATGATTTCAATGTTTATTGAAGATATCTAGTTGTCACGGTAAGACGTGTTTGAAGTTCCTTGTATTCCATGAAAATAGAAGTTTTGTATTTATCCTTGTATCCTTTTGTTGAGCCAACGACATTTTAAAATATTTTTAAACTCCTGAAATATAATATTTGTGTTTGAGAAAAACACCAAAAACTGTCAGGGAAAGACAGAATGATCAGAAGGAAAAGTAGAATTATGGCATTAATGAACAGACTTACTTAGTAACCAGGCAAGAGATGATGAGACAGCATCCTTCATCCTTGAGACAGCAAGGATGAAGAGGGAAGAGCATATTGGAAAGATATTAAAAATATAGAATTAGCAGAACTTGGTAGCTAATTGGATGTGCAGAGTTGGGGAGTAGGAGAAGTTTAAAAATATTGATCAAGGGCTTCCCTGGTGGCGCAGTGGTTGGGGGTCCGCCTGCCGATGGAGGGGACGCGGGCTCGTGCCCCGGTCCAGGAAGATCCCACATGCCGCGGAGCGGCTGGGCCCGTGAGCCGTGGCCGCTGAGCCTGCGCGTCCGGGGCCTGTGCTCCGCAGCGGGAGAGGCCACGACGGTGAGAGGCTCGCGTACCGCAAAAACAACAACAACAACAAAAATATATATATATATCTCAAAGAAGATAAACAGAAGTCCTTAAATCAAGTTTCCCAGGTGTGTACCTGGATGAAAGAATCGTTAGGAGAACTACAAGCTGGTTTCTTCCTTTTTTCCCTCCTTTGAAAATATTTATTGCATGCCTTTTTTATTCCAGCCATTTTTCTAAGCTTTGGGACTACACAGTGAACAAAACTGAGTTCCTACCTTCAAGGCACTATATTAAGGAGACATAGAATGAATAAACAAGTAAATACAGAGTATGTAGCGTGTTATGGAGAAAATAAATGCAGTAGGATAAACTTCCACTTTGACTTGTGATGGAGTAACTGCTATCAAGCCAGTTCTCCCATCATGAACACCTGTTAAAGCAGGTGTTCTTATACTAATTCTTCTTATACTAATTAAAAAAGCATAAAAAGACAACGATTTGAAGACATCACAGAATATCCAAGGTAACCGTGACTTCAGGAAAAAGATTCTAAGATTCTAGAGGAAAAAGATACCACACAGATGTTACCATGACATACTGTGCACAATTTCCACTTTGAGGCATCCTTTTGAGGCATTTACCGACTCCAAAGTTATGTACATTTGGAACGATTTTCTAAGAAACCATGCTGGAGCAGTGATAAGGGGCTAAAAAGCTAAGAGGAGATTTCTGCACTATCAAAAAAAAGGAAAACTGTGAATCCGCCAAGGAAGTGAGACTCTGGTGGACAACCCAGGACTAGGCGGTAAGAATAAGGATAAACGGTTGAATTAGTGAATTGTGCGTGACAGTGTCGCATTACAGTTTTTCTTCTCTTTCCAACTATTTTTTGGTGTCTTTTACATACCCCAAACTTTTCATTCTCATTTTCCCTCTTTTTTTTTTTACAGTCATTTTGTATAGATGATGGGAATTTTGCTTATTTGTTTATTTTTAGCTGCATTGGATTTTCGTGCATAAGGAATAAAAGGTCATTCTACAGACTGAGAAAGATGGGTTTGAACTGAAAAGATGCGGCTTACTTGGCTTCTTAATTCAAGAGCACTATTGTATGCGAAGTGCAAATTCTTTAGCAAAGGGTACCTTTTGGGAAGAGTCTTTCTTCCTCTATTCTTGGAAAATATTTTGTTTTTATACAGCCATTATCTCTAGATGTTTACTTCTTCCTCTTCAGCACTAAGCCTCTAGGAAGCGCTGTCTCAACAAAACTGTCGTTCTCTTTCCCCAGAAGCAGTGCCTTCCTAAGAGTGCCTTTGCGGTCCTATGCACTTTCTAAGAAGACTTCATTTTACTCCCCTGTTGTCAGTGCTCTCATCTACCAGACTTCAGATATTTTCTCAGTATTCACCCACTCAAGATACAGCCCTCCTTTACTGGGGATAAATCACAGTCAATATTATCTCTACTTTACTCCTACTAGGATCCTATTGTATTCTGCTCTCTTCTGCACAATCCTTGTCTGACCCTCTGCCCTGGTTTGTAATCTAGAGAATGTTTACTTAAATGTGAATCAAAATTTTCAAAAATTTCTGCCTCCCTGCTATTGTCATAGGTTAGGGGTGATTGCCTTTGTTCTTTTTGTTCATATAAATGTTTTTGGGAGAAGCGTATGTGGGAGAATTTGAAGTTAGGTGGCCATAATTAGCCTACGGGAAACCAGAGCTCTATTTTTCTTTAGGTACTGCTGTTTGAAGGTCAGAAGACTGGAAACATACCTGGAAAGTCCTCAAATTGCATAAATCATGATTTTGGCATTCATGTTTTATAATTCTGTATTTTGCTAAAAAACATTCTGTCTAAGGTTGAAACAGAATATTTTTTCCCTCATTCTTCTGCACCTAGATTTAGTTCCTCAGCATCAGTTAATTTGGCAGTAATTTTCATAGTTCGTTTTTGATATTCATTTTTAATTGAAGACAAATGAATTCACTGCTTTTAAAAAATCTAATCTCAGATATCAGACAGATGGAGATGGAGAAAGAAGAAATTTCATTCCACTTATCTTCTGTTGTATCTAAGTTTTGCCTTGTATGCTATCAATAATTTATTTTTAACTTCCAGTTTCTCCCCTGAGAGCTGTTGATACAAATGCCATTTCTGACCTTTGGGGGTTATTTGTTTTTTGTTTTCCCTCAAATATCTTTTTTAACCTGTGTAGCAGAATTCTACTAGTCACACGGGGGCATTTGACTTTCACCTGAGCCATCAAAATATCACAGTCATATATGCTTTTTACTTAAAAAATAAATCTTCTGATTAATTCTCTTATAAGAAAAGGTTAAAAACATTTTTCTATCTTACAAAAAAATCATCAATAATTTCTATAGGACTCACTTGTTCACTCCACAATGGTGTACATATATTGTTCCTTATAATATATTAAAATCTTATATATTTCCATCTTAAAGATGATTAAAATGAATGAATAATTCTAAGTTCTGCAAATGTTTAATAAAATGTTACAAAATATGGGCTATTTAATCTGATGATTTTATTGTTTCTAGGTTTATAATGATAAAGTTTATTCATTATTTCATACTTGTAATAATCTCTATCTTTTGAGAAATATATATATTAAGCACATACTATTTATGCCAGGCCTTGTTCTAGGTACATGGAGTATGGAAGCAAATAATGTGGAGAACAGGGAAACAGAGATTAGATAAACAAACAAGTAAATTAACAGATAAAATAAAATATACCAGACTGTGGTAAATGTTTTGTTTAAGAATTAAAATAAGATGCAATGTGATAACTAATGGCTAGTTCAGATTGGATGGATTAGGTGAAGAACATTCTGGGAACAGGAAACAGCTTAATAGAAACAGCAAGATGGCCAGTATTGCCACAAAAAAAAAAAGGCTGGAAATGAAGAGTCTTTTTTTGTTTGTTTGTTTTGCTTTATAAATTTTGATCTTTTAAAAAGTACTGACACCATCAAATTAGAGTGAATTAGTTTTTGTGGAGATAATATTTGAAAATAATTTGAGAATCTAATCATCTAAAATACTTTGTGGACTCGATCATTTGTCAATGGAAGATTGAGTTGGTTCTTTTGATTCTTTTGATTCTTAGCTCTCTTGTACTGAATAGAAATCTGCGAATGTGGTTTCAAGAAAACCCTGCTCCCTTTGAAAGAAATACCTCCCTAAGGATAACTTTCCAGCACTAGCAGCTGGAAAACTTTCTAGTTTAATGAAAGGAAGTGCTGAGGCAAGGGAAATCTGGTGTCTGCCTTTGCAGTCTTCCAAATGGTTCTTGGAGGCTCTTAATGTGCAATGAAGAAGACCAGGAATCTGTGTTGAATGCAGATGTTAAAGTCTTCTGAATTACCCTGTCTTCCTCACCATGTTTACAAAGCAACATGTAAAACCATCTGTCACAACAAAGAAAGAAAAACCCTTTTCCTCAAATACAGCCCAAATACACATGATAAACTATGTGTGTGAGAGTGTGTATACACTATAAATTCTAATAAAAAAACAATTGTATAATTCTGTATGATGACAGATAATTGTATCCTTGCCACTAGCTGTTCCCTCTGCCTCTACACCCTGTTCCCAGACATCTAGATGACTAACTCCTTTGCCTTCTTCAGAATTTACTACTCTATTTAAAATGATCTGTCATCCCCCTTAAAACTCTACATGCTTGATTCCCTTTTCATTATGTCTTATTCATTGGTCTTATAAAAAACTATATATATTAGATACAGGAGGGAATGCAGTGGTGTGGACATGATGCTGGCTATCTGAGGCTGTCAGAGTTAGCGCAAGATGAAATTCATTTGAAGGATGCTATGTCAAGAACTCTTCCATGCTCTGTTGAAGAAAATTTCTTAGAACTCCACAAAGGACAATACTAAGCAAAAATTCCCCCAGGTAGAAAGGAAAAAAGTTCCTTCTCTTTTCTAAGCTTGATATTATTCAAAGTGAAATGTATATCTATGCACTTAAACTGAAGAAGAGAAAGAAATCTTTTTGATCATTAAGGTAATCCTTTGAGTGCATTTTGAAGATGACTCAGGAATTTTTGAAAGATGTAAACAGATATTGAATAAAATACAGTCTCTTTGAAGCCAATTAAGAAAATGGATGAAAGTAAGGAAATACAAATGGCATTAAAAATTGAAATGTCACATGTAAAATATTTTTTAAAAATTAAGTTGCTTTTTGATTTTGGCCCTTCTAATTTTTGCAATTTTATGCTTAAGAAAAGTTTAGAGTAAAAGAACTTGCTCTTAAAACTTTTATATAGTATACTAGCAAAACCAAAAAGACAACCTGAGAAAACTTTGTGTATACATGTATGTATAGTTTCCTTCTTTGTGATTTCATGAATGCATAGTTGTATTTGTTTCTGCATTATACATTAAGCTCGTCACTCTACTATCACATCTTTTAAAATGAGACAAATCCACTTAAATATTTAGAATAATGTGTGCTACAATGTTAATTGTAGAAATTAAGACATTTCAACATGAATCTGGTTTTGAGAGATTGTACAGCCAACAGAGAAAACTGTACATAAACCTACCAGCTCATAGTATGGACTATATATGCAAAGGGAAGAGTGTGAAGGCAGCCGTGACTCTAATGGAAAGAACAGAGTGAAACAAGGAAGAAAAAACAATGGTTCCAAATTTGTCCTATCTTGGCCTTCTGTGAACTTTAGCCAATAGTGAGTTGATTCTTTCCTGAAAGGGTAAGGATTGCTGCTTGATGCTTGGAATATCAACCATAGAATAATTCAATGGAAATTCCTAGAGGTAGAATATAGTAAATATTGCTACATTCTTTACAGAGGTCATTAACAATTATTTTTCATTTTATTATTTAAAAAAAATTTTCAAAGTCTTACATAAGTTTTTATATAGAGAATTTTAAATGTCTAACTTAATGGATTTTGATTGAATAGAAAGCATTAATCTTCATGAGCCTCATGCAATCAATAGCATTTGAGACTTGGTGGGAGAAGTACTTAATAATGATACCTAGACAAATTATAGTCTATTTAATTGGAAAGACATACCTTTGAGCTAGACAGACATGACAAAATAAGGCAAATACACAGTGCTACCTTCCAGCAATTGGCTGTGTGTCTTCAATTAGGAGCAAATGCCTCAGAAGAATCAGTTCCCTGAAATCTGGCCTTCATAACAATGAAAGTAAAAATGGCAACAAATGCCATACTTAATTGATATGGTTTCTTATTCTGTACTGTATCATTCCCAAATATCTGGCTTTTTTATGGGAATGGGTTGGTTTAGATAAAGAAAATATAACTATTTGGCAAACTATCTCAATAATTTTTAAAATGCTCATTCTTACTGCCTAGTTAATTTTACTTCCATACAATAATAGAAAATTCAGACAATGACTTATACAGAGAGATACTCATTGACATGCTAGGGAGGAAAAAAACAAATAAACAAAACAGCAAGTCTGATAATCAAGCTGAGAAATTACTTCTATTTCTAGATGGAAATATCTTCTCTCCCAGAGCAATAAAAACAAAATTTTGGTAGAGATTAGAGAGGCTTAAATCAAGTGGTTAAAAAATGATTTTCTGTTGAAAATCATTGTGGGACACAGAGAAGGTGTGGAGAAGAGATTTTAAAAGGAGATAGGAGTAAGGATAAAAAGAAACAATAATGAAAATCTGGAAGTAGAGTATGGAAAGACCCCATACATTTTACTTTTCTGAATCCCTGTTTCAGCTTAGTAAAATGGGCTCTAACTAATAGTAACTACTAAGTGACTGTAATTTATTATGTGTGAATATATGGGACCAGTATTCATTCTTATAAAATATAACCAGGGTTAAACATTTTAGGGTAAAAATGAGTTAGTCTTTGGGTGAAATGCATAGGACAAAGTCTTTGGTGATGAAGTGTTAAAAACAACGGCACCCTTGTGGGTACCACCTTGTTCATCATTGGTGACCACATAATTTCAGTTTAGGAAGGGAAGGGGGAAGGCAATTTAGTTGGAAAGGGAAGGCAAAGTAGAATAAAAATAACAAAATTGTTTTCTTATTTTACTGCATATGAACTGAGAAAACATCAATCACACACATCAAAGAATGATGGTAATAGAGTTGGTGATGGTGACTGAAGACATTTTGACCCTTCCCTGGAGTCGGCAATTTTCCTGATGGTCAGTAGCTTCCTGAGGAAGGCAAAATGGCCCAAGTTTAAGTGACATGGAATACAATTCAGTTTGAGTAACATTTCTGGTTTCCAGTGACATAAATATAAACAATTTTTCAGATCTTTTTCACAAAAGATGACATATACAGTATGTCTTCATGTCATATCTACAAGGAGAAATCCTTTGATTGACTCATAAAGAAGGGAATTAGAAAATAGAAAAAAAAAAAGTGTCCCAATTATGAAAGGTACAAAGCTAGTACTTTCAGGTATTTTAAAATAATTGCATGTATATACATATGATATATAGATATGATTAGATATACATATCCTATTTAATCTACTATATATATTCTATTTAATCTACTATTTTTACCAGGTGAGTTAAAATCTATACTTTTTAAGATATAGATTTTAAATTTTTAACATTTTAAAAATCTTTGTAATTCTATCAGTTTCACTCGACAAACAATATTTTGAAGATATGGTTGAGTGGCTTTTTAAAAATCATGGTGTAATATCTCCTTTTGTTTCTTTTAGTAACTTTTTTCCTTAAATTACTACTTTATCTGATAGTAATGTTATTTTGTTTAGTGTTTGTCAGTTGTATCTTTCACAGTTATCTTGTTTTAAACCTAACTTTTTGCTTTAGATATATTTCTCATAAATAGAATTTAACTCTTATTTTTAATCCAAATTGATATTACCTACATTTAAAACCCAACTCATCCATATTTATTGTTACTACTGGCATATTTGAACTTATTTATGTTAACTTATTTTAGTTTTCTGTTTATTTTTTCTTTACTTTCTTTTTTCTTCTTTTCTTGTTATTCAATGTCAAGCAAGTAGCAAGACCCAAAATTTGAGTGTCTCATGGGTGAAAGTAAGTAATATAATGTTCTCACAAAGTATCATGCTTCTTGTTTGGTCCTTCACTGTCCATTTCCAGCACGTTATATACTGTATTTTATCTCCTCTTGATGAAACAGTGAATGAAACTTGCAAAACAAACTGAGTGATACAACTGTGAAATAAGCCAGAGTGTTACCAAAGCATCAGTTCTCACAAAGATTTTCTTAGGTAAGATACAGTTTAATGGTATAATTCTTATCATAAATTTCATAATCCATTGTCCTCCTGCCAATGTAATTATTGTTGAAATAATTAGAAGTTTCCCAAGTGGATGTTCACTGCCAAGGTAAGGAACTAATTAGATTCATGATCGACTTTTAAATTTTAATTACCTCATTTCTTTCAACAAATGTTTCTTACCTGTTTATATAAAAAGAACCTATAAAAGGTATACAAAAAGCAATGAAGAGGATGAAGTTATAATGTACATAATTATATGCATGCAAGAGCCTCCAAAATTATTGATGCAGCAAGGATAAAATGTAATTTTAAAATTTCCAGTAGGAACTTACCATATGGTAAGCAGTTTGCAGAAATTGCATATGGTTTTATTCCATATGATCTGAAGCAATTTTAGGGGCAGAGAATATCATATCAAAGAGTATGCTCTTTTAAGTGTCAAAATAGAGCAATGTTAAATATTGTTGGCCTGAATGCTATGGTGGTGGTGGTGTAAGTGTGTGTGAGTGTGTTAAAGAGAAAGAGACTATAAATGTAACTGACAACTTAATTAAAGTATATTCATTATAAATATTTAATTGGACTCTTAGGAGTTGATCATGTCAAAGCTCATTGGCAATTAGAGACCATGGTTTTGATTTCAGTATTCTTAATATTTCTCCATCGAAAGAAGCCAGTAATGCAGAGTAGAAACATTGACTCATAAAATATATTTTAAAAATTTTTATTTAGATATTTTTTAACAACTAATGTTTAATTCAGGTTTCATTTTAGCTCAGGAGTGTATATTTTATTTATTTGGACTATTTCTCTGTTTTGTATCATTCACATTTGTTATATATTTCATTAATGAATAACAAATTATTCAGAAAGTTTTGATATCAAGTTCTTTTAGATTAGTAGCATTTGGTTAAACTTCTCAGAAACCTATTCTTTTGGACACTGAATTCTAGTTGTTATATGACCACATTGATGGCCTTAATATTTAGTGCAATGGAAAATTTCTAAACTCAGAGTGTGTTAACAAAAATCAAGTTTTTTTTTCAAATTAAGTGGGTTTTTTTTTTCAAAAAATTGAAGCCCTCTGTGCTGGTGAATTAAAATATGAGTCTCATGAGTCTTAATGAATATATTTGCTACAAGTTTATCATTGTACTTAAGGCAACTCACATCAAAATCTTTCACAACTATTCCTCCAATTTTTGAGATTTGATTCCTGTTTCTATTCATAGATCTCCATCTGCTTTCACTTTAAATTTTCTTTCATAACCTGTCTAAAACAGTTATATATCTTAAAAAGCATCTCATCAACTTAAAGGATATTAGCCCTAGAAGAACGTTTAGAAATATCCTAGTCCAGTAGAATATTTTTTGATCCAACACATCTGAGGGCTATAACTTCTGTTAGGAATGGAGGCTCACTGGACTGTAATTTTCAATGGTAAGGTGATGCATGGTAAGGGTGAGGAGAAGGGCAAGACTTTTAACAGAATTTGCATGGAGAATGAGTGTGTATGGTTTTAAAAAGATACCCAAGAGATCTGAATATGTCCCCTCAGCTGAGAATCTTCATTCTTTAGGTAAAACAGCATGGGAGCAAATAAATCCCAGTTGTCTAGAACAGAAATAGAACTACAGCCAAAGTGTTCTGACCCTAATCTAATGCCCTTTCTTCAATACCATGTTACCTTCACTTATTCAAGTCCCATAAAATTTAGATTTCTTTCTTTGCATCAATATAAACTGACTTTGGGTAATTTAATTCAAAAAGAAAAAAATTTTAAGTACATAGGATTGCTCACGGAATTGAAAGGAAAATGCAAGAAGCAGGCTTCAGAGTAGCTCTGGGCACCTGCCCTCAGGAACAAAGAGATGTTCTCTCACTGGCCAGCATGAGTCAGGTCAACAGTTCATATGTCATTCGCTCATGAATTAAATTCAGCCAACAGTCTGGGGTCTCCTGCCCATTTTTGGCAGGAGTGGCGTGCGGTATCTTGATCAGGAATCCCAAAACTGAAGATGGGCTGATTTCCTAAATAAAAATTAGGCTGTTAATATCCAAGGAAGGATGGACTGAAAGCAGACAGCCAGAGCAACACCTGTCCACTCCAGCACCCATCTTGTGAGAAGTCTCATTTGAGCAGAGTCTTCAAACCCTGCTTTTTGGTGACAGTCATTCCTGGCATGCTTTCTAGATGCCTGTGCTGTGGTCACGAGCAGAGATTCTCTTCCCCAACTCATGCCATTCTCCCACTTAAATCCTCCTTCCCCTTAGCCCCCACTCAACAGATGGGGCAAAGCACACAGTGGAGGAGGTATTCCTGGAAAGAAGCTTTATGGAAAGGAATAAAATGAGAATGAACAAAAACTGAACAGAAAACATTTAGCATTGGAGAGGAAGAATTTGTGGGAATTCATGCCAGCTCTTTTCTGTTTTCTCACTTAGAGCATTGACTGAGTGTTACTGAGCCCAAGCTCATACTGCTCGCTGCACGACAGGCCAATAAATAGAGAGACGAGTTGTTGAGGCAAGGAATAGAGACTCAATTCAGAAAGCCAGCAGACGGAGAAGATGGTGGACTAGTGTCCCAAAGAAACTTCTTGCCCGGGTCCTTTTATAGAACAAAGAGGGGGAGGTGAGGAAGTAAAGTAAAAGAGGGAATAAATTGTTGCAAACATTTCCTGATTCTGGCCATACTCTGGAGGGAAAGTGTTAATTACTTCTTTCCTACAGCCATTCACAGGTGGGCCTGGTCAGGATGTTTCCTGTGAACTAAACAAAGGTAATTTAGCTTAATGCTCAGGCATGAGAGGCAGGGTTCCCTGAGATGGGCCATTCTGTCTACTTTAAGCTACAGGCAACATCTCTTTAGTGATTAACTTGTAGCAAAAGCAATAGAATACAAAGGTTAAAGTAAAAAAAACAAACAAACAAAAAAAACAGATCCAATATGGAGTCAGACTTGTTCTTCCCTATTACATAACGAGAAATTGTAGGAGTGTTGGAGTCAGCATGCAGCCAACTAGAGGTGATGTAAAGGTTCCGAGTAGCCTGTCCCAGAAGAAAGTCAGAAATGTGCAAGGACCAGGCCAGGGGACTGGACCATTGTCTCCTAGTTCTGCTCTTCTTCCCACGAGGTTGAGTGAAGGGAAGAGGAACTGGAATTGAGTGGTGAAGGACCAAGTGGGAATAGTGAATTCTCCGGGATTGTGGTGTGAATGCAGTTTACATTTTGATTATGGGGTCCATATGGAAGGTAGCTGAAAGAGGCTGGGGCATGGGACAGCTCAGCAACTGGAAGCTGTCATGTCAAAGAGCTGCTTTCTTGGTGTGCGGGATGTAGCTACGAGCAGCCACAGGACTTGTGATCACAGGGAGGACTTTTACCATTGAGGGTTCAGGCATGGAGTCTGGATGCAGCTGATTCATGTGTGGCTGAGGTGAAATGAGCATAATGTTGATAGGACAGGAGCAAAGTCTAAATTGAGAAAAAATCACTCCCTCAGGTTAAGAAAATATAAAAAAATATGAATATAAAAATGAGTGATAAGAATTGATAAGTTATTGCCTTGAGTTGCACTTAGAGTCAAATTGTACTGGAGTCCCATCTACCACATCCATCTTACAGTTCTTTTCTGGGAGAGTTATTCTTTTACCAGCATTTATGAATGCACTATGCTATGAAAAAAACACACTTACTGAAGAGAATTTTAGCCTCCAAGACTGACTAACTCAGAATTCCATTTTTAAAAAGCTATAAAGTGAAACAAAAGTGACAGACCAACTGCGTGGAATGTTAAAGGGTCAAAGCATTTGTGAGATTGCCAATTTTAGAACCATACTCCATGGCAGGAGATGAAAAAGTATGTTTTTCCATGTGAATCATAGCAGTACAGTTTTATAGACTACC
This sequence comes from Globicephala melas, assembly GCF_963455315.2. Classification (NCBI taxonomy): domain Eukaryota; kingdom Metazoa; phylum Chordata; class Mammalia; order Artiodactyla; family Delphinidae; genus Globicephala; species Globicephala melas. The sequence continues at coordinate 69,224,839 of NC_083327.1, read as the reverse complement.
TTAGGATTTGCTACTACTGAAAACCAGGATAGTAACACGAGCTTGAAACTCTAAGTAGGAGCCAGCTAAGGAGAAAGCCAAATTGAAATAAGTGAAGAGGAACTAAAACCCCTGGGAAATCTCATCTAAACTCCAGGCTGCACACCCACCCTGACACGCTCCCTAAGCTTTGTAGGCAACACCAACCTGGTCTTAACATTGCCTCAGCCAATGCACAGCCTGCTTGGCCAGGAGAGTGATTTCAGCCATTAGAAGATGAAGTTCAATTCTTCAACAGAGAGAATTTCTCTGTCCTCCAGACATCCTGTAGGAACTCTTTTTATAGATTTTTTTGTTTTGCTTTACCATTCTTTTCACAAAATACACTTATTCTGGGAATAGAGTGACAGTAAAAAAAGAAAAAAAAGGAAGAAAATCAATTTATATTTCCTACAACCTCTAAACATAAATCACCTTCATAGTGTTGTTGGTTTGCCTATTTTATAACAAATCACCTATAGTTTAATAACAAAAATAAAAGTACATCCTGTAATGCTCTAAACTTATAAGTAAAAGCATTCCGAACAGTTCTCCCTCAGGAAATAGGGGATGACTTACTCTAAAATAGAAATACCCTTGTCTAGACTAAAGGCATGCCGTGTGCAAATTATTCCTGTAGCGGCAACACTCAGCTATCTGATCTCTCATCATTGTCCCCATCCTTTGGGCTTTCTGCCATCCCTGTATTTATCTGCTTGGTTTTTAGTTCCTTCAAGTCCTCGGCACTACTGCGGTTCAAAGTGAGCTGTTTTTATAATCCTTTATGAAACAAAAGCTGGGCTAGTAGTGGTCAAGTTTCATAAGAAAAACCATTGAGGAAATGCCAGTGGGAAACTGGACATCACCTAACATAGTCCCAATGGTCCTGCTTTAATATCATCATAAATGTTGGAAAATTGACTTCATTTTGTGCCAACAACAAATCTACACTAAAAACAGCAATGACCATAGGCATTCAGAATGATGGGCTGACTTCACTGAGGGTATTGTGTCCTAGACTCATGCTTCCATGTGGGAAGAAAGTGGTAACTCCTGTAGGGCCTCTGAACTGGGGGTTTTCGATTACTCCTGTTGGCAATTACTGACGACCTCCCTCCCTAAGTAAGCAGGGTCAAGACTGATTTCAAGCTCTGCAACTGAGAGTGGGTCATGATGGCGCTTGGTTAGGGGGCACAGAGCAAAGTGGCACCAAATTTTGTGTTATGGGGTAAGGCAGGCCCAAGAAGCCAGAGACCTGGTCAGGTCTAGAAAACGGGTGAAGAGCAAAAATGGGAACCAAATCAACAGCTTTGCAGTTTGGGTCAGAGGAGCATGAACAACTGGGCTTGGGAGCCTGGAGATTTACCTGAGCAGAAGAACTCAGGGCTGTAGCTCTCTATGGAGTGTCTGTGGCAGAGCAACTGGGAAGCAGAGGAGCCATTATGGGCTGTAAGAGGTTCAGTCATGAACAAACTAGTCACAATCATCTCGGTGCATTTTTAGAATGAAATAAGATAATGTACGTGACAGTACTTTGGAAAGTGTAATGCAAATGGGAGGTGTCATTATTATTGTCATTAACGTCATTATCGTCATCACGAAGCCCAGAATATCTAATAAGTCTACACACTGGAAAAGAATGAAGAAAAAAAAATAAGAATCTGATTCTTTAGTCAACAATTTAGATGCTAAATATCCAGCACAGATGTAATTAGAAGTAAAATGATTTCATTAATGTGTACAAAACCTAAATTAAAAATGTATCTCATGTACAAGTTTAGGGAAAATTTATATTAGTGGTGGAAGGCTAAGGCAGGGACATCTGTGGACCTAACGTGTTAAACAATGTCCAAGTACAATAGATAGTGCTTCTGTGAAAAATGTGGGAAGACTTCACGTATCAGGAGAGATTTCAGAATCTTTTTAAACTTTATGAAAGCCAACTTTATGGTCCAAGTGAAAGCCCGCACATTGTCAGATCACATATTTTTACACACAGAATGCTCTCCATTTCTTTTGACGTGTTCTGTCCTGGCTAATGAAAGTGAAACTCTTTAAGGGCAGACCCTAATCTTCCCTGATCTTGCATGCTGCCAGAAAAGTGCTAAGTACTCTGTAGGTATCTAATGAGTACTTGTTTGATTACAGCTGAAGTAACAGTGTACTCAGAGCAAGGCCAAGTATTGACCAAGGACAGATCCTAAGTGCAGTGAATGAGCAGAGTAAATAGGAAACAGGAGACAAAGTAGGATACAGGAAAAAAAGAAGTGAACCAAACGAGGCCTTTGAAAAATGGTTTAAAAAAATAATCTTTTAGATCTGTACAAAGCCACCCTGAACTTTCTAGAATGAAAGAATAAAACAATAGGCTGAAAAAAACAGATACAGGGGCTATTAAGTGGACTGGGGGAAGGGTAGGATATTCTCAAAGGTATGAAGTCCAGCAAGAAGAAATTATAGGATGGACAAGGGATTGAGGAGGAAAGTGCTACGCAGAGGAATCTGACATCCAGGTGAACTTGCAGATCAAAGGATAGAGAAGACAAGAGAATGAAGTGTGCTATTTGTGTAATAGGCTGTTAAAGCAAAATTCTCTCTGCCTCAGTTTTGGTTGCAACCCCAAAGAAGGCAGGCAAAACTGAGGTGCTAAGTACCCCTTTCCTATTTCAAAGTATGATGATACATCCTCTATGCAGGAATTATACGGGGAATAAAAGACAAGCCAAAAAAAATCTAGTGGTAGATAAGAGGTTGATGTCACAAAGAGGCAGGCCTGGTTTGGGAGATAATTTCTTCAGAAGTAGCTACTTGAGTGTTGTGGCATTCTTTCCCACCCCATCCCTACCAGAGGTCAGGAAAGGGGTGTACTTGTGCTTATTCCTCACATCAAGCAGAGACAGGTGAGCTTCAAGAAAGCCACTTGGAAAGCTTAACTTGGAAGTCTAGAGTTTGTGAGCTTCAGAGACTGGTACCAGACCCACATCTAAAAAAGCAAAAAGGTGAGATGGTGGCTGGCCAGCTCTCCAGGACAGCAGAGCAGAAAGGGCTGCACTGGGAGTGGCTGGACTTGTGCTGAAGGTGGACATGTGGAGAGAGCTGGCCTGGAGTTATTTTGATCCTGCCCAAGAGGCTCACCTGAAGGAGTAATAGGACTCCAGCAGCATCCAGCCCAGACAGCATCAGTGCCATATCATGGTCTTATCCAGCAAGTAAACCTGCCCTGGTTTCACCAGTCCTCTCTCCTACTCACTCCATTTCTAGGGAGAAGGGAAAGGCTACCTAGAGAAAGGTGGTGGTGGAAAAGCATAAGGAAGGGAAGTGGAGAGAGGGCTACCTAAGCAACCTACCACCCAGTCCCTTTCCCCACCATAGACCCAGGAGAAGAAATAAGTGAGTCAGTCTAGTAGTGAGAAGTTTTTCATGTGAAAAACTTGCAGGAGTCAGCAGCAGGAGCGGCTTCGGCCTTGGCGGGAGACCAAGGTGAAGGCAACGGCGACGCGGGGCACGTGAGGCAGCGGCCGATGGAGGAGGCGGCCCCGGGGGACCCCGCCTACCAAAGGAATTTGGAAAACTTGTAAGCAAAACATTTCTCTAAGAAAATTTTGGGTTTCAGAAATTCTGGATCACAGGGCAAACCAATCCAGTCACCATGAGTAGGAGCTTCGTCACTTGCCTGCCGGAGGAGATCCACAACCACTCCACGTTTGTGAGGAAGATCTGGCTCACGGTATTGATCTTCTTCCGGATTGTCCTTACAGCCGTAGAAGGAGAACCCATCTATTACGACGAGCAAAGCAAATTTGTGTGCAACACAGAGCAGCCAGGCTGCGAGAACGTCTGCGATGATGCCTTAGCACCCCTCTCCCACATGCGCTTCTGTGTGTTCCAGATCATCCCGGTGGCGACCCCCTCTGTCATGTACCCGGGCTATGTCATTCATAAGGTTGCCAAAATGGAGCACGGTGCAGCAGACAAGAAGGCCCATCGGAGTAAACCTTATGCAATGCATTGGAAACAGCACCAGGCCCTGGAAGAAATGGAAGAGGACCATGAAAAGGATCCCACGATGTATCCAGAAATGGAATTAGAAAGTGAAAAAGAAAATAAAGATCAGAACCAATCTAAACCTAAGCATGATGGGCAGTGGCGGATTCGGGAGGATGGGCTCATGAAAATCTACCTGCTGCAGCTGCTGGCAAGGACCATGTTTAAGGTGGGTTTTCTGATCGGGCAGTACTTTCTGTATGGCTTCCAAGTCCACCCATTTTATGTGTGCAGCAGACTTCCTTGCCCTCATAAGATAGACTGCTTTATTTCTAGACCCACTGAAAAGAGCATCTTTCTTCTGTATGTATGGTGTTACAGGCCTTTGCCTGTTGCTTAACATTTGGGAAATGCTTCATTTAGGATGTGGGACAATTCGAGACTCACTAAACAATAAAAGGAGGGAACTGGAAGATCCAGCTGCTTATAATTATCCTTTCACTTGGGATACACCATCTGCTCCCCCTGACTATAACATTGTCATCAAACCAGATCAAATCCAGTACACCGAACTGTCCAGCAACACTAAGATTGCCCACAAGCAAAATAAGGCCAACATCACCCAGGAACAACAGTACGGCAGCCATGAAGACAACTTCCCAGCTGACCTGGAGACTCTGCAGAGGTAAATCAAAATGGCTCAGGAATGCCTGGATCTGGCAATCCAGGCCTACAATCACCAAAATAACCCCCATGGTCCCCGGGAAAAAAAAGCTGGGTCCAACAAAAGCAGTTCCAGTAGCAAATCAGGGAATGGGAAGACCTCTGTCTGAATTTAATCTTGGCTGGGCTTAAAACTTGTGCTTTTCATAGTTCATGGTAAGCAGCGGCTCACTGAATAATGACTTCCACTGAGTAAACATTTGGCTGTGGTTATTTTCAGGGACACTGTTAGCTCATGATCCAAGCTCAGGGGACTCTGAAGGTGGGGCTGGGACAGGGGGAAGAGAAAGGGGAACACAGTGTTCCTGGACACATGTTCCAGCAATACACTTGCAGAATTTTACATTTGTGTCTTCCAGATCTGGAAAAGAACAGATATATTTAAATCATTCTCGTTGAACAGTTTTTGTATGTACAGAGTATTATGGTACTTTTTTTTTTTTTAGTATGGGTACTTTTTTTTTTTTTAGTATGAGAACTTTTTTTTATATTATTACATTGGACCACTGTACTTATACTTTTATATTAAAGGGGAAAAAAATCCTTAAGATAAAAAAAAAAACCTCGCTTTTCTGTGGCCCTAAAGCTTTGTAACTATGGCCAAAGGATAAAAGTTGCAGGGGCAATATTTATATATCAATATAAGGAAGGACATGCTTTTTAAAATTGAATAGATTTGACATACAACATTGTACAAATTTAAGGTATATGATATGCTAATTTGATACATTTATATATTGTAATATGATTGCCATTGTAGCAATATTTAGCACCTCTATCATGTTACATAATTATTCCTTCTTTTTAGTGGATGGGATAGTTAAGTTTTAGTCTCTTAGCAAGTTTGATGATTATAGTACACCATTGTTGTCTCTATTCATTATACTGTGCTTTAGATCTCTACAGCTTATTTTCTAGTTTGTTTTCTTGAGAAACATCAGTCTTATCCCCCTGTCCCCCACCCCCTGGTATCCAACATATTACTGTTTTTTTATGAGTTTGACTTTTTTAGATTCCACACTTAAGTGATATCATAGAGTACTTGCCTTTCTCTATCTGACTTAATCTCACTTAGCATAATGTGCTCAAAGTTCGTCTGTCACAAATGGCAGCAGGATACCCTCTTTCCTCATGTCTAAATAATATTCCATTGTGTGTGTGTTTATAACACACACACACATACATACACACACACACATACATACACACACATACATAAATACACACACACACATATATATATATCACAACTTTTTCTTAACAAAAGACCAAACTTCAATATCAGAATTTGCTGAATTTCATCTCATGAGGAGTTCCTAGCATCATGGGAAGAGGAAATTTCCAGAATGGTTGCAGGATCTTCCTAATTTGTTTACTGTTAAGACTCTATGAGTAAAATTCATAAGACTTTGTTCCGGCCTTTCTTCAAGTACTGGATTTAACTTTACAGGACATGGTGGTGATTTCAAACTGCATAATAAAAATTTAGGTCTTCATTATATAAAGTTGTCATAAACATTTAATGGCCCCCAGAAATACTTAGGAAAATAATTTGGCCTGCTCTTGGGTAGAAATCATGCTCTGAAGTACAGCCGGGTGGCTAAGTATTTACAAAGTTTTCTCCTTGACCTCCAAGTTCTCCCTCCAGAAATTCTCTGTATTTAACAGCATCATTTCATTGAAACTGATCCAGGGTGGTGACCTTCAAAATGAGGATCATTTATCCCCCATGCGCTGCACTGTTCTTATGCTCTTCCCTCTTCACAGTCACTGTTGATTTCACCTACCTTAGTAAAATAGAAAATTGATAAGACATAAAGAAAACACCCTGGCATTTGTCACCATATTTAAATTACCATAGGATCCTATATGTCTGCCAAGGTGGAAGCAACCGATAGAGTAATGGTAGGGTTCAAAAACCACCCCAAGGGGAGCCAGGCAGCAGAGGACCCCAGATGCCTTCCCTTCCTTCTGTTGCCTCAGCAGCAGTGCCAGGCAAATCTCAAGGCCTGTTGTGAAAACACATTTCCCTGCATCCTATAACCATGACAAGTAAAACAGGATGCTCATTTATGTAAAATGACAGTTCTGACAGAAGTTATACGTTTCTCACTATTGATATAGGCAATGGAGTGGATGAGAAACAAACAAGAATCTTAGCCTCAGTCAACTTGTTGAATTTTTCCGTAAATATATTCTGAGTTCTGATTATGCGTTGAGCACAGTTCTGGGCTCTATGAGAGAGGCAAAATAGAAATCAGACATGATCCCCTATACTTTAAATTAATCTAAATAAGGGGCCAAAATCAAAGTCAGTGTTCGAGAAGAATGCTAAGCATTACCGGAATTCAGTAAAGAAGAAATATTAATTTAGTTTTTATCTGCAGAATCAGTTGGCGTGATAGGTATGTAATTTACCCGCTCTTTTTTTACTCCCATGAATGATCTTGCATTTGATTCAACAAGCTTTTGTAAGATGCCTATGATATTCCATCTACAAGATATTTGTCAGGAATGTGTATATATTATGGGTACTTTGATTTTCAAATATGCATTGATTCAAAATTGTTTATTTTATATATAATTTAAATAATGTATGTGTGCCAGCATTGTCAACATAAGGATAAAGTCTTTTATCAAGCCAACACTCTATCTGTGAAGGTGTTTTTGGAGGTTATATCTTCTCCTTTTTCTACTTTTACTATTGTAGAAAGAGTCAGAGTGTTTAAGCCATAAAGACATGAATTCAAATCCCAACTTTACTACCTACTAATTGTATATTCTTGGGCAAATTTTTTTATCCTCTTTGCATATTAATATAAAGTAACATAAATAAAATGCTTGGCATATGTGCGTCAATGATTTTTGTAGCTGGATGATGTACATGGGCTTCATTGTACCATTGTGTATGTTTGAAATTTTCTTAGTAAAATACCTTCTCTGGTTCTCACTACGGGCACCCTCATTCTCTGGGTTATTTGGATTTGAAGACATGAAGTCAATGTGGGTATTGTCCACAGCTAACCCTTGTTAATTCTTCCCCTAAAATGTCCCTGACATCCTCTCCTTTTTTCCATGACTTCCAACAGTTCCAAAGGATTCCTTACTATCCTACTCCAATAAGTTCTTTACCACCAGCTTCATCTTACAGTATTAAGGTCATTATGTCGGTTACATGCTTTTCTACTGCCCCAAGGATTAGATTCCAATCCTAATTTGGCTCCTATTTACTCTCAAGCCTCCCATTGCTCATCTTCAGGAGTACTCAGGCACACTATACTTGCCCATCCCTGCTTTGTTACATTGTCCAGGAAAGCTTTTGTTCGCCATGTTTTCTACCCCTCTCCAAATCCTACCATTCCAAATCCAGTGCCACCTCACCCCCTGAGCCTTCTTTATAATTCCAAGCCTCACTGATTTCCCCTCTGTTGACTCTCCACAGAATTGTCTCTCAATACCATCATTTGGATACTGGATCCCATTATTGTGTTATCTTCTAAGTGGATATGGTAGCAAGCGTCCAAGATAACTCCCAACATCTACACCCTTGTGTGTTCAACTTCCATATTGGAACAGGGTTGGCCTTTGTGACCCATAGAGTATGGCAGACATGACAGTGTGGGAGTCCCAGACGAGGTCATAAGAGGTATTGCATCTTAGCCTTACTCTCTTGAATCACTCACTTGGGAGACATGTCATAAGGACACTCATGCAGCCCTGTGGAGAGGTCCACGTGGATAGGAACCAATTTACCAGCATCAACTTGCCAGCCATGTGAGTGAGCTACCTGAGAAATGGATCCTTTCTCCAGAATCTAGTCAAGACAAACAGCCACATGAGAGGACTGGGGCAAAACTATCTATCTAAGCCACTTCCAAACTCCTGACTTACAGGAACTGGGAAAGATAATACATGATTATTATTTTTTAAGCCACTAAGTTCTGAGGTGGTGATTTAAATAATAAGTAGAAAAATAATAGTCTATAACTCACCTCCCAACTGCACTGTAATCTCCTTCAGCATAGCATATTTGTTTAAATTTTTAAAATCCAGGCAATTATTCAGATACCATTCAACACTGTAGCAAAATTAGATAATGCATATGGGATTAGAGAAAGGAACCATCATTTATTGAATGTTTACTAAGGGACTTCACATATGCATGAGTTTTATATGCATCAAAATGGCTACATACATAGATATAGAACAAGATGCTCCCTAAATACATAAAACATTGTACTTGAGCTGTAAAGTTATGAAGTCAGTTTTTCTCTCTTTTATCATCATTTCCCAGACATGGTTTTTTAAGGGGGATTACGTGAGTGAGAGCATCTAATAAGCTATAAAGTGTTCTATAGACATAAGGCATCGTGGCTTGCATCAATTTATTTTTCTATCAAGTTAAAGTGCCTTAACACTTCTACTCTGGTACTTATTTTGCTTTGCTAAACTAGAATTAGACATGTCACTGTGATACAAACATCTCTGACTTTCTGAAAACCAGTGAAACGGCAAAAGAAAGAAGTGTCGTGGCTTTGGTACTGTACTGTCTCTTTGGTTGTTATGTGCCCAGCAGATGTCTGTTAACAATTGCAGTTGTCAAGGTCTCTGAAGGAAAGAGATGGCCCACTCACATGGGTAACTGAGGACAGTTTAAAAGGGTTAAGAGAAATGAGAGGAAAGGAGGGAATGGTTAATGGAATCCAGAGAAAGTAACTTCAGGAGAAGTCCCTCCAGCAGCTGTGGCCTTTGGTAGAGAATGTAGCCAACTGGTCGCAGCCTAACAGGGAGGGGCCAGAGGGAATCAATTCTTGGACTTCACCCTCCTTGTACATCTTCCTCTCCTGCCCATGCTCCACACTGGCTGAACGCAAACCAAGCCAGAGAGTAAGGCAGTTAGCTGGGATGATGCAGTTTGTACTGATCAGCTTCCTGGGGCACAGAGCAGGATGGAGAAGAGTAGAGAATTAATTGAGGATGGGCAGTGGGAAATTTCCAACACAAAACGTAATGTTTTTTATATAATGGCAGAATAGCCCCTTTGATGTATGGTAGGCACAGAAACCAGAGATACATCCCAAGGGACAGCTAGACACTAGGGTTCATACCAGGCAGGGTCTCAGATTCAAGATAAAAGGAGAAGTGAGGGATTATTCTCTCAAATAGCATGAGCGCGAGGAAGCAAGTGTCATTTTTGTTAATCGTGAAAAAGTGCTTTAAGTTCCAAAAGGAATATTAAATACTTAACTATCTCAAAGGTCACTGCCATTTAAACTGGTTAGATACAACTCCTTAGCTACTTAGTTGTATAAATATCCGACCTACACAGAAGGTGTATTGAAAAATCACCTACAAGCTTCAGTCAAACTGACAGCATTCTCTATATATTCATTTATAGCTTCTTGACTCGATGACAACTTTTTAGAATAATTTTAATAGTATTAGTCCATGTCTCACACGAATAAAGGTTCACGTTTTAGTAACAAACACAACTAAAACATCTTTCCTATTTAAACTATAAAATTTATGTAATGCTAGTAAAGGGAAATATTTTTAGACACATAACTTGGAAAAATCTGCTAAATGGCATTTTAGTTTAATTCATGTGGTACTTTTACAATTTTAAGTTGTGATAATCCTCCACAACTATAGGAAAGTTAGTAATTTTCTCATATTTTGCATAGGTGTGCAGAACTTACAGTAAATATGCATTTATGCTGTAGCCTTTTAAAATTTTTTTGATTTGCTCTCATTATGTCAGTGTGACATGATAAGCCTAGAAAATATTCCTTATTACGTGGCTGATTTTAGAGACTCTTCCAGGGTTATGTAGTCTCTGATAGGTTGCATGCTCAGTGATTGTAGTTTGCCTAAGACAGGTACTTTGGTTTAGTGTAAATGCCTGAGATTGCGCAAATCAGAGCAAATGTTTTAAATGATTTTAGTGCATGTCAATTGTCTCAATGTACCTCGGCCAGATTTATGAATATAATTTCATTGGAAACAAATCTCAAATGTTCCTTATCATCTGTAGAGCAGTTTTCTATTTTCCGATCTGGGGAACTTTACTGTTTAAGACAATGGCTAGTGAAATATAACCCTGGGTTCAGCCACAGATCATGGTGTCAGTATCTGCACACTTCCCATCGCCACCGGGCATGATTCTGATTTTCCCAACGCTGTCCCAGCTCCTTCCTAGTTGAGCTTCCAGGCAAGTCTCCATTCCTTTCTTTTGGAAAATCATTGCTTCTTCTAGACCAGTGGTTTTCAAACTTGAGTCTGGGAGAATCACCTGAAGGACTTGTTAAAACACATCTGTACTCCAGAGTTTCAGATTCAGTAAGTCCGGAATGTGCATTTATGATAACTTCCCATGTGAGGTTAATGCTGTTGGTGAGGGGTTCTCACTTTGAGAACCATCAATCTCATTTATCCCTGGGAAGGTTTCTTCCCTAAACCAATACTGGCCAAAACATTTGTTACTCCTCCTATTCCTGAGACATTCTATTTCCCTAGAAAATCCACTGTCTCTGACTCAACGCCATTACTTATGCTGCATTCACACCGCCTGCCCAGCTATTGCATTTTATCTGACATTTTCGTAGCTGCCATTAGAGGAAGGAATTCCAGTCCGGTAACAGGCAATTCTCGTTTATGTATATGCATTTGCTAGAGCATTTATCAGATATTATTCCTATTATCACTTTCACATGTCATGGTTGCCTCCTTAACAGTGGAAATTAAATGGCAATGATAGATGCAATTTCAGTAGCAGCACCCTTATTCTGAAGCACCACCATTAGAACCCTAGATCTAGCATTGTATTAAATCTTTTATATGAAAAGAAAAAAGTTATCTGAGGCTTCCTATGTATTAGCTAGTCAACAATAGAGAGCCTCACCTTAGGATGAAATGACTGTCTGGTAATTATGTGATGCAACCAGAAGCCACAGCAGGCAAGCAGATATGAAGTTTGGTTCAGGAAAAGGACTTTTGTTATCAGAATGTAAGCCACAGAATTGACGATGAGCTACTGTGTTTTTGGCAGACCACTGAATCAAATTGCACTTCTGAAAGAGGGATACGATGAGTGAATTTGACTGATTATACATGCAAATTCAAATCCAACACCTTCATAGGTGGTACTATAGTGTAAGCCCAGTTTTTCTAACATTGTCAGCAGCTTTTCTATTCACAGCAGCAGCAATCCAATTAAAATGACCATCAGAGCAGAGCTGAACTGCATTAAATGGTTCCCATTAATGTCATATTTAATTTAGAAGTACAGTGTTGAAGGTGTTCATTACTGCCCTCTGTAAATCTTCATTCAGCTTGTGGACATCAAGCTTTATAAATTATATTTACATCTTTTAGGAAAAATGAAGATCGGTTGGCTTGTATTCCAAAACGACTGTGTTGGGTTTTTACGTCCCTTTAAATCCATAACAAACAAATCACCACGTTTAAAACCAGTTTTCTGTACTAACCTTTCATGAAGGTGTGAGGAGGGGGACATATACTTTAAAACAGAATCACAAACTGCTAGGAGTGTTATTTAAACATGTCTTCCAGGAGGCAATGGGTTGAATTAGAAATGAATTATTCTGTTGGATTTTCAGAATTGATAATGTTGAGACATTTTTACCACAAAATTTAGAATCAGGGAATAGGAAGCTTTGAAGATAATTAAAAAAAAAAAAATCTACTGAGGAGTGCTACTATTGAAATGAGCTGCAGAGTAACCATGGCAATACCTCAGCTTCCCCCAAGCATCCATACAGCACATGACTCATGAATGGTGAGCTTTAATTGATATTTTCAGCCTATACACCCTTATTCTGACAAAGGTAAAAATGTTTAGACAAACATGTATATATTTTTAAAAAACAGTTTACATATGAAATAAAGATAGTATAGAAAGAAACAGGCATCAATAAGAAGACAGTGAAAACATTAAGAATGGGCAAAAGATATTAATAGACAATCCATGGAAGTAAAAATTCAAATGTCTAAAAACACATGAAAATATGTTGAAACAAGACTAATCAGAGAAGTGTAAATCAAAATAATTTCATAATTATCAGAGTGGCAAACATTTAAGTGTAATAGTATCAGGTTTGGGGAAAGTTATAGAATTTTAGGAACTCTGTATATTGCTGGAAATATAAATTGATGAAACAACTCTGGAGAGTAATTTGGCATTAAAATAGAAAATCTACATGTTTTTTAAACAGAACTCTCAAATTTAGGTTTATACCATAGAAAATAACTCAGATATGTATGTGGGTATAAAGTAGATTTACTTCTCTATAGAGAACTTTTTTTCCTTTTAATTTTATATTTTAATATAAGTTCAAACTAACACAGAATTTTCAAGAATAATTCAAATAATTCACCCAGATATTCCAAATGGTAACTCATTTGCCTGTTCTCTCACACTGTTTATCTATACTAAATTGTTTTTCTGAACAACTTGAGAAAAAGTATCTAATATGATGTTTCATTACCTTTTAGGTATATGTCAGTGTATGTTTCCTAAAAAAAAGAACATTCTCTCACTTAATCAGAATATAATTATTTAAATCAGGAAATTAATATTTATTCCGTATTATTACTTAATTTACAGACCTATTGAAATTTCATCAATTGTCCCAAACTTATTCTTTATAGTATAAGAAAATTCCAGCTCAAATATTCCATTCAAAAGTCAAGTCTCTGTAGTTTCCTTTAATCTGGAGGATTTCCTGAGGATTTTCTCAGTCTTACTCTTTCATGACATTTGACACTTTGGAAGGGTAACAAGCCAGTTATTTTGTGGAAATTCCCTCAATTTAAATGTATCCAAATTTCCTCATGATTAGATTCAGTTTGTGTGTTTTTGGCAGTAACACCACAGGAGTGATGCTCTGTTCTCTGTGCATCTATCAATAGTTGCATGGTGCCAGTTTGTTCCATTACAGTGTCATTTATCTCAATCATTTGGATAAAAATGTATTTGCCAGTTTTCTCCATTTCCAAGTTACCGTCTTTCTCTTTCTAATTAAGAAGTAATTTGGAGGGAGATATTTTGAGACTGTGTAAATATCCTATTATTCCCTGAAATTTCTCCTACTAGTTTTTATATCTATTGATAATTGTTGCCTAAATATATAATTTTTCTGATGACTGTCAAATGGTGCTTTTCTAATTTTGCCATTCTTTCCACATGTATTATTTGGCTTTCTAATCTCGGGAGAGTTTTCCCTTCTCTCTCTCTTATTTATTCATTACCTATATTACCATTGACTCACTAATTCTTATTTTATTCAAAAGTTTATAATCTTTACTATCATTATTTTATGTTCAAAATTTTCCAGATTTGACCACTAAAAAACCAGCTCCTGTGTCCTTTTGAATGGACTCTACTGTAGTTTAAGCACTGCCTTACTTTCTGGCACAAGAAAAATGTTTAGTAGTAAACTGACAGACCTTAGGCATTTAAAGCAATGCCGATTAACAAAGTACTTGAGAGGCAATAGAGTTTCTTAATGGAGACCTCAGCCCATGAAGTCAAAAGACTTGGGTTTAACTTTTACCTTAATCCTTTCTAACTGTATAATGTCAGACCAGTTATTAAACTTCTTTATTCCTCATATTGGCTCACAGTTTTTTGAGGTAGAATTTAATAAGACCATTCATGTAAAGGCCTTCACATTGTGCCTGACACATGGTAGACCCAAAAGTCAGATACATTCTAGGCATCAACAAAAGAAGTGGCTAGAAATAAGATATAAATTATTATTCTTCCTTAAAATGATACATTTATATGCAAGGGATGTTCTTTGCCCTTCTGGTCACCAGACCTTAAAACAGACATCAAAGATCTTGATAAGGTTAGAGCACATTCAGTTGAAAAGATCAGGAAAATAGGATACTTTTAATAAAAAACATATATAAAGATGGGCACAAGTATGCACATGCCAAATGCTCCATAAATAACAGAAGTTTTCATTTTCCCATCAATGTGTTACTTAAAATTGTTTATGTCATGTTGGACCTTAGGCTTTTTTTCCCAATACCTATTCTCATAGACTTGATTACAATCAAAAGAGACAAATGAAACAATAATAATAGAAATGTCTTTGTTCGATTAAGATGCCGGTACACTATTATAATATTGTATTAAGTACTATATTAAGTGCTGTATTAAATTATTAAACCCTTTAGCAAAGTCAAAAGTACTTTATTTGATATTTCTTACTTTAATGGTTTTTCTTACTGCAGAAACACTTTTTCTTAGCAATCTGCCCCAGGCCTGTCTCAGACTACTTCCAAAGCTCCATTAAGCAGACAGTAACCCACACATCACCAATCCTTCTGGCCAAAGACAAATAGACAATTTGACCAAGTACAATTGCACAGCATGACCAAGTTGAACCAATCTGAGTGCTTCCTAGGAATTGTGTATTCAGATACAAAAAATGTAGAAAGTTAGCTATAGGTGAGGATACTTAAGGCCGAGGCTGGTCAGACACAATACACCTTGTGTATTTGAGGGGCAAGCAGAGAAATCTGGTCTCGAGAAGAGAATGCAGAATGCAAATGCATTTTATATGCAAATGCAGCACATATGGACAAAAGCAAGTCAGCAATAGAGTAAAAACCAGACAGAGCAAAATGCAAGAATAGACTGATACCACGGAAAAGAGAGAGAAGGAAAAAGAACATCGGGGATAAATAAACATGGGAAAAGAATGCATCCTTTTGCTTCTCTGAGGAAAAGTAGTGCCACAGTTGACAGGGCCATAGTCACAGTGGAATATTTAGTGAAGTCTGTATTACATGACTGAAATTCTCAGTTTCAAAGGTTTGAGAACTGTGTAAAATGGTTGGCAAGTTTCCTACATATAGAAAAACTTTAATAATTCAAATTACTTACAGCATCATTTTGTGTTATCCAAAGGCCTTCTATTTGTTTTCAATACAATTTTTGTTACAAAATAGTGAAGACTAAAATCAATAGTGTTCAAGAAGTAGTTGCAGGACCTGTTTAATGAATTCATTTATTTGTTCAACATAGCGTTTGAGGGCACAAAATGCTGAGCTAGGCTCTGTGATTATACTAAGATAATTATAATAACCTTGGATTTTACGCTATTTAGTAATTGAATATAGTTTGCTATAGATTATACCTTTCCCTTAAACCTTGTTTATATTTTCAAGAATACAGTATTGAATGTAAGTACTAAAGTACTCCTGGGCCATTTTGTTCATTAATTTAGTAACCAATAAAGTAATAGAAATTGAAGAGCATTAGCAATCTAAATGAAGTCTCCCTGGGGTGTAGTTCTGTTTACAAAAGTCTGAAATTCACAGTGAATTTTATATTCCTGATTTCAAGCTAAAAGGAGATTGAGAGAATATGAAGAAATACTGAGTGAGAAAAACCGATAGACAAGAAATGTATGACATGGAATAATAAAAATTTAAAAATTAGATTCATATGTAGCAAACAATGGATTATTACAAAAATGCCACTGTCCTAAATATTGTGAAGGTTTATAAGATGGGGGTGTTGGCGACAGGGGCTTTCACCAACTGATATTTTTTATTATGACCAATTCTTACCTGGAAAAAATTTTGAAGTATGAAAACACTGCATCCAATATCATGTAAATACAATGCAATCTTCTATGAGGTTGCCGCTATTTGCAATGTAGCAAAAAACAAAATCAATCCCACCCAGATTCAGTAACTTTGAATGTTTGTATGAAACAAAAACTCAGTAAACAGCTTCAGTTTACTATGTAATCACCAGAATATTCAAAGCTTTTCTCATTCACAGTTAGCTTTATTTTTAAGGTAGGACTAAATACAAGATCCCAAACCAAATACATGGTTTGAGTTTATGCAGTCAAAAAAAAAAAGTGATCATCTTATCACACAGGAAGCTATTCAAAGGCAAGCTTTTCTCTATCCTTAGTAACTCTCTGAAAAAAGGTGTCACTTGTTCTTGAAGCCATACACTACTTCCTAATCATCTCCACATGATTTTCTAGATGGGTAAAAATGAGTTTAATCCATTCTGAAATTCTTAAAAACAAACAAACAAACAAAAAACACTTACCGTTTTGTAGGTTTCTAAATCCATTTTTTATTTCATTAAAAATGTGAAAAACATTTATTCATATCATTTATATTTTTCTTGATATTTAAAATATTATTGATAGTGGTCCATTATTCCTGTGTCTGTATTCTTAGTTCCTCCAAATAAGATTTATGTTTCTAGGGAGACTTACTTGTTCCCTTAATCTCTTCACTTATCTCTTCAACTTTTTCCTCAAGAAGTTTATCTGAACTTTCTGTTATGGACTGAATGTTTGTGTCCCCCCAGAATTCATATATTGAAATCCCAGCCCACGACGTGATGGTGTGAGAAGGTCATGCTTTGGGAGGTGATTAGGTCATGAATGAACAGGATTTGTGCTTTTATAAAAGGGAACCCCGAGAGCTCTCCCAGTCTCTCCACCATGTGAGGATACAAGGAGAACTGCTTTTTTGGCTTCTGTTAATTATGGGGGGTGCTCAGGTGCACCATCTAGAGCCCCCTTCAGGACTGAAAGACTTACCCCCCAACTTCTCAGCGTGCTGTTTACTGACAACGCTCCTTCATGATTGCTCTCTGCTGGAGAGCCACTCTCTCTGTCGCCAGCTCCCCTGAGGCAGCCTGCAGCCAACGCCAGGTCAGTGAGGGGGGATGAAGCCCAGCCTCCTTGTTGCACCTGACCACTCGGTAGGCTGACCCAGCTTTCAAGCTTCCTGTGACGTCAGCTCATGCCTTTAGTGACATGGAATCCTAACCCCAATTTTCCCTCCGTCCAATCCTGCTCACTTCTGCTCTTCAGCACATGTTGATATCAAGATTACTTGCTAATGACAAACTGCCGTCTAGAGACTGCTTTCCCAGGAATCCAAACTACCACAGCGATCTTTCTGAAGCAGAGTACACCTCTTCCTTGAAATGCTCCTAACATAGCTTTTAAGTGCCTTCCGTGTTAGCATTTACATTTTTCCAAGATGCACTTAAGTGAAAGAAGAAAATTCAGGATTTGTCGTCTGCCATCATGAATTGGATGCTTAGAAGTCATTATTGACTATTTACTTAATGTCTCCTACAGATATATAGAAAAATAGTCCCAAGACTCTTTTTTTTTTTCAGACTAGATCCTAAAAGGAGGAAGATAGCAGGCAAGGACAGACATACCAAGAGGACCAGTGCTATGGATATTATGAACAACCACCTCAATTCCTGTCAGCACTTCAGAATCAGGACATTTTGGATGCCTGAGATAGGAAGTGTTTGAGCTATCTAACCATTGAAGAAAGAAATATGGTACTATCTGAAAATTATAAAGGCGTATACATACTATTATTTTTACTGATGCAGGAATAGGCAAACCAATGTAAGATGTGAGAAAGACCAGAAATTAATATGAATACTTAAGACTTCAATAAATTACAAGTTTGTATTTTGTTTCAATGGAAAAATGTTAAAAAATATCGGTGCTAGAATAACTCGTCATCCTTATGATAGAAAATAAATCTGGTAGAAAATAAACTTCATACTTTATACAAAAACATACACCAAGAGATTGTAAATACAAAAATTAAAAATACATGGATATTTTTAATAGAATATTTTTATAACCTTACAATTAGGAGAAACCCCAGAAGTCATAAAGAAAACAGATCTTTTTGAATCTTTTTGATTTGCAAAGATCGATTGAAAGATTTGAAATCTTTCAATATTTTGAATTTTAAATTAAAGTTAAGACTTGGTGGGTTTTTAAAATTTATTTAATGACACACTGGAGTAAATATTCACAGGACACATGAAAGAGAAGAGCTTCATGAATCTAATTTATAAAACACCTGCAAATTTATCAGAAAATTAATCCCAATAGAAAAATGAGCCAAGTATAAGAACAAGTAATTCAAGAAAGAAGTTCAAATGGCCTGTAAAATGGAGGAAAATATGATCAATCTCTAGGGTCAGGGAAATGAAAATCAAAGCAACAATGTGCTGCCATTCCCATCTGTTGTATTGGCCACATTTAAAAGAGTTTTGCCATACTGCTGGTGAGGGTGCAGGGAAGCATGCATTCGCACTCATGATTGCCAGGCAGGTAAGTTGCTCTAACCATTCGGAAAAGAAATATGGCACTATCTGCAAATTATAAAGGCACACACATAGCTTTGATTTAGCAGTCCCACTTTTGAAATGGCAGCCTGTAGAAACAAGGTTTTTTGTTTTTTTTTATGTTTCAATTCTTCGTGGTGGCAAGAACAGCAAAACTAAATGTCCATTAGTTGGGGAAAGGTTAGATTAATTATAGCCCATCTAAATTATGGAATATTATGTAGCTATTAATAAACAAGTTAGTGCTATATCTATTGAACTGGACAAATACATCTGTTCTTATGAATTAGCTAGTGAGTAAAGCAGGTTGAGGAATAGTGAAAAATATATTTCATTTCTTAGCAAAAGCACAAGTGTGTGTGTTTGTATATACACACAAATATTTAAAAAACACATACATATATACATATATTTGGAAGTATATGTGTGTATATTTGTATGTGCAAATATATAAGTTTATATATACTCATATGGAGGAAGGTGTGGAAGACAATATCCATTCCCCACCTAGATGCCCTTGTCTTTGCGCCAGTTCTGTGCACGCATCCCAGCTTTGGCATGTTCTGCTGCTAAGACTTACCTATGACATTGAAAAGATTGCTTTGGACACAGGGGTTAACTCATTCCTAAGAGAGCTAGAAATACTTGGGAGTTAGAACCGCTGTCTCACCCCCATCCCTCCATGGGCTTCTGTACTGGGCTGAGTACAAAGGTTTTGTCTCCAGGCAGACAGACTCTCAAGGCATAATTTACACTCCAGAGCTTTCTGAGAGAGCAGGTGGAGCTTGGCACTTCTGAACTTCCACCCTTGCCTGGCTCCTTCCTTATTTCTATCCTATATCTTCCATTTCCTTACTGGTTTCTCCTGGGAGTAAATCCTTGGTAAATCACTTCCACCCAAATTGTTGTCTCAGCATTTGCTTCTGGGAGAATTCGACCTAGGACACTAGGCTAACTTTGGTTACCTCAGGGGGATAAGGAGTGCATCATTGGTTATTTAGACATTTTTGCATGGTTACACTAATTACAATAAATATGTCATTTAACTAAAACAATAAAACATCTAAAAAGAAAAAAACAAATAGCTTCCAGTATCCTTTACTTCATATGTAGTGTTCGGGATAGCTAAGAGAGAATTTCTCAGTTGTACCTTCTTATTCACCACAGAGGTAAATGCATATAACCTTATTTCTGAAGCAGCACCTGATGTTATATTGCTGTATTTTTGCTTACGATTTTATGCCAGAGTACATCAGAATAAAGCAAGATGCTTTTTACCTGCTTCATTTGTTCCTGCTTTTAACCATACAGAAGTATCAGAATGAAGTTCCAAGGTTCACTTCAACTTCTTTTATCACTTTCAAGACAGCAATTCGAAAACACTTGTATTTTATTATCCTACCCAGTCTTCAACCTCCAAGTCCACTTTTTCCCTACAAAATAGAAATATTTTCTCTTACAAAATAGAAATATTTTGTAAGTGGGAATGTCTAGAGACAGCTTTGTTTTTAACTAAAACTAAAAATCTCATACGTGCACGTCTATTTCTCAATGGTTCTCCTCTGAAAGGTTTTCTCAGATACTCTTCCTTGCCAAAGAAAACTAGTCCTCTTGGCAGATGGCATCTAAATTCAAGCTCAAGTCAAATATTTATGCTAAAAAAAAAGTATTTTAGGTGAATTGCTATCTAGAAAAGTTAACCTCCTAAATTGTACTGAAGAAAATCTAAGAAAATTGTATTTCTCGGAGTTTCCATTCTCTCTTAGGTTCAAACTTGAACAGTTCTTAATCTAAAATATGTAACCACTGGAGCAGGCACAAAGCAAGAGACATAACTGATTTATTTTGTTAACTATCTTTTGTAATGTGTATTCGTAATTAATTATGTCCCACATCATTGCACTATATTTTGTAATAAAACAATTTTAACTAAAAGGAAAAAAAAAACCTACTTTGGATGATTTTGCAGGAAAGGGAGTTCTCTTTTTGAATAAATATTTACATGGTATTTTCATCCAATTTAATAAACTATTCTTATCTGGGATAAATTATTTTATAACTGAAAAAGAATACCAAACAGATATGATGTACATAGATAAAATCTCTCCAGGTGAGATGAAAACCAATAGGTAGAGCAACTTGCTAGCACATTTGTAAGCTATTTTGTGAATGAAGGAAAATGTCCTTTAAAATTTGGGGGATCCAAATATATGTATGGCACTCTATCATGATGTACTCTATTGAACTGATGTGTGCTATTTATTTGGGTAAAATTCCAATAAACATGATTCAGTAGAACATAAAGTATTGAGGAAGTGTAACAATTGCAGATATTTGTGGATGGATTCAGTGTTAACCAAAAAAATTTCTCTTTGAATAAATTGATTTGGTATCTCTATTAATTTTTTAAATTGGGATGTAAGATTTATACAGTAAAATACACTTAAACTTTTTTTTAACATCTTTATTGGAGTATAATTGCTTTACATTGTTGTGTCAGTTTCTGCTGTATAACAAAGTGAATCAGCTATACGTATACATATATCCCCATATCCCTTCCCTCTTGATTCTCCCTCCCACCCTCCCTATCCCACCCCTCTAGGTGGTCACAAAGCACCGAGCTGATCTCCCTGTGCTACACGGCTGCTTCCCACTCGCTATCTATTTTACATTTGGTAGTGTATATATGTCCATGCCACTCTCTCACTTCGTCCCAGCTTACCCTTCCCCCTCCCTGTGTCCTCAAGTCCATTCTCTACATCTGTGTCTTTATTCCTGTCCTGCCCCTAGGTTCTTCAGAACCTTTTTTTTTTTTTTAGATTCCATAAATATATATATGTTAGCATACAGTATTTGTTTTTCTCTTTCTGACTTACTTCACTCTGTATGACAGACTCTAGGTCCATCCATCTCACTACAAATAACTCAATTTCATTTCTTTTTATGGCTGAGTAGTATTCCATTGTATATATATGCCACATCTTCTTTATCCATTCATCTGTCGATGCACACTTAGGTTGCTTCCATGTCCTGGCTATTGTAAATAGTGCTGCAATGAACATATTGGTACATGTCTCTTTTTGAATTATGGTTTTCTCAGGGTATATGCCCAGTAGTGGGATTGCTGTGTCATATGGTAGTTCTATTTTTAGTTTTTTAAGGAACCTCCATATTGTTCTCCATAGTGGCTGTATCAATTTACATTCCCACCAACAGTGCAAGAGGGTTCCCTTTTCTTCACACCCTCTCCAGCATTTATTGTTTGTAGATTTTTTGATGATGGCCATTCTGACCGGTGTGAGGTGACACCTCATTGCAGTTTTGATTTGCATTTCTCTAATGATTAGTGATGTTGAGCATTCTTTCATGTGTTTGTTGGCAATCTGTATATCTTCTTTGGAGAAATGTCTATTTAGGTCTTCAGCCCATTTTTGGATTGGGTTGTTTGTTTTTTTAATATTGAGCTGCATGAGCTGTTTATATATTTTGGAGATTAATCCTTTGTCCGTTGATTTGTTTGCAAATATTTTCTCCCATTCTGAGGGTTGTCTTTTCATATTGTTTATGGTTTCCTTTGCTATGCAAACATTTGAAGTTTCATTAGGTCCCATTTGTTTACTTTTGTTTTTATTTCCATTACTCTAGGAGGTGGATCAACAAAGATCTTGCTGTGATTTATGTCAAAGAGTGTTCTTCCTATGTTTTCCTCTAAGAGTTTTATAGTGTCTGGTATTACATTTAGGTCTCTGATCCATTTTGAGTTTATTTTTGTGTATGGTGTTAGGGAGTGTTCTAATTTCATTCTTTTACATGTAGCTGCCCAGTTTTCCCAGCACCACTTATTGAAGAGACTGTCTTTTCTCCATTATATATTGTTGCCTCCTTTGTCATAGATTAGTTGACCGTCGGTGCATGGGTGTATTTCTGGGCTTTCTATCTTGTTCCATTGATCTATGTTTCTGTTTTGGTGCCAGTACCATATTGTCTTGATTACTGTAGCTTTGTAGTATAGTCTGAAGTCGGGGAGTCTGATTCCTCCAGCTCCATTTTTTCCCCCTCAAGACTGCTTTGGCTATTCGAGGTCTTTTGTGTCTCCATACAAATTTTAGGATTTTTTTGTTCTAGTTCCATTAAAAAATGCCATTGGCAATTTGATACAGATTGCATTGAATCTGTAGATTGCTTTGGGTAGTATAGTCATTTTCACAATATTGATTCTTCCAATCCAAGAACATGGTATATCTCTCCATCTGTTGGTATCATCTTTAATTTCTTTCAACAGTGTCTTATAGTTTTCTGCATACAGGTCTTTTGTCTCCCTAGGTAGGTTATTCCTAGGTATTTTATTCTTTTTGTTGCAGTGGTAAATGGGAGCGTTTCCTTAATTTCTCTTTCAGATTTTTCATCATTAGTGTATAGGAATGCAAGAAATTTCTCTGCATTAATTTTGTATCCTGCAACTTTACCAAATTCATTGATTAGCTCTAGTTGTTTTCTGGTGGTATCTTTAGGATTCTCTATGTATAGTATCATGTTATCTGCAAACAGTGACAGTTTTACTTCTTCTTTTCCAAGTTGTATTTCTTTTTCTTCTCTGATTGCCGTGGCTAGGACTTCCAAAACTATGTTGAATAATAGTGGTGAAAGTGGACATCCTTGTCTTGTTCCTGATCTTAGAGGAAACGCTTTCAGTTTTTCACCACTGAGAATGATGTTTGCTGTGGGTTTGTCATATATGGCCTTTATTATGTTGAGGTAGGTTCCCTCTATGCCCACTCTCTGGAGAGTTTTTATCATAAATGGGTGTTGAATTTTGTCAAAAGCTTTTTATGCATCTGTTGAGATGATCATATGGTTTTTATTCTTCAATTTGTTAATATGATGTATCACACTGATTGATTTGCATATATTGAAGAATCCTTGCATCCCTGGGATAAATCCCACTTGATCATGGTTATGATCCTTTTAATGTGTTGTTGGATTCTGTTTGCTAGTATTTTGTTGAGGATTTTTGCAGCTATATTCATCAGTGACATTGGTCTGTAATTTTCTTTTTTTGTAGTATCTTTGTCTGGTTTTGGTATCAGGGTAATGGTGGCCTCATAGAATGAGTTTGGGAGTGTTGCTTCCTCTGCAATTTTTTGGAAGAGTTTGAGAAGGATGGGTGTTAGCTCTTCTCTAAATGTTTGATAGAATTCACCTGTGAAGTCACCTGGTCCTGGACTTTTGTTTGTTGGAAGATTTTTAATCACAGTTTCAACTTGATTATTTGTGATTAGTCTGTTCATATTTTCTATTTCTTCCTGGTTCAGTCTTGGAAGGTTATACATTTCTAAGAATTTGTCCATTTTTTCCAGGTTTTCCAGGTTTTTTCCAGGTTTTCCAGGTTTCCAAATAAAAATTGTCCATTTTATTGGCATAGAATTGCTTGTAGTAGTCTCTTAGGATGCTTTGTATTTCTGCAGTGTCTGTTGTAACTTCTCATTTTTCATTTCTAATTTTATTGATTTAAGTCCTCTCTCTCTTTTTCTTGATGAGTCTGGCTAATGGTTTATCAATTTTGTTTATCTTCTCAAAGAACCAGCTTTCAGTTTTATTGATATTTGCTATTGTTTTCTTAGTTTCTATTTCATTTACTTCTGTTCTGATCTTTATGATTTCTTTCCTTCTGCTAACTTTGGGTTTTGTTTGTTCTTCTTTCTCTAGTTCCTTCAGATGTAAGGTTAGATTGTTTATTTGAGATTTTTCTTGTTTCTTGAGGTAGGCTTGTATAGCTATAAACTTCCCTCTTAGAACTGCTTTTGCTGCATCCCATAGGTATTGGATCGTCGTGTTTTCATTGTCATTTGTCTCTAGGTAATTTTTGGTTTTCTCTTTGATTTCGTCAGTGATCTCTTGGTTATTTAGTAACATATTGTTTAGCCTCCATGTGTTTGTGTTTTTTATGTTATTTTCCTTGTAATTGATTTCTAATCTCATAGCGTTGTGGTCAGAAAAGATGATTGATATGATTTCCATTTTCTTAAATTTACTGAGGCTTGATTTGTGACCCAAGATGTGATCTACCCTGGAGAATGTTCCATGCGCACTTGAGAAGAAAGTGTAATCTGCTGTTTTTGGATGGAATGTCCTATAAATATCAGTTAAATCTATCCGGTCTATTGTGTCATTTAAAGCTTCTGTTTCCTTATTTATTTTCATTTTTGATGATCTGTTCATTGGTGTAAGTGAGGTATTAAAGCCCCCCACTATTATTGCGTTACTGTCGATTTCCTCTTTTATAGCTGTTAGCAGTTGCCTTATGTAATGAGGTGCTCCTATGTTGGGTGCATAAATATTTACAATTGTTATATCTTCTTCTTGGATTGATCCCTTGATCATTATGTAGTGTCCTTCCTTGTCTCTTGTAACATTCCTTATTTTAACGTGTATTTTATCTGATATGAGTATTGCTACTCCAGCTTTCTTTTGATTTCCATTTGCATGGAATATCTTTTTCCACCCCTTCACTTTCAGTCTGTATGTGTCCCTTGGTCTGAAGTGGGTCTCTTGTAGACAGCATATATATGGGTCTTGTTTTTGTATCCATTCAGCAAGCCTGTGTCTTTTGGTTGGAGCATTTAATCCATGCATGTTTAAGGTAATTATCGATATGTATGTTTGTATGACCATTTTCTTAATTGTTTTGGGTTTGTTTTCGTAGGTCCTTTTCTTCTCTTGTGTTTCCCACTTAGAGAAGTTCCTTTAGCATTTGTTGTAGAGCTGGGGTTTTTGTGATGAATTCTCTTAGCTTTTGCTTGTCTGTAAAGCATTTGATTTCTCCATTGAATCTGAATGAGATCCTTGCCAGGTAGAGTAATCTTGGTTGTAGGTTCTCCTCTTTCATCATTTTAGTTATATCATGCCACTCCCTTCTGGCTTGTAGAGTTTCTGCCGAGAAATCAGTTGTTAACCTTATGGGAGTTTCCTTGTATGTTATTCGTCGTTTTTCTCTTGCTGCTTTCAATAATTTTTCTTTGTCTTTAATTTTTGCCAGTTTGCTTACTATGCATCTCGGCATGTTTCTCCTTGGGTTTATCCTCTGTGGGACTCTCTGCACTTCCTGCACTTGGGTGGCTATTTCCTTTCCTGTGTTAGGGAAGATTTTGACTATAATCTCTTCAAATATTTTCTCAGGTCCTTTCTCTCTCTCTTCTCCTTCTGGTATAATGTGAATGTTGTTCCGTTTAATGTTGTCCCAGAGGTCTCTTAGGCTGTCTTCATTTCTTTTCATTCTTTTTTCTTTATTCTGTTCCACAGCAATGAATTCCACCATTCTGTCTTCCAGGTCACTTATCCATTCTTCTGCCTCAGTTATTCTGCTATTGATTCCTTCTAGTGTAGTTTTCATTTCAGTTATTGTATTGTTCATCTCTGTTTATTTCTTCTTTAATTCTTCCAGGCCTTTGTTAAACGCTTCCTGCATCTTCTCGATCTTTGCCTCCATTCTTTTTCCAAGGTCTTGGATCATCTTCACTATCATTATTCTCAATCCTTTTTCTGGAAGGTTGCCTATCTCCACTTCATTTAGTTGTTTTTCTGGGGTTTTATCTTGTCAGTGAATCATGGAAGCAGGAGGTTGGATTGTGCATCCTTCTCCATTGCATGCAGGCTGCCTGACTCTCTCTTCACATGATATCTTGCCTGTGTGATCTGCCTATAGGATGGCTAAGGGGGCTTTTGTGGGTAGAGAGCTAGTTATTCTTTAACTACTTAATTCTTCATTCTACTTCTTTTAACATCGGAAAAGAATCAACAGGTTAGGCAAGACATTGTGTGCATTCAGGAGAGCACAAGTCAGGAGTTAGTTTAAACTGCCTAGTGATCTCATCCCTATAATTAGGTTCTTTCAAGGTTAGAGGGGGACAAAAATGGGCAAACAGGAAAGGGACAAAAGAGCTGCTTTCATCAAGGGTTAATGTAGCACTGTGTCTTCTAGAATACTGGTCTGCAAACATACAAACAGAACCCCCACTTCTCTGCCTATGTAAATGAGAGTTGTGTGACTTAGTACTCAAAAAATTTTTGAAGGGGAGAGGGAGTCCATCCAGTTAATAGAGTTGTTTTGTTGTTTATCTAATAATTCACACTTTGAGAAATACTGAGAGCTCTCTAAAATGGAGCTGGTAGTCCATTAAGGAAGTGTGACTTATGCACATCTCAGCCTGGATGGAATATGACCTTTTGACTACTTATTGTCCCAATGAAGGTATCCAGAATATTTGCCAGAAGCCCAAGATACCTATTGGACCACCTATCCTAAAATAACTCATGATTCCTTAAGGGCAAATATCCTGGTTGGAGTCAGAGTCAATCACAGTTCTCACCAGGCAACTTTTAACAACCTCCTGGCTTTTTGTCTTTATAAACCTCTGACTCTCTCTTCCCCAGAACACTTTAGGCTTTATCCAAATCTGTGTCTCCCAAATTGCAGTTCTTAAGACTTCAAACACTTTTCTTATTTGCAGCCTCCTATACTGCTTTTTGGTTGACAGGTGTTGTCCCCAGTGTCTAATGGGTGAAAAGACCGCACTTCCATAATTCTGACCTCTCACTAAAGCCTCACTGAAAGTCAGTGCCTTATCTCAGCTGTGCAGTTAGGAACAAAGGGAGGCTTGGTCTACACATAGGGGAGGAGAAGAATGGTAGAGAAGGTAAAGATGACATTAAGATTTGGGTCATGCAACTGGTACTACTGACAGTAATAATGTAATGATAACAAATTAGGGAGACAGTAAAGAAGAAATGATTGAAGATAAAAGAAAGAACAATTAATTGATGGTGTAAAATCCTAAAGGAGAGGAGAGGGAAAAATAAAGTTTAAGGGGAGAGGGTGGGGATAAGTATTGGAAAGGAAGTTGGATTTCAAGAACTTGTTATGCTAGGGTATTATATTTTTTTCTCATCTTTTGGTGTGTGTGTGTGTGTGTGTGTGTGTGTGCGTGTATAAGAATGTAAAAGTATAAGGCCCACTTGCTCACCCAGTTGAGGAGTTCGATATATACTCAACATATACCAAATTGAGCAGGGGTCCTTACCTTTTGATGCCAGGAGTTGATGGAGGTACAGAAATGCAGTTAGTCTAGCCTTTGGTTGCCAAGAAAGAGCAAAGAGAAAACTAGGCACACCATCCGGAGGCAGAGCAGGAGTATGGAATGAAGCAAGTAGTCCAAAAGACTCATCCAATTCAAAGGGCACAGGCAGAGGGCAAAAACTGGGTCTCTGGGTAAAAGTCTGTCAGGCTCAGAAGAGAGTAAACATATTCTGGAATGGATATGGGGTACCAAGCCTGGAGCAAGACCTCCAAGGAGTCTATATGCAGAGTCAGGCCCCTTCTACAGGACATGGGCAGTCCTGCCCATGGTCAGGCCAACAAGTGAAATGGAAGTATTAAGTTCGGTCCTTAAGGTTTGGAGACATACAAATACGTAGCAAAAACCATTTGCTTCTAGAGAGTATCCAGTTGAATAAGTGGTTGAATTTTCAAGGCAAGTCAGTGTGTTTATTTTTAGTTAAATGGAAAATGATAATTAGGGTCCATTTATTTACCTTTTTATTTAGTACAAGCATACATAGCAAATAGAGTGGTTTATAATTCCTTTAAAATTTATTTTCCAAGTCAAATGTTTAATTTTATAAGGCAGCCAAGTCTATGTTTCATTGAGATAGAGAACCTGTCTTTGAATTCCCATCTACAAATCTGCTTGACCGGCTGAGGTTTAATTTTTATGGTTCTGATTAGCAAATGGCGGAAGTCAAAACTGTCGCTTATGTAGAAGAGTGAAACTGATTTAAGAGATGAAACCAATGCTTATTCATTGCATATCCTAAAAAATAATTGAGCTCTTGGTGAAAGATTTGATGGAAAAATTGCTTTCATTAGTAGGAGTCTTAGGAAGGCTGATTTAACATAAACAGGTCAAGCAGTTTCCAGCTTGATTTCTCTTCACATAGGCAGGCCATTTTGCAGAGTAAGGAAGTCTGACAGATATTAAACTCTAACTTTTTACCTCTTTGTAAATTACCTTACTACTTTGTCAATGTATATGGACTTCATTCTACATATTAATAATCAGTGTACATATGTTAAACTGAGCCCTTTGCCATGTATTGCAATATTGCAACATACATATTTTGTAGGTATCAGAACACTTGCCATTTTAAACGTACTTTTAGTGTGTCAAAACTAAGGTTTTTGCTTTTTGTTTCTGTTTTACTTTGTTTTTAGTTATTTCCTTAACATTAGTCATCTGGGCTGTTGTCAATTTTACATCTTGGGAAATGGTACTTTCTAGACACATCTCGGCTTGATCACTATTGCTATCTGTGTGTGGGGAACCTCAGCTGCCCTGATTGGCTCAGGCAGCAAAGGGAAGCCTGTATGCATGCCTTGGAAGGCAGAGGAAAGTGCAAATGCCAGGTTTGAGGAAACAAAATGCAACGTAAAGGAAGGACCTGCTACAGGGAAGAGGCAAGACTGGAAGTGGACTGGGGGCTCTGGATAGAGTTGAGATCCAGTGCTAATACCTGCCTTGCCTGCACTGCTTCTCAGGACTTGGTCTGCTCTTCTATGGGGGAAACATCTTGGCTCTGAGCTCTAAGGAGAAAAAAATTTGAGGGGTGATTATACAACGTTATAATGATGTACTTGATAGCAGATGTACAAAAAAAGCACAAGTCTTATACATGTAACCATTTTAAAATAAAGGTTCATTGTGAAAATGGAGGGCACAATGTTAAATGTTTTAATACAGTCATTTCATTTATGAGTTCTTAATAAAAATGAGGACAATATTAAAGTATGTGAAGGGCTTTCTACCAGACAGTAAAGTTACAGAGTCCAAGTCTGTAGTTTTCTGGAGATCTAAATGATTATAGAAATAGAGCTCAGAATAAATTTCGGATTTCCTCCCTATCACTGTACCCAAATTGCTCTCGATGAGATTACCATGACTTTCATGTTGCTAATTTCATTGAAAATCTTTAGGACTAATCTCATTGCATCCTCCAGCAACATTTAATACTTCCTTCTGCTTAAAATACTTTCTAATACTAATAGCTCACATTTAACATACGTGATGCTAAGAACTTTACAGCCACATAATCAACTTCATTTACAGGTGAGGAAGCTGAGGCTCAGAGAGATTAAGTAGCCTGATGATTGTCTCATTACTGGTGAAGCCCAAGCCCTGTGCACCTGATTCCAAAGCTGGTGCTCTTAACCAGGATGCCATCCTGCCTGTTTCTATATGTCCATCTCCTCTCCCCCACCTTTCTGCCAGTACATCTTATCTGGTGCAACAGTAGAGTTGAGACTCAGCAGTAGTTCTTAGCAGGACTGCACACTAGTGTCACCTGGGAATTTTTTGTTAAATGCAGATGGCTGGCCTCGCTGGGATCAATGAACCAGAACCTTTGATGATGGACCTGCCTGGACATCTATAGGTTTAAGAAGTTCTCCAGGTGATTCTAATGGCAGAAAGGGTTGAAAACAACAGAACATCTAGAATAATAGTTCCCAAACAGGATTTATTATTAGAATTAACTGAGAATTTAAATATCTTGTCTGGGGTGGGCAGGGAATCTGTGTGTTTTCAAGAACTCACAGTGATTCTGATTATCAGTCAGGTTCAGAAACAACTTAGAGTTTCTCTCTCAATTATCTGCTACATAAAGAAGACTTTATACAGGAGCTTTGTGGTGTAGTTATTCTGTGATGTTTTAAATACCAGACCACTACAAAAAGCAAAATGAGATTTAATGAGATTTTGAAACAAAAGTAGAGAAATGTGTTTGCAACCTCCTTCTTTTTATTTTTTAATTTTTACTGGAGTATAGTTGATTTATAATTTTGTGTTAGTTTCAGGTATACAGTAAAGTGAATCAGTTATATGTATGTATGTATATATATGTATACATATATATATGCATATATATGTATATATATGCATATATATATATATGCACTCTGTTTTAGATTCTTTTCCCACATAGGCCATTACAGAGTATTGAGTAGAATTCCCTGTGCTATACAGAGGAATGGATAAAGAAGATGTGGTACATATATACAATGGAATATTACTCAGCCATAAAAAAGAAAAAATAATACCATTTGCAGCAACATGGATGGACCTTGAGATTGCCATACTGAGTGAAGTAAGTCAGACAGAAAAGACAAATATCATATGATATTGCTCATATGTGGAATCTAAAAAAGGGTACAAATGAAATTATCTACAAAGCAGAAACAGAGTTACAGATGTAGAAAACAAATTTATGGTTACCAGGGGGTAACGGCAGGGGGAGGGATTAATTGGGAGATTGGGATTGACATATACGCACTACTATATATAAAATAGATAACTAATATGCAACCTCCTTCTTTTGACGGCCAGCATTCTCTGGTGGCCGACACCCATTTGCTTTTCTGCCTCATCGCTCACTGCTTCCTCCCCAAAACCCAATTGAATAGAAGCATCCCCAGAGCTGGAATGCTCCTTCTTGCCTCTATCCCTTTCACACTTTCCTTTACCTGGAATTCCTATTCTTTACTTCTAGAGCTGATTAACTCCTATTTGTCCTTGGAACCCCTCAAGTCCTCCGCATCCATGAAGCCTCCACCGGGGGGCCAGGAAGAGGTGGCACAGCCAGGTGATTCCTAGCACCCTGTGCCTTTCTCTGTTGCTGTGTTTAACACATAATTAGATTAACTAAAAAAACAAAAAAAACCACTTTTCATATGATTGTAAAAATAAAATGTTTCTTATTGAAGAAAACTTTGGAAAAAATATAAAATCAGAACTAGAAAAACAAAAGCCCCCATAGTTCTAGAGATAACCACTGTTGAGGCTGGGCATACTTCTCTCCTTTTATGCAGACTGAATACGTAATTGAAGTTATTTTCACCACCATTGTGTATGCGTATGTTTCCCACTTTCCTGGACAATAGACAATGTCAACTTTTTACAGAAGTTCTAGCTCTGCCAAATGCCTTGCCCCCGTCCACCGCCTGAGAATTCGACTGCTTCTGTACCCCTTCCCCGGCACCCGTTTTAGCTCTGCCACACTCTCTACCAGGCCAGGCTCCATCCCATTTTGGTATTCTATTCAATTCCAGAGAAACTGATTGATCACTCATCTTGAAGCACTCACTATAATAAGCATTATGGAGACTATAAAAATGGGAAGACAGATTCTGTCCTCAGGGATCTATGAGCAGGGAGAGCACAAAAGACATTAAATAAAAGACCAAAGATGCTATATATTCGGGTCTTGTAGTCAGAAGGGTGGTCAAACAGTTGATGGTGAATCTGAGCTGAGCCTTAAGAGTCTGACAGGTGGAGCAGGGCATACCTGGGTTGACAACAGCAGGACCAAAATCAGCCTGAGGAATAAGTAACAAGACTTTCTCCAGGCTCACCTCAGTTGCTTGTTAGAAAGGTGGATGCCTACACCCACTGAGTTGAGGAAGGGTGGCAGCAGCAATGGGAAACTGCCATTTTAACAAGCGCTCCAGGTCATCTCATGCCATTGATTTGGAGATGGGCGTTTGGAAAGATTGGAGTATGTTCAGTTTGTGCCCTTGGGTTTCTGTCACAAGGCTATGGGATATGAGGCAGGGAAACAGAGCTTTCTAGATGATATTGTGGAAGGCAAATGGCAACCTAAACAGTCGGTACCTAATTCCTGGGCAATAGGGAGCTGTTAAAGATTTTTGAGCAAGGAAATGATATCATCAGAGCTGTGATTTAGAAAGAAGGAAAGTTAGCGCTTAGTTCCTAAACTTGGTATCTATCAGAATCTAAATCAAACTCTTAAAATACAGAGGCCTGGGGGGCTTCCCTGGTGGCGCAGTGGTTGAGAGTCCACCTGCCGATGCAGGGGACACGGGTTCGTGCCCCAGTCCGGGAAGATCCCACATGCCACAGAGCGGCTGGGCCCGTGAGCCACGGCCGCTGAGCCTGCGCGTCCGGAGCCTGTGCTCCGCAACGGGAGAGGCCACCGCAGTGAGAGGCCCGCGTACTGCAAAAAAAAAAAAATAAATAAATAAATTAAAAAAATACAGAGGCCTGGGGTTTTCACCTGAAATATGGAATCAGTTGGTCATTGTAGACCCAAGGCCTCCACATTTTTAAGTTCCACGAGAGAGGTCGGGTACGGACTACAAGTCCTCAGGCAGAGATGCTTTCACAGAGGTTGACCTGAGAATTCTGTGAGATCTTGCCTGCCAGTTTGTGGCTTCTATTCCTCAGAATGAGACAGAAATTAGCTTCCAGCTTCAACCCTGCAGGAGCATTACAGGGTCCTCTCTTCTGTGGAATAGCTTCCCTAACTAAATCTCTTGGGTTTTGGAAAATAAGCTGAGAAACTAGGCTGCTGGTCCTGCTGAAGCCCCTTAGAACCATTACCTGCCCCATGTGCATAGTGCTTACCAGTCAGCCTCACATAGAAGGTGTTGAATCAAGCAAAACAGACATCCAAGAACAACTGAAATGTTAGAGGCCAGATTAATCATAATGCTCATTTCAGAAATGGAGACGAGAAAAAAATAAAGTTGCTTGATGTCAGGGGGTAATCAGATAATTATGACTAAAATTCAATAAACTACTGTCCTAGAATATTTGTGAAGTATTCTACTCACATTCACAAACAGCTATTTCAAACTCTCTAGCATATCTCAAAGTAGCATTTATGTAAAAATATAACTTAAGGCATGAATCCCTTTAAGAAACAGATGAGCACAGTATCATTTTATATCATTTTATGTTTGAAATATGGCAGCAAGTTTCTCAGAGCCAGTTGTTCATAGAAAGGCTATTATCTGGTAAGCAATGAGCATTCTTTACTCAGATGTAATAGTTCATAAAATTTTACAAATTCTACAAACTTGGAAATAAGAACCATTAACCAATTAATTCTTTTTTTGTTGTTGCAGATACGAAAACTGAAGCTCTGCTAGGTAAATTGCAGAGAAAAGACTCAAGCCCCCCCATATCTGTCTGAATCTGTGACATTCTGCTGTCAGGAGACCTTGGTTAGAATCCTAGTTTGACATCAACTAATTGTAGAAGATTTTATAAGAAACTTTTCTCACCCTTAATTTTCCTTATCGGGTAAAACAGAATTAAATTTATTATTTAAAATCCCCAAGCAGTACTAAGATTCTACAACTTTGACTTTCACTATTTGTCTACCTTCTAAAATTATAAATGTCACTAAAATCAAGTTATTTAGATGCTCCTGATTCCTAACCTGCATGGATCATTGTTCAATCGTTTTTGTTATAATACTTCAGATGATAATGCAGCTTATATTTTGCATAGTACAAAGTAGAAATTCCGATGTTCTTATTTACTTAAAATAATTTGCCATTGGGCTTCCCTGGTGGCGCAGTGGTTGAGAGTCCACCTGCCGATGCAGGGGACGCGGCTTTCTTGCCGATGCAAGAAATCTTCTTTCATATCCTTTGTTGGTTATTTTAGTTTTCACTCTGATTTCCTTTTGAGTACTTAATCTTTAGTGTTCTACCGCTATTAATATAATGTTTCTTGGCAGACTTTTTGGGTTCATCCTGCTTTGGATACATTGGAGTTTCTGAACCGCAGTGATGCTGTAAAATATTGACATGGAACAGCTCAATCTTTCCAATTTCTTCTCTGTTCACAGTTTCAAGCTCTGGATTCAGCTCATTTTTTTCTTTTTTTTCAGAGAGAGAGGAAATCTTCAGAATTTTTAAAAATTTTCTAAGAATCCAAAATGCAATTAGAAGTTTATTATATTCAGTATCTAGTTATGTCTTAGTGGGAGAGGCCTTCAAGGTGCTTCCCATTGAAAATATTCAGTCCAGATCATCTACCATAAATTCCATGTCTGAAATATTCATATTGTTAAAATAATGAGATGGTGTAAAATAATTTTAAAGCTTATAAAAACACTTGGTTTTTTTAAAAATAGAAGCTCTCTAGCTATGTCCAAAAATTAGAGTTTATAGATATTAAAAGTGTTTTCTTCCTTTAGTCACTATCCTGGAGTCTCCTTCTTAGTCTTTCTGATCAGCTTCCTCATGCTGGAAACATTCTGAAGGATTTACTTTTGCTTAATTTTTATATATTCTAGATTTCATGCTCTTTTTCTGAAGGCAATATATATATATATAGAGAGAGAGAGTGAATTATTTACCATCAGTCATTTACCATCATCAGGGTAACCTTGATGTTGCTTCTTTTAATCTTTTGAATCAAGAAATGATATTCCTATAGGTATACAATGAAACATGGTTTTGAGAGTCTTTTAAAGGACAGTTTATTAATATCTTTTGAAAATCTAAGTGAAATGGTTTGTTTCCCACCATTAACAGTAATGTAATGAGATCTTTATTTCTGGAGTGGCCAATATCTACAGTAATAGAAGTTTCAGAAAAGATTCACCCTTCAATTCTCTTTGCCAATTTTCTCAAACATTATGAAAAAGACAGTGTATTGAGGTTTTCTTTTTGAGAGTAACAGAGACAACCATCTCTCTTGTTTCTAAAAAAATAGGGGGGAACTCATTTTTTGTAAAATTTTGTAAGATGTATTATTAATAAATGATACACAATCTAGAATTCTTACTACACACTCTGTCTCAGGTGCTAGATGTTTCATGTGTCACCTTTACCCACACATCATCTTCATGGAGAAAGCAGACGCAGCTATTATTAATTCCCATTTTCCAGATGGCAAACGTGGAGCACAGAGTGATCAACTGTTCTATTCAAGGAAGTTAGCTGCAAAGCCAGAGTAAAAACCTAAGACTCTATTTTCACCCAAGGGTTTGTTTTCTAAAGTTCCTTAAAATAAAACAAAGCCTGAGAAGTCAAAGTAGTTTAAAGGCTATGTTATATTTCCTGCCTCCAAGAAATTAAGGATCCATGTCACAATCTGTTTTATAAACTCACTGTCATAATTTCACGCTGTAATTTTTCTAGACCTTTGAAGGAGATTTTTGCCAGTTTCATACCAAGGGAAATGACCAGTGAAAATAAAAATAGACACAATTGCTTCTTTACCACAAGGATCTAGGAATGGCTGCAAACTCATACAGGGAGCTGTCATTCCACCAAGTCCTTCTTTTGTGCTTTCGCTCCCGTCTCCATTCTCCACTGGCCCAGGCCCTGCTATTACTTGGGCTTCATGTCAGTGCCACACTGGACTGCTTGCCTTCAGCTGCCCCTTTGGCCCTGCCTCTGCCTCACTTTTCCAGACTGCAGACGGCTGCCTCACTGCAGTGCACGCTCTGCCGCACTTCTCCATTCCTTCTCTACTCCAGTGGTTTTAGTCATATCCTTACAAAAGGATCCTACTCCAGAGGTTTTAATCACGTGCTTACAAAATTTCATGTGGTACACATTGCTATTTTTATTATTTCCATTTTATAGATGAGGAAACTGAAGCTTAGGGATAGGAAGTTACTTGGCCAAAGCCACTCAGCTTGTAAATAACAGAGCCAGAATCTGAACCAGATTTGTTTGATTTCAAAGGCTCATTTCTTAACTGCAAGGCCATACACATAAATGTTGAGAATCCTCGCCTGTCCTCCATGCATGGCATTGGAACACTGTTGAGGGGCGTCACCAAACGTCCCCCTGTGGTGCTTCGCTGCCCGGCTCCTCTCATCCTGAGGCAGGGCTGGTTTTCCTCTGACTCTGTTAAACTATTACTTCTTCTAGGCTATGTTCCCCTAGAGTGCCAGTGTTTTCTCTTCCCAAGGATGGTTTGACCCTGGTGAATATATGCGTGTGTGTGGGGTGCAGACCCTGACTGTTATTTTGCCTGTTCGTTATAGAATGAAACTAGGCCAAGTCTTTTTCGTGAACGTTTCTCTGAAAGACTTAGATAGTCTTTGCAGAAGGTACATCCACAAAAGGTACTTAAAAGGCTCTATCTGGACGACATGGGGAATATAGCCAATATTTTATAATAACTGTAAATTAAGTATACACTTTAAAAATTGTGAATCACTATCTTGTACACCTGTAGCTTGTATAATATTGTACAGCAACTATACTTCAATAAAAAATAGAAATATTAAAAATTAAATAAATAAAAAAATGTAAAAAGAGTCTATCTAGGACTTTCAAGTACTCAGTAAATCAAACACTGGAAGTGCCCCTGGCTTTCACGTGACGTTACCCATAGACTGAAAGCTTCTTTAGGACAGGATCCAAGTCTAATCGTTGCACGTTTGCCACGTATTCCATGCACCATAAAAAGCTTTTCTCTGCCATGTGCCTGCAGTGTAGATGTTTCATCCATTTGTTTACTGTTCCCATGTTGACCTTTAACCCCCCTTAGGTACCTCTCTCTTCTCTACTCCAGGCAGTTTCAGACATAACAAATTCAGGGCCCAGGGTCTGAGAAATCTGTACATCGTATTTGGTTTTTTCTTGAGTAAATGGTCAATAAATAAAATTAGGAGCTTTCACCAAAAATTCCAGATTTCAAACACGTCTTACAAGGTCAGGAGACCTGACAGCACTGAGCTGGACTGAGAGACAATCATCCCTGAGGGAAGACGTGAGCTTCCTCTGCTTCTACCCTCTCCCTGTGAAATCCCAATCGCTGAGGCCGAGAGGCACTGCCTGCAGCTGTCCCACGGCACTGTTTTTCTTATGGCAGAGTTAAAAGGCAAATAAAACCATTCATACTGTGTTTTCTCTATCCTAAGTGGGGAAATGAAAGAGTCTGTTTCAAGAGAAAATTATGTGAACATATTTTGTTGCTAAAGTGAAGACTAGAGCTATGTTTTACATAAAGAATGTTTGTGATAAAAGAAAATAACCTGAGATACCATGAACAATAATCTTAAAAACTA
Source organism: Globicephala melas (assembly GCF_963455315.2). Lineage (NCBI taxonomy): Eukaryota > Metazoa > Chordata > Mammalia > Artiodactyla > Delphinidae > Globicephala > Globicephala melas. The sequence goes on along the minus strand of NC_083327.1, from coordinate 69,187,044 downwards.
TAAAAACATGGGAAAGATGCATGATTAAAAAAATGAAAAAAGGGCAAATTTAAAATATTTTGCTTTTCAAAACGATCTTGCTATGAAATGCAACTATGATTTAAGACAGCTAGTTTGTTTTTCAGTTTGAGATCACTGGTCTGGAAGGCTGGACTTTGTTAGCCTTGGGAAATTTATTACTAATTACTTAACTTTATTATGATAATTATGTCTTTTATAGGAAAAAAATTCTTTTAGGAGATACAGTTTGTGATACAAAGATGTATAGGATAGAGACCCTGACTTCAAAGAAGTATCTAAATGTTGTCATTCATTATTTCAACATTTGTTGAGTTCCCTTGAGGGTCAAGCACTGTGCTGGACCGGTGATGCCAAGATGAATAATGGTCTCATCCTATTAGAAGTTTATAGTCAAATGGAAGACGCACATAACTGAGCAAGCGGGTACAATGCAGAGTGATCCGTGGGGTGAGGGAGTGGGTACAGGGCACAGTGGGAACTTAATGTGGCAGACAGTGAAGAGGGGGCAGGGCGCATGAGGATGGTAGTGAGAAACAGAGCTGAGTAATCTGTAGGGAGATGCTTCTCCATGGAGTTTCATGTGTCTCTTGCAAGTAGAGGCACTGGGTATCTTTATTCTAGACATTTTTTCCAGGATGTCTGTATAATAAACAGCCTTGGAAGACAGAGGTATCTCCCTCCAGAACGACAGGCAAGCATGCTTACAGTCCTGTATAATAAAGATAAGGTTTCCCTCTGAAGACTTCCCATTATAAAACGTCGGGGTTCCTTAAGCTCAGGGTTCCTCTGCAGTAACGCATCCACCAAGTAGGCAGGTGTCAAATGGGCCCATCCACATTGTCCCCCACCCTCTAGGACTTGAGAACAAGGGGAACTAATGCAAATATGCCAATCTTCCTGCTGCTTGCTGTGCCATGAGAAATAACATCCTGTCTATGCTTCTGCCTGCATCCATGAAACTAGCAAACTAACTTGTCAGCTTATAAATACAGTAAGGTCTCAGACGCTTCACATTTCTTGGTATAGCCTTCTGGCAGAATTTTGTGCTCTACCTCGTTCCTCTGAAAGCTCACGCTTTGTTGGCATCTATTTTGGAAGAGGGATGTGTTTGTTTAGTGGAATTAAACAAAATAGAATAGGGGAAAAATGCTTTGAGAAAATAGAGTCAAAGGCTTTGCTTATCGCTGTGCACATTTTTGTGCAGGTGAAATGCAGATAAAGTAGACATCAACAATAATATTTAGGGAGATAGAAGTAGGGGAAGGGGGTTCCCTAAAACAGCAGCATGTAGCCTGTGTGGAACATTGGAGATGTGATTATGACTACTCACCATCTAGGACCTGGGTCATTAAATATAAACTTCAAATTCCTATCACAATCTATGTATGTATGTATGTATCTAGTTGTATCAGTTGGTGAAGGTACATTAGCTGTCTGGTTCCCACAGTCTTTTCTCTCCCTCCTCACATCTGCATTCGTCTTCCAGCCAGATTGAACAGCAGCTCCTGTTCTGCTGTTTCCTCTAAATGGTTCTCTACAAGGTCACTTACCCATCATGCTTACTTTGGGGCCTGGATGTGCTCCTTGCCACATTATATGGTCATGTCCAGGTGTTTCCCAATCTGTTAGCCTCTTTAGGACCGGACATGTTAGCATCCTTGAAAATGTAAACGAACCAAAAATGGCCACATCTCTTGAGAAGTTACATTCTGAAGCTGGTTTAGATTTCTTGTAGCTCTCCTCTTTCCTCCTTAAAGTCCTAAGCCCTTAAATGTGTCTCTTTCTGTCTCAAACTTTTCCTGTTCATAAAAAAGTAGTTATTTTGATTGGATTTACATGTGTTCTTTCTGTCACACAGAGGCACATCACCATCCCTGGGGTGTGATGCTGGATTCCTGGTCGGACGAACACACACTTCTCCGTCTCCCTAGAGGTTCATCTCTGTACGTAAATGACCAGGCAGTAGAATATTAGCATAGTTAGGCTAGCCATACACATCACACAAGTGTTTTAAAATAGGCAAACTGAAATAAATCAGGGGACGGTTGTGATCAAGTTGATTAGGAAAAGGTCACTTCCCACAGAACAAGGGAGAAAGTCAGAATCTCACCGTGGGGCTTGGCATAGATGAGCACCACAGAGAAGGTGACAGTGACAACTGAAACCTGGGGGGATATTCCACAACTTTCTTGTTTCTGCTCAAATATGCATCGCTCAGTCAACTGTCCATAAAACAGGCTGTGTTTTTTCTGTTTGTGCTTTCTGGGGTGTGTGTGGATGTGGTAGTGGAAGTGGGGGAGTGGATTTGTTACGGAAAGGAGACCAGAGGGGTGAGAGGGTGAAATTTATTGAATATAGGAAAAGCAAACAAAGTCCAACGTGAAGAGTGTTGTTTAACTGAAACTACCAGTGAAAGAGGGAAAGGCAATTTGTCCCTCAGACACCACGCTGAGTCTGGAAGCCCAGTCCAGGCAGGGTGATGTTGGATGCCAGCCGTTCCACAAGAGCCCCTTTTAAATGTCTTTTTCTCTCTATTTATGCAGGACCAGGTATTGTTCTACCATGGCAAGGCTTTAAAACCCCCCTCAGCTGCAGGTCCTTTTCTATTTTTCTCCTCTCTGGTTGCTAAATTAATACCAAGCTCACAGGCACAGATTATCTTTGCCTAAAGGAAGGCGGCACTTGTGTGCTCTGTAGGATGACAGTTTATCAGCCCAGCTGAAATGCAGGCTTTTAGGATTTGTGCTTTCTCTCCAGCTCCGTGCTAATCCTCCTGTTATCATCTCCGTCAGATTTGTTGACTACCATCAGTGTGTCACCTGAGGTAGGCATATCTGAAGACAAATAACTAAGCCTGGGGCTTCCCTGGTGGCGCAGTGGTTGAGAGTCTGCCTGCCAATGCGGGGGACGCGGGTTCGTGCCCCGGTCCGGGAAGATCCCACATGCCGCGGAGCGGCTGGTCCCGTGAGCCACGGCCGCTGGGCCTGCGCGTCCGGAGCCTGTGCTCCGCAGCGGGAGACGCCAAAACGGTGAGAGGCCCGCGTACCGCAAAAAAAATAAAATAGAATAACTAAGCCTGCATCTCACAGTGAGTTCTTCTGTTTGCAAAGGGCTAAACCTAATAAAGTTTTAAACTGTGAGTCCCCTTTTATTCAATAAAGACAAAAGCCATCTATGTATTTGCCAATTCGTATGCATGATCAATTGATATACTCCATTAGTTTCATGAAGAAGAAAATGCAAGTCAAGAATTCCTTGTGATTTGCTTACTCTGTCAGTGATGCAGCCAGGATTAGACTCAAGTACTCAGTGAAATGTCTACAGGCAGAGAGGCTAAGCAATGAGATGTCTCTTCCCCTCAAAGCTTACCCATAGGTACGTGTCTACACACACACACACACACACACACACACACACACACACACACACACACACTTTTATTCCACTAATCTTTAATTTGTGACAGGAGTAATCTAGATGAAGAAGATTTTAGGCAGTAATGTAACAAATTTAACTACTTCTATGGAGAGCTGTTTGGAAGAAACACTTTCATAGATAAATGAAGGTAAAGAATGGGATTCTGAAGTCTGCTCAGGCTTCAGATGTTGATTTATAAACATTGTGCATTTAAAAAACAGAGGACTTTATACTGCTTGGAAACGGAAAAGAGAGGAAAGGGGGAAAAAAGGAGGAGATTTTAGCCAGTGACATGTAGATGGTCACTAGAAGTGACTCTTTCCTCTGACTTTCAGCTGTTTGGTAATTTTAGCCAAACGCAAAATTCTCTGTGTGGAAAGAATTTGGTTGAAACCAGCGAGAGTTTAATTTTTTTTTGTCCAGGCTGATCTGTAGTGAAGGTTGTTGCTCTTACTGAGCTTATAAACAAGAGGGGATAGAGACAAATTAACACATATGTAAAAAAATATAATTTAATAGAGAGATACGTGTTATAAAGAAAATAAACCATGATAACAAAAAACAGTTGACTGGGGTTGGCCTGGCTACAGATGATGAGGAAAGGGCTTAAAAATGAGGTGACATTTATGTTGAGAGTGCATAGCAAAAGGATGCCACTTTTTCTTCTGAAATAATTCATATTCAAATTTTTGCTAGTTGATGGTAGGGAATACAAGATGAAAATAGCAGTTTTGATCTACAAGGAGCTTACTATCTGAGGATTCAACAAAAGTACAAGGCATTTAATAAAGTTCTATACATTCATTCAGAAACACCTTCTTGACTTACATCAGCTGGAATTAATCTCTCTGTGAAACAAGAGAATGACCGGCTAGCTCCACATCAAAGAAGTCTTCCTGGACAAGGAAGAGGATACCAGTCAAGTCTCTTGGTTGCAAACTTCAGAATCTAACTCAGGCTGATTTAATAAAAATGGGTAATTATAGAGTGTGCATAGAGAGGATCATAGAAGTGGTGGAAAAATGGAAGAACGGTCTTGGAAAACAGGAAATAAGATGGTGCCTAAAACTATACAGCAGCAAAAATCTGACCATGATGCCACCGTGTCATCGGTTCTATAAGCCCCAGTTGGGTTCCATGACGGAACCCAAGCCTGGCAGAACCACTCATAGACTGCAACACATTAAATGAATTCTGATTGTTCTGTGCTCTCGAATCATTCCCACAAGGTTCAAAATCCCAGGCAAATATATTCAATCTTCTGAGCCAATATACTATTCCCTTTCCAGGCTCAGGGAGCAGAGAAAGAGTACATCTGGCTGAACAGTGTTCAGGCCCTACATCAGACAGTATGGAAGTGGGATTGTGACAGATCCCACTTTGGCTCCCAAAATGAGAGATAAAGCTTTGCATTTTAGTAAGATTCACACAATGGGGATTTCCCTGGAAACGAAACAAGGATTAGATTCTGAGCAGGAAAAATGACAAATATCCAATATCCTTCACCATGTTTGGCTGCCCAACATCCATGTACATATTTATCCTCACACTAATATTCCAAAATAAAAAGCTCTTGCCTAATGTAACTAATAACTGTTTTGTCAGAAACTGCACTCACTCTACTCCAAGACCAGAATCTCTTCCCTTTAAATTAAATTATTCCATCTTCAGATCTGTCACAATCCCACTTCCATAGTGTCTAATGTAGAGCCTGAACACTATTCTCCCTGTACCCAAAGCATCATCATCACCTAGGAACTTGTCAGAAATGCAAATTATTTGGTCACAACCCATACCTATTAAATAAGAACCTTTGGGCATAGTCCTCAGCAATCTGAATTTTAACAAGCTCTCCAGGTGATTCTAAGAGCCATTGGTTCATAGAACTTTCTGTGATGATGGAGCTATTCTATATCTTCACCATCCAATACAGTAGCCAATACTTATATGTGGCTATTGAGCAAATGCTAGTATACCTGAGGAACTGAATTTTAAATTATATTAAATTTAATTTAAACTTAAATAGCCACAGATAGCTAGTGGTTATCATATTGGACAGTGCAGGGTTATACTGTTAGCCACTGCTGACATGCAATAGTAGGAAAAAAGGAGAGAAATGATGTAAGGAGTTAAAATATATACATATTATACATGACATGACAAGGAGGAAAATATTGATAGGAGGTTTAGTCCCATTTAAGAGGAGCTTTAGCCTAGTAACTAATCTGTTACTTGTTTCAAGCATGGGGATTGGTTATAAAAGTGTAGCTTGTATCAATATTTATAAGTCTAACACATTTTATTGGGTTGGCCAAAAAGTTCTTTCGGGTTTTGCCTAAAACCCGAAAGAACTTTTTGGCCAGCCCAATATATTGCCTTTGTTTTCAGCCATTACCTCCACTCCTCAGAGCCCTTTAAGTGGTTTGATGACCCAAAGTTTTATTCTGGAGGGATCTTGGTCCTTGTTGGTCCTGGCAGTTTTGTGTAACTAGTAGTCTCCCATTAGCTTTTACGACTGGACATAATAGTAGAAGGAAGTGCCTCAGGAGCTTCCTCAGTTCCATTAATCCTCCTTCCTCCCCTCTTGGTGAAATAGCTATCTTTGACCACCTTAATAGGTTAATTCTTAGCCTATCCAACATTATAACTTTATTTTTCCCAGTAGCATGAACAAGTGGGAAGCAAACTGCCTGTGGTGGACTCTTTGATGCACCACACTGATCTCTCTATTCCCCTTCTGGAATGAAGGACCTAATCCTCTAAATGCTAAGAGGGCTGCTGGCAGACAGCCCTCAGCTGTCATCCCCCTTTGGGGTTGCCTCAGCTGAAGAGAGCCATTTCACTGACGTTCACACCCTCTTTTGGGGTAACCCATTTCCAATGACTGATAGACTCAGGAGTGTAAAGGCTTGGGCCTCTTACCCAATTCAGAAGAGTTCTAAAGGATCAACCCACATTAGCTACCCATAGGGTCGGCTGAAATTCCTTGAGATCACAACACAGCTTGACTTCATCCTCTACCAAGTCCTGCTTCCGCATCTCTTTCCTTCCACAGGTGCTGAACACTAGAGCGCTCTGATAAATCTGTATGCTAATCTACATCTCAGAGTCCACTTCCTGAGGAAAGCCCCTGCAAAACTTTCTCATTTCAATTCTGAGGAACAATTGTATCCACTGTGAGAAGCTGTCCTTCCTTGGGCATTTAAAACCCCAACACCCCAGACTTGCAAATTGAGGCTTACAGGAATGGGAAGCAAACGTTTTGTGAGTAGATCTTTTTTTATCTGAATGCATGTGTTCTGACATGAAAGTAACTAGCCATAATTGTTTGCTGGTTCAGAGCATCTATCATATCCTACAGTTCTGCCCCACAATCTTTCCTGGCATTGCCGTCAACCTGGCAGGCACCATAACTAAGTTGTCAGTCATCCTTTCTCTCATTTTTCTAAGGCCAGCTGCTTCTGGGCACAGGATAAAACCACTGACTCTCTTTGGCATCATGTTGGGAAGCAGGACATTTCTTTCCACCAAGATCCACATCAAGAAGGATTCCCCTCACATAGGAAGGTGGTTTGAATACACACAACTAATTGTTGACATATTGCTGTGGTGACTTTAAACTGGATGGCAAGGAATTATGTAGGATGGGATATCTGGTTTTTCACAAAATTGAAGGCAAATATTCATACTTTAAACTTTATAAATACTGTCAATAATTAGACATGTCCATTAATATACAAATAAATATTTGATATCCCAGTTAATTATTCTCATATATTTTTTAATGGAGCCTTGGGCATTAAATCTCTGATGAGTATAATCTGAATTGATTTACATGTCCTAAGATAAAAGAAAATAATTTCGTTTGAAATATTAGATAAGTCTGACTTTTGTAACTGAGATGAATCTTCTCGCTATTCAGTCTGACAAATGAATTTTCTGTACATGTTTCATTCCATAGGATATGAATGACCATCTGGACTTTATCCAGTGTAAGATGTTCAGGGTCATTCAAAATTACTCTGTCAACTGAATTTTTAAAATGTGCATAAGAATGCAAATGTCAACTTACATCTGGCAGCTTAATAGAATCATTTGAACTATTTGAATAGTTGTGAAAAATTCATTTTGAAAATTTTGAAAGTTAGCAATAGTTGGATAAAATAATTGCCAATATAGACAGAATGTACTTGGTTTGGCTTGTTGAGCTGGCTTAAATACGAACTAAAAGTATTCTTAAAGTTTTTTTCATATATATGTGAATTTTATATATTTATACATATACACACATACAATCATAAAAGTAAATGAGGGACGCCTTCCCAGAGTACCTGATAATTAAGCTTTGTTATGAAGGTAAGATTTCTCCATGTGGAGAACACCATATTAATCAGTTGAAACACTGTATTATTTACAGCATATGGAGGTAAGAAAAAGCAGCATGTATTATAAAACTACAAGAGATTTAATGTGGCTGGAAAATGGTATATATATGAGAAAGACAAGAAATAGGGTTAGAAATAAGTGAGAATCAAGTCAACTGGTATTGTATGTCATCCCAACAAGCTTGGATTGTATTCTGTACTTCAACACCATAAGCTCACAGACATTATTTCCAAGCTGGCACCATATCTAAATATTCAATCATCATTCCTCTAATTCTCCTAGGGCCAACTGCTTCTGGGTACAAGATAAAAATCTAATACCTAGATTTAGCAAAAATAAGTAGGCATTTCACAGAAAAGTACACTATATGGAAATTATACATTGTGAAATAATTTTATATACATCTGTCCCTGGTTCCTGGCATGGAGCTCCTAAGACCCATGTAATTTCTGAAGTGATAAGAGCACTAGGAACATCTTTTGTTTTAACATTTGTTCCTTGACTCTAGTTCCTGACACAAGAACTCCTAAGTCCCTTGGAATTTCCTGGGTGATAGGAGTGTCTTCTGTTCTAAAAGACAACTCTTGGTGGGCTCCTAGATGGGAACTGGTCACCAGAAAGACCAACCCATGACTAGAAGTTGGAATTTTCAGCTCCACCACCATCCTCCAGAAAAGGAAGAGGGGATAAAAGATTGAGTTAATAATCAATCATGCCTATGTGATGAAGACTTTAAAGAATCCCCAAAATAGGAGGTTTGAAGAGCTTCAGAGTTTGTGAACACATCTTCATGCTGGGAGGGTGGTGCCCCTCAACTCCAAGGGACTATAAGCTCTTGCACTCAAGACCTGGACAGACTCCACCTTATGTATCTGGTTGTTCATTTGCACCCTTTAGCATATCCTTTATTATATAATAAACTGGTAAATGTGTTTCCTTAGTTCTGTGAGCTGTTCTAGCAAATAATTGAATCCAAAAAAGGGGGTCAGGGGAACCTGAGTTGTAATCAAATAGGATAGAAGTTGTGGGTAACTTGGGGGACCCGTCACTTGTGAGTGATGTCTGAAGTGGGAGAGTCTTGGGAGACTGAGCCCTTAACCTGTGGAGTCTGTCGCTAACTCCAGGCAGTTAGTTTCAGAATTGCTTGGTGTGAAAAATCCAAAACCTTGTGTCAAAAACATTGTGAATATGGTAATACTGTGAGAGTAAAGGAAAACACAGTACATTTTTCCTATGGACAGGTTGATGAAATATCACAAGTAGAACACACCTATGTAACCATTACTCAGAATGAGAAATAGAACAATAGAACTTTAAGGCATTTCAGAAATCCTCCTCTGCTTCCCCAAAGGTAACCATCCACTCAACTGATTTCTAACAGTATAGGCTAATTACACTTGTTTTTGAACTTTATAGAAATGGGGTTGGTTTGTGTCATTTCTTTTGTTCAACAGCATATGTGTATGCTTGTGTGTGTGTGAGAGAGAGAGCGATCCAATCATGTTGTTGCGTAAAGAAGCATTTTGTCTATTTTCATCACTGAATTGCATCCATTTTGTGATACATACCATAATTTATTTATTCGTTCTACTGTTGATAGACATCTGGGCTGCTCCCATTTTGCAGTGATGATGACTAGTGCTGCTATCAGCATTTTTGTATGTGACTTTTGTTGCATGTATGTACCCATGTCTATTGTATATATACCTAAGAGTGGAATTGCTGATTCATTGCAGAGGTATGCTTAGCTTTAGTAAAATTCTGTCAAACATTTTCCAAATTGATCATATCATTTTACATGTCTACCAATAGTGTGTATAAATTCCAGTTGCCAACACTTAATATTATTAGATTTTTGGAATTTTAACCATTTTAGTGGGTGTGGATACGGAAACTTTAAAATGTTCCATTCAGTTCTACGTTGAGTATCTAGTATGCGCTGGAATTTCCTAAAATGCAAAAATGAATGAGACACAATCCACAGTACTCCAAGACATTCTTGCCATTCATTTGAAATAATCCCATAACATAATTACTCCTCTTCCTCAAAATCAACTATGCTTATACAGGAAATTGTCTGAGAAAAACAATTCCAGGTCTCTTTAAAGCTTGTAGAAAGTTACTATAGAATACTATATCCATATACAGGTGAGAAATTTGTTCTAAAATTTTTGTATAATTAACTTAATTACCCTGAGGAGAAGCCTACAAGTAGTTCACATGTTAAGAAGACTCATTAGCAATGCACCTGTAAACTTCTGCAACCAAAAAACATTAAAAATTTTAACCTATATCAATCAAGAAGGAATATCACTATATATAGAAGTAAACACACAAAAAAACGACATTATTACTTGCAAAAGCATCTCAGATTGGATGCTTATTGGAGTCTATATTGAAGTGAAATTGCAAAGTAATTGTAATGGAATATCTTTTAAGAGATAAGATAGATATCTAAATAATGACCTATTTCAATCCGCTTATCAGTATGAATAACTTCTTCAATAAGAAAGGGAAGAAGTGAGCAATATTTTACAAAGTAGAGCATTTATACTCAACTTGGGGAATGAGGTGTTTTTCATTCTCAGGACTTAGCAAATATATTGGAAACACCTAAGAGCCTCCTTCTGGGGGAAGTACAAAGAAAGAAGATGAGAAGAAAGAAAAGTGAAGATAATTTTCAGATGGCCAAAGAGTCACTGGAATGACTCAAACCTGCCTCAGAAGTTAGTGGATGAAACAATAGTGGGAATGGACCTCAACTCCCAATCATTTCTATCTGTGCCCTGGGTCATACGTTGCTTCTCCATGGTAGACTTCTGGAACACCTACTGAGGGGCACTTTTATATCCATGACTGAAGAGAGCACAGCCAGAGGTGGAATCCTTTAAAAATAGACCTACCAAAAAAAAAAAAAAAAGACTTACCACCTGGCTGAATGTGTCCACCTTACATTCGTTCACACAAGCTTTGATTGAGGGTGCACGTGTTGTGCAAGTGGACGGGTATATCATGGTGAAAGACAGACATAGACCTGGGTCTAATATGTCATCACTGAGCCCTGGACATTGCCTGTCTCCCAACTTCCCAAGTCAGCTCCTGAAAAGCCATCATTTCCCCAGAAATGTTCTCCTAACTCCTTATCAATAAGGTCTGAAATTCTACATGCATTATTTCCTTTATGGAAAACATTTTCTCCCTGTGGTCCTTTCAGAGTCTGCAATATGCTTGGAAGAGTAACTGTTTTCTCCTAGAACAAAAGGAATTGTCAGGGAGGAATAAAGAGAGATACATCTTTAAGGGGGAAAAGTCACGGAAAGGAAACATTTTTGAGATATCGGAGAAAAGGTTGCTTAATTTCACAATGTTGCTTATGACTGACACATGATTATTTCATGAGTATAGACCCCCTGCTGATGAAAAACAAAGAAAAAGAGGAGAAAAGAGCCAAGTACGTTAAATCTACCCTAGGCGCGTGGATTGTCAGGCATTAAATGGCTTTTTTAGAACCTGGGGCTGTTGGACAAGTGGTTATTTTCACAACTACTATATTTCAACAATTACATTCTTCCTCCATGAATTTTGCTTTTGTTTTCAAATAATACTCTCAGGAATCTGAAATGCATATTAAAATATACTAGGGTAACATGATTACTACATCTGGTGCTATAATTTGATTACCCTAGTTCTTCTCACAGAGAACATAGTATTCTTGACAATGATCAAAATAATAGAAGAGGTAAATAGTACAAAAAATCTCTACTTACCAATATAGTTTGTTCCCAAGGCATGTGTTTCAAGTGGGTATGAACATATAGCTACACACTTGCCAAGACTGTTCCATTAGATGTGTCGTGTGGTGCAAATTAAGAAAGTGACATCTCTAATGCGATAAACTCTTGTGAAAATATTTCCTAACCTTAGAGTTTTCATAGGGAAGTTTTTGCTAGTAACACTTTCACTGATGGAGCTTATATGACTTAACCAGGGCAGATTTGATGATATTTATATCCTTAAAAGTTCAGAGTGATTGCTCTGTCACTGGCCTCGAGTTATTATTAGAGAATGATGGAAAACGCAGAGAAGACTTGATGTAATCATAAATTTTCAATGTCCCTCTTCTCTCTGTTGAGGTATGGAATTGAAAACCATTTTCCTTGCATAATTTAATTAACCTGTCACTTTATTTTGGAGACTTGTTAATTCATGATCCAAAAGGACTGACTGACGGAGCATTACAAGGACAAAAGCTAGATGCTGAATAGAATTCAGCAGTATAAGCATGATGTAAGAGTAGAATTATTTTTAAATTAACATCAATTATAAAATGAGTTTAAAAGATTATTTACTGCTTAAGCTGGAAAGTCTGTGGTTTATTGACCTGAATTTTAAAAATCTGACTAGAGTTTCCTGACATTCATTACTGAAGAGTTAAAATAATATTGAAAAATAGTAATAGCAATCCTTTAATTGTGCCAATTACTTGACACATATTATGTTAGTTTCTGTTTACATATATATTTTATAGTCTCACAAAAAGTTGCAAAATAAAAAATTATTATTAATGATTATCAATCCATGCTCAGGGAATGTTTTATTCCAACTTAGTTTACAAAACTTATTATGGTGCCAAAAGAAAATTAAAGAGTGTATGGAAAATGGGAGAACAGTCACATTTGCATTGGGGAGACTATTCTTCAAAAAAATTTTACGTGGGCTTCCCTGGTGGCGCAGTGGTTGAGAGTCCGCCTGCCAATGCGGGGGACACGGGTTCGTGCCCCGGTCTGGGAAGATCCCAGATGCCGCGGAGCAGCTGGGCCCGTGAGCCATGGCCGCTGAGCCTGCGCGTCCGGAAGCCTGTGCTCCGCAACGGGAGAGGCCACAACAGTGAGAGGCCCGCGTACCGCAAAAAAAAAAAAAAAAAATTTACATGTTAAGAATAAATTGGAAAAGGTCTTCCAACCATCCATTTCCTAAACAATATCAAAGAGATATTCTCTTTTAGAACATCAGGAAGTTATCTTGGAAAATATACAAACACATATCCTTTAGGAGTTGGGGGCATTTATAAATAAAAGAAGGAGACGGAGTGACACAGGAGTAGAAATATTAGTTACAAGGGAAACAAAGCTATATAACTTGGCCTTTGAACATTAGTCTTTTCCTTGTTTGGGGGGTTGGAGTGTATGTGCATACCTAGCACTTGCAGAGTAGGTAAGTGAGGGTCTTAAGTGAAGAATATGAGTTGAGTGGGTCTTTTGCCTACTCTAGAAAATTCTAGTTATTCTCTCACGATTTTGCACGTCATTGTGGGTGGAGCCAGGGAGTGAGCTCCAGCTGGACGGACCACGCAGCTTGTGAGCGGCGCTGCTCCATGGTTAACCTCTCTTTGCTTGCAGCAGTTTCCACCCTTAGACCTAGATAACCGGCCCCCCTACCCTTGCCTTCTTCCCACTCCCACAGTATAGAGGACACCCTCTTGGCCCTCTTCTGGTTGTGCCTCACCCCTCAGAGTCGGGGTTCATGGTACTAACACAACACAGATGCTGGGAGCCCAAGCCTCTCTCCTTATAGGTCATGCTTGGGTACCAGGGATCTCAGAATTCCCTGCCCAATAGCCCCAAGTCTGCTTCCAGGACTCTATGAAACTCAGAGTCTGTTCCACTGAGGACGGACCACACTACACATGTGATCACCTTTATGCCTAAGGGACAGACATGGGGAGGCTGTGTGCAGATGTGTGAACGCGCATGTGTGCACGTGAGGCACCTCTTGATGTGGGATGAACCAGAGATGGGAAGAGAGGTACCGCAGCTAGGCGCTAAGCACCTCAGCTAGGCGCTAAGTCACAAGCATGACTTTTCCTCAACTCTATGTTCCAGCACCGAATTCCAAGGAGCCCAAGAATTCTAATGAAGATCCTATCCTTCCAGAGCATTAGGAAAGTATATATGTCAAAGTAGGAGAATAGACCATATTTTATTTAAGAGATTATGAGCTTTACTTACAACAGCTAAATATTCAAACAACTGCAGGTGGGTTTCCCTTGGTACACCACTCAGGCCCTGCTGATAATTACAGCTGGACACGTCAAATATTTTAGATGAAACAATTTAAGTTTACATTTGCTAAGAGCATAGACTCTTGCATCCTTAACAGCTGGCACAATGCCTCATGTATAGGAAGTACTCAATAAATATTTGTGGAACAAGGACTAAATTTGACTTGTTCTTGTAAGTGGTGAAAACTCACATTCTGGAGCAGAAGTTCCCGTAGTGGGAGATTTAGAGCTAACAGTTTCTACAACAACAGAGAGTAGATTGCTTGTGTAAATCACTTAGCACTATTTCTGTCACTTAGTAAATCCACAGTAAATGTTACCTACCATTATTAATTATACAGTCTATGGATTATGAATTCTAGAGATTTCATCAGTTGAGACTCAGTAAGTACAGTTTGTGTAGTCACTTTATGTGAGCAATTTCTTAGCATCGTTCAAGTTCCCATGAAAAGATTTCTTGCCACCTGAATAATTTAGCTTCTATCCCAGTGAGTGGTTCCAGCACTTGTCAGACTAGTTACTTGATTAACTCTACATCTATGACATCCTTGGAGTAGACATAAATTTTATTTGAACTATCTTTTAAATGGAAGAGTTTTCTTGCCTTCAAGTTCTAATCTGCCTGTTAGATTTTTGTTTTCCATATTTGATGTTATTTGCAGGATTCGTCAGCACACACTCAGTCTTTGATTCCCAAAACGCCTGTGTAGGGATCTTAAATACACTGCATGCTGGAACCAGCAAAGGCTCTGATTAAGTTACAAAAGGAAATACTATATTATACATAATTGGCCCTTGAATAACATGGGTTTGAAGTGCCTGGGTTCACTTACACCCAGATTTTTTTCAGTAGTAGATACTAGAGTACTACATGATCTGTGGTTGGTTGAATCCACAGACACCGAGGAACCATGGAGGGCTGGCTATAAATTATACTCAAATTTTCAACTGTGCAGAGGGTTGACACTCTTAACTCCGATGTTGTTCAAGGGTCAATTGTATATTTGATAAATGAAAGAGGGAATGAATCTCATTTGTTAAGAGAATCTGTCCAAACAGTGCAGCATTTATGCATTAATTTGTCTAGATTTAACCTTAGTTTATCCCTAAGAAGTAGCTGAGCTATAATTATTTCAGGCCTCTACAAAAAACAAACAAAAACACCTTGACTGGGTTAGATTCATATATACCCTTCTCCTTGTAAAAAGTTCAGTACCACATTTGCCTATTTGAACAATGTTTCTGTAATAAAACAAGGATTACAATGGCCTAAGTTTAATCAGAGAAACACTTGCCTTTCCAGAAAAACGTGTATGGCAGTGGTGGGGCAGAGTAGTTCATTGGAGTATTTGACTATGTAGCATGAAGTGTATCTTTTTTTCTTTAGGAGCTGACGTATTTCAGCCCAATCCATTTCTAAAGAATAGTGATTAGCTCACTGTCGGGGGCAGGTAAAGTTTACTGCTGCGTTTTTCTTATACAGGCTCTCTTTCATTTTTATTTTTAATTCTGTTTCTTTTCTTGGCTTTAGTTTTAATTGTATACACTACTCAAAATTCTTTTGGGAATAGGCAGGATACAAGTACTATACTCCATAGTATAAACTCACAGAGAGCAGGGTTTTTGTACATTTTCAATACCTGCCCCAATGCCTGCATCCAGTATACTTGCTATATGTATATAGTCAATGAATGAATGAGGGTGGGCAGAACATTTGACTATTTCAGAGAGATCTAAAATTCTACTAAGAGATTGCAAAATTCACATAAGCTCTAATTTTACAGGCAGAAATTATATCTTGGGCAAGAGAAACCAAATTTCAGAGTCTCCTAAGATCATGCTGTCTAATGGCCTTCCTGACTGAACCAACCCTGCACAGTCTGTTGCCTGGGCACAGGCATAGGAGGTAGCCATAAAGAGGCCAATTTTCTGGAAGGTTTTTTGTTCTGTATCCTCTCTGCCACTCCAAGAGACCGAGATAGTCACCAAAGAGATAGTTAAATATTTAACAGAATCCAGTTTTGGTTTATCACGATAAAAATTTAAGCTCAGTGGGAAAAGCACATTTGTCATCATTTTTCCAGATGTTGTTCCCTTACATTCCTAGAAAAACACCCATTTTCTCCATATACGCTTTCCTGTGGTTCACACTGAAGAGCTGCATTCTTGCTGCTCTGCTGAGTAGCACTGCTCACTGAGTGTCACTTTGGCATCAGTAGACTGGAAGAGCTGATCACGGGCAACTGTACCATGGTTGACAAGGGCAATAAACCAGTCTGTTCATTAGTCACTGTAGCCCTGTGAGACTATGTTGATAAACCGATGGTCCTTCTAGAATTACAAATGCATGTAGAAGAAGGGTAGAAGAAGGATGGGAATTGTAACAATGTTGCTATAAATATATATTGGTATAATACTGTATTTTTAGCTTTCACATTATCTCATGTGGTCCTCACAATACCTCTGTAATTTAGAGAGAATAATTATTAGCCTGCTCAATTCAGAGTTGAGAAAACTGATGCTCAGAAAGATCGAGAAGCTGGTTCAAGCTCACACTATCGTAAAACAAAAATGTGGCTCTGGGTCATGCTGTCTGTCTGGCTCTGTCTTATTGGACACAAGTAAAATGCAAGTTAGTCACAAAGGAAGAAGGAAAGAATGGTGCCTCCTTTTAGTTTGCTAAAAAAGGATGTTTTCCTGAAGATTCTGCAAGGATGAAAAAGGAGGGCCAATTTAACTAAAGTCCTTAGGAAAATAATATAAAGAGTATGCAAGGCTTTCCCCAATTGCATACTGCTTCGATTTGAAAACAATCCACAATGGATTCAGTCCATGTACCGTATTGAGCCAGCACTGCCATAGATTAGATGAGTATTTTCATGTTCAGAAAGTGACTTCAAATTAAGCCAGTAACAAAGGTAAAATTAATTTATTCTTTCTCTCCCAAAATGTGATGTTCTCATTTCAGTAATAAATAGCTATGTTAAGCATATTTACTACATGTCAGTAATCGTCTAAGTAAGTTTATATATTTTAACTCACTGAATCTTCACAGTAGCCCTAGGAATTTAGTCCCATAATTACGTGCATTTTGCAGATGAAGAAACTGAAGCATATATTGGCTAGAAACTAGCAGAGGCAGAATCTGAACCTGTCCCATAACCTTTACTTTGAACACTAGGCTCTAATGTCTCTGGTAGGAAATTTATAAGTGATAAAATTTCTTAGTAAAGAGCTTCCTCTCACAAAATTTACTGCCAAATATAAAATACAACATTTTATTTTGTATACTTCTTACTCCAGCAAAGCAAATACAATAGTGTGGTCATTGTGATTTCAGGATCAAATGAAATAGAGCAACACGAAAGGGTCCATTCTCACTTGACCTCCCGGGCACTCCAGATATTAACGCCTATTGTTCTCTCATATATTTTTCGATGGAAATCTCTAGGAGGAGATAAAACAATGATGAGACCATAGTGACCGCCTGTGGATCAGGTGAAGTCTGCCACAGTTTGCTAAAACCTCTTGAAAATAGAGATTAAATTTCTTATATAAGTCACCACTTTCATTCAGAGACTGTCCCCTCAAAATTGTCCTTGTAAACACACAGAAGAGTATGATCTTAACTGTAAAAATAAAAGGTCTAAAAGGAAATATAAGAACACGAAATAGAGGTTACCTCTAAATGGTAGAGAGATAACGATTTTTTTTTTTTTTTTTTTTGCGGTACGCGGGCCTCTCACCGTTTTGGCCTCTCCCGCTGCGGAGCACAGGCTCCGGACGCGCAGGCTCAGCGGCCATGGCTCACGGGCCCAGCCGCTCCACGGCATGTGGGATCTTCCCGGACCCGGGCACAAACCCGTGTCCCCTGCATCGGCAGGCGGACTCTCAACCACTGTGCCACCAGGGAAGCCCATAACGATGTTTTTATAGTTATGTTGTTTAAAAATTTTCTAGAGTAAGTGTGTTGCTTTTAAAATTATATGTAAATTAATATATATTGCTTTAAAAATTATGGAAAATATACAGGAAAGTTAATTACTAAGAGAGTTGATCTTAGACGTTCTCACCACAAAAATAAATGGTAATAATGTGATACGGGTGTTAGCTAATGCTATGGTGGTAATCATTTTGCATTATGTAAGTGTATCAAATCAACACATTGTCCACCTAAACTTACACAATGGTGTCAATTATATCTCAATGAAGCTGGAAAATAAATAAATAAAATTAATCAATATCCTGAAACTTGTCACCAAGTAGTTTTAAAAATGTGTTTTCTTTAAAGTACTATACTATCATTTGAATTCACTTATGAATCAAGGACATATAGAGTTGACAATTATAAACTTCTATAAGAGGAGTAAGGAAACTTTTTCTGAAAAGGGCCAGATAATAAATATTTTAGGCTCTGTAGACCAAAAATTTCTATCACAGCTACTCAACTCAGCCATTGTAGTATGAAAGTAGCCATAGACAATATGGGAAGAAATGAGCATAACTGTGTCCCAGAAAACTTAATTTACAAAAACAGGAAGCAGGATGGATTTAGCCTGCAGGTTGTAGTTTGTTGACCCCTGTACAAATATTATGTTCCAAGTACAGAGTTACAGAATATTCAAGCTAAAGGAAAGTAGACGATCGTCTAAGCAAAACTCCCTCAATTTGCAGATGTTTCCTGAAGAGACAGAAGCAATATTTCTTTTTAAATATTTTTCTTGTAGGCACCATATTAGTTCTCACAGTTTGACAAACTCTGCCTTTTAATTACAGTGCTTATTTATTTTTTTTTAACAAATTTACTTATTTATTTATTTATTTTTGGCTGTGTTGGGTCTTCGTTGCTGTGCGTGGGCTTTCTCTAGTTGCAGAGAGCAGGGGCTACTCTTTGATGTGGTGCGCGGGCTTCTCACTGCAGTGGCCTCTCTTGTTGCGGAGCACGGGATCTTGGTGCCTGGGCTTCCGTAGTTGTTGCACATGGGCTCAGTAGTTGTGGCGCACGGGCTTAGTTGCTCCGCGGCATGTGGGATTTTCCCAGACCAGGGCTCAAACCCGTGTCTCCTGCATTGGCAGGCAGATTCTTAAGCACTGCACCTCCAGGGAAGTCAGAGACAGAAGCAACATTGCAAAGTGGTAATAAATTAAAACTTAAGTTTCAAGTAGACCTTGGTTTGGGTTTCAAATTTCTGAACCTCTTTAAATTTTAATTTCCTCATCTGTAAAGTAGAGATAACACTTCATAGATTTATTACATACTTAGGTAACAATTTAAGTTCATTGCTTAGCTCAAAATCTGACATGTAGAAAGTAGTCATTAAATGTTAGCCAGTAGTAATATCTGTGGTCACATGTTGGTTGGTGGCAAAGTGAAATATCCACTTCAGTGTTGCTGGAGCCTCCCAACATGACTTCAGCAGTAATTGTGAGTCCTAAATTCAGCACTGGGAAAACTGGTGAATAAAACAGATGAGGTCCCTGCTCTCATGGCTCTTACTTCATAGCAAGTAAGAGGGAGATAGAAAATACACGTGAACAATGAATAAATAAGATAACTTCAGATAGTGAAGAGTGCTAAGAAATACAATTTTAAAAGGCAATGAGATATATAGTTACTGTGTGGAGTAAGGATGGGAGCGAGGTTTGCTCTAGATTTGTGCTGACTAATAAGAGAGCCACAGCCATACGTAGCTCTTTGAATTTAAAATGATTAAAATTAAATTTTAAAAATATCAGTTCCTCAGTCATACTATATACTTCAAGTGCTATAGCCACATAGAGCTAGTGCTGTTATATCAAACAGCACAGAACAACACTTCCATTATCACAGGAGGTTCTATTTGATAAGCTTAGCTCTAGATAGAATGATGAGTGTGGACAGATAGAAAGAAGGAAGGAAGGAGGGAAGGAGAAAGGAAGGAAGAGAGAGAGAGAAAAAGAAAGAAAGAAAGAAGAAAGAAAGAGAAAGAAAGGAAGGAAGAAAGGAAGGAAGAAGGAAAGAAAGAAAATAAAGCAAGCAAGAAAGCAAAAAAGAAAAAGAGAGAGAAAGAAAATAAGTAAATAGGGAGATGGAAATTATAGAGATAGAGGAAAAGATAGAAATAGATACAGATAAAGATATAGACATAGATATAGCGAGTGGTGGCCTCTCTGAGGAGGTGATGTTTAATCTGGATAATGAGAAGACACTAACATGAAACATCTCAAAGCAGAGTGTTCCAGGGAGAGGGAAGAACAATGCAAAGGCTGAGACTGTGCTGGAAGGACAGACATAGTGAGGGAGGGGACCCGTTGGGGAGATAGTCGGGGAGTAGGTCATACTAGTTCTTATAAGGAATTTGGATTTTAAGCTAATGGCAAAGGAAGTCATGAGGGCATTTTAAGTAAGGGAGATATAGATCCGATGTACATTTTTTAGAGATCAGTTTGGCGTCTATGAAGTTTGGCATCTATTAGTAAAATGGGAGTTTGGAGATCGTATAGGAAGGAGACTGCTGTCGGTGAGAGGTAGTGATGGCTTGCAGTGGAGGCGGAAAAGATGAGAAAACATCTAGATTATATTTTGAAGGTATTGTCGACTGAGTATGTTGTCGAACTGGATGAGGAAAGGGAGAAAAAAGAAATATCATGGATCAGTTTTAGTTTATATGTTGAAAATGGAAATGATCGTCATGAAGAGAAGTCAGAGCAGAGTTGGGGGAGAAAATAAGGAGTTCAGCTTTAGGTCAGAAGTTGCCTATTAGACACGAGCATTAGTTTCCCAAATTACCACCAACTTGGTGGTTTAAAACAACAGAAACTTATTCTCTCACAGTTCTGGAGGCCAGAAGTCCGAATTCAGTTCTACTGGGCCAAATCCCTCGTGTCAGCAGGCCCACACTTTTTTTGGAGGCTCAGGTACCACTATTCCTCGCCATTGCTGCCTTTAGTGGCTGCCGGCATCACTTAGCAGCACGGTCACTGCGCCTTCTCCTCGCCTATGTGTTTTCTCTTCTATGCGTCATTTTTTTTCTCACTCTTATAAGAATATGTATTATTACATTTAGGTTCTACCTGGATAATCCAGAATCATTTCCCCACCTCAAGATCCTTAACTTAATCACATCTGCAAAGGCTCTTTTTCTAAATAAGGTCACATTCAGAGGTTCCAGGAATTAGGATATAGATATTTGGCAGGGCGGGTGGATTTTTCAGCCTATCACACCTGAAGTGAAATATTGAGCTGAATAAGTGCATCTTAACATGAAAAGGTATTGGGAACTAAAGATACACACTCAGGAGTAAGTCATTGCACAAAGGGCATGTGAAGCCGTAGGAGAGAGGGCTGAGGACCAGCCCCTGGGACATTCCCAAACTTGGAAGCCCGACCTAGGAGGTGGTTCCTGCAGAAAGACAGAAGAAGGAAATCAGTGAGATAGAGAGAAAAACAGGGAGATGTGGAGCCTCAGAGTCCAAGGTAGAAAAATATTTTAAGGGCTACGTCACCAAATGCATCAAATGCAGATAAGAGGTCAATTAAGATGGCATAGAGAATTAACCATTGTTTTTGTTAAAGAGGAGTTAGTAAGTGGAAGTAGCGAAGAGGAAATGGGAGTTCTATTTCTAGTTCTATTTCTAGTCTGGTGTTCTCTATACTCTGAAATCCTCAGTTTAAAAAAAGAACTTGGAAATGTTTGATGAAATATAGCAAACATCCTCTCAACTACATGGCAGAACTCACCAAATATTAACAGAAATCCTCAGAGCTTCAAAGCAAAATGGAAACTGAAAAACTAGGGTGAAGCAGCTGCAGAAGTTCTGCTGATCTAGACTTATTTCTCCATCTGATATGCAGGTTTTAATGGACACAAGGTTTGGGTATTAGATACATACCCAAACCTGCCTCAAATTGTGACTTACAAAAATAGTAGTTTTCCAGAAAGATTACAATAAAATTTATCAAACTTGATCTGGAATCTGGATTAAAAAAATAATCTCCTGGACAATTTTAATCACAGTTCTGTTCACAAGGGTTGGGATTTGAATTTACAATATTTGTCCAGGGTAGTAAATGTTAAGCCATGAATTTAATAAAAGTGGTCCTGGGCCACAACAACTCAGGATGCTGGAACAGGACAAAGAAAGTCTCCTCTGGACAATACCCATGTGCCATCAACCCAGACAGCATAGAATTTTTAAGCAAACAAGACCCTAAAAATACAAGATTATAAACACAAGCGGAAACAAGACACCACAGCTGAGCTACAGAAGGAAAATCAAAGAACAGAGTTGGGCTCCTAGGACTTTCAGATAATGAAAGCCGATTTCATATTTTATTTCTTTTGATGTTTTAAAGAAATTATATTAAAAGGTTTAAAAAATAAAATGCAGAATCAAAACCATGAGAAAGAAACCCAGTGCTAAGCAAAAACCCAGTCAGATTTGAAAAAAGATACTTAGAAATTAAGTATATAATAATAGAAATTTAAAACTCTGTTGATGAGGTAAAGAGCAGTTAAACCCAGTAGAAGGAAAAAACTAAGTAAATTAGAAAATAGAACTGAAGAAAGTCACTCCTAAAGAAACAGAGGGACAATAGAATGGAAACTATGAATGAAGTTAGGAGACATGGAAGATTAAATGAGATATCAGTTATATGTTACTTTCTGTGTCTGGTTCCACCTGGACTTACCTCACGTACCTGCATTGAACTCAAGTGTTGATTAGACTTGGCTGGGACAGCTGGGATAGCTGGATATCTCTCTTCATAAGATCTTCACCCTCAAGGAGGCTAGATCAGCTTCCTCACATGGTAGTGGTAGTGTTTTAGCAGAGCCAGATCTAAAGTGCAAGTGTGTTATCAAGCCTTCTCGTGTCACATTTGCTAATATCTCACTAAGCAAAGGAAGTCGCACAGCCAAGCCCAGAGCCAATGTGGGAGGGACCATCCTGGGATACCAAGAAGCACTAGGGTAACATCTATGACAAACGAGAAAGCCTAACGTTTGTGTAACTGGAGCTTCAGAAAGAAAGGAAAGCATTAGTGATTAAGAAAAATAAGAAGAGGCAATATCCAAAGAGTTAGTGGCTAAGACTTTTCCAGAATTGATTTATAGATATATGCATGTATATATTTCTGTATATATATTTTCAGACTTGGAATATTCAATTAATCCAAAGTGGGCTCCACCTTAACCTACGGTATAATATCTCAGAGAACCAAAGTGAATATCTTAAAAGCAGCCAGAGAAAAAAGACAGATTATCCCCAAAAGAATGACAATTAGACTAATAACAAACCTCTCAACGCTAATGATGGATGTCAGAAAGCAAAACAATATTTTCAAAAGCTGAGTAAAAGTAACTGTCAACACAGAATTCTATATAGCCAGTAAACCATATTTTAGAATAAAACTAATATAGAGACATTTTCAGAAAAACTGAAAGCTTGTTGCAAACAAGTGAACACCACAAAATGAAAATTTAAATAATGTATTTTAGTGAAAAGGAAGTGACTCCAAAGAAGTCTGAGATGCAGAAGTAAATGACAAGAAAAGAAACTGAGAAACAGAGGTGCATCTAAACTAACATCAGATGTATAAAAGAATAATGATATCAATATACTATAATAATATTAATATAATATAATAATATTACATTAATAATAACAGTGTCTAATGTGGAGGGTACAAATAGTGAATCTAAAATACTGGGAAATATAACAGTAAGTTGAGACATGATATATTAAAGAATATGGATGTTCTTATGTTGGTCAGATGTTGATATATTTTAGGATTTATTAGCTATGAGGAT
This sequence comes from Globicephala melas, assembly GCF_963455315.2. Classification (NCBI taxonomy): domain Eukaryota; kingdom Metazoa; phylum Chordata; class Mammalia; order Artiodactyla; family Delphinidae; genus Globicephala; species Globicephala melas. The sequence goes on along the minus strand of NC_083327.1, from coordinate 69,163,368 downwards.
TAAAAGTTTAGAAATAAGCACTAGTAAAATAGAAATAGAATCTGAGTATAGATAACATTTCAAATTAAAAAGGAAAAGATCAATTCAAAAGAAGGTGGGAGAAGAAAAAAAAATCATAGAAGAGATACAAAATGTGTATATGTCAGTAATTTAAAGAACTATGAAAGGAGTAAACTCCCATTTAAGTACAGTGATGAAGGGAGAAGAAAGGGAGGGAGGAAAAAAGGAAGGAAAGAAGGCAGGCAGGCTCTACTTGCATCCTTTAGCATAGGCACTCCTAAAATATAAGGATGCAGAATAACTAAAAATGAAGTATAAAAACTATAAACCAGAAAACATTAACAAAAATAAAGACGATACAGCAATATTAATATCAGATTGAATAGGCTTGTTGTTTAAAGGCCTTTATCCTTCTATACAGAGAGGGAACTGTCATAGTGATAAGTGACACAAAGGACACATTATGGGAGCTTCCGAGTTGGTGGACGTGTGGAGGTGCCAGGAGAGTGGGCACAGAGAGGGCCTGGAAGCTCTGCCCCTGTCCACGAACCTTGCCCCACGTGGCTCTCATCCACTTGAAACCTTTCCATCACTAATAGGAATGGATCCGAAGCTCCACAGCATCACATACAAGGAAGTCTCTTCATAAGCTTTCCAGCCTTTCAGCTTTTTATTTTGGATAAACATTATATAGCCAGAGATGAAAATGAAGGTATAGGGAATGATGTCAGAAAAATGATGATATAGGAATTTCTGGTGCCTGTCCCCTCCCAGAAACATAAATTTGAACATCTATCCATGTACGAAAATACCTTCACACAAGCTAAGGATTCCAGGTGAGGAATCGCAGCACCTGGGTGAGGCACAAAAATAAGAAAAGAGACATTGAGGAGGATAGAAAAGATAGACTCAGTTACCCCCTACACCCCTCCCCCATGCAGCCCTCCCCATGGGAGGAGAGTGAAGGTCTCTCTTCCTCTGACTTCACCACAGACCCCAGTGCTGGCCTGTCCAGCACTCGGCTGATTCCCACAGCCCCAGGTGGCTCCTGCAGGGCCGGGCTCCCATAAACCCAGGCTCCTGGCGTGCCCTAGTGCCAGATTGGCCCCCTTACAGACCCAACCTCCAGGCCAGTCCCCAAGGCCCCAGCTTATAGGCCAACTCCCATGGCTCAAGGGCCAGTCTCACCCTAGCATCAGGCCAGCTGGCTCCTGTGACCTAAGCCTCCAGGAAAACCAGGCTCCCAGTAGGTCACAGTACTGCTCCGGCTCCCTTAGAACCAGATGCTGGGCACAGCCCTGTGGTCCTTAGCACCTGGTTGGCCCCCGTGAACCCTGGTGCCCCAGGCACCAGGCTGATCCCCATGTACCCAAGCACCAGCCCTGCCCATCTGTTGACCCAGGAAACAGGTCTGCCTGCCCAAGGGCTCTAACAGCAAGTCTGCCTGCAGACACCATCAGATGATCCACTGAGAATCTGGATAGGCTGAATAGTGCAAAGGACTCGAATACGGTCATACAAGTACATGACCAACGGGTACCTGAAAAGACACTCAACATCACTAATCATGAGGGAAATGCAAATCAAAACCACAATGAGATATCACCTCACACCTGTTAGAATGGCCATCATCAAAAAGACAAGAGGGGCTTCCCTGGTGGCGCAGTGATTGAGAGTCCGCCTGCTGATGCAGGAGACACGGGTTCATGCCCCGGTCCGGGAAGATCCCACATGCCGCGGAGCGGCTGGGCCCGTGAGCCACGGCCGCTGAACCTGCGCGTCCGGAGCCTGTGCTCTGCAACGGGAGAGGCCACAACGGTGAGAGGCCCACGTACCGCAAAAAAAAAAAAAAAAGACAAGAGATAGCAAGCGTTGGTGAGGATGTGGCGAAAAAAAGAATACTTATGTGCTGTTGGTGGGGGTGTAAACTGGTACAGCCACTGTGAAATCTAAAAAGTCAAACTTACAGAGAGTAGGAACAGTGGTTGCCAGGGGCTGGGGAATGTGGGAAACAGGGAGATGTTTTTTTAAAGGGCATAAACTTTCAGCTATAAGGTGAATAAGTTGTGGGGATCTAATGTACAGTATGGTGGTTCTAATTAACAATACTGTATTATATACCGGAAAGTTGTGAAGAGAGTAATAGATCTTAAATCTTATCACTACACACACAAAAAAGATAATTATGTGAGGGAATACTGGTGTTAATAACTTCATCGTGGCAATCATTTCCCAATATGTATGTGTATCAAATAATCACACTGTACACCTTAAACTTACGTATGTTATATGCCAGTAATATCTCAGTAAAGCTGGAAAAAGGGAACATGATTTGAAATGTATAAGCATCAATTAACACAACTTCAAAATTTATATTATATTAATATTTATACAATTACAAGGAAAAATTAATATTACATAATTTGGGAAATTTTTATAGTCTTCTCAGTAATGAACAAATCAAACAGACTTAGACTCAGTAATGCTGAGATTTAATAAGTTTGTGCTATGGATATATAAAACACTGCACCCCATTAGAGGACATGCATTCTTTGCAACCACATGTGGAACATTTAGAAAAAAAATGACTATAGAGTATACCATAAAATAAGTTTAAAAAATTTTGTATAATTAATATCATAGCATTCATACACAATACAATTGAGGCAGACATCTGTTACAAAACTACTGAAACAATAAGTAGATCTGGAAATTAAAAACACACTTCTAAATAATTCATGGCTCAAAGAATCATAAGCGAAATGCTTAGAACTCATCAATGACAAAAATACAATCTAGCAAAACTTCTGAGTAACAGCTATGATAGTACTTAGAAGAATGTTTCAAAATGAATGAGGTATTACAACAGAGAAAAGGTAAATAAACACTAAGAACATAGAACGGATAAAGCCATAAAGGTGAGTGAAAGTAAATGAAATTGGAAACAGTCATAGAGAAGATCAATAAAACCAAAAGCATGTTCTTTGGAAAAGTTGAAAAAATTCTAAACCTTTGAGAAGGGTTAAGGTGAGAAAAAAAAGAGAGAAGCCATAAATACATACCTATTTGGAATAAAAAGAGCTATATAACTACAGATAAATCAGAGACTGATAAAATAATAAAGAATGCTAAAACAACCTCAGGATAGTAATTTTGAAAACTAAGAGGAAGTACGTTATTTTCTAGGAAAACATAACTTGTAAAAGCTAACTCCAAATAAAAATTGAAAATCTAAAAAGGCCTACAATATCAAATAGTCTGAATAAGCAATTAAAAATCTATGTATAAAAACATACCATACCAAGACTTTTTACTGGCAATATCTAGCAAACATTCAAGTTATAGGGAATTCCAATCTGTACAAACTCTTCCAGGGAATGAAAAAGAAACACTCCTAACTCACTCTATCAGGATGGTAAGTCTAATTTCTCATACATATATGATAAAAGGACATATGTGAGGAAAAGGAAAATCCATAGGTGATCTCATTTATGAACATGGATAAAAACATTTTAGCAAATAAGATATACTTTTTAAAAAAGAATTCAATATATCTGTTATTGACTAGATGTTTGTGTCCTCTGCAAAATTCATATATTGAAACCTAATCCCCAATGTGATGGCATTTGGAGATGGGGCTTTGGGAGGTGATTAGGTTATAAGGGCAAAGCCCTCGTGAATGAGATTAGTGTCTGTAACAGCGACTGCAGAGAGCTCCCTTGCCCCTTCCACCATATGAGGACAGAGTGAGAAGATGGCCATCTAAGAACCAGAGTCCTCACCACACACTGAATCTGCCAGCACCTTTATCTTGGACTTCCAACTTCTAGAACTGTAAGAAATAAATGTTTGTTGTTTATCAGCCACCCAGTCTATGGTATTCTGTGATAGCAGCCCAAATGGGCTAAGGACAGTAGCCAAATTGGGTTTATTCTGAGAGTTCCATAATAGTTAAACAGGAGATTAAATAGTGTACCACAATACGGAAAAAAGAGAACCTATATGATCAGCATTGTTTGTAATACAAAAGAACGACCTTCATAATATCAACAGACAACATAACGTCCATTAATAGAAGAATAAATGAATAAATTGTGGCATATTTATTCCATAAGATAATATGGAACAACAAATGAAAATGGCAGAATTGGATTCCATGTACCAACACAAGTGAATGTAGCAAACATAATTTTAAGCAACAAACGCAATTGATAAAATATATATAGTATAATACAATTCTTATAAAATCTAAAAACATGCTAGATAATTCTACATATCTTTAGGGATGCATGCATATGTATTAAAAGTGAAAATATATTCATGAAATGATTTAAATATTAAAAAACAGCATTATGGTTACTTCAGGGGGGATAGAGGTAGTAGGAATGAGATCAAAGAAGAGTTTCATATTTTAAATAGGATAGAGGATAAATATTAAAATAATAGAAAATAGAGACCAGATTTGAAGATTCCCCAGGCAGACAAAACCAGTAAGCAAAACTGAGTTTAGTTCATGAACATAAGCAAAAATTATTTCTTGTACACACTCTGATAATCATAAATGAAACTTGTCACCTTTTTAAATAACATGAGATAATCAATTTAAACCAATCCCCTGCCATCTGGAAATTCCCACTGTAATAACCAATCATTTTAAATGTTAAACAGCTTCCTCATTTTCACTTTATAAGCCATCCTGTAGCGTCATGCCTCTGAGTTTCCTACCAGTTTCAGGTTTGAAATATCCCTGCTCGTGAACCGTTTCTTTCTCGCTCAATAAAATATTCATATCAAGTAAAGCTCTCTGAATTTTCTTTTAACATTAGTGTACAAATTTTTTATGAGCGAGGAAAGGTAAGGAAGAGTAAGGAGAATAAATTCAATAGTCAACAGACTGTATGTCCTTATAAGTTTGAAAGTTTGCTGGAGTGGAAATACTTCAGAAAGGAAGCTAGAAGTATAAGAGATGGAAGTTAGAAGTCAGATGCCTAACACTGAGTTCAGAAATGCAAGATTCAGAGTGGTAACAAAATCTGGAATAGATCCACAGAGTAGATGATTGTGATGTGGAGGGAAAGATCACTGCCCTTGAGGAGGTTGCAAAGCTACAAGGTCATTGTGTAGGGGAATCCTCTCCCTGGAATTTGAAATTGACCAGAATGATAACAGAAGTCACAGAGGAGAAGAGGACAGTGGTCCAGTTTTAATGCATTCGTAGGTATAGTCTGTAAATCTGTGCTCACAGCAAAACGGAGGGGCAATATGGTAGGGTCTGATTTTCAAAAGACCTGTGGTTTTGGTTTAATTGTTTTTGTTTTGTCCTAATAAGCAGAGAAGATAAAAAAAACTTTAAAAAGTAAATGAAGAGCGAGGAGGGCATAAACACCTGCTGGTCCAGGCACATGGTGTGAGGGCGTGTGGGGGAACTTTACTTGACGACACTCCACGGAAAACAATGTCCTCAGGGGGGCAGCTAATTTCAGTTCTAGTTACATCAGGAAGGCAATGTCCAGGAAAGAGGCTGAGGCTTGTCAGCGGCGATTGCTGCTGACTTACTCTGTTCACAGAAGGCGCAACAACCCAAGTGTGCGGCAAGGTGTGGGATGTTGGTGTGGGATGGAAATCAAGTGGTTCGGTCATATACTCAGCAGTATTTAGACTGGGATGGTGGAGAACGATCTAAGAAACTTGGGCTTCTAACAATCACTGTGAAGCATGATGGCAATAGCCCTGGTCGTGTCTAAAGAAGGGGAGGCAACTGGTTTAAGTTAAACACCCTGGTATGTAGAAGCAGAAGATAAGCTTTATCAGCTTAGAATTCAAATTTCTCTGCTTTCCTCAGCTCCCCAACATCATCCCTCAACACGCAGCTCCACTCTGATCAACACACTCTCCTTTTTGTACTGATTCAACTATTGCATATCAACTACTGTGGTATCTCTTTTATTTCCCCATGAAATTGTGACGGTCTTTTAGAGCTTGGTTTTTCTTTTGAATCCCTGACAGTACCTAGAAAAGTGCTGGATGCACAGTAGATATTCAATAAATATTTTATTGATTGAGCTATAAATTTCATTTGTCTAGGTTATAACCAGCACTCTGGCACTGAAGGTATGGCTATAAATCGGAAAGCAAAGGATCTCAGCTTTTATTACAAACTTTTTCATGTTTAAAAGAAAACCTTGGCTTGTAAAGATTTTGCCGTTACTCTTGCTTCCTTCCCACCTCTTCACATCTAAGATTTATAAAACAGAAGTAGTTGCTGTGGAGACGATTGCTGGGCACTAGAGGAGCCATTTGAGAATAAAAGCAAGAACTGCTATAATATTCAACAGCAAGAGTCTACATTAATCTTTTTGCTTTTAATAATAAAACTGAAAATAAAATACCAGAAAAAAATGTCGGATACTGTGAATTCACTCTCTTTGTTACAGAGCTGATAATCATCTGATACACACCAGTAGACACTACCCTTTGTTAAGATACTGAAATAATTCCGCACTGGTTACAAAATAGCCATTGCCCCTGGAACCCCCCCTGATAACCACCCGATGGCCCCAGCTACTCAGCCCCTGTCCCTATATCCTCCCCAACTCTCCATAATCCAGCAACTAAAGGTTAACATCCGGTCAAACAAACATGGGCTTAGCACTGTGGCCGTAGTGGACACACCAGCTGTTAAACATGGTGAATCTACCAGCTGCTGAATATAGTGAATATCATTTCTGACTGTATTTGTCAGAGGTTACACACTAGGCTCTTATAGACATGATTTGTGTGGAGGATTTTACATTCTTCTAAAATTGCCAATTAGCATTTGAAACTTTAGTGACTTCATGTAATAATCCAAATTTTTAGCTCCTCTTGAAAAATTGGAGATCCTGGCAACACTGGACTTTCATTCCAAAAAATTAACAGAGCAGAGTGCAACTGTCCCCTTGAAACGCTGCACATGCTTTCTACTCACCAGGTTTCACCACTTCTCATTGTTCACCCAATGGATTGTCCCTTTTCATGTAAATAGTTCCCTCTATGGATGTTTAAGTGTCTGTGCCCTGCTCTACAATAAGCCCAAATCAAATCCTGGGGAGCTGTGTTTGGTTCTAGACTTAGGGGTCATTGGGTGGGACACCAGCTCAGTGCAGGTCCACTCCTGCTTTGCCGCCTCCCTCTTCCAGGTGCCTTTTGCGTCTACCAGTTATAACAGCAATTCACCTCCCTTCTCTTCTAATTCACGATGGCATGTCCAGACTTTGCAGACAAGAAAACCTTGTCTATGGTGCTTATATTCCTGAATATTCACAGAAATGATCTAGAATTGAGGAGAATCATGCACTCTAGTCTTGATATTTACCACCAATAAAAGATAGGAATGAAATTTTGTGATCTCTGCTCTCTCTATAATTGCTAAGTGAAAAATTAAATGTACAGGAAAACTGCTACTGGCAATCATCCTGCTATTTCTGGGAAGAAAGAGCTCCAGCAGGTACAGGCCCAGGGTTCCTACCTGCTCACCTGCTATTTCCTCCCTTAATTGTGACTGCTTCTGCCAGTGTGTGAATTCACAGCTACAGCTGATGATAAACAAGAGGGAATGTCCTAACACTACATTTAATCAGAATCCTTGCCTCAGTTTTCTATTCTGCACAACATACCACCCAAAACTTAGTTGCTTAAAACAAACGCTGTTGATTTGTTCGTGCTTCTGGGTTTCAGCAATGTGGGCTGGGCTGGCCAGGGTCATTCATGCTGTTTTGGACACCCAGCAGCTCATCCCTCGTCTAAGATGGCCCCTACCACATGTCTGGCAGGTGGGGCATCTGGGTTCTCTTCCACATGGTGCGCTCAGAGCAGCATTCCAAGAGGGGTTGAGCAGAAGCTTCAGGGGTCTCACAAGGTCACTTCTGCCACATTCCATTGGCCAAAGCAAGTCACAAGGCCAGCCCAGACTCGAAGCATCAGGAAATAGACTCCAGTACCTCATGGGAAGAGCTGGAAAGTCATGGGGTGTGGACCCAGGAATGAGAGGAGGTAGTACCACCTTCTGTGCAAACAACCTACCGAATTCCTGAGGCTAGAAGGGGCAAAGGGTTGGGCTCCACTATAACAGAAAAGAGGAATTATGACCAAAAAATTATTATGACCCTTTCATATGTACTGTAATCATACAACATACATTGGAAAGTCTCTGTTGAGATGGAGAATGTAAAGAATTATGGCCCAGAAAACCCTTCAAATATATTGGAATCATAGAACATACACTGGCAAGTCTCTAGTGAAATGGAGAATGTAAAGATCAGGAAGCTTCTGAAGTTCAGAAGTTCTGCTTTGGAATTTATCAAAGAAGTTATGAAGGTGGGTGGAAAGTGGAAAGGGCGGGGGAATAAAGGGCACACAGTGAGGCAGGCGAATCTGGGAGGGAGAAGCCCGATGGGAAGACCTGCTTCCTGAAACAGATGTCAACCAGCTGCCACAGCGAAACCCAGGCTCAGTCCTCAGAGTCTGGGCTGTGTTTTCCGATCAACCCATCCACTCTCCTCTCACTCTCAAGTGTAGGATCTCATCATCTCAAACCTCATTACTATGATATGATCGAAACAACTCCTCCAGGTGTTCCTCTGTTGGTATGTCCTGTGTGTCACACCTGTTTGGCTTCATTGTTTTTTTTTTTAAGATTTTTATTTCTTTCTGAATAAGTAAGGTATGCTCACGTTACAAAATTCAAAAAGTACAACAGTTACACAAACAAAAACCAGAGACTGAGTGAAGTTAAGCAAATTGCCTCCTAAAAAGTGGCAGAGCCTGGATTTGAAGGCAGGCTGACAGGGAGCCCATGCTTTCGACCATGGCACTGCTGAGTTGTAAACCTGGGGCTCTTCATCAGCCCTGCTCACAGCGAAGTTAGAAATTACATTTTCCTCCTCAAAACTAATAAAAAACAAGAAAGAAGGACATACCTGCACATTTCTTGGCTGAAAGAATAAAGAAGCAGGACAGGCTTACAGGTAGTCAACATTGTCCCTGTCGCAGAAATACGAAGTTATGGGAAACAGACACCAACACTACTAGTTGTATTAATTTTGGCAACACTTGTATACCATGTCATGCCAATAAAGACAACGGAATTGAAAGTAGAAATTGAAAGCTGGATGTGGTCTGCTTCTATCAGCCTCCCCAGAGTCAGTGTGGAAGATGGAGGAGGAGAGGGGGCCTTTGGGAGGTGGGTGATTAGCGTCAGGGAGGGAAGAAGGTCCTCTGGCTTCTCTCCCTGTGTCTAACCTCCTTCTGTGAGAAGTCACCTTGGAGGAGAGACCTCTGCCATTTTTGCTCCCTTATCCCAATTGAGAAAAGAGACACAGGAAGGAGCGTGATCATTTAGGTGCTAGCACACAGACTAATGGTCTTTGGGTGATGCATCCAGATATATTTATGCTACAGATGGTGCACGGGTGTGTGCGTTTGTGTGTAATCATGCAGTATTTGCAAGTGCAGACACTGGCCAAAGAATATTTACTGATAGCACTTTCCACATGGTACACCTGCGAAGGCTCATTGAGTTTTGAACACTGGTGTTACAGCAGCATGAGAAGAGGCAAAGTCATCCCACCTGCTGGACTGTGCATGGGTCCATCCCACAGTCAGGCAGATTTATCCGAAGCTGGGCTTGCTATCATTCTTACGCTGCTAAACCTCTGGTAACTCCTTTCTATTTATTACACAAATCGTCTTGCTAAAAGGCCTTTCTATATTTCTGGTCTTTTGGACCTATTTTGTAGTAAGAGATATTTGTGTCCAAAGGATACATTTTTTTTTTTTTTTTTTTTTTGCGGTACGCGGGCCTCTCACCGCTGAGGCCTCTCCCGTTGCAGAGCACAGGCTCCGGACGCGCAGGCTCAGCGGCCATGGTTCACGGGCCCAGCCGCTCCGCAGCATGTGGGATCTTCCCGGACCGGGGCACGAACCCGTGTCCCCTGCATCAGCAGGCGGACCCTCAACCACTGCGCCACCAGGGAAGCCCCCCAAAGGATACATTTTATCCATTTGGGGCAGTTTCTGACACTAGCTTTTAATCAGCCACCTAAGTCACTCAGACTAGTGAAAGGTAGATGCATCTTCCTGCGGCTTAATGAACTAAATTTTCCTCTATCCACTATGCCCATGCTGGCCTGGACTTTAGAATTTGTAAATTAAAATATTTTCCCCAATATAACATTAATTCTCAAAGCTGAAGTTTGAGCCCAATTCCTCTTGTCAGTAGACAATCCTTTTTTTATTTTCTCCCTTCCCTTGAATTTATACATTTAGGGGAGGTGAATAGGTCAAAGAAGAAAAGTGAGAATGTTTTTTCTATACATTATGCAAAATTTCTAAGAGTCAAGCACAAAAGAAACTTACCTGAACACCTTGAGTTCTTCCCCATTAAGGTGGGTAAAAGGAAGGATATAAAGGTCTATGAGATTGCTTCTTACACGTAAGAGGCTGCCTGGATTCTCAAAAATACCAGACCATGCATCTTCATAAATCGTTATTCTACTTCATATGTTATAATTTTCTAGAGAAGATGTATGCACAATATTTATAAAATTTAATTTGAATGTATTCAGTGTTATGTAAATTAACTATATTTAAAATAATAAAAATTATATCTGTTGTTTGATGTATTGTTCCTGAGAGGTAAAATTTTACACTGGCTTCCTTAACTGTGTGTGTACGTGCACGTATGTATGTGTGTGTGTGAGTGTGTGAAAGTGCAAGGGAATAAGGGTGAAGGGTTCAGTTTCCTGTGTGCATTCTGGAGACAGAAATATACCTTCTGTGCCTTTAGCAATTACAGGCTAACCATGGAATTCGAGAACGTGACTGCCAGGGTTCCTGCTCCAGTAACAGGACCACCAAGGCAAAGGCAGGCAGGGCCCAGAGCCAGGTTCCTCATAATCATGGGCTCAAATCAAATCTCTACAGGGTGATATAAATCATGCCTTTCTTTATTCTACGCTGTGACGTAACAGTGGCCTCTGCTTTATAACATGTTTGGCGCATAGTGACTCAACAGTAAGCAAGTTTCTCAAATAAAATCTCATTTGAATGAGGGTAGGGATGAGAAAGACACCTCCTTCCAGACTCTCGCATTCCTCTTTCCCACCCTGCATCTGAGGCAGGTGGTAGAGAAGAAGGCATTCCTGAGGGGCCATTCTCAGTCTGCAGCACCGCAGACAGTGGACCCATTTATAACCAAATCACTGAACTCACTGGGGACCACATGCAGCCTCCTCCAGACTGGCCAGACACTAAAGGGGAGGCAGCACTACTAACCCCTTCTCTGTTCATTCCAGTGAGGACTCTGTGATGACTTTAAAGAAGGGCTTGGGGGCTTCCCTGGTGGTACAGTGGTTGGGAGTCCACCTGCTGATGCAGGGGACACGGGTTTGTGCCCCAGTCTGGGAAGATCCCACATGCCGTGGAGCGGCTGGGCCCGTGAGCCATGGCCGCCGAGCCTGCGCGTCCGGAGCCTGTGCTCTGCAACGAGAGAGGCCACAGCAGTGAGAGGCCCGCGTACCGGTAAAAAAAAAAAAGAAGGGCTTGGTGTCTGCCAGAGGAGGGACAGGAATACATACAAGGGGACTGTTCTGAACAGGTCGTTAGTCGGTATCAATACCTGCCACTCAAATCCACCAGATAACTCCTACCTGATTTTATATATACATAAATATATGTAAGTATACATATTTATATATAAAATCTCTGGCATCTTCACCTCCTGCATCAGGCCTGAAAACACTGAAGTCTTCAGACAAGCAGAAAAATGAAGCTGTGCTGAAACTCTGGAAGCAGCAGCAGTCCCGTTTGTCTTCATGACTTCAACATGCAAAATCGCCTCTCACAAATCATCCATTCACTGCTCCTTTCTGGAGCAGTAGCCTGGAATCATTGTCAAAAGTCAATCTCCGGGCTTCTCTGGTGGCGCTGTGGTTGAGAGTCCGCCTGCCGATGCAGGGGACGCGGGTTCGTGCCCCGGTCCGGGAAGATCCCACATGCCGCGGAGCGGCTGGGCCCGTGAGCCATGGTCGCTGAGCCTGTGCGTCCGGAGCCTGTGCTCCGCAACGGGAGAGGCCCGCGTACAGCAAAAAAAAAAAAAAAAAAAAAAGTCAATCTCCACTTGACTCGAAGGATATAGTTTAAAGATCTGTTTTGGAACCAAGATTCCCAGCACACATTTAAAATAAGACTTGTTATTTACGCAGCACATTCTTCAAATGGGGCTTCTAGTTTGTTTGGTTTTTTTTTTTAAGTAGGAATGCTAAACTGAACACATGCTGGTGTCACTTCTGTGGCTGGTTTATTATGGGGAAAGTTGGTTGCTTGACCCGGTCAACAATGCTGTGATATCCATCCAGAGAACTTTATGGGTTATCTACTATATGCAGGGTAGTAAAAAGGCTGAATTTGTATCCAAGCTTCACTTGTACTTCGAGTAAAAACAGAGCACTTGAAAATGAAACTGTCTCAAAAAATCTGGATGATATAACTTTGCATATACACACTATATGCCAGAAAATGCTATTAAAACCTGTTGTCGTAAGTAAAGGAGTGAAGAAAGAAAATTAGTGTAAAATGCATGTAATACCACTGTCACTGAAATAAGTGTTTGCTTTAAAAAAGAAATGATATGAAATAAGTGCTAGATTAAGAGTCAGTGCTGAGTACAACCCCCTGCTTGGCCATCAAGACTCTGGATAACGGGGGCAAATTCCTCTTCATCTCTGAGTTTTAGTTTCCTCATCTGTAAAGCCAGGCAGCTGGAAAAGGATGATTTATTATGTCTATTTCACTATTGAAATTCTATGATTTTCTGATTCTATCTGAGTCATTCTTCCGTAACACTGAATTTCTTCTAACAGAAAACAGAAATAAGCATCAAAATAGCAAAACACACATGTTGCCTTTCATCATGAATACACATTTCCAAACTCCCAAATCTGCAGTGTACCAAATTATATTTCATAATTACCATGCAGTGTCTACTGGTATTATTTCCAAATGCTGTATTTTGTCAAGAGTCAGTATCTAAAACAATTAAAAATTTGGAATGTTGAATTCTTTACAGAGCGCATTCATCAACCACTAATGGTCATTCGTTTTTGTTTTGCTGTGATTCCCGTACCTCTTGTTTTATTATTGTAAAGGTTCTAGTGCCCTCATTGTTCCCTAGCAGAAAAATCTTCCAGGAAGAGTCAGGGAAACATTAAAGAAAGTGGTATTCTTATAATATCTGGCTGAGATACAGTTAATAATTACACTTTGGAATATGAAGTCACAGATGCCAATCAGCTATTTTTCATTTCCACAAAGGACAAAGAAAAGACTAAAGCAAGAACAAGAAAGTCTGTGATTACCCGAAGAAGTTCTGATCGTCATTACTTTCTAGAATTTGATACCAAGAAATATCAGTCAACCTATTGTTCTGGATACTTTTGAGAATATGGCTGATATGTTTGGGGTGGCTGAATTGAAGGCTTCATGAAAACGACACAGAAAATTACATCTCCTCCCAGTCCCTCTCAAGAAATAGTAGAGAGAACACCCATCCCTCATCTGTTCTGTTTTAGGTCTTCCAGTATCACTACTCCCTATTCCAAAAGGTCTTGGTATATTTAATAAGCAACCGAGAACGCCTTTCTATTCACTTCTACAAAAGTTGGAACTCTATTCCTGAGCTTGTGTCCTAAGTAAGAGTGTGAAAATAGTTTCTACAAAGCTGTATCTAAGCTCAGCCCTGTGAATCATGGAAATATGCCCCAAGGTAACCTGGACAGACCTATCTCTGCCCCAGCATTTCTGTGGAAAAGGTTTCTGAAGCATTTGGGTGGTTCCTTTGGGGTTTCATAAGCACAAGAGGATGGTGGCATTGCTATCCATGGTCAGAGTCATTAATATTAATATAAAACACCTCACAATAGGATGTTGATAATGGGAGAAACTATGTAAGTATGGGAATAGAGAGTTTATGGAAACCTCTGTGCCTTCTACTCAGTTTTACTGTGAAGCTAAAACTGCTCTAAAAAAAACAAAGTCTATTAAAAAAAAAAAGTCCATGACCATACAATAGAAAAATGGATAGGATGTCAAGAGACAGTTCACGTGCAAAAATGAAAATAGCTATTAAATGTAAGAAAAGATATTTAATCTTACTCATAATAAGAGAAAATAAATTATAACATTATAAAGATACCACATTTTGTGTATAATGCTGGCAAAGATTAAAAGGTCTTATTAATATACCTTGTTGAAAAGATGTGGAAAAACAGGCCCTTTCACACATTTCTGAGGGCACTGCTATACCCTCCATATAGGGCAACTTCACAATATCTCACAAAATTTTAAATGCACATATTCTTTTCACCCAGCAATTTCACCTCCAGGAATTCATCATTCTGATATAATTCCATATGTGTGAAAGTTTATATGTACAATGTTATTCATTTTTGAATATTCATATCCATGACATTTTTTGTAATAGCAAAAGATTGAAAATTTGTATTCATTACATTTTGTAATAGAAAAAGATTGGAAGCATCTTTGGTGTCTATCAATAAGAGACTAGTTTACTAAATCACTGCTTAGTCACAACGCTGGGGTTGTTCAGGGATGTTACTGCCATATTCTTTTGGGTTTCAACAGAAAGAGTTTTTCCTAAACATTCTTAATTTCTTGCCCCACTGTTTTCTAAAGTAAGTTGCCTAATTAGTGAGTTTGAGTGAGAAACTACCAGCATACCTGATCCATTTGTCCATCTTTCCTTTGGGATCTGCCTGCTCCATATTTACATCTATTTCATCAGGTCATGAGCCTTTCAGGGAAGCCATCCACGTAGGGAGGCCCATGGCTCTCTGAGCTACCTTTCACTAAGTTGTTAAGTCTGTCTGATTTGAGGGTTCAGTATTAGAAAATCATTGTCATTGTACATCTGAGCTGCATTCTCCAGTATCAGCTTTACCAGTAATATATATGTCTTTTAATCTTTATTTGCTTTGCACTGTGTTCTCTCTCAGTGAATTCGAAACTCAGGTGGGAAAAGTACAGGTGTCATATACTGTGCCTCTCCTATCCAACACACACATTGGAATCCTATCCACTCACAGAAATGAGAAATCGTAACTGGTACAGAGAGCAGATGATCTCCAAGTTAAACTGATGGCAGAAAAGAGCAAGGTGCAGAACAGCCTGTGTAGAACACTACCATTTGGGTAAAAAGAGGTGGAGGAAAGAACATATGTTCATTTGTATCTGCCTAACATATCTCTAAAAGGATAACACTCGAAACTGACAGCACTGGTTGCCTCTACAAAGGGGAAGACTGTGGCTGGGATCAGAGATGGGAGCGTTTTCAGTGTCCACTTTTGTACCTTCTGAATTTTGAACACATGAGGCTGTTCAAGCACGTGAGTTTGTTTCCTCTGCAGTACATATTGCTAAAATTATCTCCTTCTCTTCCCTCTCTTTCTTGCTCCCCAAAGTCTGTTCCACTAGTGCTGGTGTTCATAAAACAATATAACTGTGTAACATGAGAGGGGACAAGATTAACATATGACAATTTTGGGGATTTCTCTCCCCTGACACCTAAGAAGGCCTCTCTCTCTGATCTTGGCCCTCCTCCTCCATGAAGGGCTCTTTCCACGGGGTGACTGGGGCTTTGATGATGCAAAATCAGGAGACAGGGATACAGATGGTAACAAGTTCAACAGGAAGGAGGCTGGAGGGGAAGTTCAGGTTGTTTGACAGAGATTGGCACAAGATTAACTCAGACGTACATGGAAAGTAGGTGTAAGTATGAGAGAAGTAAGGACTTTTAGGAAGGATTTCTGAGAACTTGCATACATTTCATGGTTCTGAGATAGGAGTGTGTGGGTCACAGTTTCAATGGACTTCACAAGTATCATGACTTGTAGCTGAAAATTGTCATGATTGTGTCTTGCTGCTTTGGATGGCCCCCAATATCATCATTCAATAGACACATAAAACAAATTACAAGGATTAAAACCTTCCCATTGATAGACTTCTACTGATTCATTTATTACAGAGAAGCATGGTGTAGTATCTAAGCCACTAATGAATCGTCAAACCAGATTCCTGTTTTCTTTTCTTCCTAAAAATATAATAGGGGTACTGATAACCTGTGTGTCCTGGGAGCTCCCAGCAAACAGTTTTGTTCACTGCTGGGTATCAGATACAAGCACTGGGGGCAGTCACGCTGGACGCAGAACCGACCTAACCAGCACCTCTGTGCCATGAAGTCCTGCTGGAGGAGACCGAGGCAAAGGCAAAGCCCCTCTGGTGGTGGGAAGAGCTCACCCCAGACTGTTTTCCCAAATCTACTGACCCTACAGTTCTCATGTCTCCCAGCCCCGACTATTGTTCCTTCCTCCAGCTGATCTCCAAAATGCTTGGTTTGGCTATTCATAGAAGACATATTTCCACGGATAAGACTGACTTCCATTTATATGTAAAACACAAAACCACCATTTTATGCAGATCATTAAAGAAGTATCAGATTGTCTTCATTATAAATTTTCTTTCACCCCAACATGAAATTCTGTTCACATATTTTCAGTTTTCACAGTTTGTTGCTCACATAGCTCATTACTTGGAAATACACACACTCAGGGAACCTTAGGCTTAAGCAAGATTTAGTAACGCTGCCCCTCTCTGCTGAGATCTGCTGGGGAGTTTGTTAAGAGTCCTTGAGTTCTGGAATTATCATGTGTTTCTATGATGATGGGAGAGATGCGAAATAATCACTAGTAAGAACTTGTTCTCTAGTCAGAGATGTTTGCGGTATGGGGAGAGAGCAGCTTAGAAATTTGATTTAAAACTCCAGGAAAAAAAATTTTCCACAACAATAAATGTCGACTGTCATTCAGACACCTAAGCAGAAGCAGAATTCCCTCCAGAACAGAAACTCTTCTGAAATACACAGCAAAAAGAGTTCCTTTCTTAGACTTTTTATAATTATCTATGAAAGCAGGAAGAGCAAAGACAGCTAAAAAATGATATGTTCTGGATGCCTTTCAAAGCTCTGATTTTACTTTCAGCTGCATCCGCCCCCCCACCCCCATCATGAAAGTCAAATCATCCTAGCCAGATATTGTTTTCATTTGGGAATGCTGCTTCCAATAGGAAGGTAACATTGAATTTATATTATGTATGGACTTTCAAAACCTTGTAGCAGGTTTCCTGCATTTCTAAATCCACGAGTATTTCTTCTCAGTGGAATCACTAATTCCTTGAATCACTTGTGGATTAACAAAGTCTATTCGTTCGCTTACACAGAACTGTGTTTCGTTTAGTAAAACATCGCCAGCGGACAATCCCCTATTTCCCTAAAATTTGGTGAATTAGAGTGAATGACAAATGAACACCTCTCCCCTTTTTTCAAGGCAAGCCCCCAACATCAGGATACACATTGGATGATGCACATCAGTGGTACCTCCTCTGATGCAACGGAGAGTAGGGAGGCTTTTCTTGGCGAGATCCCTGCAACCAGATTCACTGCCCATGGAGGAACTAAAACCCAGAAAAACAAGAATAACGTTCTAGTCTCGTGGCCAGAAAGGCAATTTGGGCAAGGAATTCTGCAGCTCTGTATTTGTTCTTTCTGGGGATGACTCCTGCCTTTCTACTGAGATTTGAAGGCATCTTCATTGATTATCACAGCTCTCACTTTTCAGATATGACTTCAATGTGAAACCCTGCTAAGCCTAGCCTTTACAGGGCTAGGCAACAAGTAGTTTGATTGCAAGTATGACATAGAAAAGGGGAGGGAGTAAGTGTTAGTGGTAGATATTATAAAGAAGTGATAGTCATAATCTCTTTTGTTCTATTTTCTATTGTGATGAAAAAGAAGATCAACTAAAATCATGACTCATCTTCTCAATCTATCCATCTGATTATAGAATGTTCAGTGGTTCTCTCATATTTCCCGTCATTATGAATTTTGTTTTGCTCTTGGGATCCGGCCATTATATTGGGTGGAAAGGCCACAGGCACCTTCTCTTGACACTCGTGCATCGTGAGTTTCCCGATACTCAAGTGCTATGCTGTTACTATAAAATGGCCTGCGTGAATAATCAGGCGACGATATTCTAAATTTAAAGGATAAATAACCTGCTATGCCTTGGTTACAAGGCTGTGACCATAATCAGTCTTCGTTCAATTGGGCTGCAAATGACTCATGATTAGAACAAGGTTGTATTCCTCCAAGAGCAGGTTACTTCTTAAAGTTAAGGCCTTGAGTAATAGAAAACTGCCTTGCCACAGTACTTTAAAGAACAAGATTACAGTCCTACTAATTAAGGTAGAAATGCTCTGTGATTTGTCAATTCAGCTTGTAAGCAACATGAGGTATCCGTACATTAAGGGAATCCACACAGTGTCTTGGGCTGGTCTGCCTCTACTTGAGTGAGTGTATTAGGGCACCATTACGTGCCACCTGAGAATCTGGAAATACATTTGTCCCTGATAATTTAACAAGTAAAATCCACATATGATGTTGACTACCTGTGGGAGTAAATCCGAAGAGATTACCACAGGTGATTGCAAAACCTCAATAAACGTGATCAGGTAGCAATTTCAGATTATTAATCAGACTCTTTCAAGATGGCAGGAAGCAAAGACATACTCAGGTTACCTCAAATAATGGACAATTATTGTAAAGAATAACAAGGAAAGAAAAGAGACAAGAAACATTCTCAGGAGCCTCATAACCAGGGATTGTAGCCCCTGAAAGGCTGCTCTGGAGTCAACAGGAGCCAAGAAAATCTGTCTCATCAGAAGTGGGCATCATAAATAGAGCTGCAGTGAACACTGTAGTACGTGTCTCTTTTTGAATTATGGTTTTCTCAGGGTACGTGTCCAGTAGTGGGATTGCTGGGTTATATGGTAGTTACTTTTTTAGTTTTTTAAGGAACCTCCATACTGTTCTCCATAGTGGCTTTACTAATTTACATTCCCAGCAACAGTACAAGAGAGTTCCCTTTTCTCCACACCCTCTCCAGCATTTATGGTTTGTAGATTTTTTGATGATGGCCATTCTGACCGGTGTGAGGTGATACCTCATTGTGGTTTTGATTTGCATTTCTCTAATGATTAATGATGTTGAGCATCCTTTCATGTGTTTGTTGGCAATCTGTATATCTTCTTTGGAGAAATGTCTGTTTATACAAAGGAATATTACTCAGCCATAAGAAGAGATGAAATTGAGTTATTTGTAGTGAGGTGGATGGACCTAGAGCCTCTCATACAGAGTGAAGTAAGTCAGAAAAACAAATACCGTATGCTAACACATATATATGGAATCTAAGGAAAAAAAATAAAAGTGGTTCTGAAGAACCTAGGGGCAGGACAGAAATAAAGATGCAGATGTAGAGAATGGACTTGAGGACACAGGGGTGGGGAAGGGTAAGCTGGGACGAAGTGAGAGTGGCATGGACATATATACACTACCAAATGTAAAATAGATAGCTAGTGGGAAGCAGCCGCATAGCACAGGGAGATCAGCTCGGTGCTTTGTGTCCACCTAGAGGGGTGGGTTAGGGAGGGTGGGAGGGAGACACAAGAGGGAGGAGATATGGGGATATATGTATATGTATAACTGATTCACTTTGTTATAAAGCAGAAACTAACACAACATTGTAAAGCAATTATACTCCAGTAAAGATGTTAAAAAAAAGAAAAGAAAGAACTTGGCAACCATTGCTCCATCTCCAAGTTTTGCCGTCGCGATGAATCTACAATTCCTCATTTCTGCTGCTTCTGACCCTACCACTGCTGACTCAGTGCATGCTCCTTATCGGGGTGCTTTCTTCTTATTTAAGGCTTTACTGCCTCATGGCTTTCTGCCCCTCATGATTCCTTTCGCTTTCTTTTAAAGTATGTTTTACTTCTACTGACCTAACTGGCAGACTCCTTCTCTGCGAGTCTCCTTCAAGTGTGTCATAGGAGAGGATCGAAATAGGCTGGCCAAGTCACCAGTGCACAGCATCCTCTTGAACAGGAGTTTCATATCAAGCCCTTTTCAGGCCTCTGGCAAGCACAGAAACCTCTGCCCTAGACTCACAGGCCCATTCAGCCTTCTCCTAAATCAGCTGTGGCCAAGGGAGCAGGAATGTGCAGTACAAAGTTGACCTACTAAAAAAATATGACTACTATGTGTAAGGAACACCTCAGAAGGGTGTGGCAGGCATTCTGAGGATAGTAGAGGACCTCCTTTCGTGCCTGATCTGGTACCACAGGAAATCAGGGCAGAATTGTGACTTAGGAAGTGGAACCCTAGTTTATTGTATTGTGCTGTATGAATAGAGGTATTTCTTGATGGTAAACAATGAAATTCCAAAAAGCAATAGCAGCCCAGTCACTGCCCTACAGAGAACAAGCTGAAGGGTCAGTCCATCTGAAAACTGCATTTATTGTAGAGATGTGTTACTCCCATGGAAGCCATATATTAACCCTCCTTCTTCTGAGCTCACACGTGCCAAACAGCCTTCACATAAAGTCAACTTTATGTAATTTGACTACAGGGCAAGTATGTATGGCTCTGTCAACATGACTATATGTATATATACAAGCAAAATAAATATACAAACAAATATATTTGTATAATACAAACAGTCTCTGACTTAAGATGGTTCAACTTATGATTTTTTTACTTTATGATGGCATGAAAAAAATACACATTCAGTAGAACCCATATTTTGAATTTTGAGTTTTGATCTTTTCCCGGGATATGCATCACAATACCCCTGTGATGCTGGGCAGCGCAGAGAGTGGCAGCTCCCAGTCAGCCACGAGATCGTGAGGGTAAACACTGATACACTTACAACCATTCTGTACCTGTACAATCATTCTGTTTTTCACTTTCAGTACTGTATTCAAAATTACATGAGACATTCAACACTTTATTATAAAATAGGCTTTGTGTTAGATGATTTGCCCAACTGTGGGCTAATGTAAGTGTTCTGAGCATGTTTAAGATAGGCTAGGCTAAGCTGTGATGTTCAGTACATTAGGTGTATGAAATGCATTTTTGACTCACTATATTTTTGAGTTACAGTGTCAGGACGTAACCCCATTGTAAGCGGAGAAAAAATTGTATATCTGTGTATGTTTCTAGACAATGTACATAGATACAGATAGATTTATATAACATATATAGTAATGCATAATACATATGTATTCTATCATATCATATGTATTCTATTATACATGAATGAAATATATAATATGTAATATATATTTCTAGATAAAAAATACAGGTAGATTTCAATAATATATATTATATATTTCTATAATAGATCATATAAGATATATATGTATATCATATACATATATACTTCGACAGTATTTGCTAATGTAAATTTATCCCTCAGAGATAGAAGAACTCATAAAAATTAAGATTCTGGGCCTCAAAAGTTGAAGATCAGCTCCTGACATGATAAGTGTCTCCGAGGTAAATTACCAGCTGAGTTTCAACAAGCCTTCCCCATATTCTACGCCTCCGCCTCACCATGAACAATAAACCTTCTATTTGAAACTTCAATACAAAATACTGCATTCTCAAGGGAATCCTTTATGTATTCACTTAATAATTGATAAGAATCATTTTCATTTAGCCAAGCTGCTGGCTATTACATTGCACACTGGGTTCACAAAATAAGGTTTTCCAAACTGAGTCACGGAAGATGGTTAAAAGGAAGAAAAAAAATGTTTCCAAGATATCCTTAAGAACAACCTGTAATTGAGATAAATATACTATTACTTGAGGATTATAGGCTCAAACTTGGCTACTCAACATCATCAGTTCTCCACCTTCATTTCCGCTTCCCTCCTGTTCTCGGGTGCAGTACACTTCCATTACTGACAACTCTCACACACAGAGCGGGTTTCAGCAAGGCGGCACGCAGAGAGCAAAGGACCACTCTTCCACTCTTCTACCTTATTAAGAATTTCAAGGTAGTGATCCCTCTGCAGTCTAGGTAAATGGCGTCTGGAGTTGCACAGTGTACAGCCTGCACGACTGTGTGCCTCGGTTGCAAATGATAACATGACCTACTAATGTATTTGATTTGTATACAGTCTAGGTTTAAACTACTGCTGTCTATTCACTTTGTCTTTTGAATTCTTAGAAAGGATGAAAGAACTATAATTACAGACAATTAGGGGACAAAAGACTCCAGGGTACACACATTTACTAAAAGCAATCAGTGATGAAGTAGTTAATGTTCAGGCTCAGTAAAAACCACAGCGCTGGGGGAGTTGTTTACATCCTTCTTTAAGGTTCTGAAAGAAATAAACTGCATCAGGAGGAAATAGTGCTTTATGTCTGGGGCCAAGGCTTGAGAGATGAAGCTTAAATACAAGAAATTGCCTGGGTTGGGTTTAACTGTGGTCGATAAATCCAGAAATCACATTGTACTTTCATTCTCTGGAGATTAGCTTCTGTAAGGTTCCTGTGTGTGTGTGTGTGTGTGTGTGTGTGTGTGTGTGTGTGAGAGAGAGAGAGAGAGAGAGAGAGAGAGAGAGAGAGAGAGAGAAAGAGAGAGGCTACATATATGCAAGAATGTCTCAATTCCTTCAATCAGAAAAATCATTTTGAATAGAAATTGATTGCGGGGGAGGTTATGAGCTCCTTTCAGCTTAAAAGTAGCAATTCTTCGCCCCATTAATTCTTTATTCAAAGTTTGTCATTATTTAAACACCACTGTTTGTCTCTTTCTCAGCGTTGCTGATTTGAAAAGAATCCTGCCACATTCATTAACCATTAAAGCAGGCAGGGCCACTGCGGCATTATCTTATTAAATGACTGGTTGCTTTTTAAATGACTTATAAAAAAAAAAAAAAGCACAAGATCCACTTCCTGTCATGAAATAACCACATTGATTAAAAAACAAATCCAGCAAGATGGTCTCAAAGTTTGTTTTTGTCAAATTGGCAATGACTGTGAAAACTCTTAAGATTGCTGTAGAACAGCTTTAAGATGAAATCCCACCAACAACTATTATTGTGAGGTAGGAACAGCACTAAAATAAACAACATGATGAGAAGAATCTGGCAAGGCAGGATGGTCTGAGCCATATGTGAAAAATGCTTCGAAGCATTTAAGGTGAGTGTGAATTAGAGAACTGAGGAACTTGATACCAACAAATTGGGCATGTCTCTTACTGACCTTGATCTGTCCCCCTTCCTCTAATGTTTCTCCTTCAGGCCCATCTCCACACTCCCACCAGAACATTCTTTCTTAGATATTAGTTAATGAAAACTGCTAGATGTTTCCCTCCTACTTACAGATCAAGTCCAAGTTTTTGACATTGTGTGCAGTGCCCTCTGTGTTCCGACGTCTTTATCTCTCCAGACGATGACCCTCTCCTACCCACCCTGAAGACCCACACCCTGCAAATTCTCTCTCCATCTCTGTGTTGTACTCTAAAGCACAGGTGGTCCTTTCTGCCTGGTATGCACTTCCTTCTTGGTCCTTCAAAATCAAGTTCAGAGATAATCTCCACGGGATTCCTTCTCAGACTCCTTTCCCTCCTGTGAATGTTTTCTTGCATCTATCATGCTGGCAGGATGGGAAGCTGGGGGAGTCATCTGCTGGAAGTGGGTATTTGGGACTGGGGTAATTGCCTTTAAGTTGTGGTTGCTTAGCAAACACACTGACTTACTTAGAACTTAGGTTGGATGTTCATTTAGGGGATTTAGGGATGCTGATGGAGATTATGTGGTAGAGGCACTGAAGCCCTCTTAGCCAGTCTTGGCAGCCACAAGATACACAGTGTATGTCTGCATCTTCCATCCGTGCCTGTATTCGAGCCCTCCTGGGGCAGAAGCTTTTTCATTTCTGCACCCCTCTGACTCACAGGACCAGACATTCTGAAGTACTAAAGAAATGCTTTTGCTGAACTGAATGTTTCAGTCGATCAGAATACGCATATTTTGAATATTTAAGTCCTAATGAACAAAAACAACTTTCCTGAGAAAATGCAATAGTTCACTAGGAAATGAACCAGTCTTTAGGATTCATAAGGAACCTGACACAAATCTCATTTAATCCTCACAAATAACTCTGTGAACATAAACCACGGCACAACAGAAGGCAGCATCAGACAAACATGGGAGATCATTCGTTTCTGCCTTACCTCCTCTCCCTGAGTCTGGCTTCATTTCTCATTCCTCTCATGCCATGCTGTCACCAGGCAAATGTTGTGTCACAACCAAGACAAGCTCTATGGCTGGCCGTCAAAGAAATCTCACAAAGTGACTTTTACTACAGTGAATCTGCCATGGACAAAGGCTTAGCCCTGAGTCCTGAAGGTTCAGAAATTCAGTTACAAAGACTTTGTCAGGATCTTAATATCTCCCCTCAAGGAAGTTTTCCCTGAATTAAAGAACATGGAGTCTTTCTAAATGGTCCCACAGGATTCTGCACTTACCTCTGTTCAAGCTCTTAACTCTCTATATTGTTAATATTGATGTCTGTCTTATCAGATTACTGACTTCTTGAAGACACGATTGGTCCTATTTATCTATATCTCCTCTATAAGTAGGATGTCAGTACAGGTTTGGTAAATAATGAATGAATGCACGTATTCAGTTTTTGGAGATGTTTAATCTTTTGAACAAATGCCATAAGATTCTGAAATCTAAAACTATATTGTCAATTTCATAGTTTCACATTTGGAAATATAGCTGTCAAGCTATAGCAACTTCACTTTTTTAGTCACAAGGTATGTGGTGTCTGATGTGCCCATCTTCAAGGTGACTTTGTCACAGCCACATTTAGCCCTGTGACTCTTCAGCTCTGTGCTTTCACAGCAGACCAAACTTCTGTTCTCCTGGACACGTTTTTTCTAGGTACACATATAACTCCAGTCATATTTCTGTCGATTCTTATGGAGCTAGGAGTCATCCTAGCTCCTCAAGATGGTGTTGCATACATCTTCCTGATCCATTGTATGCTGATTTATAATTCAACTCTCAAGAGGGAATTCTCAAGGAGCAAACTGGCTTTAATTACTCGTTGTCACCACATATAGTAGTTACTGTTATTTCCCCTATTTTAATATTAAATAAATAAAACAATACCTAGAAAGATCAAATTAATTGAACAAGATCATACAACTCCTAAGGGACAGAATTTGGACTAAAATTGATAGTTTTTGCTTCCTAGTCCATGCTGCTTCTCTCATTAAAAAAAAAAACAAACTGTTGTTGAGCTATAATGCACACAGAGAAAGCTGTACACCTCAGTGAATTTATGTAAATTGAACAAAATCATATAAGCACCAACCAGACCAAGCATCATCATATTCCAAGTAGCCCAGAGGTTCCATTCTCTTCTAGTCACTACACCACCCATGCAATGGGCATCCACTATCCCAAGTTCTAAGATCATAGATTGATTTTCTCTAATTTTACACTTTACATAAATGGGATTATACGATATGCGTATTTTGCACCTGTCTTCTTTTACTGAACATTATGTTTATGACATTTATCCATACAGTCATAGTCATTCATTTTCATGGCTGTATAGTATTCAATTTTATGAAAAGATCACTATTTATCCACCTGCTCATGATGGGTATTTGGGTTGTTTTAAATTTGGGACTGTTATGAATAGGGCTGCTGAATGTTCCTTCCCTCCAAATTCTGACCATACATATCAAATAATTTTAGAGATGGAAGCACAAATTCATGGCAGAATGAATCAAGCCTTTTATTTTGAAAATGCTGTTTTTACCCTAAAATGTCAAGGGTGGCATAATATTCATAAAATGATTAATTAGCAACAGTAAGAGATTAAAGGAGAAAAAGCATGCAATCATCTAAAGAGATACAAAATTTTTTCAATAAAATTTACTGTTGAGTCCCAATAAAAACTTCTAGCAAACTAAGAGCAAAAGGAAAGTTTCTTAATATGTTAAGGGGCTAGAAAAAAATGGAAAATCCTTCCCTGCAACAAGACAAGCGTGCTACAACAAGACAAGGTTGTTGTGTCTCACTACTATTCATTATGCTGAAGGTACCAGTAAGCACAATAAGATGTGAAAAACAAAAGTTATAAGGATAACAAAGGAAAATAGTTTTATTCACAGGTGATACGATAAAAGCATGGAAAATCAAAAATTATACACATAAAGGGCTTCCCTGGTGGCACAGTGGTTAAGAATCTGCCTGTCAATGCAGGGGACACGGGTTCGATCCCTGGTCCAGGAAGATCCCA
The DNA here is from genome assembly GCF_963455315.2 of Globicephala melas. Taxonomy (NCBI): domain Eukaryota; kingdom Metazoa; phylum Chordata; class Mammalia; order Artiodactyla; family Delphinidae; genus Globicephala; species Globicephala melas. Next base: position 69,137,093 of record NC_083327.1, on the reverse strand, counting down.
CATGCCACAGAGCAGCTAAGCCCGTGCACCACAACCACTGAGCCTGTGCTCTAGAGCCCACGAGCCACAGCTACCGAAGCCCACACACCTAGAGCCCGTGCTCTGAAACGAGAGAAGCCACTGCAATGAGAAGCCTGCACATAGCAACGAAGACCCAATGCGGCCAAAAATAAATAAATAAATTTATTTTTTAAAAAATTATACACATAAAATATTAGAAATAATAAGAATCTAGCAAGTTTCCTCAGTGTAAAAATACATTTTAAAAAGATCATTGCATTTCATTATATGAGCAAAACCAGGTAGAATATATAATTTAGTTAAAAAGATAGACTTTAAATAACATTTTAAAAATAAAGTATCTTAAAATGTAAGAAAATTTAAGAAAAGAACTCTTCAAAATCATTAAGATGACATGAAAAGATTGACAAAAGACTTAAAGAGACATTTCACTGAGGAAGGCTCTGTAGTATAGAGACAAATACATGAAAAGATGCTCAATCTCATTAGTAGGCAGCGAAATGCAGGGAAATTAACCACAATACATTCTCTTCCTACCAGATTTGCAAAAATTAAGTGTCATCAAGGATATGGAATAACCAGTACACTTATGCACAGCTGGTAGTGTATAATCAGTTGAAAAAACAATTTATCATTGACTGATAAAGTTGATTTCATTCAGTGAATGCAACTCAGCTATTCTACTGGTGGAATACCTAGGAATTACCCTAGAGAAACACTTCGAAATATACAAATGTCTATCCACAGTAGAATGGGAAAAAATACAGAATAAGCATATGATAGATTACTATCTATCAGGGGAATTGAATGCATTTCAGCAGCCTGTAAAAACATAGATAAATATCAAGAACACTATTGAACAAAATAAAGCAAAGTTGAAGATGGATATACATCATGTGATTCCATTCATATAAAGTTTAAAAACAGGAACAACTAAACACTATACTATTTAGGCACAGACACATATTTGGTACGTCTATAAGGTAAAGCAAACCAAAAAATCAGAATAATCATTACCAATTAGAAAGAAAAGAATGGAATATGATTTTAGAAGGGTACAGAGAGAACCTGAAAGGTAACGGCAACAATCTTTACTTTCTTCATCTACATGGTGAATACTAGGCAGGCAGATATTCAGCTGGTACAAACTGGTAAAGCTGGAGTGATGCGTCCTTACTGGTTGTAAAGAGCTGTTTCCAGAGACCTCCAAGTCTCCCCACTCCAAGCACCTGCGTTGCCCCAACCTTGAGATATGAATTCATTTACATATAATTTAATTACTGATATTTGGGGTTTAGAGCAACTAAACGATTACTATTTGTTTTCTATGTGTCTCACCTATTTTTATATTGCTTTGTTCCTCTTTTCCTGACTTGGTTTGGTATTTTTTTTATTCTATTTTGTACTTTCTTTTATCCTTTAGGTATACAATTCTTGTCTTTTTTTATTAGTGGTTACTCTAGAGATAAAAACATGCATATTTAACTCACTACAGTCTCCCTTATGTTAATACTTTATGACCCTTGAAACAATGCTAAGAACCTTACAGCAGTTTCACTCTATTTACTTCACTCCCAACTTTGTATTATTGCTGTTGTAGATTTTGCTTCTCCATAGATTGTAAACTCCACAAGGCACTGTTGTCATGTTGTTTTAAAGTTAGTATTTTTAAATTACCCACACTTTAACCCATTCTGCTGTTCTTCATTCCTCCTATAGTCTTGTATGTCTATCTGAGATCCCTTTTCCTTTAGCCTGAAAAAATTCCTTTAGCCTGAAAAAATTCCTTTAGTGTTTCTTGTAGTGCAGACCTTCTGGTAATAAACTATCTCAGATTTTGTCTGCTGAAAAGTATTTCTTTTACCTTCATTTTTAAAGGTGACTTTCATTTGTCATAGAATTCTCAGTTAGAAGTTTTTTCTTTCAGTATCTATGATGTCATTCCATTTCCTACTGCTTTCCATATTATCTGCTCAATTGTCAGTGATAAGACCTATTGTTGATCCTCTGAACTTAAAGTGTCCTTTTTAAAATTCCTTTTAATATTTTATCCGTTATTATATTTTTCAGTTATATAATTTATTTAGGTTTTTTATAGACTTCAACTCTCTGGTGAAATTCTCCCAACTTCAATAATTTTTTCTCTCAACTGCAATCTTTTTCTCCAACATACTACTTGCAGTTTATGTGCTATAATAGCCTCTGATTAAAACACTTAAGTGTATGGTTTTTGAGAAACTAGCAATCTTTTATAAATTACAGAGGTAAAATTTCTCATGGCTTCTTTCCCACTCACTCTAAATCAGAACTTAAAGAATCTAAGAATTCTTTAAGTTCTAAATTACCTGGAGGAGGGGGAGGTTTCTTCACATAAAGAAAACCAGTTATACTTTAATTGCTTAGACGGGTGTTATTATTTTATATCATACGTGTCTGGCAGACACAACCAATTCCCTTTCCAACTCCTTTCCTGCCTGACTTCTTTAACTTCAAATTTATCTGACTGCTGAGAGTATAACTGAATGGCAAACTATAGAGTTAAACACATTATGATTGACCAAAACACAGCAAAGGCAACTTGATGCTTTGCAAAAGGTGTGTTCCCCACTTAAATGTGAAAAGTGTTGTAGATCAAATGCTTCATACGGGCATGTGTCATTGGTCTGGCAAGCTGGCTGATTCCTTGAAAGCAAGGGCAGGGCCTTAAATTCTCTTCCATTCTCTTGACACTTCCCAATACAGCTCTTTGTATATATAATAGATGTTCAGATTTTGGATGTCTCTTGTAACTATCCAAAATTTGATACAACATGCAGAAGAAATTCTATGTCACTTCAGAACTTAAGATTAAAAAAAAACACCTCTAATTATCTACTAATTCAATTAGTAATAAAATCCCAGAAATGAGATTGTACCACAAGTACTTTTAAAGAAGAGTTTTTCCAACAGCATCTGGTAAAGCTGTTGAAAGTGAGTAAGCAGCCTCTTAGTATACCACACTGGCCACAGTTCCCTTCTATAAGAAAACTCCAAGAGAATGTGGTTTGGACAAACCACTTACTGAATATATCAATAGTTTCAAGGGCAGTCAGCACAAAAGAGTTGAAGTTTTCAAAAAACATTGTATTGTAGTACTTGGAGGGGAAGGAGCACATATAAGATGATTAAAATTAGCTCATGTCATAGGCAAATTCGGAAATTGCAGAGGCTTAGTACAGTAAGAATTTTTTTCCAAATTAAAACCAGTTGTAGGCCTGATGACACATTCCATTATGAGGCTATGCTATCCAGAACACATGACCTCAAGGTCACCAGGGCACAGCAGACAGGGCTAGAGGAACCAGGAGATAAATTTTTAAGAACTGGAATCACTTTGCACATTTTCCATTGGCCAGAACCCAGTCACAAAGCACAGGCAACTACAAATGAAGCCCAGAAATGTAGAGGACAAATGGGTATTTGGTGACTTAACGGTCTCTGCTACAGAAATGATGTCAAAATGAATCTTTGGCCTGTATTTTTAACTCTTCTATTATTAGATGGGTATAGAAACAGAAATCTGACAGTGATGATAACAGGGGTTATTGTGATTTTATAAAGCAAACATTTTCCTTTATTCACCTAATAAGCATTTATTACTGAATTACTATAGGCATACAACGCTGTGTAATACAATGAAGTAGGAATAAAGATAAATCAGTCTTAAACATTTTTCCTCAAGGTGTATGGAGTCTAAGAGCAAAGATAAAGACATGGTGCAGAATGTTCACTAAACTTTCATTTCTTTCATCTCCACAAACTGCTGGGGTTTTGCCTTTGTTAACAAAAGTAACAAAAACACTTAAACATTATTTCAAGTGCTTCATTTTCTATTTAAAGTAGGAATTATATTCTTATCTACTTCTATAGGCTAAAGATTCAGCTGTCAAAGTAATATAAAAAACATGAATATAGAAAGCTGTCGTATTTTTGTTTTAATGTGATGGGAAGAGCAGTCAATGCCTCAGGGCATTTTCCTCCTGCCACGGACTGACGCTGAGACCTTCGGGAAGTCAGTTCAACCCTAAGGTCTTTGGTTTCCCCTCATTTGGACATGTTCCTGAAGGTCTCTCCCCAGTGTAGATTCCAAGTTTTGGGTTGCTTTTCAGGTTTGTCTTCATTGTTTCTCCCTGTCTTTCTGTTAAAATACCTTCTTCCAATTCTGCCCAGGAAGGCATCCTGGTGCCCCAAATGAGTCTGACACCCCAAACAGAGGTCCAGCCTCTGGAATCTGGACTTTCCCAAATCTCTTCTTGCTCTGCTTTCATGTGTTCCTGTCCTGTGGCCCCTTCTCTCAATCCTTATTTCCTACTTCCAAGGACTTAGCTACTCAGATAAACTAACATGTACCCATGTGTTCATGAATCCATTGCTTCGTTCCCATCTCAACTAACACAAATTCAGGACTAGTTTTCTGGAGGAAATTTCTTCCCACAAAGAGCACTACTAAGAGGGCGAACATGAGGTTCCTTGGGTGGTGGGAGAACAAGAGAAGCCCTGAATCTCTGGCCAATCAATTGTCTGTTCCTATGACAGAAAGTGGACATGTCACTAAATGATTCTGCTGTAAATCATTTCAAGAGAGAACACTTGCTACAATATCCCCGTCCTTCAATATCACCTCTCCATTTAGCCAAATTTCATAACCTCCTGAGCTTACATTGCTTATGTAACAGTGCATAATGAAATGGTATTGAAATTTTATCAAACACTTTTTCACATGTAACAGATCATATGGTCCCCTCCTTTCTTTCATAACCTTACTGAATTATGTCAACTGATTTTTGAATGTTAAGCCAAACTTGCATTCTGGGAATAAACCCAACTTTTTATGATATGTTACCATTTTTACATATTCCTAAATTTGATTTGCTAATATTCTGTTTAGGATTTTTGCATTTGTAATTTTCCTTTTCTGCAGTGTCTCTGTAAATTTTGGGTATCAAGGTTATGCTGTACTCATAAGGAGAATTGGGAAATATTTCTTCCTTTTTTACTTCTCTAGAAGACTTCATGCATATTTAGTGTTATTTCTTACTGAAAATTTTGTAGAATTCATTATTAAAGCCATCTAAGCCTGGAGCTTTTTTTATTGAATGTTTTTTAATTATATATTTATTTTTATTTATATTTGACTATTAAGATTTTTGGGGGGGGGAGGATTTTTTTTTTTTTTTTTTGCCGTACGCGGGCCTCTCACTGCTGTGGCCTCTCCCATTGCGGAGCACAGGCTCCGGACGCGCAGGCTCAGCGGCCATGGCTCACGGGCCCAGCCGCTCCGCGGCATGTGGGACCTTCCCGGACCGGGGCATGAACCCGTGTCCCCTGCAACGGCAGGCGGACTCTCAACCACTGCGCCACCAGGAAAGCCCACTATTAAGATTTTATATTTCTTTGTATCAGTGTTTTTTTGCTGTATTTTTGCAAGGAATGTTTCCTTTTCACTTAAGTTTTCAAATTGATTAGTATAAAATTTGTTATTATATAATTTAATTATTCTTTTAATGGATAAAATATCTATAATGTTTCCTTTTTCATCCATGGTGTTTGTAATTCACAACCATCTCTCTTTTTCTCTTGATCAATCTTCCCAGGAGTTTTTCATTTTTATTAAACTTTCCAAAGAAGTAATTTTGGGCTATGTTGATTTTCTCTATTGCATGTTTTTTCTATTTTATTCCTTGAGTTTACTTTGTTATTATTTTTCTAACATATTTATATGGATACTCAGGTCACTGATTTTCAGCCTTTCTTGTTTCTAACACATGCATTTGGAGACAGAAATTTCTCTCTAAGCATGGTTTTAGTGGCATCACAGGTGAATGATACTATCATTTAATGAAATATATGTTCTAATCACCCCTGTAATTTCTTCTTTGATCCATGGTGTGCAGAAAAGAGTTGACAAAGCAAGCCTGACTGCCATCCTTTGAAAGGTCTGTGAACAAAGTTGGCCCTTGGCTGGCATCTGGGAACTTAGATCTGGGGAGTTTCCACCATTCCCAGAACTGTTAAGAGTCACTCACGAAGCCTAAACTACACAAACAATATGGTTGATGTTGATTACCTGCTGTCCTTCTGGGAGTCTGGCCTTTTGGTACATACCAGGCAGAGGCTGGTCTGACCAGACCCCAGTAAAATCCCTGGGCACTGAGTCTCTATGAGTGTCCCTGGTTGGCGGTAGTTCACATATGTTGTCACAACTTGTTGGAGAAATTAAGTTCATCCTGTGTTACTCCACTGAGAGAGGATTCTGGCAGCTTGTACCTGATTGATTTCCCCCAGATTTTGCCCCATGTGCCTTTTCCTTTGCTGATTTTGTTCTGTATGCTTTCATTGTAATAAATCATAGCCTTTAGTATGACTATACGCTGAGTCCTGTGAGTCCTCATAGTAAATATTGAAGCAGAGAATGGCCCTGGGAGCTTTCAACATACATGGGTTCAAACATTTGGGGATTTTCTCCCTTTTATGTGCATCTGTTTCACTTAACTGCACTGTTGTCAGAGAACATATGATGAATGATTCTAATCTTCTGAAATTTGTTGAAACTGGCTGTATGATAAGGCAATATGAATAAATTTTCCATATGTAGCTGTAAGGAATATTTACTTTGAAGTTGTGGTCAGTGTTTATTATGTCTATTAAGTTTGTTAATTTTAGTTTTCAAATATTTTAAATATTTGCTTTTTTTCTGCACGTTCTATCATTTACCTAAAGAAATGCATTAAAATGACCTACTGCAATTGTAAATTTGTGTATTTTTCTTTCTAGCTGTATCCATTTTTGCTTTGTATATTTTGAGGCTATATTATTACTTGCATCAAATTTAGAATTGATAACATCTTCCTGATAGATTGACCATTTTTCTATAATGAAACTTATTACTAATAATGTTTCTTGTCCTAAAATCTTTGATTGATAATAGCAGTGAAACATTATTTTCGTGTGTGTGTGTGTGTGTGTGTGTGTGTGTGTGTTTTGCTTAGGTTTGCAGGGTATATATCTTGTCTATTCGGTGACATTGTATCTTTCTGTATCTTTAAATTTAAGAATGTCTTTTGTAAAAAGCATATACTTAGGTTTTGTCTTCTTGATCCAGTCTGACAATTACATTCAGTATAATTGCTAATATTTTTAAACTTAAGCCTACTATCTTGCTCTTTGTATTCTACTTGTCCCACTTCTTTTGGGGAAATAACTAAAGCCCATTATATAAAAATATGGATATTCAAAACTACACTGCCTAAAGATTAGTTGGACCCTCAAGGGATGATTTGGCAAACTTTTTCTTAAATATTTTAGCCTTGCAGTTCATGTGGTCTCTGGTACAAGTAGTTAACTGCTGGTGTGGCCCAAAACATGTAAATAAATAGCCATGGCTGTCTTCCAATAAATTGTTTTTACAAAAACAGGCAACAAATTCATAGCCAATCTTTCCAACTCTTGTTCTAGAATCAATTACTTTTTTCTTTATTGGAGTCCCATGCAGTTCTTCCATTCCTTCAAATAATTTTGCTTTTTATTCTCTCTGTATTTCTGTCTTAATATGTTTTACTGACTTGCTTTCTAATTCACTGATCTCTTCGGTGTGTCTAATCTGCAGTTAAACCATCCATTGTATTTTTTTTTTTTTTTTTTGAGGTACTCGGGCCTCTCACTGTTGTGGCCTCTCCCGTTGCGGAGCACAGGCTCCGGACGCGCAGGCTCAGCGGCCATGGCTCACGGGCCCAGCCACTCCGCGGCACGTGGGATCCTCCCGGACCGGGGCACAAACCCGCATCCCCTGCATCGGCAGGCGGACTCCCAACTACTGCGCCACCAGGGAAGCCCCATTGTATTTTTAATTTCAACTATTGTATTTTTTACTTATACATTTTTCCATTTGATGTTTGTATAGATTCCAATTCTCTGGTAAATTTACCCAGCCTCTCATGTTTTTCCTTTGACATATTAATCATATTTGTGTTAAAGTCTATAGCTATTAACATCAATATCTGAATGTCCTATTGTTCTATTTTATTGTCCTTTTCTCTGGGTTTTCAGTCATTTATTAAAGTCTTCTAGTCTGCCCGGTAAAGTAATATTGTGTATGAAAAGTTATACAGATAATTTGAGGCTCTAGCCAATGCTATCTTTTTCCAGATAGAATTAACTTTTGCTTTCTTGCAAGCATTCAGAATAGGGTATGTCATCTAAATCCAGGCTGGGATACAGTTATTTTGAAGGTGTATCAATCTTTTCTGTATACTGGTTATTTTCTTCTTTAATCTTAATCCTAGAGTACAGATCCTATGGGGACCTGACTGGAAGTCTAGAGGCCCCTTCCCCTCATAGACTTTGATTCAAAGTTTAGTGTCCCCACCTTTGTGAGACTGTTGGAAACTGAGCTCAGTCTCCCAGCCTCTTAGGGAAATCTTTCTGCTCTGATCTGTAGCATTCAGCTCTGCACTGTTTATGAGTTGGTAACTACCTCAAAGGGAAAAGCAGTGCATGACTGGGCTCACCTCATATGTTGTTCCTTTTTCCAAGGTCTTCTCTCAAGTCTTGACTCTGGTCATAGTTTTGCTTTAGAGCCTTAAGTGAGACCATTTAAAGCTTAGCTCAGGATCCCAGCCCTTACCTTCCACAGATTCTTAGCTTCTTAGACTTTTGTTAAAACACCTCAACTGGTCATTGGATTATTTTTTTCCTGAACTTGTATAAATATGTTTATCTAAGCTTTAGTTCACATGTCTGTCTAGGCTAAGCATTCCCTTTCTCAGATACTGAAACTCTAAGATGGTACGAGTACTTTCTTCTGGGTCTTGACTTTCCTTGAAAGCACCAAACAGACATCCTTGTTGGTTAGAACTAAGTACAAAAGAGGGAATTCCTGGTGGTCCAGTGGTTAAGACTCAGGCTCTCACTGCTGTGGACCCGGATTCAATCCCTGTTCAGGGAACTAAGACCCCACAAGCCATGCAGTGCGCCCCCCGACACACACCAAAAAAACAATTAAGTACAAAATAGTAGTTCTGGTTGTTTCCTCTTTTTGAGGAGGGAGTAAACTATCAATAAATTAAGTCAAGAATTTATCAGATGTGCTGCTTTTAGCAAAAAGAGATTTTCAGCAGATGTACAGCTTGTTGAATTACACACAATACTTACTAAATCTTGCCTTTCTGATAGTTTTGTGATTTGTATTAGATCAGCCAGCCAACTTATTCCAAAAGGTGGACCAAATGCTGGTACATAACCGCTTTCTCCAGACCAGGGGTGTGTGTACCTACAGGAGCTAACCGCAAGGAACAAAGGGATCAAGTCACTGTGGAGCTGTTACATCAGGAATTGGCAAGCTAACTTCAAGACATGTTCAGACGGAACTTGAATGTTATTGGTGTACGTTAGTGTAGAATTTTCAAATGGATATTTCAGTTTTAGCTTGATCTCCAAGGGCCAGGTCTCCCTCTAAAGTGGCTGCAAGCTGTGCTGCCTTCCATTCACCTCAGGATACAATTGAACAAGCCATCCTGGAGTTGGTCAAATCCTCCTCTCTGGCTCCCTACAGACTGACTCTCTTTTTTTTTTGCTCTTAAGCAGGCCAAGAACCAGGCTGGAATTCGAAAACAAAGATGATTGAATTTTCTGATTTAGTCAACGTATTTTACATAAGGTTCTATGTGGCAGTGATAGCTGGCCCCCAACATTTGTGTTCTTCTTCTACAGCACAGTTCTACCTGGGAAGAGGCTGCCCCATCAGTGATCCCATTTCCCAGCACTACCACTTCCTTCTAGTTCTCACCAATAGAATATAAGCAAGTGCTGAGTGTTGCTTCTAACCTGAGGTGGCTGGGAAGTGGATATGCATGTTCTACTCTTTTCTCCCATCTGTTGGCTGAATTTTGTTACCCAAAAAGACCTCAGAAGGCACTTCTTGAAGGTAGTAAAATCTCATCAGTCTGGGTTTCTAAATAGGTACAAAAAAAGAATATGTTCATTCTCTACCAAGCAGGAATACACACACGAGACTTTCATAGAGCAAGAAGATATCTATTGTGTTACATTGCTGAGAGTTTTGTCTTATGGATATGTTAGTTCCAATAGCTAGCATTATCCTAACCAATAGTGCCTTTATGGACACCTACACACACACACACACACACACACACACACACACACACATGCACAGACAGATAAGCATTCTTAGGCAATTGACTTCCATAGTCTCATAGACTAGCTGTCTCAATCAGCATTCAACTGGGGAAGCACACACTTCTATAGGAGGTATATACATATACACACGCACACATAGGTGTGGTGTGTGTGTGTGTGTGTAAAGGTATTTGTTACAAGGATTTGACTTTACACAGTTGCGGGAGTTACGCAGTCTCAGTGAAGCTATTGTCTCTGCATCTGATCCAGGAGCCTGAAGTCCACAGACATGAGGACCTGCCTTGTCTGAAGGCAAGATGCTGTGGAGTGAGGGAAGGCAGGGATAATTTGGAACCCACAAGGACAGACTGGAATCAACATCAGTTCTTAATTTCTCAGTGCTTCCAGACTTGAATATGTGAGTATTCTATGGGTCACACTATCATCCTTCATCAGGGAGCTAAACACAATACGACATACAAGTGGGAGAAACTCAAGAAGGATCTGAGGACAGGTGAGGTTTCAAGCCTGGATGCTTTCCAATGCCAAGGAGGTGAGCCAGCAGGTAAGCAACAATGAGCTACAAAAATATCTGACAGCCTTGCTTCAACCTTCGGGCATTAAAAGACAAGACGGTTGCTGCTTCACTTCCACTCTCCAAATCTCATGTAAACAAATGTCTCTTATGGATCATTCTAAAAGAAAACATGTAGAAAAAGAATCTCATGTGAACACAGTTGAGCCTAGTGAAGTTGACACATTACAGAGCCCCCCATCCAGTCCGCTGATTAAATTACAGGCCAATTGTTGTTCCTTAAAGGATTACCACTCACTTATTCAACAAATGTGCATTGAATGCCATATATTTTCCAGTATTTGGGAAGTACTGAAGATAAAGATACGAGTAAGATGTATTCCCAAACTTTAGCAACTCATCATCCAGGGGAAGAAACAAAACTATAAACAAATTATGATACCATCATTGCGATGATATCACTATTCATAGGGCATTGTACAAACACAGAGGAGAAGCAGTGTAGCGTATTGACATTAACGAGCATACGAGACCACCTTGTTCACACCTACATTTACAAATATCCTGGGAAACATCACACTGCCCCAGTACCAGCAACTTCCAATCTGCTTTTCTGCAGTCAGCAACGTCCCCTACTGTCTTCCAAAGGTGTTAGCTTGAGAGTCATAAGTGTAGAAAGAAACAGTGAACCTCGTCTTAACTTTAGAAACCAGAGATGAGGCTAAAAGTAATTACTAGAAGAAAATGACATCAATTGCTTTACTTTAAATTGAAAGCAGTATATAGGAGAGACTAACAAGAGTGAACAAAGATCTATAGACTTTGTGTAGAGTCATTTTTCATATATATTCAATTCAGCAGTAGTATGACTTAGTAATATAACAAGCATAGAAATGACAGGAAATGGGGATTCGTTTTTCCTTCTAACACTGAGGAATAAGTTCTATGTAGGTCCATCATCAAGGCATGGAACATACAAAGTGCTTTTCAGATTGTTGAAGGCATTTCACCAGCTTTCCCTAATTAGCCAACAAACATTAACAAAATTAAAAATCAATTATAATGGCCCTCAGTTCCCAAGTGGGAAAACTGAGGCCAAAGACTTTTTTTTTTTACACCTTTATTGGAGTATAATTGCTTTACAATGGTGTGTTAGTTTCTGCTTTATAACAAAGTGAATCAGTTATACATATACATATGTTCCCATATCTCTTCCCTCTTGCGTCTCCCTCCCTCCCACCCTCCCTATCCCAGCCCTCTAGGTGGTCACAAAACACCGAGCTGATCTCCCTGTGCTATGCAGCTGCTTCCCACTAGCTATCTCTTTTATGTTTGGTAGTGTATATATGTCCATGCCATTCTCTCACTTTGTCACAGCTTACCCTTCCCCCTCCCCATATCCTCAAGTCCATTCTCTAGTAGGTCTGTGTCTTTATTCCTGTCTTACCCCTAGGTTCTTCATGACATTTTTTTTTCTTAAAGTCCATATATATGTGTTAGCATACGGTATTTGTCTTTCTCTTTCTGACTTACTTCACTCTGTATGACAGACTTTAGGTCTATCCACCTCATTACAAATAGCTCAATTTCGTTTCTTTTTATGGCTGAGTAATATTCCATTGTATATATGTGCCACATCTTGAGGCCAAAGACATTTATTCAAGGTTAGGAAGGATTTATGACAAAGTGAGGAACAGAGGCTGTATCTCTGACTCTTTTTCGGTGTCCACACCGCTGGCCTCAATCACCCTGCGATAACCGAAATGAATTGTAGGTTCAAATATTCCTCCTGCCACACTTGAATTTACTTGCTATTCTCTTCCTTTCTTCCTCTCCCCTCGACAACCTGGGGGTATGAGGAGTTGTATTTATTCTGACTGGTTTAAACAATTTGAAATATTATTTCCTGAGGAAAGTGACCCAGGTAAGAGCGCTGTAAATTTGTGGGTCCCAAAGTAAATTAAGGCTGAAGTGATCCAGACTCTTGGAATTTGGAACTTCAATTTGCTCCCGTTTTGGAGGGATTTTGACTCTGACACTAGAAATCACTTTTTTTAAATCAAAAACACTGAACATAAGTGGTGAAATTTTAGTTTTTTGCTAAGTGCTTAATAGTGTACACATAGGTAGAGTGATATAATTTATCATCCAAACCGGTATTTTGAAAATGAAAGGAGGCCTATTATTTATTATGCCTAGAAAGTAAATGGAAACAGGGCTTCCTGGACAAACTGAGACCAACCTGATCAACCTACATTGCAACATGCTTTTTTATTAATGGATGTGTAGAAACATTTGTACCCTTGGTGAATATCCATATCGTGCATAATTAATTTATCTTGGTACACTGGCTAGCTCGTTGCCCCTCACCCTGAGTATCTAAATTTAGATAGCATATTAGCTTCCTAGAACTACTGTAACAAAGTACCGCAAACTGAGTGGTTTAGAAAACAGAAATTTATTCCTTCACAGTTCTGGAGGCAAGAAATCTGAAATCAAGGTATTAGCAGAAACATTCTGTCTCTGAAGTGTCTATGGGAGAATCTGTTCCATGCTTTTCTCTTAGCTTCTGGTGTTGCTGGCAATTTCGGATATTCCTTGGCTTGTAGAGCATCACTTCAATCCTGCCTCCATCATCACACGGCATTCTCCCTGTGTCTGAGTCTGGGTCTCTTTTCCTTTTTTCATAAGGACACTAGTCATACTGGATTAGGGTCCGCCCTAATGACCTTATCTTAACTTGATTACATCTGCAAAGACTATTTCCAAATAAGGTCACATTCACAGATCCCTGGGGTTAGGATTTCAATGTATCTTTTTAGGGAACACAACCTCTAACAGATAGCAATGATATCAAAGAGCATATTTCATTTAGAATGAAAAAGTAGCAATGGCCTTGTGGCCTCTAGAGCAGACTTTTCAATCCTTACTATAATTGTCGTTTCTTGAACCAATGGACCTTAGAGAGGCCGGGGACAGGTTACTGAAAGAGGGCACTGGAGAGCTGCCAAGCACAGAGGAGGTTATTTCAATGCAAGGTTCAAATCTATCTGGAGCAAATAGTCTTTAGGAATATAATGTACCTTCTTTATGGCATATCCTTTTATTGAAGCATGTTCCCCCTTGAGATAAAGCCCATGAATTCAGGCAACACAAACTTTTGATTATTTTTTAGTTACTACGTTAGGTAAAAAATTACCACATCTGTTTTAAAATAGCTCTTGGGAAGGCTAGTGATCGAATGCTGGTGGCTGTGAGCTCCAGTGATGCAAGAGGAACACGTGGCTGAGCACTCACCTTCACAGCACACAGCTAAATATATCTGCTGATGCAGTCAATAAATTATTCATGCTATTTCTGCCTAAAAGCAACACTGCCATTCAATGCCTATGAGATTCGCTTCCTCCTTACTATATTCTTTTTTCCGCAAACACCTGGGAGAAATCATTATCATGTCTTCCTGAGGTATTGTTAGCAGCTCCATGCTGTCATTTCTCAGGTTACATGACCCAGAAATAAGTTAATTATTAGCTGGAGTGATATAAAATCAGAGATGAATTGTTATCTAGAAAAGCAAAAGTAAACAAGGGAGAAATATATTCATGCCTCCAAGCTTTGGTTTATGTTTATAGAGTATTTCACATTTTATTGTTCAAGCTTATTCCACTAAAGATGCTTTAGGTTTTTATTCCTATAACTCACGGAATAATGCATTTTGAGACTCTTTGTTTATTCACTAACAGTGAGACACAGACCCCTTTCTCTCAAATGCCAGAATCAAAATATCAGAGTATGAAATCACTGCAGACTTATCACACTCTATTGGGAGAAGCCAGTTATTGTTATAAGTTTCATGGTATATCACTATTATTCCATAGACTTTTTCAGACCTCATTAAAGTGAATCCTCTTTCTTTTGTCCAGAAAACACACATGCATTTCTAAAGGACTGGTTTACTTAATGTACATGAACATTGCATACTATACGGTAAAGTTTCAGTCATGCATGCCTTCAACATTAATAGTCACTTTGTGTTCTGTGCATTGGGGAGATTATTTTATCTTGTATTTTCATGTGTCTCTGCGTAGACATCCAAGAGATAGATTAAGAATGTTTTCAATTAAGGAGTAGAGGGAGACATTTTAATCATGTTGAGTTTGAAAAAGGGGGAATAGAGGGGAATCTAATCAATAATAGAGACAATGATACAGTTTCTGGTACTGCCATGACAGGTAAAGATGACAGCATTGACCTTATTCTAGAATGAAATGCCCAACAGACCTCAATTTTTAGACACCATCAAATGTCATATACTGTACTTAACCCATATTACAACTCCTAAATATCTTGGGAATTGTGGTAAAGCATATTTTCTTTTACATTTTACGTCACTTTCCTCTCACAACCTTTTTGTTTTAATATAAACTAATGTGTGAAGAACTGGCTAATTGGTCAGAGTGTCTAGTTAATGTAGTATCAGTGCTTTTCCTTTCTATTGATTTATATTCATATACTTATTCCCCCAAAAGTCTCTTTAACTCCTAGAAACCTTTATGCCAAATAAAATCACCTTAGAAGAACTCTTTGAGAACACCTGTATTGTTCATTTGCCAGCGTAGCAAGTCAGTAATGACCTTGGAAATTTGTTCCAAATGAAGTCACTAAAAAGTAACCTTTTGTGCATTCTGCCAATTCTCTTTAATACTTTATTATGCCCTCTACTAAGGGCTCAATCCCTTGAGCTCTTATTGTATTGACGTCTACTGATAGAGAAGATGAGAGAAGGAATGGGAGGTCTGCAACAGATTACAAAATCATGGGACTTGGTAAGGTGGTGTGATGGATTGAATGTGTCCTCCCAAATTCATATGCTGAAACACTATCCCCAATGTATTTTTCCACCCTCCTTAACCTTATGGAAGAGATTTCATTTGGACATGCTTCATAATGCTACACAGATAATCTTAAGCTTTGTCATCTCTTTATTTTGGTTAAAGTTCTCCTTGCCTGAACCAGAGAAAAATTTTTTCTTTTAAAGCTCAGCTTTTTTTTTTTTGAGATTTTTTTTTTGATGTGGACCATTTTTAAAGTCTGTATTGAGTTTGTCACAACATCGTTTCTGCTTTATGTTTTGGTTTTTTGGCCACGAGGCATGTGGGATCCTAGCTCTCCAATCAGGGATCAAACCTGCACGCCCCATGCTGGAAGGCGAAGTCCCAACTACTGGACCATCAGGGAGGTCCCCCTGAAGCAGAGGACGACTGCTCCATAAGCTGGTGACCCATAAGAGGCCAGATCTCCGTGGAACCTGGTTAGGATACCTATCGTGTGAGTAATAACAATAATAATAATAATAATAATAAATATTAGCAGCCAACATTTTTCCAGGCATTATCCTAAGTAGGTTACACTTATTCTCTCACCTGACCCTTATAACCCCCTGAGTCAGGTATTATAATTGCCCTATTTTAGAGATGAGTAAACTGAGCCATAAGAGGTTAAAACCTAATAAGTAGCAAAACCAGAATTTGAATGTAGACAGTCTGATTCTAGAACATGTTATCTTAAAGCTATTCTGAACTGAGATAACATTCACAGAGGGGCAAAGAAGAGAGGCAGTGAATACAGAAGTACTAGTCCATTTAGTGATGAGGGCCTCAGAGTGTGATGGCCGAACCACTAGGACCACGTAACAGTCCTTGAAGCTGGTGTCTACAGCTGACACGTTTGTCTAACCCATTTCCAGCCACAAGTATCACAAGTATTTACTCCACAGTCATTAATATGTCTACCTTACTTTAACTCAAAAGTACACAAAGCAAGAACAGGTGCCAAGGATGGGAAATTTGGAGAATTGCAAAAATACAGATAAAAATCTAGGAGAGGCAGTAAAAAGAACTAATGTTGGTCCCAACCCAAATTTAGGCTAGAGAATGGTTCTACAGTTTAAGAAATAATTGGACTTTCTTTAGTATAAAACCCACAGAGTAGTGGCTCCTTCCAAGGTGGAGCTAACATCTCCCAAGGCAGGTGGAGGTTCCTTCATGTCTAGGGCTTCACATCATGGCCTTTGGGAACTTAAAGGGCACCTTGCCAATTGTGCAGAAACCAAAGCTATTGCCAAGAAACATAATTTGGTCCAACATTAACCCTTGAGAGTGGTGTCATCATTTGGAAGTCACTGTGAACCAGCATAGCCCAAACCCTTCGCCCCCACTCTGCGAGCTACTCACACCACAGAACTCCCCATCAATAAAAAACAGGAGTATAAGAGACTACGCTGTCCCAGCTTACCCTTCCCCCTCCCCATGACATATGCACGCTACCAAATGTGAAATAGATAGCTAGTGGGAAGGAGCTGCATAGCACAAGGAGATCAGCTCGGTGCTTTGTGACCACCTAGAGGGGTGGGATAGGGAGGGTGGGAGGGAGGGAGCCGCAAGAGGGAGGGGATATGGGGATATATGCATACATATAGCTGATTCACTTTGTTATAAAGCAGAAACTAACACAACAATGTAGAGCAATTATACTACAATAAAGATGTTAAAAAAAAAAGAAAGAGACTACACTGGGAATGACAAAGGTGTGACTTTCACAAAGGAAAAAGAGTCAAAGCCAGTAAGTGTCAAAACATGAAATGCATTTAAGAGAAAAATGAGTCTTCTCTTGAACATTGCTAGAGTGAAAGGTAAGAGATGACCAGGATGATGTCGATGTCACGTGCCATTTGTTGAATATTTAGTGTACTAAACACTACAATAGACACTGATACCTATTGTTAGGGATTATTATCCTCATTCTTAAGATAAGAAAATTAAATTTTAGAGACGCAAAGCAATTTGCCTAAAGTTCCACAGCCATTCTTTCAGTAGCAAGATTTAAACCCATTTTTCTGTTACAACAAGAATTGTACTCTTTGCTGCTGAACTCCACTACCTTTGAGTAGAAAATAAGGATCTAATTCCATGTTTCAGATGATTGTAGACAGAATTCGTCCACAATGCTGCATTTCCTGCTTAACTAGAATGATTTCACAATGCACTAAGGCGCTATCACAGAGAACCACAGGGGCCGTGGTCCTCCTGCAAATGGTCCGGAGTCTAACGGTCTCCCGTCCACCACTCATGAGGCTCCACAGCAGTCCACTCTCCTGGCCAAAGGGATCTGGAAAACATTTACCCAAATTTACTGAAAATCCTTTTTGGTGTATCTTTCCTCAGGGATTAATGAAGTCCCTACTGAGCTCAGACTAAAGAATGAAGACAAGAAGCCCGGCACCTGAGAAATTTCAACAGTTATTAGGACTGGGACAACCATTTTAAGTAAACTGAATTTGAGTCACTTTATAAAATAAACATCAAATCAATGATTAGCTTTCTCTTCTAAAATGTCTTGCAGGCTATTGAAACTAGGCCTTTTATAAATTATGAAGTGGTCGCCTGAGCGGTTTTGGAAAGTGGATTCCCAGGAGCTCTGTGCACAAATGCTGTTGTTGGCTGGCAGGTTGTTAGCAGAATCTCCAGGTACTGCCTCACACAAAGGCCTGACGATTGACACATTTAAAATTACTCCTTTCCCACTTTATTTGTACTTTCTTTATTTCTCTCTTCTCGTTTGTGATAATAAAACCTCGACTTTAACCTAGGAATCTAAGAACCTGAAATTATGCATGCAGCAGGCTTCCAGAACGCCCTGTTTGTGCACAGATTTGTTGATAAGGAATCTCAGAGAGTACATTATTTCTAAATATAGGCAATGCGAGGAATAACCACCTCACGTCAGCTAGGTACATGTCAGACCTGTGCACTTGACCCCTGCAAACCAGAGGAGTGACACAGAAACAAAAACTGTGGTAGGTACAGAGAGGACTGCCCAGATGCCCCATCATGACAGAACTTGCCACACAGAACAGCTTAGGAGTGTGGTCAGTGACCAGCTGCCAGCCGCTGGCTTCTTCACAGTGGCCTCCTACTGTGTACACAGCCACTGCACCCAACGCCACGAGCTTTCCGAGGCAGCCCACGGCTGGTGACTGACAGGTGAAGGTCACACAGAACAAGTCTGTCACGCAGTTATTCACTTGAAAACTCGTCAAGGCCAACGTCTCAGTTGAACTACTTCCTCTGCCAAACCCTGTTCCCTGCTTCCTTTCATAGGTCTTGAACCCCAATAAATGCATTTGAGCCAAATTCCAACTCAGCTTATGTGGCAAACACCCAACAGTTTCTGAGCACTTATGTGCCAGAAAATCCTCTAAGATTCATATGCATTACCTTGTTTTCTTCTGCCAACAATCTTACAAGTTAGATATTATTATTACTCCATTTGCAGGTGAAGAAACAAACTTGGAAGGTACAGATTGAGGATTTAGGCCTGAGCTGCCCAACTCCAAAGCTGGGTATTTAGCCACATTTTATTACCTATACTTGGGGCATATTTCGCGTTTTCTGGTAAGTTGGTATACAGGGTATAGCTAGAGGGCTGAGAATACGAAGGGAAATGATGAGGAAGAAGGTTTGAAATTCAAAAAAGAAATTAATCTGGGGGGTAAAGATTAAATCAGCAAAAGGATCAGAATGAAAAAGTAATCTACTGGAGATGTGTAGAGGGAGAGCAGAGTCGTTGTTAGGACTTCCGAGTGGAAAGTCAGAGGAGAGAGCCACCAGCTCTGTCTCAAGAGCCTACTTGGGAGAGAAGGTTCACAAGGTGCTGTTGGAGACCAAAGGAGAATCTAACTGACTTGGAGTTGAAATTAGATGGAACTAAGAACTGAACGCTTCCCGGACATGGAACTCTACTTATCCTATGCAGAGTCAAGTCGCCTCCCTGTGTCCACTTCGTTAGTCCCAGGATTTCCCCATACTTTTTGGTTGTCAGCGGGATGAGTTGGCGTTCTACTGAGAATCAGAGAAAGGAACTCAGCTTTTGCTGCTGAACTGCTAGAGCAGGTTAATTAAAATATGCAGTCGAGGACTTCCCTGGTGGCGCAGTGGTTGACAGTCCACCTGCCGATGCAGGGGACATGGGTTCGTGCCCCGGTCCGGGAAGATCCCACATGCAGTAGAGCGGCTGGGCCTGTGAGCCATGGCCGCTGAGCCTGCGCATCCGGAGCCTGTGCTCCACAACAGGAGAGGCCACAACAGTGAGAGGCCCGCATACCGAAAAAAAAAAAAAAAATGCAGTCGAGGCTCAAGGAAACCAAAATGGAACTCAGAGAACAGTCTCAACTGAAGCCCGGTTACCACCTGGGAACAGAAGGACAGAGATCCTTAGAGACAGAAATTGAAATCAGGAATAGAATCAGATAAAAGAAAACAGAGACAGAGCACAGAAGACAGGGTTAGGTCAGAGAGCCTATCAGCCAGAGCAGTAGTTCTGCAACCCTAACTGCACATTAGGGTCACTTGGAGAACTTTTAAGTGAAAACATGGAGGCCTGGGTCCCACCTCCGATCAACATAGGACACGGCATCAGTATTTTTCAGGCGATCCTGCTGCATAGTGAGTATTAGGATCTAATGAGCTGGAGCCATGACATGTCAAAAAATAACAGGGTTCATACTTAGGCTAAAAGAAAATTGCCAGGAGAGGCAAATCCCAAGTTGTACCTAATCAAGGGGGAGTCTCAGCTTAACTTTGATTCTATGAATCACCCAATCAGCCTGCTTCATGACAAAGAGCATGAGAGTAGAAAATGGAGCATGGAAGCATTCTCCTCGTTATAGCCCCGAGGCAACTAAGCAGAAGAAAATCACCGCCCCTGGATCCTTTTGTTGATAATGAGGAAAGTAGTGATCCTTGAACATAGGGTACAAGAATTTTATCATAATCGCCATACTCACATATTTCAAAAACAATTTGATAGATCACATAAATTCATACAACTAATTTTTTTTTTTTTTTTTTTTTTTTTTTGCGATAAGCAGGCCTCTCACTGTTGTGGCCTCTCCCGTCGCGGAGCACAGGCTCCGGACGTGCAGGCTCAGAGGCCATGGCTCACGGGCCCAGCCACTCCGCGGCATGTGGGATCTTCCCCGACCGCGGCACGAACCCGCGTCCCCTGCATTGAGAGGCAGGCGGACTCTCAACCACTGCGCCATCAGGAAAGCCCCATACAACTAATTTTTAAAAGAAAAATCAGAGAGGCATAGGAAAGCAAAACTAATTCAGAATAAAGTTACCAAATAAAGGCATATAAAATAAGTTCCTGTATAATAACTAGCAATTCTGTCCCCAAACTACTGTCCTTTGCCCATCCAACAACTTGCTTCTTCCTTAACACCAAATTTTGGGTTTGGTAGCAGACAGAGCTCTCTGATCTCTGAAAAGTTATGTCCTTCCCCAGTTTTCCTTAGAGGAGGAAGAAGAGGAGGTAAGCTGGATTGACTCTGAAACTTTTTTTTTTTCTAGCTAAGAAGACAGAGCCTGTGAAAGGAGTGAATTTTGCCTGTTTCTCCCTTCCGCTAGAGCAGTGGTTCTCAAGCTTTGGTCAATATTAGAATCACCTGAGGAATTTAGTGACCACATAAAAGGCCTAGGCTCCATTCTTCAAGGAGCCTGGGCCTCTGTCTGCTTTATCAGCCCTTTAGATGATTCCAATGCACAGCAACGTTTGAGAACTACAGCTAGAGATGTAGTTCATCCAGTGTCTGAAGGAAATTCAGAGACACTGGTTCCCAGATGAGATGCTGAGCCAATCCCAGCGGTTACTTATTTTCAGGCTTCTTGCTATGTAAAAAGAAAAAGAAAAACCTGTTTAAGCTATTGTAAGTAATTGTGGCTAAAAACATTCTAAGTTGATTCACAGCCAAAGCAAAAAAGGAATCACAACCCATTATAAAATCTCCAATAGGCCATAGAATCAAAATGTTCCAGGTGCTCAGAAAAAATTCAACTTAGGCCCTGAAGCCAAAGAAAAATTACTCCCCTAGGCCTGCATGAAGGAGACACTGCTTGCTGTGGTAAATAATACCTTCAGCAATATTCCTCCTAGAGATAAAAAGAGAACATTTTATACAATCTCACCATGGTGTCTCATTGCAAAATACCAAATCATATTCCAGTAACACTGATTCTGGAATAAGATATAGATTGCAGGGGATCTGAGTTAATCCAAGAGTGAAATTTAAAATATTTGGATGATTAACTGTTGCATAATATGAAAAGGTAAAAATCAAGACGCAAACCTAAGAATTGGTTGGTTTATAAGCATGGGCCTGTAATTTAGTTTGACAATCTTTTCTGACTTCTGATACAAACACAAGCTTCTAATTTATTCACAGATACCCAATATTTACCAAATAGAACATAGTAGCTCTACCTTCCTCAACTTTATCATTAAAGCACAAATTAATTTCAACTCAGCTTGTTCCAGTTGTATTTTATTTTTTCTTTACATTTCTAGGTATGTTCTCAAGCTAAATACTTACCTATCCCTGCAGCCTCTAAAAAGTGTTCAAATACTGCTGCCTTTAAAGAAAAGCAATAGTTGCCTTAGAAGACCATGGTCAGAACTACTCACAGAAAGTCAAAGGAGGACAGGCATAAATGGAGAATGCTGAGCCCGGCCATGCAAGTGCAGGTCAGGGTGGACTTCCCCAGTGCTATCCCAGAAGTACTTCCCAGCTGGTCATTAGGTCTCAGTAGCAAAACTACTGCCTTATGTAGTAATAGAAATTACAGCCTCATGCTGACATGACTTAATTATAATTCACAACAAACTCACAGTTCTACAAGCCAATAATATCTCCTTCTGCCTAGACTGGAGACAACCAAACCCTGAGTGCACTTCCATGAGATTCAGGGGAACGGCCACTTTAATTATCTTCCTCTTTGCCTCTGATTTTCTCTGGGTCAGTTCCTATACTTTCCTCCTTTAGTCCTGTCTCAGAGGAGGAATTACTTTGTCTTTTTATAAAATAATTGTTCCACTTGTTATCTTGATGCCTTTCATCCTTCCGTCCTCTGGGACTTCACTCCATCAATCATCCCTGTTCCTTCATCTTCAATCCTTCACTTTCCTCTTGTTTCTTCCCTTCTAATTACAAACATGTTTCTATATCTCCTACTCTAAAATAAATCCCTCCCTTGATCCTGCTTCTGCATTAAACTACTATCTAATCTCTTCCCTTTAAGAGGGAACTTCTAAAAATAATAGGCTATGCTCAGAGACTTCACTTATAACACTCTCCACCCCCCACTTGAGTTTATTTTCCAGCGCTTTGAAAATAGGACCTTCCCCTAACACTCTACTACATTTTGTTTTTCAGAATGATTTCAACAAGCTAATTATCCAAGTCATTTGCTTTTTTACATTCTTATTTTTCTCTCGATACCATCTGACATGACTGATCACTCTCTGCTTTTGAAATTTTCTTCACCCTTGGTGTCAATAACGACACTGTACTTTTCTGGTTCTTACTGTATAACTTCTACTTTCCTGACAAATTTTAAGTTTTCTTCCTAGGAAAACTTACCGCTTTCCCATCTACTAATATGCACACACACACACACACATACATTCATATACACGTGTGCACAAAGGCTGCCGGGGAAGAATGATGCCACATCCACTCTCATCCTCAACCAAAAATGACTAGTCACCAGTGTCAGGCTAAGTTAGGGGAGCAGAGCGGGGTAAGCAGGACTTGGAGATTTAGCTCCCCTTAGAATATGGATTCTATATTGAGGCAACCTCAATACCCTAACTCTGTTCCTGGACCCTTTTCCATCTCATTGTAACGATTACATTAATCATAACTTCTACCTAAATGACATCCACATTTATTCACATTCAGCCCCAATCCTTCTATTCCAATTCAGGTCAGAATATCTAATTGCCTGCTATTATCATGACTATCCTGACAACCCCTCAAATGCTTTGCATTCAAAGCTAAGCCAAAACACCCAGCACTTAGCACAACACTTTGTTAAATAATAGAACAAACGTCTGTTTAATTGTTTATCTATATTTTAGAAAGTTTACACAATTATATACTATTTTAATAATACTAATTTTTAAAGCATATTGCACATGAAAGTTATGTCCAATGACCAGTGCAATTTTTAAAGCCATGGGGAGGTTTTACCATTGAGACACCTTGAATGACAAAGACTTAGTGTCTTCATGGTTCCTTCCATTATTTTTCAAATACATAATTTTCAGACCCTTTAACAGCAGGGTTAAAGGTTAGAGGTTGTTCCTCTGTGGTCAAAGTCTGTCTTATTAATATGCTTTTTAAAAATATGACTTCTGGAATTGTCAAAATGAATTCAAGACTACTGTATAACTACATAAGTTTTGGAGACACAGCTAAACCTATAACCACTTCGGCTCGCTATGGGCCTGCTTGCTTCACTTTTAAGTAGTAACTAGGGAGCATGGACTTTGTGTGTGTAAGTATATGGATGAAAGAGAAAGTGATGGTGAACAAGGGTTGGGATTTGCTACTTGTATGTAGCTTATCCCACAGTGCCCTTCCATCAGCAAACATAACATTTAAAAATGGATCCATTGTGGGCTCCCCTGGTGGTGCAGTGGTTGAGAGTTCGCCTGCCAATGCAGGGGACACGGGTTCGTGCCCCGGTCTGGGAAGATCCCACATGCCGCGGAGCGGCTGGGCCCGTGAGCCATGGCCGCTGAGCCTGCGCGTCCGGAGCCTGTGCTCCGCAACGGGAGAGGCCACAACAGTGAGAGGCCCGCGTACCGCAAAAAAAAAAAAAAAAAAAAAAAAAATGGATCCATTGTTTTGTGAAACAGATCTAGAATAGAAATAAGTCTTTCTTTTAGCTGTATGGATGCTCCACTATGATCCAATGATTATACTACAGATGGACAAGCACATAAACACTAAGAAATACACGCCAAATTCATGCCCCAGGATTTATTCATGAGCTTATGCAAACTTGAAGACTTATGTGCAGCTATGCATATTTATGAAGCTGAAAAACAAGGTATATTATTATTTCCTAACCTACAGGGCTCTTGATTTTATGTGTGCATAAAATGACTATAATTTTGAGATGAAACATTTTTCACCTGCATCTGTCTTCTTATATGATGTGTGAAAAAGAAGGGCCCCGATATCATATCGATTTATCTAGAGTCATAAAGTTAAAATTGAATTCAAGACCTAGTCTGACTATTAGATACACTCAATTCTTTGCTGTTTGCTTTATTAAATAGTTTAATGACTTTGAGTGGTCCGTTAAGTTCCCACTAAAGGCAGTCAAAGCCAGCATTAGCCATATAAAGAGCCGAGTCCAAGTTTATGCTGCAAAAATTGGGTCTTGTATTATTCGTTACTCGGTGGGGTGAGATAAAAGTGGAACTGATTTCTCATGCTGAACATCCGAAAAAAAAAGCAAGAGTAATTAACAGTTTTGAGTGTTCCTATGCGCCAGGCATGGTGAAAAGCAATTTACCTGTATATTAATTCATTTTAATCTCATCATTAACTGGGTAATGCTATTGTTCCATTATACGAATAGTAAACATGAGCAGAGGAGCGATTTCATTGCTCGTAAATAATGCAGTCAGACTTCAAATTAGGCAAAAAATTTCTAGAGTCAACATTTCACTTTTCTGTTATGTTAGCTGTTTCCCAAATAAATTCAAGTAACATTTTAATTTAGTGGTAATGCTATGCATATTTAATTCTCCCATTATTCACTCAATTATCTATAGAACTCTGTTGAAAACTTCAACAACTAGGCATTCGCTATCCGAAAGTTGAAAGTACAAGATGCCAGTATTTTGGGTTTGCCTGAGACTCCTCTGCCTTATAAAATTTTTCAAGGAAAATACCTCGGAGTTTTTGGGAGCTGCCTCAGTCATCTCAATCTGTAGATCTGAAACTTTGTAGCACGACTCAGTCATCTCAGCCACAGTTTATCCATGGGATGGGTACATGACTTACACTGAGCAAAATGACCCCTGCCTTGGGAATCTGGGGAGGGTCCCTGGGTGCCTCAGTTACGACATATAAAACATGAACACTTTTTGAAAGTAACACTCCCCTATGTGGACTTGGGAGCAGTAAAAGGTTAAAAAAAAAAGTACATTCATGGGGAAAAGCCAGGACAAAAGACACAAAATGAAGGTTTCCCAAGTTTCCCACAAGAGCTCCAATCCTGTGGCCCATTTCTAAAGCCTGGTGGACTTCATGCTTTCCATTGCCATCACATTCTGGGTTTCCATATAAACTTTGGGATATCTTTCTGGTATCCTTTCTCTTTTGGCTTTAGCTGGTTCTAATGATGTTTCTATTACTTGCAACCAAAAGAATTCTAACTAATTTACAGAGAGATACCATTACATTTAGAAAAGTTGTACATATTTTATATATATTTATTATATTTAATTAAATACATTTAGAAAGCACTTCTTAAATTTTTGCTGAAACATTTGCCAAATATTTTTACCAGCTACCTCAATCTGAAGGTTAACCCTTTGACGGGAAAGATGAGAAAGGATAGTTGAATTTTGCTAGGCAAGACTCATCAATAAAACTGAGTCATTTACAGCTCTGCTTCCTCAAGGGCATAGAGTTTTCTTCATGTCTATTATGTAGGGTCATGAAATAAAGCCTCCAGCATGTCAAAAGAATGCTAAATGCACCATATTTCTTTTGACCTCTATTTCAAGGTCCTGAGTCAAAATGTTGCCTGACTTGGGCATCTTTCCAGCCAGGATGTGGGCCTCTCAAGAGCCAGAGGCTCTGGGACATTGGCTATGAGCCAGGTGTTCATGTGGGCAGAGTAATGGAACTTGAAGAATAATGAAAGGCCCTGCCCACCTCCAAGTATTTTCTTCAGATGCCTTTCCCAGTGAGAGTGCTTTAGTGAGGAAAAGGAAAAGAATAAAACCTCAAAACCATTCCACCACTGTCGAATTATTTTGGTCAAATGCCAAGTCAGGAGTAGAGATAGTCATAGAATGAAAGTGCTGTCAATCAAATGAGCAGTGACCAAGATGGTCCATTGACTGGGTAGTAAAAAACTAAGTCAGAGCCAGCTCCGTGGCATTAGTACAGCCTGTATTTTATTTAGCTGAAGAATTCTCAAGTCAGACGGTACAGGAATTATTATTATTATTATTATTATTATTATTATCAGGAATCAGGTGGCTGGGATGTAATACTGGTGTTTCATTTAGTGAGAGTATTTACTCTGTAATAGTTAATGAGTGCTCAGTATTTGAGACAGAAAAAGAATAGGAAAAAATTATCACAGGTAATCTGAGTTAATGTTCAAAAGAAATCACTGCAGTTATAGTTTGGCTGAACAGTAAATGGTTCTCTCAAATATTTGGGAAAAGTCATTGCTGCTTAATTTAATAGGTCCTTCTTATTTTGCTCAGGGCTCCTGGTAGCCATGTCCATACTTGGCTGTACATACAGATTCAGCATATGTAGTCAAAACGACGGCATAAAGGGCAGAGGAATAAAAGTAGCCAGAACCTGGAGGCAAAGGACAAATTCCTGGAGCTGAGGAGTGGTAAGTATTTGCCAAAACAGAGTCACCTAGGTCGAGAGAGCTGTAGGTCAGGGTACCCAGCCGATTCTCTAAAAGCCCAGGAGAGTACTCCCAAGAGAATCAGCTGTCCACTGGCCCCAAGAGCCCCAGGTCTGTCTAAACCAAGTTCAAGCAAGACCTTTTCTATGTACTTACCACTTCTTTCTCCTCAGTTCCCAACAGAGAAGCAACAGAAACTGGGTGGCAGGCCAGGGGAAGGAGGACAATAGCAAAATTAAAAAATAGAAAAGGTATCATTAGAATTACATTTTCCACTGAAGCTTTCAGCCTAAAGCAAGGGCTGGGGAGAAAGTGACATCATGTCAAGTTAAGAACTGTGATTACAATCTGAGACAAGCAATCTAGTTTCTGAATGAGAATACACTCATTTGCAACTTAAAGTGACCCAGGACTCAGTTACCTAAAAACGAACAGAAAAGCCAAGGAGTCTTTGAGAAATTTTAGGCAGGGACCAATGACAAATACATTTTATGAGGCAGCAATGGGAGACAAAAACAAAAAGTTCACTTTAATTATATTTTGAGTTTATCTTGTTCATTAATTTGGTAGAATAACTAAGCCATTATTATTTTTCAGGCAGTGTGCTAAGTGCTTTTCATGTATTATCTCATTTCATTTTAATTCTCACATCAAATATACAAATTAGATATAATTATCTCTATTATGAGGAAAATGTGCCCAAGGTCACACATCTAGTAAATGGAAGAGCTAGGATAATAAATAGGTCTGTCTGATTAATAAGTTCATGTTCTTAACTACTGTACTTTCAACCACTACCATGTACTATTGGCACAAAGAAATCATTCATAATTCAGTAAAAAGGTTTGAGGGAAAGATCTTTTATGAAACAGCAAGTAAAACATCCCAGTTTTATAAGTTAAAAAGTATTCTTCACATGTATTTTTCTGTGCGTATGACTGTGTGAAATATTTTTAAAGTCTGGATAAATACTATGATTTTTCTTTAGTTTGTTGGGGGATTTTCCTTCTATTTGCTTACCTTTGTTTCTAAATTTTTTTTTTACTACTATTGCTTTTGTAAAAGGAAAAAAATCACTTTTTTAAAATTAATTAAAGTATGTCTCTTCTCTGTCTTGTGTTTTATTTCCTTGAGTTTAATTGTGTGACTGGTGTTCATTTATTTTTTAAATTTTATTGGAGTATAGTTGATTTACAATGTTGTGTTAGTTTCAGGTGTACAACAAAATGAATCTGTTATGCATATACATATATCCACTCTTTTTTAGATTCTTTTCCCATATAGGCTATTACAGACTATTGAGTAGAGTTCCCTGTGCTATACAGTAGGTTCTTATTAGTTATCTATTTTATATATAGTAGTGTGTATATGTCAATCCCAGTCTTCCAATTTATCCCTCCCCCCCACTCACCCCCTGGTAACCGTAAGTTTGTTTTCTACATCTGTAACTCTATTTCTATTTTATAGATAAGTTCATTCGTACCCTTTCTTTAGATTCCACATATAAGTGATATCATATATGTCTTTCTCTGTCTGACTTACTTCACTCTGACTGTTTCTTTAAATTGATTTCTATCACTGTTTTAAATTGGTCAATTCTGCCCTCCCGAGTGGCTCAGCTTCTCCTGGTCCCTGTGTTGATTGACAGTGCCTGAAGCTCCCCAAAAGTGCTTCACAGTTAGGGAGACAGCTCGCTTCCTCCTTCAGTCAAAAAGGATTGATCATTTCAGAGCTTATTGCACAAAATCCACACAATAATTATTTTTTATCAAAATATAACTATAAAAAATACGATGAAACTGTAAAGCACCATTTATATAACATTCAGAAAAGGAAAAATGAGAGGAATAGAAAACACATCAGTGGTTTCCAGAGTCTGGGGGAAGAAGGAGGGGTGGACTACACATAGGCAGAGGGTAATTTGGGGGGGTAATAAAACTGTTCTATAAAGTGGTTACACAACTGTATATACCTGTCAAAACTTGTAGAACTGTACACTAAAAATAGTGAGTTTTCAGTAGGTATAGTCTATATTAATTTTTAAAAGTGAGAAGAAATACAGCATAAATCCTGATGTTCCATTGTCGATTTTGCTTTTTAGTCATATGAGAAAAATAATATTCAATAAAAGAGCTTATTGCTCAAGCTCCCTTCTTTTTGCCAACACCACTATGCTTAATTTTTCTTCTCCTCCGGGTCTCTCTTCTCTTCTCATGGTTAACAAGTTCACTAAAGAAAACCCTTACAGCTACACATCATAAAGATATTGTCTCCCACCCTAGCCTCCATATATCCTAGATCAAAGATTAATTTATTTTAATTCTATGTTTTAAATAATTAACTCAATCTTTAAATTCCATTATGAGGAAAAGCCTTTTTCTTTAAGAACAAATGCTTAAGATCATTATTTTATTCATTCTGGAAAGCATCTAGAGCAGTGGCTTTTGATTATGGCCGCACAATGGAATCATTCAGGGAGTTTTGTAAAAATCCCTGGACCTGGGGTCCTACCTCCAGGGATTCAGACATATTGCTGGGATACAGATCAAACACAAGGATTTTAAAATCTTCCCAGATTATTCTAATGTGCAGCCAAAGTTCAGAGCCACAATCTAAAGTTTTCAAAACAGACTTTTTTCTTACAGAAACTACTTCTTTCATAGCTATTCCTAAAGAAGGAAATGCTTAGTTTTAGTAAGAAAAGTGTGTGTATATACAGAAAGCCATCACACTGTGATTTCCTCACCTGATGAACTGATTTGAGATTGTGTTAATGACTAATGATGAGTCATTACATTTCCTTTCCAGGTGACAACTGCAGCTGCACAAAGGTCACAGTAGCACCTCACCTTGGCATTCTGGCTGGTCAATGGAGGCGACAGGGGTGGGGCAGTAGGAGAATCATATCACCTAGTTTCTCAAATTGTACTTGGGTGGCAGCTATCTGCTCCACCTGGGCATAAGAAGTAACATTACGTCACATGAAGATAATTACAACATTGATCATAAAAGGAAAAAACAGAATCAATTCACAAGTGGGAATAAAAATGAAATGTGAACAGCCAAGTCAGCTCAGATTCACAAGAAAAGGGGAAAAGATAGATGATTTCATATGTTTTGTTGATGGTGTCCAGTCCAGAATCATGGCTGGCTTTCCCTGACCAAACCTCCTGAGGGTACAGCAAGCACCCAATCAAAATAGACAAAGATTCTTCTGGAGAAGTAAAGCTGGTAAGAACATGTATACTTTTGATACTTATTGTAAGACCCTACTAGAGATGGTAAAATTCTGTGCTGGCCATCAAAAGGCCTATGTAATCCTTCCACTACAGCTTTCTGGGTGAATTCAATGAGTAGACCATCTTTACCCTCAGTTTTCACATTTAGTAAATGACTGTAAGAAGTACAACCCATGTAGGTGAAAGGATTGATTAGATAATAGAACATTATACAAGTACCATAAGTCAAGGCATTGTCACCTAAATAATAACCTCTTATTTCAATTCACAGAGAGGCTAATAAAGCCTAGGGTCTTCTACATGACTGTATAACCTTCCTGTCTCCTTGCCCCGAAGCCCTCTTGTTCATCACTGGAGCTACTTAGCTTGGTCGATTCTTATCAGACAAGGCTTAAGGAGACTTGGACCAGTGATCCACTATAGAATTAGACTTATTTTAGGTTCTGCACACTGCCCCCAGAACCTCAGCTCTCTAACTGAGCTCTGGCCTTTTCTTCCCATTCCTTAGTCCTTGTTCTCATGTTTTGAACTCTCACCTGGTTCCTTTCAAATGTCTCTACTATCTTGCTCTGTCCAGTTCTCCTGGGTTCTAAAGTCTTGGCCCTAAAAATGTGTGACCAGATTGCCTTGATTTTTGTCTGTCCTACAACTGGAGGTTCCCAGGCTTCCAAGCCAAGTCTTCCTTCACTCTGGGCTGACCTACTTAAGATTTCCCATCTTACCGCCTAGACACTAAGGACAGCTATAGCTCATTAAGATTTTCTGTCAGCCAAGACCTATGCTAAGCACTTTTGAAGGGAGATATTATCATTGGATAGAAGGAAACTGAGGCTTGGAGACCAGTGTTTGTATATGACAATGGCTTGTTGGATGACAATGGCTTGTTGGATGAATATAACTCAAAGGAGCCCAAGAGTTTTATGATATTCCTAACTTACTCCAGTATAATGTCAAATAAAGCATTAAATATGGAATCCAGAATTCAGGTCCCTCCATCAAAGTGAAATCAGCTCTTTCTATTAGTCACACAAAATTATAAGGCAGAATTAAAGAAAACTTTGGGTTATCACAGGATAGTCATCCAACCTCTCTGAATTATTACTGAAGAAGAAATAGTCAAACAAAGCTCAAGAACTCCTGAAACTGACCTCAATATTTTTTAAAGTGTCTTTTATGGAAGACTTTGATGGTATTTAATTATTTTCCATCGTAAAATGGTCTTTCATTTTGACTGAGTTACGGTTGTATTTAGGATGAATGAACTAGCCTTAGTCATTCCTGTGATCCCATGACCCATTCAATTATTCATGTATTTCGTATATATTTATGGAGTGCCTACAACGTGCCATGAATGGTGTTAGGGCTGGATATGCAATAGTGAAGAAAACAGACATGGCTATAACCCTCTTGGCACTTAAATCTAGTAGAGGAGGGAGATAATAAATAAAATAATTTTAGATAATGAAAAATCACTATTAAATAAACAAGGTTCTTTAACAGAGAGAATGTATTGGAGTGTTGCTACACTAGATATGATTAGCAAGGGAGGCATCTCCAAGGAAGAGGCATTTAAACTGAGACCAGAAAAATGGGAATACCCAGTCATGACATGTGAAATGTAGGGGGTGGAGGAAGAGTGATCCCAGCCTGAAGCTCAACAAGTGTAAGAATAATACAGCAGCAAAAAGATCGGTGTGTTTCAGCAACAGTCAGCGCTATGTTTAGAATAGAACAAACAAGTGGGAATTTGGCCCGAGATGAGGCTGGGAAAGTGGAAAGTTCCAGCACCTGTGGAACCTTGTAGGTCATGGAGAGGAGCTGGGGTTTCATTTTAAGCCTGTTGGGAATCTGAAAATGTATTTGTGATGGCTAATTTTATATGTCAGCTTAACTGGGACATGGAGTGTCCAGATATTTGGTTAAACATTATTCTGAGCATTTCTATGTGAGTGTCTTTGGATGATGTTAATATTTAAATCAGTACACTGAGTAAAGTAGATTGCTCTCCCCAATGTGGGTGGGCCTCATCCAATCAGTTGAAGGTCTGCATAGAACTAAAAGGCTGACACTTCCCAAAGTAAGAGAGGATTCTTCCTGCCTGATTGCCTTTGAACTGGGACATCAGCTTTCTTCCCCTGAAACATCAGCTCTTCCTGGGGCTCAAGCCCACTGGCCTCTGATGGGAGCTTCATCATCTGCTCTCCTGGGTCTCCAGCTTGCTGACTCATCCTGCAGATCCTGGCACTTGCCAGCTTCCGTAATCATGTGAGACAGTGCCTTATAGTAAATCTCTTTTACACACACACACACACACACACACACAGACACACACATAGTTGGTTCTGTTTTCCTGGAGAAACATCTCAGTGTTCCTGGAGAACCCTGACCAGTACAGCACTAAAGGTTTTTTGTAAAGCAAATGATTGATACAATCCAATTTTATTTCAAGAACATCTCTGATTAAAGCATGGAGAATAGTGGATTCAAGGGAGGTTGTAGTCAGTCTATTATTGCTTCTAAATATTCTTTGGCCCTCCCTGTGAAAGGATATACCACCTGCCCCTTTGGAATCAGCCTTGGCCCTGTTACTTGTTTTGGCCAATAAAGTATGAGAAGAACTTATGCCACATCAGAGCAGAAGTTCTAAGAGCCACTGTGAAATTTTGTGTTTATTCTTTTTCTCTCAGCCAGGAGGGCAGCATGTCCCATATAAGGGCTTCTCCTTCAGCCTAGATCCTTGAGTAAAGAAGACCCATGAAGCAGAGGCACAATCAATACATAATGTGAGCCAAAAACAAACACCAATGTAGACCACTGAGATTTGAGGATTGCTTGTTACCACAGCATTAGGTGGAGTAAGCTGACTGATACAGAGAAGTCACAAGACTGCTGCATTTGTCCACGGAAGGGAAGCTCGTGACTTAAAAAGAATAGGAGCAATAAAGATAAAGATGAGCAGAGAGGCTTGAGATACACTGCATATTGTGATGATTAATTTTATGTGTCAAATGACTTGGCTGTGGTGGCCAGTTGTTTGGTCCAATACTTGTCTAGCTGTTGCTGTGAAGGTATTGATATCTGTGAATGAGATTAACATCTATAGTCAGTTGACTTTAAGTAAAGCAGGTAAACCTCCAAAGTGTGGGTGAGCCTCATGCAGCTGAAGGTCTGAAGAGCAAATATCTGAGTTTCCCGGAGAAGAAGGAATTCTGCTTTGAGACTTTAAAGTAGAAATTCTGCCTGAGTTTTCAGCCTGCTGATTTAGCCTATGGATTTTGGACTTGCCAGGCTCCATAGTCATGGAAGCCAATTCCTTAAAATAAATCTTAATCTCCCTTTCTTTTTATATATATATAATATTCTCTGTGACTCCATATATATAAATATATATTCCATCTCTTTCCATATATACATATATTTTATATATTATATAATCTCTTTCCACATATATAGAAAATGTTATTACAATAATATATTTATTATATATTTAATATATTATAATAATACATTATTAAATAATAATATACTTCTTGCCTGTGCACCTTGGTGGATGTCTATGAATGGTGGTTGTGTTGGGTAGAAAAAAATTAACCGCTAATCCAAAAAACTCTTGAACATTTTTGTTGCTTAAATTCTTAAACCATGGTTAAGAAAAGTTCAGACAGCCATTGGAATGTCATTGATAAAAATTTAAAAGGCAGCAAAGTATTATTGGTTTATCTGGGCTTTATGGAGAATAAAAAAATCTCTACTGGAACTATGCGCAGCCGTCAAGAAAGCCTAGTGAAATAAAATACTCCCTGAAGCGGGATATTGATCATCCACATGACTTAGTAATGCACAAGGAGAGATATTCACTAGCATCCTAGTCACCTTAAAATGCTACTTTGAAAATCATCAAGGTGGAAGCAAGCTCCCAAGATGTACTGAGTTTCAAAAATCTCATGCAAAACAGTTACGTCCTTCCTTCTTGAGCTCCCCCTCCCCTCACACCATCAGCCAGGCGGGGCCACAGACAGAGAAAGCCAAGACCTGTAATGATGACTTACAGCCAGTGGTGGCTGCAGGAATAAAACATTAAGAATTCCTCCCAGCTCTCCCACTGGGGTGATCCTCCATCACAAACAGAGAGGGTGTAAACCGGCAGCATCTGGGCCACCAGAGTGCACAACGCCACAGGTCTGGTCAGGAGGCCAGACTAAGAGAACACCTGGGGGTTCCTAACAGAAAATGATGGGGCTCAAGAATTGCATCTACCCATGCGCTCCTAGCTAGGAATCTCATTTCTTCTACAATGGAAGACAGAAATTCACATGCACCACCAAGTTGGGTAGTTAGTTCCTTACAGTCTAATGATCACAGGCAAAGGGACCAACACAAATGTTTTCTTGAAAGGTCTACCTATGTTTACAACTCTAATGATAATTAGAGTCTAATTTTCAACTTCACTCCAGGGTTTCCTGCTAATTTCTCCTTTTTGCTTATTGCCTTAAATCTTTTTAAAAGGTAAAGTCCCTTTAGCATCCACCTGAATTTTTTTTTTTAATTGAGCTTCAGTTATGTGTTCTTGTTTGGACTCTTCAGCAGCTACTGGAAACCTTCTCAGTAGAAGAGTGCTAGGATCCTTTTCTTAGAAGTGTATTTGTTTCTGCCAGTGAAAAATGTTATTTATGATTTTAATGAGCAGAGATTTTCATTTTTGACTTCTTTAAAAAATGGAATGTCCAAGGATACAAGGCTTGTTGAAAAAAAAGATAATGTTTCTAGTGGGGACTAGCTGTAGGTTACCGTGGCCTCTCCTTGATCCCCATCTTTCCTCTTTTTTCCCCCATTTTAATTTTGCAGGCACTTTTTTCCCTTCCCCTTGACCT
Organism: Globicephala melas; assembly: GCF_963455315.2. Taxonomy (NCBI): domain Eukaryota; kingdom Metazoa; phylum Chordata; class Mammalia; order Artiodactyla; family Delphinidae; genus Globicephala; species Globicephala melas. The sequence continues at coordinate 69,101,737 of NC_083327.1, read as the reverse complement.
TCATAGTTGGTCCCATAGGACCAGAACTGTGTGCTGACCAATCTCAAAATACTAAAGTCTAAACAGAACAACGATGGCAAGGACAAACCCAAACAGCACCAATTTATCTTTTCCTTCCCCACAGCTTTAAGATTCAATGGAGAACATATATTTAAATCAGCACTTAAACTCCCTACCATCACCCTAACTGCTGAAAATAACTACGAAAGTTCAAAAGCAGAAGCTGTGAATCACTAAGAAAGGACCACATCGGGGACTTTATATTGTGAGGATACAACTTTCCTTGCCTCTGCTGCACCCAGATCCTTCCAGCAATCTCTCTTAGATTCCTGCAAGACTGGACTCAGGCAAATCGCCAGCCAAAGGGACACATTTAAGCTACGCTCGTGCCACTCCACAAAAATCTTCCAGTGTTTTTAGCAGAAAAGCAGAATCCTCAAAACTCTCTATTCTCCAGTGCTTCACCCCCTCCCATGTACCACAGGCACCAGACCCCCAATGCTTACTAAGCTAAGGAGCCCCTTTCCCCTCAGGGGCAGGAACCCCACTGAGAAAGAAGAGGCATAGGTGGAAAGAGAAGGCAACTCCACTGCTCTCATGACCTCCCCTCACCCAGCTGAAGAGTATTCTTACGTTTTCCCTGATCGTTCCCCCACTGAAGGGGTCCTGTATGGGGGAAAATTGTCTTCCAACAGTCCCTATGCCTAACATCATAGGATTAAAGCCCAGCCAAGTAGTTTGGGGTGGGTCAGTTTATATTCCCGTCACGTGACAATCATCTATCTATATTGCCACAGAGACGGTGCTGGCAGGAATAGGTCCTTTCTTTATCTTGCCTCTTTGTCTTGATGTAGGCATGAATTTTGAGAATAAATTTTAAGCAGGAAGCTCAGCCTTCATGAACTTAGAGGTTTCAATCCATTTCCTCTGTTCTAGGGGAAATATTAAATGGATACTATTCTAACCCAGGGCGAGCAGGAAAATAAAATGAGGGTGGGAAGAAAATTACTGAGCATAGATTTACTTTCAATTTTGCCATTCACCTTCCAATATGGTATCTCATTAATCGAAAAACTATCCTGTAAATCAGGTACTATTCTTCCCATTTTTAAAAAATTTGAGTAAATAAGCTAAATGGTTAAGTAACTGTCTAAATGTAACTCAGAGCCATGTAAGTTAGAGAATTTACTCACAGATATCCATTTTTTCCTAATCAAACACACTATCTTTCAAAAACAAGACAAAACGAAGAAGGGTGGGAAATTCACAAAAGAAGGGGAAATTAACAGAATCATTTTCTTGGTAAGTAGGCAACTCTGCAAGCGCTTTCGCTGGCTCTGGCAACGTCCAGATCACAGCCACTGACAAAATCCCTCCATTTTGATATAATCTCTTTAGCTCAAAAATGATTCCTGTTAAAGAAATAACACAGAAAATAGTACATTTTTAACAATTCTTTATCATTTATACTTTTAGCAAAGGAGCTCTCAATCCTTTGGGGAAGAAGAGCCACTTTTAATTTCCCCCACAGCATTGAAAACCCTGAGCATTTGGAACTCCTCTGCCGGAACTGTGTTCAGGGCCAGTTTATCAACCACATAAGGATAACTGTTACATTGCACACATTCACATTTTTTTAACCCAGCTTGTTTATCTGCTTTTTTGGGGGGGGCTCTAAATAACTTACTTATCTCCAAAATGAAATTCAGTATTAAAGGATAAAGTTTGCTACTGCCGAAGACTGTCCAAAAAAATGTACGTTGGATTCTGAAAAGAATTCCAAGGACATTTTGAGCAAAAGCAGAAAAACAAGGGTAAATATATGAATTCCAAGGAGTTAATTTTGCTGGGGCTCAAACTCCTCTGAATGCAAAACTTAGGGTATGTTTGTCATCATTTTCATTACCTTCAGAGCAGCATTTCTACTTACAGCATAAAAATTAAAAAATTTAAACCCCTCCTATTTCCTAGATTTAGGAATCCAGGCAGAGCATTTGACATGAACCTGTATGATTCACCGAGGTTCTCAGAGCCTTGCTTTTTGGCAGTATGATTTTCTGTTGGTGTGAAACTGTTGTAATATAAAGGAATATATATACTCAGGAATCTTGAAGGAGTAGGAGGGAGCAATGCATAATGTGTAAAAAGTCCAAGCATAAAGCACTCAGATGCTGCTAGAATCCCCAATTCCTGAGATCGTCTCAAAAGCACGAGAGTTTGACTCATCAGTTGCAATGGACATTGGCAACAAATAAAAACCGGAGCTAGAATGTTCAGCCAAGTAGTATAGGACTAAGAAAGAAAAAAAGATAGAAAGAGAAAAAGATAGAAAGATTGTCCAGATGTGGCACAGGTTGGAAAACCTGTTCATGATGTTAAGGACAAAACACAGAAGCACAAGATTAAGGCCTCTTTGCCAGGACTGATAAGGAAGGAAGGAAGGAAGGAAGGTAGGAAGGAAGGGAGGGAGGGAGGAAGGAAAGAAGGAAGGAAGGGAGGGAGGCAGGGAGGAAGGAAGGAAAGAAGGAAGGAAGGAAGGGAGGAAGGGAGGAAGGAAGGAAGGAAGGGAGGAAGGAAGGGAGGGAGGGAGGGAGGGAGGGAGGGAGGGAGGGAGGGAAAGAAAGAGAGAAAAGAGAAAGAAAAATAGAGCTTATTGTCTGACAAGAGAACTTTGTGGAAACTGACAGGCAAACAATCTCTTGGGCCAATAATAATCTGAACATTAGAAGCATGTGTACTCAGAACTATTGAAGCAAGTCTCTACCGGGAGACGATTCTCAATAGGTCTCTCATGTTTCTGCTGAAGGCACTGACAGCCTTTTCTTCTGGACTATCTTTTCAAGGGTCTTTGTTAAGCAAATAACTCTGGAAGATAGAAGGAGTGTCTCCCTCGGGGGCAGGGCAGATTTTTTAATTTTTTTTGTTTTTTTTTGTCTACGACAATAAAGATAATCTCTCTCTCTGGGGCAAATGTTGAACATTATTTGCTGACAGTCCCTTTAAAAGAATGTTTCCTCAGCTTTGATTCATTACCTGGGACACAAGACCCCTGTGTGTGTAACATCTACCTGGGCTGCCCTGTAATGTCCCACTTGGGACTAGGGGGCAAGGGAGATAAATGTGAACATGACACCTATAAGGCCCGCTGTGCCAGAAGTAATAAAGTCCTTTGTCTCAGACGCAAGCATCTTGTGTCTTCTGCTAGCATCGTCCAGGAAATTGTGTCAGGCTACCTTTTTTTAATTGCAAGAAGGGTAATACTTTGGATCTTTCACAGTTCTTAGCATTCTGCAAATTCCAGAGAGAGAATCACATATGATGCTTTTTATAATATCTCTCAAAGCAACAACTTTTTATCCTCTAGGAGACAATTAAAGTGACATAGATGTCAATGAGAAAAATACAGGTACAAGTATGAGGAGACAAAAAAAAAACAACCCACCATCAAGCACAGGATGAAAACAATATTTTAAGTGACTTATAAATAAAGATAATGGATAGATATAGATAGATGGATAGATATATAGAGAGATAGGTATAGAGATAGATGATAGATACATAGATAGATAATAGATAGATAGATGATAGATGACAGAGGCAGACAAAGACAGGGACACAGAGACAGAGAATAAAGTGCATATTTGGGGGTGTGAGTGTACATGTGTATCTGTGTTTTCATGTGTGTATACGGATACTTAGCATTAATATGCAAGCTAAGAACACATGCACATAAGAATAAAATGTTTTCAGATTTTGCAGTTTAGAATTTGTATTTTAAAAAATATTTCTCAGACAAGATTTTGAGCCCCCCCATCAATGAGATGAGTAGAGGATGAAGTCAGTTGGTTTTCTCTTTATTTTTCTCTTTGATTTCTATCTCTGGTGAACCTTCAGGAGAAATGATGCTGTATGAAAATTAGGTCTAAAATTGGATCATTCATTTCAATTCTATTGCTTGTTCCCTGAAAGAAAAGTGGAAGAGCAATAAATGATCTCTCACCTCAGTGTTATCAATTTGTATTCACTGTGCTTTATATCTCCCATTCAGACATGGCTGTGTCCTGACCTTCCTTTTCATTTCGTTCCAGCGTATCTTTAGCATTTCTTCTCATGGTCAGTCTCAAAAACTTCTGGAGCATTTCGCAGCTTTCTGAGGTTACATTTCGAAAAGATCTCGACCTGTTACCTTATTTTTTACAATCGTTACTTAAACACAATGAACTCTTTTGTTTCAGAGACCTCAGATAGCCTTGGACTTTGTTTCTTCAGGAAAGTTGGTATATCAGCACTAATCTGGGCAAGAAACATAACTTGAGGCAAAATGTAGCTTTTCTCTAACCCCTGGAAGCCATTTCGGCAGCACACACTAAGTTAGAAAACCTTTAATCTCCCCTAAACCAGAGAACGTGAAAAAGACTTCACTTCATGGAGCAGCTGACATGAGGTCAGAGCCTCAGAGGTGAGCCTCCCAAGTTATAGTCCCCCAAACCTCCAAAATCTATGTCGTGCTCACTTGGGTTTCTGATGCAACTCCTTTTGCTTGCCGTTATTCATTTTTTTCCTATGAACACTAAGTCTAACAACTAGTAAGGGGATTGGGAATCTCTTTATCCTCAAGGTAGTGAGACTCATCCAGTGAGGACCTAATAGCTCCCATCACTTCCTGTCTCACTCTTCCTGCTTAAGGAACACCAAGCTATTTACATTTATTGTTATACCTCCCCTTCCTGACTATAATTTACCTGCACAATAGAGGTTTAATTTCTAAATTATTATTATTATTAATTTTTTTTTTTTGAAGTACGTGAGCCTCTCACTGTTGTGGTCTCTCCCGTTGTGGAGCACAGGCTCTGGACATGCAGGCTCAGCGGCCATGGCTCACAGGCCCAGCCGCTCCGCGGCACGTGGGATCTTCCCGGACCGGGGCACGAACCCGTGTCCCCTGCATCGGCAGGCGGACTCTCAACCACTGCGCCACCAGGGAAGCCCCTCTAAAGTACTTTTTAACCTTGCTTCCATTTCAAATGGATACTTCATCATTCTTAATGTGAGGTCTCTTCAAAGAAGGTTTTTGTCTCTCACTTTTGACCTCATTACTTTTGCTGTAACAGTGGGTATAGTTCTGTTTTCCAGAAGAATATATTTCTATGAAAGTTACTGAAAGAAGAACTCTTTTTGCTGACTTGCTTAATAAGAAATGAAGTTAAAATAAAAACTGTGCACAACAAAGACTCAGCTGGGAGGTTTATTACCCCTGCTGGTCCTGACTCTCTCCCAAGAGTTTGTTATTTCTGTTCCTTAGAGTTGTCAGCTTTGGATGCAAAACAAAACCACGGAGTATCTTTTCCAGACCTCGTTAAGGTCTAGCCAACTGTCACCAGCATCATATCTCCATTTAGAAAGTTTCTAGTCCTCTGCAGCCTTTCTTTGCTTTTAACCCAAACTTTTCTCACTTTGGAATCTCTACTTCTTTTCCCAAGTCCTCGGGATTTGTTTCTGTTCACAGAACATTTGTGGAGCAGTTACACCTAAAGATCCCTGATATTCCTAAAAGATAAAAACTTTCCTTGATCCAGCTGCCAGCTCTGTCACCCTCCTGAGCCCCTCTTAGATGACTTGTCCCTACGTCAGTTTCTTGGGATCTTGTCATTGCAATTCTATGTAGCAGAACTATTTTAAACATACATTAAGAACATGCTTTTGATTCACCACCAAACTGTCTTCTTTAGTTATTCAACAAACGTATCGAGTGTCTATTATGTGCTGGATAAGTTGCTAGGCACATGAGATTCATTAGATATGGTTCCTGCTTTCTTTGAGGTTACAACCTCTCAGAAATATTAACAGGTGTTTTCTTTTGTTGTACATAATCGATCACTAACACTCCAGCTTGGAAATATCAAAGGTATTCATCTCTTTGAATCCCTTTTCAACGCTGTACCAGAACTTTCACTGGGTAATTTACATAAATAAGCAACTCTCCATGGGTAAAACTTTTTTTAAAAGCCTAGATAGAAGGACACAGCCTTTTTACATAGATTTTTACACTATAAGCTATTTAAGGAAGAATTATCTTAAAGTGAAAATGAAAAAGCTCTGAACCAACATTGAGAATGTCTGGGCTCTGTCACAAAAAAAGCTAGATGGCTACAGAAAAGCCACTTAACCTTTTGAATTTCAGTGTCTGCATGTGTTAAATGATGGGTAGGAGTAAATGTTCCCTTAGCTCTCAGATCTAAAATTCAATGAATCTAAATGTAAAAGTATTTCAGTTACGAAACACTGTTCTAAACACATTTCTCATGGAGATTCAGTGAAATGTAAAAATTCAGCCAGCAGACATAGGAGAATTCACTGGATAAACAGATGAGAAGTTGCACTGAAATTCTCTACCACGAGCAGTCTAGGACGATGGTCAGGCCTGCCCAGGGGTCTGAGAGATATTCGGCTCTCAGCCTGCTCCATAGCTCAACTTCCTCTCTCAGCAAAGTCAGGTCCAGCGCCATCAGAAGATTTGGGGTTGGCTATGACTTTTCTTCTATACCTGGTGATGATCTTTCCAAATTTATCAGCACAATTAGATTGAAAAAAAAAGCTATTTGTTATTGGATATGCAGGATGATCAGGTCTTGGTAATCAGATCAAGACAGAGAGAAACCCATATAATAATTATGTATATGTGTTGAAAATGGATCTTTTCTGTGCTGTAGGGATCTGCCAATTCCAATACTGGAGTCTGAAGAGAACCAGAAGATTAAATGTAGTATTGCCTTTCCCGAGGACAACAAAATAGTGGAAACAGCAGACGTTTTCTTCATGCAATTTTAAATATATATAGAGTTAAAGAAAAAAATGTTCATAAAATTTTTATGCAAAATAGTCTCAGAGACGAATACCCACTACTCACTTAATGATTAATTGAAACTCATTTATTGGTTCTGAGGAAAAAGTGTGATTTCTTTTTCCCTTTAAATAATCATTTTTGTTTCTGCTATGGTTTTTGTTAGAGATGTATTTTTCAGACTAGCTCTTCTTAGCCTTTTGTACTGTGTCTGCATACTATGAAACTGTTATTTGGCGTTTTCCTTATTCTATAATGGATGTCATAACTGATATAAGCCCTAGTCTCTACTGGCTTAAGGGACATAAAGTCAATGATGGATCTCCAGTTTTCTGTTTTCATTGACAACAAAAGCCATTCTAAATCAATAAGTTTACCTTCATTAGACCTTGGCCAAATGTGAAATTACATAGCAAATTATCCATAGACATATAAATACTATTATAAAACAATGTCAGTGCAAGAATTACATTCATTTTCTACATTTCCCATGTTATAGTTTGGAAACATACACTATCCATCATTAGAGAAACATGCTTTAGCTCACAGCATCCCAAAACCTGTGCTACCAGAAGGAGATTTCCAATGGCTTTACTATAGATGTATATATAAACACTACTTGTATTTAATATGTGTGTTATCACCCTTTATTGTTGATCAGCCTCTCAGGGGCTGATCGTAATACTTTAAAATGTCTAGAGATGTACAGATTCTATACAATCTGAACAGTAACAGCAATTTTCCTTGATGCTATATAAACTAAGTTAGAGAGTATATTGGATAGAAACAAATTATTTTGTTTTCTTTTTAGTGTTCAAATTTAAAGAGTAGTATCATATATATGTGCAACTGAATCACTTTACTGTACACTTGAAACTAACATAACATAAATTAACTACACTTCAATTAAAAAAAAAAAGAATTGTAAAAAAAAAAAGTAGTATCAGGCCATAGTTATTAGGTGTCTAGAAACCTAGTGTGCCACAGTAAAGTAATCTTAAAAGGTGATAAATGTTTACTGGTGTGTGGGTTAATGGATACGTTTGCATGTTTCCAAATTTTATGTGTTATGCAAACTAACTACAATATTAATTTAGAGTCACTAAAAGTTATCTCAAAATTTTGTTATCTATGATTCTTTTTTCCAAAGCTATCATTTTTCACTCCAAATCTCACCTTCTCATAAACATTCTACCAGAAATTGCTGTGTGCTCACATAACTCATTTTATGGATTGAGGCCGTAAGTATTAACAAATTAACTGCAAGAGAATGTGGCAATTTAAAATTGTATCTATCCTCTTCAGAGCTTGCTGAGTCAGAGTCTATCAAGTGATAAAGATCAGTTCAGTGGATATAAACTAAACTGTAATTCTCATTAAGGGAGAAGCATGTATGAATGTGCAATGTATGTTTGAAGCCAGCGGCTTCTGACACGTATACTTTTCATTCCCACCCATCTCCTCCATCAAAAATGGGGGTACCACTAGCATGTACCTCTCTTTTATAAGCCAACCAAAATGGGAACTCATTTGGAACTTTGAGTGATTTTCTGATAGTGCTGACAAAGTGTCAAAGCACAAAGCATATTTTGTGGTATCAAGTATGCTATAACATAATATGTCCTATAACGTCATATATGTATGTTGTAACGTATAATATGTCAATAACATCTTTTCCAAGAATGTTATTGAATTATTCTGGAGCACACTGGCAGGATAAACCTGGAAGAAGAGTCCATCTTTCTCCATTAGAAAGGAAGATCACTGGAGTAACTTGTTGGCGGGCTTTGTCAGAAATTTGTCTAGATGGTCCTGTTTGAAGACATTCTCTTACTAATCTTTGTCCTTCTATAACTTCAAAAATGCACTGTAGGGCTTCCCTCGTGGCGCAGTGGTTGAGAGTCATCCTGCCGATGCAGGGGACACGGGTTCGTGCCCCGGTCCGGGAGGATCCCACGTGCCGCAGAGCAGCTGGGCCCATGAGCCATGGCCGCTGAGCCTGTGCATCCGGAGCCTGTGCTCCACAACGGGAGAAGCCACAGCAGTGAGAGGCCTGCGTACGGCAAAAAAAAAAAAAAAAAAAAATGCACTGTAATTTTCCCCCTCAGCAAGGCTGGTGAATTTAAGATTTTTTGATTTGGTTACGTGTGTCAAATGAAATAATACATTTTTTAAAAATACAAACAAACACAAGATGTTAATCTAAATTTACTAAATCATTTGATTGAAAGAAAAATTTTATTTAAGTGGAGAAGTCAGAATACCTGAGTTGTTATAAGTTACCTATGAATTACATAAAGTCTATAGATGGAGAAAATTCAAGAAATTATAGGAGTATTATTATTAAACTGAAAAATGGAATTATAGGGGATTAAAGCATGAGATAAAGAGAATCCACAAATGGCACTTTGCATATATTTTAGTGATTCTTCCCCAAGTACCCAACTTCAAATAATTTGACCTATATCAGTAATCTACTTAAATTAAGCTTTCCACTGAAAAGTATCATACCAATTATAAAAGTTCTCTGGGGATTTCTATATATAAAGTATATTAAAATGTGAGCAACATAAATTCAAGCATAATGCTGAAATGACATGTTTTAAAACAGTTTCAATCATTTTTATCCATTCTTCTTTGTGCTTAAAACTTTGATGGGCATTACATTTGTTTTCACATTCTCAGGAACTAAGCTTGACATGTACATTTTCCCTATGCTTTCACATTTCTCAAGCAAGGAACTATGCTTGACATGTACATTATGAAGAAGTGAGTTCTTCATAAACATAGCTGTACTGAAGTTATTTTCCATTGGAGTAATGAGCAACAAGGGAAGTAAGAAGGCAGGTGGGAATGAACTTCTGCTTCACTCTCAAGGGAGATATCTACATATAAATGTATAACATACAATTGTGTCCTTTGTTGAGGGATTCAGACTTATCTTTGGAATTAATATTCATTCTGATTATAAAGATAAGGATGGCAGAGAATTAGCTCTGAAAAAACTGTGAACTTGATTATGCTTTTTTTGTAGGACTCACACTTGTTATTGCATGTATACAATATCTATCCTTTCAAAGACATAAAAGACTTCAGATCACACCCATTTGGGGTAAATTAAACTAGGAATTTTGAACTTATATAATCAATAGGGCAGACTAGAGCTTTTGAATAAAACCTTGTACTTGAAGGATTTTCAACCCAATTGTAGTTGGTGCCTACAGACATGTCTTTTAGATTCTCTGTTAAGCAAGAAGAAGTGCAAAATTATGAATGACAGAAACTTAGAGTAAGTGGGTTCCTAGGCAGGGGACAAATTTCTCTGATTGAGAGAGATAGTTGAGATGTCCAGAACCAAAGGAAAGAATTGAAATGCTCTATAAAAAAGGAACTCCTTGGGTTTTAATTCAAACATCCAACAGGTGTGTTCAGGTGGGTGCACAGTCACTTTTCTATGGAGTTGATCAGCATCTTAAGCCCTTAGTGGTTGAAGTGTTCATTTCACTCAGAGTGATTTTCTGTCATGGGCATCTCTCCAATGGGACAATGAAAAGTTTGTGGAAAACAGACTTCTCTTTTAAAAAATTGCTTCTTGTGTCTATTTTGCAATTCAAGTGATATGGAAATTAATACCAGTGTCGAGGGTTTTCATCAGGCTTGAGTGGATGCAGGACAGAGTGTCTTCCTACAGCACTGCTTTCTTGGAAACTGCAGTGTTAAGATAAATGTGGAATGTTGTATTGGCTTCGTTGTGTTTATGCTTGATCTGCAGAACCACACTTGGGCTGTGGAGCTGAAAGCAGGCCTTGGACCTGTGTGACTAGAAGGGTACAAAAGAGTTGTGGGAAATTTAGCTACTGTCTGCAGCAGCTGCATTGGCTCTGAAGGGGAAGGAGGCAAGAGGATCTGTGTACTTGAGTAGTTGCTGGGTCCCCATGAGGTGATGCTGAAACACCTGCCCTGTAACCTTCTATAAAGCTAAGAAAACGTGGCCCCCAAGCTTACTTACACCTTGTGAGTCTCATTGCCGATTTGCCCCTCCAGCTATGACTATGCTGCTACAATGTCACACGAGGCTTTCCTTCCTGTCTTCATCGCCCCTTCCACTCTGCTTCCCAATCCTGCAGATGTGGGCAATACCAACATATAACACAAAATAAGAATGTGACTCAATGAATATTCATTGAGCACCTGCTATTTGGGAGGAGGAATGGGATTTTCAACAAAATCTCTGGAGAAAGTTATTTTTCTTCATCAAAAGATGCACACACAGCTGCATTCTCACAGACATACACACAGTCTGCGTGTCATCTCTCTGCACCCAGGCATAGTAACATATGGGAGGAAAAGTCATCTATTACTACAGGCTGTGACAATCACTGAGAAAATTTACTGCAGAAAATTAGTCAACAGTATTTCAGCAGAAGGTCCAGAAATGATCTATCAAAGATTCAGAGACTTGAGGCAACCTTTCACCTCATTTATTCAAATGCTTTGGGCAAATAAAATTATGATAAAGCACCTAAGAACCTGTGTGTCCTGTGCATTTTGACAAGCTTACTGTTAACTGATTATTTGGGTCCAGTTCCCACTCCAAGAGAAATCGATTACTATTAATTTTAGTTGATATTTCATATAAAGGCATGTATTTATTTTTATTTTTATGAAACTGAAATTCAATTCTGTAAATCCTCAGGAGGAAACGGAGGGATCACGATTTGGCTCCATCCTGTGGCCTTTAAAAATGCAGCTCAATAACAAAAAACAAACAACCCAATCCAAAAATGGGTAGAAGACCTAAATAGACATTTCTCTAAAGAAGATATACAGACTGCCAACAAACACATGAAAGAATGCTCAACATCATTAATCATTAGAGAAATGCAATCAAAACTACAATGAGATATCATCTCACACCAGTCAGAATGGCCATCATCAAAAAATCTAGAAACAATAAATGCTGGAGAGGGTGTGGAGAAAAGGGAACACTCTTGCACTGCTGGTGGGAATGTGAATTGGTACAGCCACTATGGAGAACAGTATGGAGATTCCTTAAAAAACTACAAATAGAACTACCATATGACCCAGCAATCCTACTACTGGGCATATACCCTGAGAAAACCATAATTCAAAAAGAGTCATGTACCAAAATGTTCATTGCAGCTCTATTTACAATAGCCCGGAGATGGAAACAACCTAAGTGCCCATCATCGGATGAATGGATAAAGAAGATGTGGCACATATATACAATGGAATATTACTCAGCCATCAAAAGAAAGGAAATTGAGCTATTTGTAATGAGGTGGATAGACCTAGAGTCTGTCATACAGCGTGAAGTAAATCAGAAAGAGAAAGACAAATACTGTATGCTAACACATATATATGCTAACACATATATATGGAAAAAAAATGTCATGAAGAACCTAGGGGTAAGACAGGAATAAAGACACAGACCTACTAGAGAATGGACTTGAGGATATGGGGAGGGGGAAGGGTGAGCTGTGACAAAGCGAGAGAGAGGCATGGACACATATACACTACCAAACGTAAGGTAGATCGCTAGTGGGAAGCAGCCGCATAGCACAGGGAGATCAGCTTGGTGCTTTGTGACTGCCTGGAGGGCTGGGATAGGGAGGGTGGGAGGGAGGGAGACGCAAGAGGGAAGAGATATGGGAACATATGTATATGTATAACTGATTCACTTTGTTATAAAGCAGAAACTAACACACCACTGTAAAGCAATTATACCCCAATAAAGATGTTAAAAAAAAAAAAAAAAGCAAGCGACAAAGTAGCCAGCCAATTAACAACACTGGAGAAACGATTGGTCAAGCATTTGTAAAGCACGGATGTTAATACTACACCACTTAAGCAAGCCAATCTAACTTGGCATGGGGAGCATGTTATACAAATAAGAACACAAACCAATTTCCAAATGTGTTCCTCAAGCTTAGTCACTTTCAATTAACCCCCCTTCAGCATCTTAACCCTTCTTGGTCCTAGTAAAACTTGAATACATTTTAGGAGATGTGACAGCCATATGAGCAAAGGGTTTAAAAACCTTCCTACTTGGGATCTGCTTTTAATGCATTGATAAAGCTGTAATTTGGACAACATAAGTACATCAGCTTTAGTCACTAACCAACTGTTGGATTCACCAAACATGTGTTGAAGGTCCTTTGTTAACCCCTGTGCTAGGCTATGTGCAAACAACTCTAAAAAAGAAACAGACTCATCCTCAAGAAATTCAAGTCTACTGAAGGATGCCACATGGCTGAAGAGCTAAGAGCAGTAAAATGTGGTGAGGCCACAACAGAAGTGTGCATAGGCTATGTGGCAGCTCCTAAAACATACGCTAAGCCAGCCTGGTCAGACCAGGTTTCCTAAGCATGGTGACTAGACAGCAGTGTCACTGAACTGCTGAGAATCAGCAAGGCAAGTGAATTTGGAGGTCTTCTAGTTCTAGTACCATGAGTCTCAGTGACAAACTAGGAGTGGGCAGGAACTGTATGAGGAGGCATGTGTACTTTTAGAAAGTGTATAACGGGCTTTCTTAGGCTAGAGAACAGGGGTGGAATTGCACTAGAACTAGAAAAGGCAAAGTACTCCTGATCAGAAGGCCTGCTATCTTTGCAGCCACTTGTGAGCTAAGAAGCTGAGAAACACTGATCTAGTTGGTTGGTTTGGAGGAGAATTAAGGCCTTGTCAGAAGGCATTGTCAGTGAAAATTTATTAAGAGCCTACTATGCACAAAGTGGTGTTTTAAGATTGAAATTAAAATATGTGGTAAAATCGATTCTGTCCAAGGTCAGGAAAAGAAAAAAAAAAGAGCCTTCCTTTTTAAAGGAGGTTAGTGTGGGTGATAATACGAGAAATTAGACAGAGGGAAAGGAAGTTAGGACAGAAAAGTTGATCGGGTCATTTTGTGCAAAGGAGGGAGTCAAAGAAGAGGGAATGTGAAATGATGTCTAAACTGCACCACAGAGAATGTGTGTTCCAGCCATGTGTTTTTGTGCAAGATGGGCTTGGGGACAAACACTGCAAAACTCAACAGACATAAACAGCTGAGACCCAAAGAAGAGAAGTGCTCGTGTTCACATCCTCTACCCAGTCAAGGCCTTCCACCCACCAACTGATTTTTTGTGTCATCAGTTACCTTTGCATATTTTAAGTTTACTTTCAACTGAAGAGTTTTCACCTCATTTAGCATTTATTCCAATAAGAATTTTTTACCTAGCTTCTTGAAAAAAAGGCAAACACTTTAACATCATGAAACGCATCACATTTTCCTTGTAAATGTTTTGTAATAAATGGGAAACTGTACTGCAGTTAGTCCAGTATTACCCAAGCAAGATGAAGCCTCTGAGCAATTACCTTTTTTCCATGGCAACAGCATATCTGCCCATCCTTCAGTGTGATATGGGAAAGCCACTAAATTGGGTCTGTTCAGTAAAACTAAGGAAAGTTCACTGAACTAGGGCAGGCGGAAGGGGGGTTGTAAATCTGATAATAACTGGGTTAACAAACAAATTGCTATTGATATTATTTATCAAGTGGTTCATTTAAGCAGCTCAAAATAATCTGCAAGGAAATTTCCAACTGCAATGTTAGAAAATGGAAATAAAAAGCAAATTTGTTAAAAAAAAAAAAAGAGAAGAGGAAAATGACAACTAGACTTTCTAGTACACTTGCCCACACCTAATCCCTTAGGAGGAGGCCTCTGAAGAATTCCAGGACGTTGAGTGCAGAATGGAAACAAATTTTCATGGACAGTCACCTCAGGACATCTGCCTGGACCTCACTCCACCCAGAGTCTGCCTGGGCCAGAGAGTAAACCTTTTATTTTCAAGCATATTCTGGAAAAGGAGGCCAGCAAGTGCACCTCTGACATTCATGAGAAACCATACTATTATTCTGGCTGTTACAATCCAAGGAACTGCAAGAAAAGAACAAATCAGAAAAATTGTATCGGACACTGAGTTATAACGCAAATAAAAAACAGAGGAAGCTCCTTCAGAACAAGACTCTGCAGTCGACGGCAGCTACCTTTCCTGAGGGGGTTTTATTTTATTTACTTATTTATTTTTAAATTTTATTTATTTTATTTATTTATTTTTGGCTGTTTTGGGTCTTCGTTGCTGCGTGTGGGCTCTCTGTAGTTGCGGCGAGCGGGGTCTACTCTTTGTTGCGGTTCATGGGCTTCTCATTGTGGTGGTTTCTCTTGTTGCGGAGCACGGGCTCTAGGCGCGCGGGCTCAGTAGTTGTGGCTCGCAGGCTCTAGAGCACAGGCTCAGTAGTTGTGGCACATGGGCTTAGTTGCTCTGAGGCATGTGGGATCTTCCCGGCCCAGGGCTCGAACCCGTGTCCCCTGCGTTGGCAGGCTGATTCTTAACCACTGAGCCACCAGGGAAGCCCTTGAGGGGGCTTTAAATAGAGATCTAAGGTTGGAAATTAAAGACATGTTCCTCAGGGGAAAATGGACATTATAACAATGTTGTGTCCCTGTTATCACACTTGATTACAGGTTCTCAAGGGAGCTGCTTCCCAGACAGTTTTAGAAATAAGATGTAATTTAGAGACATTTTCTTGGTGGGGATGATAAGGGAGGCTCTAAGTGGGAGGTGGGAAGAGAATGTGGAAGAGGTACAGGGAGGATGGTAGCAGAACTGTAACCTGATATGCCACACAGTTTGATCAATATGACATGTAATTACATCTAATTACAGACATCTCCTGGAACTTGGACCACAGGGTTGCAGATAAATTTAAATACCTTGGAGAAATACCCTGGCTAATATACTAAAGGACTTTCTTCTATTTAGATGAACAAACCTATTAATGCAGAATCTCTAAATCAAATGATTATACATCTGGGAACTTTGCTTATGGTAAGGAATAAAGAAATATTTTTCTGGGAGACTAAGGGCATAGAGAAACCAAAAAGTGGACCGTAAGAATGTTCAAGGGGGCTTCCCTGGTGGCGCAGTGGTTGAGAGTCCGCCTGCCGATGCAGGGGACACGGGTTTGTGCCCCGGTCCGGGAGGATTCCACGTGCCGCGGAGCAGCTGGGCCCGTGGGCCATGGCCACTGAGCCTGCGCGTCCGAAGCCTGTGCTCCGCAATGGGAGAGACCGCGACAGTGAGAGGCCCACGTACAACAAAAAAAAAAAAAAAAAGAAAAGAAAAAGAATTTTGAAATAACAACTCTGCTGATCTCTTTTCTACATAGGGACTTGGGAACACATTATTTGTATTTTAGGAATTATATGTTTGCATTGCCATATCAAAATTCCTCAAGACTGTCAGCAAAAGTATCCCGGAAGGTAATGTTCAAAGGAAATGTTTTGACAATACCATTTTTTTTTTACTTTTAAAAGCATATATATTGTCATGTTTGGTAATTGAAAATTTTATTGCTTAACTTAATGATACAAGATTTAATTTAATATGTACAATTTAATGTGTACAAAAAACAAATATATTAGCCTATATTAATTAAATATTTAACGTGTTAAATATTTAATATAGAAAAATAAAATTTAAGATCTTTGCCTCAACTCACTACGTTAAAATCACCCACAGATATAGCTGGACCAAACATCAATATTCAGTCTTTCCAAAATTAAGATACTCAGTCCAGATATTTTACCAATATCTAGTACCAGCCTAAGACATAATATCAGCAATAGTAAACGGTAAATAAATGTTTGTTGAATGCATTAGTTAATGGGGAGTCCAAAGAGTCAGTTTTAATTCACCACTGTGTTCATGACATAGTTTGGGATTATAGGCATAACCACAGGTATCTCTAAATTATCCATCATTATTTAAAGTACTCTTTCTCCATCTTATAATGGCATTTTCTCCTCTTCACCCCAAGTTCCTTCTGCAGGTTTCCTTAACTTCCTTGTAATCGTGGAATCCATTTTCATTGTCCTTTTTGTTACCTGCACCTCCATCGTTTTGCCAGTCAAGATAATTACACAAACACAACAGACTTGCTGGACATCACCTCTGTATCCATTGCTACTTGTCACTATGAGGTTTGAGCATGGTCTCTACCCTAATCTATTGGGAGAGGTAAGACATAACACACATAAAGAACAAACCTACAGTGAATTATTAGATTAGGAAACATGGGTGGTACAGAAACAAAATTCTTTAGTGACTTAAAAAGAGCAATGGAATAGAATGGTAGAAACTCAATAGATGGAAAGATACAGGAAAACTAACTATTGAGCAGCTGGTTTCCATCAGGCCCCATGCGAGGGGATTTTACATATAGTATTTCATTTATTTCTCACATTGAAAGTTTGAGATGTACCTTTTCATAATTTTATAAGATATGAAGTGCAGCAGGGTTTCAAACCTTGCCCAGGATTGTATTGCTTGCAGGTCTCTGAGCAGACATTCTAATTCAAGTTGATACTATTTCCATTCCTGGCAGGAGGAACATGAGTTTGCACTAAGGCACCACGGTAACATTATGCACAGGTGTGTTGGACAGATAATGATGGCAGCCATCATCTAGAGCAGAGCATCTAGCGGGGAAGGCACAAGCTTGGAAATAGGTCTGGAGACACTCAGACTTCTATCTCTAGCATTTCTTTCTATTTTTGTTTTCCTTAGGATTTCCATTAGATAACTATTGAAGTAATTAAAGAATGAATGAATGAATGTCTTTTTTTTTATTCCTACATCACCCATCTGTTCTTGCATGTTGTCTACTTTATCCATTAGAGTCCTTAGTATCAATATATTAATCATAGTTGTTTTAAATTCTTGGTCTGCTAATTCCAACATCCCTGCCATATCTGGTTCTGATGCTTGCTCCTTCTTCAAATAGGGTTCATGGTGGAAGTTGGTTGTGGGTTTTTTTGTTTGTTTGTTCTTTGTCTTTTTTTGTAAATTTTTCTTGATAGCCAGATATGATGTACTGAGTAAAAGCAACTGCTATAAATAGACCTTTAGTAATATAGTGGTGAGTTTGGAGGGAGAGGAAGCATTCTATAGTCCTATGATTAAGTCTTAGTCTTCTAGTGAGCCTGTGCCTCTGAACTGTGAACTTCACAAGTGCTTCTGGTTTTTTTCCTCTCCCCATAAGTGGGACAGGATGGTTAAAACTGGCTGGAGGGTTTCCTTTCCCCAGGTCAGTTAGACTCTGTTAATACCCCAGCAGGTTAGGATCCAGTTACACTCAAACTCTTCAACACAGCCTACAAGGCCCTGTGTGACCAGGCCTGGCCTGTCTGTCCTCGTCTGGGCTTCTCACTTCTTTGCTCACATCCCACTCCAGCCACACTGGTCTTCTTTCAGTGCCCCAGGAAGCAAGGAAGCAAGCTCTTCCTAGCTACCAGGCCAGAAGGCCCTTGTCCTCATTTGCTGCCTGGTTGGCCCTTATATCCCGTTTGGTCTCAACTAAAATATTGCCTCCTCAGGGAGGTTCTTCCCTTACTACTAGAAAGTAACCCCCCACCCCATTCTCTCCAACCCTAATATTCAGTTTCAGTGATGCGTACTCTTCCTTTCAATGCGCTTATCATAATCCTAAATTTTATATTTATTTGATTGTCTCCTTGTTTACTATCACTACCTTGCTTGTGCCAGAGCACCTTAAAGACATTAAACATGTCAGTTGCGTTTATCTCAGCTTAACTACAGCCAAGGACTATGCCTGGAATATAAAAGTCAGGCAATAGATAACTGTTGAATTAATTGAAGACTGAATAAATGAATGACTTTTTTTTTCAATTTTAGTCTTAGCATGAATCAATAAAATAACATCTATCACTATTGTTTAATATCTGCTGTTAAATAAATGGTGACTTTTGACAAGTCTATTTAAGGTGATATGTGTTCACTGCCAGAGGGCAACAATAAATGGCTGTTGATAAAACAATAACTGTAATGTGGTGAGAAATCATAATATAAGGAAACAAAGTATTTTGCACGTTAGATGTTGCTGAAATCCTTATTAGCTGAGCAAGTACAGTAGTCCCGGCTTAACCATGGTTTCATTTTCCAATGTTTCAGTTACCTGCAGTCAACTGTGGTCTGAAAATACTAAATGGAAAGTTTCAGAAATTAACAATTCCTAAGTTTTAAACTGAGCACCATTCTGAGTAGTGTGATAAAATCTCTCACCATCCTGCTCCATTCAGCCTGGGAGGTGAATCATCCCTTTGTCCAGCTTATCCCTCCAGTTAGTCACTTAGTAGCAGCCCAGTTATCTGATCCACTGTGGTGGTATCACAGTGCCTGTGTTCAAGTAACCCTTATTTTACTTAATAATGGCCCCAAAATGCAAAAGCGATGATGCTGGCAATAAAGTGCTTCATTTAAGTGAAAAGGTGAAAGTTCTCCGAAGTGAGGGAGTGACATCGACATATATACACTACCAAATGTAAAACAGATAGCTAGGGCTTCCCTGGTGGCGCAGTGGTTGAGAGTCCGCCTGCCGATGCAGGGGACACGGGTTCGGGCCCCGCTCCGGGAAGATCCCACATGCCGCGGAGCGGCTGGGCCTGTGAGCCATGGCCGCTGAGCCTGCGCGTCTGGAGCCTGTGCTCCGCAACGGGAGAGACCACAACAGTGAGAGACCCCAGTACTGAAAAAAAACAAAACAAAACAAAACAAAACAGATAGCTAGTGGGAAGCAGCCGCATAGCACAGGGAGATCAGCTCCGTGTTTTGTGACCACCTAGAGGGAGGGGTGGGATAGGGAGGGTGGGAGGGAGACGCAAGAGGGAGGGGATATGAGGATATATGTATACATATAGCAGATTCACTTTGTTATACAGCAGCAACTAACACAGCATTGTAAAGCAATTATACTCCAATAAAGATGTAAAAAATAAATAATAATAAAATAAAATTAGTGAAAGAAAAAAATAAGGAAAGAAAAAACTCCGATGCTGAGGTTGCTAAGATTTATGGTAAGAACGAATCTTCTATCCATGAAATTGTGAAGAAGGAAAAGAAATCTGTACTAGTTTTGCTGTCGCACCTCACACTGCAAAAGTTATGGTCACGGTTCATGATAATTGCTTAGTTAAGATGGAAAAGGCATTACATTTTTACAATAAGATATTTTGAGACAGAGGACCACATTCACATAACTTTTATTACATGATATTTTATTATTGTTGTTGTTAATCTCCTACTGTGCCTAATATGTAAATTAAACTTTATTATAGGTATGTATATATAGGAAAAACATAGTATGCATAGGGTTTGGTACTATCCATGGTTTCAGGCATCCACTGGGGGTCTTGGAACATACCCCCTCGGATCAGGGGAGTCAACAAAGTTATCATTTGCATTTATAGGCATCATCAACCCTAAGTCTTGGAGTTTTTCAATAGATAAAAAAATGTTTCTGTGTCCCCTTCAGGATTTGACACTAATAGAGGGTCTTACTTTTGTCTTCATCTGGGGCTTTTGTTCAGCCCCAGACTCAGGTTAAACCTTGCAGAACTTTTACATCTGCACTTCTTTCGCACCTATGCTCCTTGCAGACCTAGCGTCAGGGACGCCTCCATTGCTAACAACAACCCTCAACCGTGTGTGCCTAGGAAAGGCTCTCAGGAGAACACTACATACGTCCACAGCGGTTGTCGTTGGATAGTGGGGCTAACAAGCCATTTTTAGATGTTCCTTGCATTTTGTTTTCCAATTGGAAAATAAAGTAAAATAGCTTTGTAATTAAAAAATAGTAATAAATCCAGCATGACCCTTGAGCTCATTTATTGAGAAAATGAGCCACCGTAAGGTCAATTTCTTCACTGTTAAAGCTAATAATAGTGGTGGTGTAAAGGACAGATTTCACACAGTGCTCTCCTGATGATGTTTAAACAACAGTAATAGTAGAAATAATAGAGCTGATTGTCAGTATTATATTGAAACATTTAGTGAGCAATTACTATGTCAGGCACTATGCCAAGTGCTTTACAAAATATTATCTCATTTAATCCTCACAAAAATCATATAAGATACTATTATTAGCCCCATTCTACATTAAGGAGAATAAGGAAGTGAAAAGATTATACTGGCCCAGTGTTCAGTTCAACTCTGAGATATCCATTTCATGTTTTATTTTAAACCATTCTTTCATATTTGTTCAACTACGTGATTAAGGGTAAACTATGTGCCAAGGCCTGTCCTAGTCATTAGAAATACACAGGTATGTACAGAAGTTTCTGCCCTCAAGTACTCAAATCTAGTGGGAGAGATGGCTGTGTAAACAGACAACCGTAATAAAGTGTGCTAAGAGGCAAGTTCAGGGTTCCAGGAGGATACAGGAATGGAGTGCCTAAACTAGACATGGGTAGAAAGGATATATCAGACAGAGTGTCTTGGAGATGGTGACACCAGATCTGAATTTTAAAAAACAGGAAGCACTTAAAAAAAAAAAAATCAGAAAGAAGTGATGTGACTTTTCCTGGGTGACTCGCTAACCGGGAAATGATGGGTGAGAAAGCATTTAATATCAGCAAGCCTGAGGCAAGAGACATCACGGCATAGAAGAGGAGGTGCTGTGAGGAAAGGGGTGATAAGACATGAGATGGAGAGACAGCGAGGATTAAAAGGTAAATTAAATGTCATGCTTATATTATAGAAACATGACTTCAGCACGTACTGAATAATTTGAGAAAGAAAGACTGGAAAGGCTAGAAATCTTGTTGAGAAACTGCTGAAATATAATAGGCAAGTGAGAAAAAGGGCCTTACTTAACTGGGGGTGGTGGTGGCAGAGATGCCGGGAAAAGAGAACATTTATGATTTGTGAAATGTTTAGGAAATAAAACTTGCAACATTGATTTGCAATGAAGAGGTACAGAAAAAATTTAAAAGTAACTCTCAGAATATTAGCATGAAATATTAGGGGAATGGATCCTTGTTCCCTGTGGAGACAGAAAAAGCAAGAGTAGAAGCAGATCTGGGAAGAACTGAATGCAGTTTCAGACAGGCCAAATGGAAGTGACAGTGGGACTCTGGCATGAAATATCCAATATGTTGCTATCCTTAAGATTTTGGAGCTTGTAGAGAGATTTGAGCTGGACAGAGATGTGAGGGTCTTCAGCATATTAGTAGTAGGTGAAAACCAAACGTTTGGGGAGATATCTCTGGGAGAGTAGGAAAGAGAGAATCTTGTACATAAAATATAGGGTTGGACTTTTGAAGGGTAGAAGTAGCAGGATTACGAGGGCAGTGGGCAATGACAGAGCCTTTCCCCAGGGAAAGGGTCAAGGCAGAGGAGCACACCAAACCCATACAGGTCAGGATTGATATTGGAAGTTCACAGAAAACTAAAAGAGGGTGGTCATATGGAAGCCAAGATGAAAGAGATTTAATTAGGTAGGGATCAGCAACAACAGAGGCAGATGAATGGCCCAATTAGATAAAATTATAAAAAACACTCCATCGCATTTGTTAATTGTGTCATCGTTGGCAACTCGGTGAAGTTAGTAGATTGGTGGGGACAGAATGCAAGTTGCAATTGTTAGCTGAGTGAACGGAAGGGAAAGAAGTGAAATCATCAGATGGAGTTACTTTCTAAAAATTTGATAAGAAATGGACAAAAAGATTGGCAAATTGCTAGATGTGGTTCAAAGTCAAGAGTTTTGGAAGGAGATTGTGGTTTTGGTTGGGAAAAGATTACCTGGATCTGAGCAGGTTTATGGTTTAATGCATAGAATCAAGTTGAAAGGAAATGAGGTATAACTGGAGTAGTGAAGCATCAGAAGGAGATGCTTGTGGGTGGAGTTAAGGATGCAGAGGAATGGGTTGACCTTGAAAAGGAAGAGGAGCATCTAATCCACTAAGACTGTTGGAAATGAGGGAAGAATGAATGGGTGTAGATAGATTTGTTAATAGAATCAGTAAGTTGAATAAGATACATTATGCCCAATGACTTCAATATTCTCAGGAAGGTAGAAAGAAAGGTCATCTACTCAATGGCTCATAAACATATCAGGGAATAACAGCCCAGTGGGAACTCTGATAAAAGTTAAAAAAAAAAAAAAAAAGAGTTGCTAGTGCCAGGACTTCTTTTCCAAAGGATGTGGATCTTTAAAGAAACTTGAACAGAATCTGAGGGTTGATATGCCATACAGAATCTTATATTGATATCATGAGTGTGTAGCACCATCAGAATTGGGGCATGAATGCCTATAAATGACCATTCCAAACAAATTCAGGTAAGAGAAAGGAAAGCATCATGTGACATTTAATTCAACATCAAAGCACTTACATCCATCCCTTTATGTCAAACATTAGTAGATGAGATACATATCAAAGTCACAGAGATTTCCATATATACATGTATGAAAGGAACTTTGTTCACCACAATTCCTCTTAGTAGAAGTACTGCAGAGAAATAAGAACTGAAGAAGGAGAAATAAAAGATCAATGGGCAGGTTTAATGATCCACTCAAGTTGAGGGACCACAAATTTGGAGGGGTATTCCTTGGCATGGTTAGGTGTGCTGTTCTGTTTTCCAGAAAAACAGGAATTCTGCTATACAGAATGAGGAAGGTGGATTTACAGCATTTAACACAGGATTGGAATTTCGAAGGATAGAGACAGCAGAAGGATGGAGTGCCAATAAACTGAGAATGGAAATACGAAAAGAACTGAGATGATCGCGTTTGGGTCTGGCCTGAACAGAACTTAAACACATTCCAGAGGAACAGCTGGAATGAGAGAAAGTGGCAGCACCAGCAGCTTGGAGGTCTGTAAGATACCGAAGACAGCTCCGGTAGAGATGAGGCTAGAAAGGTGGCATACTGGACAGGAAGAATGCCTAATGAGGCAGTTTCCCAGTGACGATATGGTCCAGGTTGAGAGTAGCTGATTGGAGAAGAGGTAAAGATCACCTGGGGCAAGTGGACCAGGAATTGTGTTGCTGCATCATTGGATGTTTTGTCTACCTGGGTGTTGAAAACATCTAGAACTAATGTTCAAAAGGTGGGGAGGAGATGCAGACTATGAACTGGGCCCCAAAGGTTTTATTCTTGATGGAGAGGAAGACTGATGTTGAGGGTAGCCTGTGATGGGGTGAGGATGGGGGAGAGAGTCATACAGTCAAACAGCATGAACCCCACAGGTTCTATAAGCTCCAGCTCCAGTCACCTCTGACCTGACCCCTACCACTCCTTCCTGGGGTCACACTTTTCCAGCCATATGGGTCTCATTCTGGGTCCATAAACTCCCCAGGCAAGCTTCACCTCATAGCCTTGGCACTGCCCCTTCCCTCTGCCTCGGAAGCTCTTCCCCTGGTGCTGCAAGTTTCTCTCGGGTCTTTGCTCAAATGTCACCCTCTCAATAAAGTCTACCTGGACCACCCACATGTAAAATAACAATCCTTCATCTATCTTTCTTCTCTGCTTTCTTTTTACCCATAGCACTTACCATCTTCTTAATCTTGTTTCTTAACTGTTTCCATCCACTAGAATAGAAGCCCCTTGAGGACAGGAATATTTTAAATTGTTTTTTAAACTAGTTTTTAAATTGCTGTCTCCCCAGTGCCTAGAACAGTGACTGGTCATAGTAAATACTCAATAAATATTTGTCAAATGGATGATATTAGTTTTTACATACGGTAAATAAGTAGTAGTCTCAAATCAGATGATTTTCCTGGATGTGTACACTCAGACATAAAGTACTTTCAATGTCTCACAGATAAGTGTCTTCTGTTTTGCCAGCTGTTTAATGAGCATCTTCCAGATGCTAAGCACTCTGCTGGCACAGCGGATGGGAAGATGTTCATAAAAGGTTCGTGCTCTCAAGGATTTCATCATCTGGTGGGGATACGAAGATAGCAAAACACCTCACTGCAACTCAAGGCACAAGAAAGTAAGGACAACCAAAGTGCTGCAGGAATCCAGAAAAATCATCGGTTCTTGTTGTTGGTTTCCAAAGTGGTAAGTAAAGAAACAGCTGGCAGCAGGGTGAGTGTGATCCCAGTGGGAACCGAGAGATCACCAGCAACAACATGGAAGTTGACAATGGTGACCAACATGCTCTGTTCTAAGCACATCACACGTGTCCTCCCATGTTAAACTCTCGATGACTGTGCAAGGCAGGTTCTATCATTACTTGTTTCACAGATGAGGAAACTGAGATCCAGAGAAGTAAGATGTAATTTACTCAAGGTCACCAAGTTCATGGCAGAGCTGGCTTTTGAACCCAGGCAGTGTGCCTCCAGAGCTCCTGGAGTTTTTTTGGTGGTTGTTGTTATAGTAACATTTATTCTTTAAATTAATTATTTTTATTGAGGTGTAGTTGATGTACAACACTGTAGAAGTTTTAGGTGTACAACATAGTGATTCACAATTTTTAAAGGTATATTCCATTTATTAGAGCTCCTGTTCCTAACAGCTGCATGTTACTATCTTTCTTGTTTATCATCTGAAGAGGGACCTTGGGTAGCTGAGCATGGCTGCAGCTGGAACAGGGCTGGAACAGGGTTTGCGTGGAGGTAGGTAGTGAGAGATGAGTCTGGATGGAATAGTTCAGAACAAGGCTGTAGAGGACCCCAAACACTTTGCTCTCAGGTTAGGACGTTACTCTGTACAGTCGAGAGCTATTTTAGGGTTTGGGGAAAGGACATAACCTGTCTTGTGTTGCAAAATGAGAGCTAACAGTAGTGTGAAAGAGAGGAAGGGAGATGGTGAGCATGTAAATTTGGCCAAAGGAAATGGAAAAGAGGAACAGAGTTGGGAGACATTTCAGAGGTGTAACCGATAGAACTAGATGATGCCCTGAGAGCTTGAGGCCTGAGTGGTCTGTAAATAGAGAGACAGCACGTAGGAGATAAACAGAGAATTATTAGAACTACACCCATTTTTATATTCACTAGTGTCAAACAATCCTTATTATCCAGCCATAAGGATAAACATTCTAAGTTTAAATAGTTTCCAGAGCAAATATGGAAATTATTCCTCCTTCCAGTCTAACAGATTTTACCACCTATGGATGAATTCAATGTAACAAGTTAATTAAACCATCTGTAGTAAAAGGTGTACATGTGTTTCCCTGAAACACCTTTAATGGGGTTTGGAGTCTTTATGAGAATCTTTACCTGAGTGTAGGATTATAAATTAACTTTTCTATCAACTTTTCCCCTTACATTTGTCCCTCAGACGGGGGAAAAATGACCTTCCAAATAAATTATTTTTAATTTCAACTTATATTAAAACATTTACTATTCTGAATAGGGCTCACTTTTCCTTGAACTCATCAAATCTCAACTTCAGTAACGAGAGCAAGCGTCTGTATATACTTATCAATAAAGGTCAGCAGGGTTCTGACATGGGGGAGTATGGTGAAGACCGCCCTGCAAGGCAAGACAGGTTCTCACATGCTTGTGTAGCAAGAAAACCTCAAAGACATCACCACACTCCCCTGAGCCTGCTTCCTTGATACTCTGTAATACTCATTCATGCTTTCATTCTATCATGCACATATTCAACAAATATACATCCGGGGTCCACCTAGTGCGAGTCCTGGAGAGAGAGGGAGAGAGCTGGATTAGCCACTTCCTGTTCTCAAGGAGTTTTCAGTTTAAGTATGGCAAACTAAACACTTGTGATTTGAAAGATTAATATAATATTAAAATCCACAATGCTATCTCAAGGAAATGATCTATATTTTGGAGCCAAAGTGACCAATCCAGTTAAACACATTCAACACTTTTGATATTTGTTCCCTGGATAATAATTGGACTTTCTAGGCTTTGTAAAAATGACTAGACTCAAAAAAACTAAGGAGAAAATAAAATGGGCTAGATCAAGAGTGCCCTTCTGCCGTCAGTATCATTGCACCACATTTGTACAAAGAGGTCTGACTCCCAAGAACGCCAACAGGGTGCTACCAGGAGATTCCCAATTCTCCTCCTGCCCTGGCTTTTACACTTAAAAAATGAGTTATTTGTCTTCAGGTGTAATATGGGGCAGCCTCTATAACTTTAGAAATATTTGTGCTTCTGACCCCTCATGCCCTCTATTACCCACTGTCTGCAGACACAGAGAAGGCCAGGCCTCCTGTGGGGCGGCCGGCATGTTTTCTAGGGAACAGTGCAGGAAGGTGGCACGGGGGCAGCTCTTGACAGCCTGTCTCGCATGCCTTTTATCTCCACTGGCCACGCACCATTTCTAGAAAAAGTGTGTCGGGGTCCTGCTGCCAAGCACAGGGGTGACCCTGGGAAGCCTTGCTGCTTGTGACAGGAAAGTGTTCACTGTGCCCTCTGGGCCAGCAGGACCACAGCCGTCAGCACTGTTCAGAGAAAAGCCTCCCTCTCCGAGCTTCAGGCATCCGAGCAGAACATCATTCCCGCAAGATAACACACAAACCAGCTCTGCTGTGCTCTGTTTTGCTTACCCAGAAAGAACCAGCATTTTCTCAGCCCTCTTCAGAGGATGAAGGACAGCAGAGAAGCCTGAGCACTCTGGGCTCCTGATTCATTGGAAGCTGAGACCTATCTCTTATTAGCAGCTAGCCCACGGCCTGGATAATGGTAGATGCCCCCCAAAACATGTGTTGAATTAATTAATTACTGATTTAATAATCTAATTAATTTATAGTCCTGTGGCTGGCATGGTATCTGGCACATGGCAAATATCAAATAATAAATATTTGATAAATATTTGATGAGTGAATGAACCAGCTGCACAGTCTGCAACTCAGGTAAGCTCCGGCTCAAGTACCAGGTCCAAGGCCATGACATTATGAGGCAGACGAAGTTGTTCCAGCCTCTCGCATCCTCACTTCCTGCTCCTGTGTACTCTTTCTAGGGCCTCCCTGGTTCACTCCAGACAACCTGTCTGCGTGCAGTGTGGTCCCGGGACCAGCAGCAACAGCATCACCTGGGAATAGGCTAGAAATGCACATCCTCAGGCTCCACCCAGACCTACTAAATCAGAAGCTCTGGGGGTGCGGTGTTGTAACAAGTCCTCCACGCGATTCTGTTGCATACTAACGTTTGAGAACTACTGCTTAGGTTTTTGGTTTTGTTTAGTTCTTAGAAAAAAAAAAAAACCCACATGAGGCTCACCCAGGAGTGTTTGCTGGACAGGTGGTTTGGCCTCTCCCCCAGATCCTAAGAATTTGAATCT
This sequence comes from Globicephala melas, assembly GCF_963455315.2. NCBI lineage: Eukaryota > Metazoa > Chordata > Mammalia > Artiodactyla > Delphinidae > Globicephala > Globicephala melas. The sequence goes on along the minus strand of NC_083327.1, from coordinate 69,073,782 downwards.
CTAGGGCTGCAGCCAGGTGGATCTGCATTTTGAACAAACGATTTTTTTATACAGTAGAACCACTTCCCCAAAGCTTTGCTTTCTTCCCTTCATCTATTAGTTAATCAGTTTCAGCAAAATATTCTAGTCAATTAGATCTATTATATTACCTCAGTAAGGTGATAACCAGAGATATTTTAATACTTAACAGGGAACTAAAGGTCCCTCTGTCCTAAAAGAATAATGTGCCACTAACAATGGAAATTCAGATCCTGTTATAGGCAGTAAAGGATGCTCTGGGTAGGGTGGGAGTTTTCCCCTCAAATTAAAAGGCATCATTGGATTCCTATCTGACACAACGACAGGGGCAAGGGACACATTGGATTATATTGAAGGGTCCTTGACATATTGACTTTCTTTCTAGAATTCTACTTAGCATTTTAATGCGTTTTGTCAAGTTGTAATATTTTTTTCCAAAAAAATTAAATAAGTATTTTATTAGAAACATTTTTCATGTGTTATAATTGAATCACAACATTCACTTCATCTGGTATTCATTCGATTATGAGAATGGCCATTTTTAACCAAGCATATAATAAGACAATACAAATGATAGCTGGTCCACTTAATAGCATTTCCCCACATACCTATCAGAAATATCATACTGTTTACACTATTATTGTATTGTGCATAATGCATTAATAACTAACCTTATAAATTTACGTTATCTATTCCCACTGCAAATAATTTCCCCACCATATATTTCTGGAAGTCCCTAAGCACATGAATTAAATAAGTAAATGTAGCCTCTGCCATTTCCCCCTCTTTTCCTGCTCTGGTGTCTATTTATTGCTTTATATTTATTTCATTAGAAACCTTGGAGTGAGAGGGTTTAAATTTATGGCTCCAATAGCCACTCTGAAGTAGAGGTTAAGGAATAAGGCTTGCTCATGATAGAGTAGGTCGGTTGAAAGATATCATAGCCCTTTCCCACTGCTGACTTCCACAATTCTGTGCTAAGGTAACCATTATTTCCCCAGTGCTCCTATGACGGATCTCCTTTTGCTAAAACAGAAGAAGGCTGTAAAGCAAGAAGAGCACAGAGCCCTGAAACCATCCCCATCCAGGCAGGTCACCATCCACTTTTAACAGGACCTAACTATTCCACTGTCTTCATCACCAGAACTTTACCATTCCAGGAAACCCCTGCCCAGGAACATAAAAGTTGCAGATAACTTCATTGTTTACTTTGGAAACTTCTCCAAAGTCCCATTTCACCTAATATCAGACTGTCCGGCTTTTCGAGAGGTAGCATCAAATGACCGTTTACTCTCCAAGGCTCTTGGAAGCCTCTCCATAAAGCCCTTGCCTTGCTGTACCCACCAATTTTATTTTATTTTCATTTTTAACTTTACTTAGGTACAATTGACAAATAAACTAGTGAGCTACTTAGTGTACAATGTGATGATCTGATATGCATATACGTTTTGAAATGATTCCTTCATCGAGTTGATTAACACATCCATCACCTCACATACTTACCCGCCACTTTTTTTGGTGAGAATATATTTAAGGTCTACTCTCTTAGTAAATTTCAGCTATAGAATACAGTGTTATCAACTACAGTCACCATGTTGTAAGTTAGATCCTCAGAGCTTATTCATCCTATAACTGAAAGCTTGTATCCTTGTATCAACCGTTCCTATCTTTCCCTCTCCCTAGTTCCATCCTGGCAACTAATTTTCTACTCTGTTTCTATCAGTTCAGCTTTTCAAAAAAATTCCATACATCTGATTCCCTGCAGTATTTGTCTTTCTCTGTCTGGCTTGTTTCACTTAGTATAATGCCCTCAAGGTTCCTCCCTATTGTCACAAATGGCAAGATTTTCTTCTTTTTAAGGGCTGAATGATAATCCATTATATATATATACACACATATATATAATAACCCATTTTATACACCCACACACGCACACACACACACACACACACACCACATCTTCTTGATCCATTCATCCACTGACAGACAATTAGATTGTTTCCATACCTTGGATATCTGTACTTTCATGTTCATTACAGCATTATTCACCATCATGTCATGGTTCTTACCCAATCTGAACCCTTATACCAGATGCCAAAGCCTCAAAAATGTCCTGAGTTTTGCCCTCCCTTCTCCTTGACTTTGTGAATAGTAAACTTAGATTTGCCTGATCCTCCAGGCTTTTCAGTGGCATTTTAAGAGAGCCAGCATTCAACACTCCAAAAGACCAGACTCATCAGCCACTCAGTTGGTATGTTTACCAACAATCTGTTTTCCAAACACCCTTCACAAAAGTTTCTGACTCTATTTTAATTCATGAGGTTCTGCCTAGCTGAGACTGGAAATGATCAGTATTGGATTCCAGCTCTGGAGCTGCCTGTGCTGCTCAGCTCCTGGTGAGTTCCATCTCCCGCTCTCATCTGCATGTGAGACAGCATTTTATTTTCCTCGGCTTTGAACTTCTGCTAGAAAAAAGAATTAGCTTAGTCACGGAGTAAGCCTAATTGTGGCCTCATCACACAAATACTTTATCTACACATTACTCACTGTTTTTATTTCCAGAATATAATTGCAAATACAAAGGAACACATCCCTGGGCCCTTGACAGAATCCAATGCTGTGATGTACTGAGCCAGCTTTGGTACATTTACCCCAAGCCAGTTCCCTTCAGAGGGAGCAATCCCTTTATCCTTATGCAAATGTTAAGTGCTTTAAATACATTAAAGATGACTGTAAAAATCATAACTCATTAATTCAAAGTGTTTTTTCAACAAGTACTGTATACATAGCAGAGTATATGTTCAGCCCTGGGTGTACAGTGGGGAAGAGAACCAATGCAGTGTCTCCATCATGGAGATTAGTCTAATTTTGAGCAGTCATGAAACAAATATTTGCAAAATAATTACCTACATTGCAATTGTACAGAGTTCTATGAGGGAAATAAAGAGGGCTGCAAAAGTACATGTCAGGGGAACCTAGCCCAACCTGGGAACTTGTCCTAAGAAAGTGATCTTTAAACTGAGACTTAAAACTATGTGATCTGATCTGCCTTCACTGGGAGATCCTGAATATTATGACACTAATTATAAGAACAAATCTTAAAAAGATGAATATTATTTTTTGCTTAAGATATATTTTATGGTAAAATTTTACAGGATATCTAAGAAAAAAGAAAAGATTTGGCACATTGTAAGTTCACAGGGGAGTTCTTGACACAGATTTCTCTAGTTGAATGTGCCCAGTTATTACTGATGGGTGTCTTTTGGTTTTTGTTTGTTGTTTATCAATATAGGTATTCCCTTGCGCATGAAAGACATATTGTGATAATTCTCAAATTTCAGGTCAAAATTTTGTTCCATCTTTTCGGTATATAAAGTTAAATTAGGAACTAAAACCTCGGTTAGTAATTTCTTCTAATTTTCATTATTTGAAAAATATTTGATTCAATTTTATTTGTAATATTTTTACCCTTCATATACTATTTTTTCTCCTGCTTATATGGGACTGAAAATGTCACAAAATGACAGAGCTATACAAAGTCCTGGAGAGGTTAGACGGATTGTATTATATCTGTTTAGAAAGCATAAATGAGAACTTCATGAATATAAATTAGTGTTTTATTTTTTCTAGTGTCACATACGATAAATCAGTTCTCTGGAAAGTGACAGTGATATGAACAGTAAAACATCTTCTCATCTCTATGCAAAATAGAGGACTTACTAAGATAAATAAAAGGAGAAACTGGGAATGAAAAGAAAAGCATTCTTGTCTTAAAGAGATAAAAATGAGAGATGGGTAACAGAGAAGGAGGAGGGTTTCATAACCAGGTGATTCCCACCTCACCATGGAAATCAGGCAACAATCCTATTCAAGCCTGGCTTAAAGATTTCACAAATATTTTGAAAACCAATATATTAAAATAGTGCATTTTTACAGTCAATCCTCCTATAATTTCCACATACATCCAGAAAGCAATATGATAAGAAGGAAGAAGAGAAGGAAGGGAAAAGGAAGGGAGGGAAGGAGGAAGGAGAAAGTGGACTTCTTTCCTTTGCTACATAGACACACAGACTCGGTGTTTTGTTTTAATAAAGAAAATTGCCCCAAATTAACATTTTAGAGGAGCTAATTCATATCTAATGAAAATGAGGATTTTATTTACAAGTATCCTAAAGAAATTGGGGAAATAATAGAAAAGTCGCTATGTAAATACATAGACATGCAACATCATACATGCTGGAGATTACTGGTTCTTTGAGGGAGAATTCAGAAAGAAAAGACTGAGGCTTTTGTGCTTATATAAGTGTATTTTCAATTGCATTAAGGTACTGGAGTCTTAATGTTATTAAATTATTTCTCAGCTCATCCATTTCCTTCCTCCTGTCGGCTCCGTACATCTATAGCTCTAGAGCCATCCCATGAGATAGGAAGGTAAATTACACTAATTCCAGATTGAGCTATCTTTAATTAAAATTTTTCTGTGCAAGGATTTCCTGATGACGACAGAAACATATGGAACTCAGAAGCCCTAACACCTTAAAGTTGAATCAAATTGATTAAATTCTCCATAAAGTTGTTCATCTTTGTGCAGCATAAGAAAATACTGTTCCCCAGGCCTTATGATGGAAGCACTTCCTAGAGTCAATAGCATGTCTCTCTGCTTAGCCGCTCTCCTTTTCTTTGCTTTCTTTCGATTTCCAGCTCAGGAGCAAGATAATCTCCCCATCAGATACATTACTTCAACTTTGACATCTTCTAGTTTTAATGTCTGAATAACATTTTGCACGTGAATGCTAATAAGGTAATTTATCTGAAGAAAACACTAAATTGGACTCAGAAACTAAAGCGACAATTTCAAAACGCCAAGATAATTCCTTAATCTATCTCTTAAGCTGCAATAGCTTAAAATGAGAGTCAAGCAATTCGATCAAGTGGCAGAGATACTCAACAGGAAAGGCTGAGATACTCAGCTTCTCCAGGATCTCATCAGGCTTCTGGAAAACTTAGCTGAGTATGCTTCAAAATTTTTCACCCTTTGTCAGATTTGCCATAGCTCTTAACGTATGCTTGGAGCTAGAAAGATGGGCATATCAATCTCCTACACTACATAAATGATAATGAACCCCAGCCATATTGCCCTGGAGTTATTTGGTTAGACTCTGATATCCAAGTTCATCACCATTTTTTTTTCTTTTTGCTTTTCTCCTTAAGATCCTACAAAGTTTTTACCATAACAAATGAATTCAATTCGATCATTTGCTCCTGAATGTTTAACTGTGGCTCTGCCACAGAATATAAAGGAATAGAGTTGATCTGTGCTGTCCAATCCAGTAATCACTATCCACATATTGCTATTTAAATTTAAATGCACATTAATTGAAATTAAATACAATTAGAAACTTGGCTCTTCAGCCCATACCTACATTTCAAGTACTCCATAATCATATGTGGCTAGTAGCTATTGAATTGGCCAGTACAGAAATAGAAGTCCCATCTTCACAGAAAGTTATATTGGACAGTGCTGAACTAAATGATTAAGGAAATTAATTAATTCTTTAATTCAACTGGGTTAAGATTTTTTCAGCATGTTTTTTCACTCTCAGCTCCTTCAGAATATAGACATGCTTCTCACAAGCCTATAGTTAGGCTAGTATCCAACTTGATAGGTTAATTCAGGATCCACAGAAGAGTTTATCAGGCTGCATGAGCAGGTACAGAAGGTGCCATGCCAAAAAGAGCCATTTGAACTGGGCTGTCTGTCTGGAGGATGCAGGACTTCAGGAGGTCAATGAAATTCTTTTTTGTGGAGCTGAAGTCATGGAGCAAATCAGAGGACAGAGCATTAGAGCAGGATGCAGATGAGAAGGAAAGCTAAAGCCCAAATGCAGTTGCTGGCAGAAGAGCACAGAAGGGCAAGGGGTTCCCAAGTGGGAGTCAAAGCTTGACGTCAGAGGGAGGTAGGTCCTGTTTAAACAGTGGCAGGTTGTGGTGTCCAGACCATATCAGAGGGCTTACCTCCCTTTGAAATAGCCACTAGGATTGCCAGGTGTGCCACTTCTTGGTTCAAACAGTTGTGCTCATGCAAACCTGAGAATAGCCTACACTTAGTGTGTATATATATATACACACACACATATATATCCCACTCTTCATGAAGAGAAGGGCTCTCTTTCACTTTATCTCTCCTTTAGCTTCTTCCCACTCTCTCCTCACAGACTCTGCTTCTAATCACTAGTTGTGATATTCAGTGTTTCAATTTGTACCTGAGAAAAGCATCAGGGGGAACAAAAAGTGTGTGTGTGTGTGTGTGTGTGTGTGTGTGTGTGTGTGTATAGATTCAATGACCCAGGTAACTGGAGAGTGAGCCTGAACCCACACCATTGGTGAGTGTAGTACTCCACATAGAGAGGAAAAAAACCCAAATTATCCAGTGCTAGAAGGGTTAAGATTTTGGAGATGTTGGGATGGGATGAACGTATTTTGCTCGTGGGAAGGACATGAATTTGGGGGGACCAGAGGTTAGACTGTTATGGATTGAATTGTGTCTCCCCAAAAGATGTGTTGAGTCCTAATACCTGGTACCTGTAAATTTGATCTAATTTGGAAAAAGGGTCTTTGCAGATATAATCAAGTTAATGCGAATGAATTTGGATTACAGTGGGCCCTAATTCAAATACCAATGTTCCTATAAGATAAAGGAAATCTGAACACAGATACACCGACAGGAGAACACCATGTGATGACTGAGGCAGAGATTGGAGTGATGCGTCTACAAGCCCAAAAATGCCAAGGACTGTCAGCAGCACCAGAAGCTAAGAAAAGACAAGGAATGGTGCTTCCCTAGAGGCTTCAGAGGGCATGGCTCTGCCAGTACAGTAAGTCCCCGACATACGAACCTTCAAGGTGCGAACTTACAAAGATGCGAACGTGCATTCACATGTCCAATCATGTAAGTTAGTTCACGTGTCTGGCGTACATTGTCACATGTGTGCATCCTCTACAAGTGGTTGTGCTTTTTGTGCACTTTACTGTACAGTACTGTATAGAGTACAGTAGTACAGTATCTTTATTTCAAGCCCAGGATGTCCAGAAGCAAGAGTAGAAGCAGCAGTGATGTAGTTGGTACTGCTAAGAGGCTCCAAGTGATAACGATGGAAACAATAGTGAAAATAATTGAGAGAGTGGAGCGAGGCGAAAAGATGGTAGACATCACTTGTTTTTATAACATGAATCATTCAACCATAGCACGATTCTAAAGAACAAGGACAAGACTGTGGAACATGTGAGGTCTGCTGCGCTGATGATGTCGACAATAATATCAAAGAAGCGTGGAAAAGTGATGGAGGAGATGGAGAAACTTCTCAGTGTACAGATGCAGGATCAACGTCAGCGCTGAGTCCTGCTCAGCTTAATGCTGATTCAAGAGAAAGCTAAAAGGCTTTGTGAAGACTTGAAGAAGAAACACAGCGAAGAATCAGAGGGCACATCTTTTAATGCCAGCCATGGCTGGTTTCATTAGTTCAAGGTTAGAGCCAACCTTCACAACGTAAAAGTAAGTAGTGAAACAGCAAGTGAAAACACTCCTGGGGATTCAGAAAGGAATTTTATTCTATGGGCATCAGTCTACACCTCCCCATCTACCCACTTCATATACAGAACCAACCTCAATGGTCCTTCTACTGAGATACTTTGTTTTCTCTGACTATCTAGCTCTCTGCAAGATTAGAGACCAGCCCTGAGGGTTCACCTCGCTGGCTTGAAGAGCTGAGGCCTTTAGGTCTTTCTTCTTCCTGCCCACCTCTATCAGAACTCTTCTCACAGTTCTCAGTATCAGCTTGTACCATCCTTACTTATTAAGAACCCGGCAGGCTCCATGTGACCCTGAGAAGACCTCTTCCCCAAAGGATTGGGGACTGTGCAACACCTATGGTCATGATGCCCGAGCAGGGATTCCAGATTGTCACACACTCATTGACTTAGGCTTCTGGTCTTCCCTCTTGGGAATGGAGGAAGCAAGTAGCCTTGCTCTCTACTAGTCGGGTTTCTCCTATCCTGCCCCAACCCACAATTTGGTCCTGTTGTGCTCAGTTCTTCTCTAGAGAATAGTCCATAATGCAGCCCAGGTGGGGCCCCATCATTAGCATAAATAGCAGGGGATCTATTTTATACATGGAAACTATTGTTTATATTAAGCTACAAATTTTGAAGCTATTTTATTACTACAGATATTTCTTTATTGTTTTAGGAACTGAAGTGGCAAAGGCATGCATGATGAAGCATGTCAATCTTCCAGTAGAATAATGTACCACCAAGTAATTAATAGCTTCTTCTATTTAATGTGCTGGAATCTTTAAAAAAAAAAAATAGAGCCACAGTTTTGGCCAGTGAATGTGCCATTCAAACTACAGTGATGACAAAAAAGGATTGCTTGTGCCCTGGTTCACTGGTAGCAGCAAATTATTGGGACATGCTTGAGCAGTTTTTAGTTTTATATTTATTTTTTCTTTTGTGATGTTGTATTAACTTTCTCTATACAAGTCTCCCAACTTCAGGGAGTACTAGTGTAAAACTAGATGCAAATTATTTGAGACATTTGAAATTACCAAAAAGATCTCTGGGTAGGTACCAGAAGAGAACTTCTACAGAAATTCAGTCTTATGCTTAAACTTTGAAGTACAATACACTTTACTTTTGTTCTAACCTACTAGCCAGTTTCCTTAACTCCTTACCTTTTTTTCCTTAGTTTCCAATAGCCAGATACTAATTAAGTTATAAAATATTTCTGTTGTTAGTGTGGTCAAATAGGTAACTTTTATCCTAACAAATACACGTGGCCACCATCACAATAGGGCATATCAAAACTGAACTTATCTGTTGCACAGAGACAGACTATTTATGGCAGAGTCACACCAGAAATTTTGGTTAAACTTAACCACTGTTTCCTGCACAACAAAATCGTAAGTAACACTTCTGAATTCCTATCAACTGTGCTTCCATTTAGACTGACAACAATAATTAATTTGTTCAAAAGTTATTGTCAAAACACTTCCTGGAAGCAATGGCCAGGGAATAGGGAATCACCAATTTTATGTAAGGACCATCTTCAGAATCACGGGAGAAGGTTAAAAGGTTATGCTCAGAAATTGAATCCAACAAAGAACAAGATGAAAGATATGCTATAAATTTCTTCTTAAAAAAATCTTATTTTAACAGGTATTTTATTAAAAGTATTGCTTATGAGAGAGCAGGATGTCATCTAAAATCTACATGCTAGGGGCTTCCCTGGTGGGGCAGTGGTTCAGAGTCCGCCTGCCGATGCAGGGGACACGGGTTCGTGCCCCAGTCCAGGAAGATCCCACATGCCGCGGAGCGGCTGGGCCCGTGAGCCATGGCCGCTGAGCCTGTGCGTCCGGAGCCTGTGCTCCACAACAGGAGAGGCCACAACAGTGAGAGGCCCCCGTACCAAAAATAAATAAATAAATAAATAAGTAAAATCTACATGCTAGGACTTTCATCTAAAATGCAATGGATATAAGGAAAACTAAACTTGACTAGTATTTGAAAGTTGACTGTCATTAGGTAACATTAGACTAGAAAAGTCTTTTGCTAGAATGATGAAAAGAAGGGAAATGGCTTTTTACAAAATTAGTAAATATTTGCTTAGCATCATTCAGTAAAGACTATGAATCATTTAAGCACCAGTAACATGGTGCCCAGTACATAAGGTCAAATTAATTTTACTATCTTTAATGGTCACATAAGAATTCCTCTTAGGGAGGAAATGATCCTCAAAACACTACCTTATATTCTGTTAAGAAAGATGAGAACTTAGCAGAGGGCATAAATCTCAGCAAAGGACATTATAATTGATGTGGCAGAGAGCTATTTTGCCTGAGAAAAGAGTAATTTGTGGGGTTTGTGCCTAAAAGGAAATGGGAAAGACAAATAAAGAGGAATGAGAAGGAAACAGGAAGAGAGGAGTAATGAAATCTCCAGAAATGGGGTAAGTTTACATTATCCTTATTTTCCCCAATGTTATTATGTGAACCTCTTTTCTCACTCATTTCCAAAAACCACTAGTAAAATCTCCCAGGATCATGATCGTGCTCACTTTGTTTGAGAGTATGTGTGTGTGCACGTGCACCCGTGTACAACCTGAAGAGAATGAATGTCATATCTTGGCTGTCACGATGCATAACCAAGGTTACTGATGCAAAGGAAAGAGACAGAGAAACAGAGAGAGGGAGAAGGAGGAAGTGAGGAAGGGAAGGAGGGAAGAAAGAAGAAAGAAAGAAAGAAAGGAAGGAAGGAAGGAAGGAAGGAAGGAAGGAAGGAAGGAAGGATGGAAGGATGGAAGGAAGGAAAGAAAGAAAGAAAGAAAGAAAGGGAAAAAAGGGAGAGAGAGAGAGAGGGAGGGAGGAGACATGGAAGGAGGGAGGGAGGAAGAGAGGAAAGAAGGAGGGAAGAAAGAAGAAAGAAAGAAAGAAAGAAAGAAAGAAAGAAAGAAAGAAAGAAAGAAAGAAAGAAAGAAGGAAGGAAGGAAGGAAAGAAAGAAAGAAAGAAAGAAAGAAAGAAAGAAAGAAGGAAAGAAAGAAGGAAAGAAAGAAAGAGAAAAAAAGGGAGAGAGAGAGAGAGGGAGGGAGGAGACACGGAAGGAGGGAGGGAGGAAGAGAGGAAAGAAGGAGGAAGTATTCCCTTGAAAGTAGAGAAAGGAATTCAGGAAAATCTTGGCGTGCAACTTCCATAGGCCGAGAAATTGGGGAGGGTTCTGGACTAATGTTATTTAGATCTCAACATACAGGTGGCTCCAGCTGATTCCTTACTGGCACTAGGAAGAGATGCTCTTTGTGAGGTTGAGGTACTTTCTAAAACTCCTCTAGGGCCTTATTACTATTCAATCTTTTTATTCTGATAGACCCTACGCTGCCTCCCTGAGTTGATCTTTGACAACTGTGCAAAGTTAGCCATACCAATAGCAGGAAGGATAACAACCGTGTTTCCATTACACAGCAGGAATTGGGATGCAATGTTAGGACTTGGATGGGATGCACCAGGGACTCTCCTCCCCTAATAAGGGATGGCTCAGTGCACAGAATTCCACCTGAAAGTGCCCTGGCTATCCTGCATCATGTTGCCACTCTTCTTCTTTAGTGGGGTCAGACCCTAAAACCAATGCCATTTGATCAGAGCCATGATTTAGTATCTTGACAATTCCATACTCCAGGGTTTTCTACAATGGAGAGGTCCTTCAAAACTGTTTTGGTCCAACCTCCAGATTAAGACTCTTGGTAATGCACCAACCTAACCCACACCTGGACAGCTTTTTTTTGCGGGGGGACCCTGTGTGTTGGATCATCCAGCTGTGATTGCTGGGGTCAGCCTTAGCAGCCTGTTGTGTTTCTCCCCACCAGTGCCCTTTGCCTTTGAGCTGAGTATTCCAGAGCCCAACTAACCATACGATGTAACATCTTTTCTATTATATTTCTGGGAGGAAACTGCAGCTCAGAGCTGTTAAGATGTTGCTCAAGGTCATATAACTAAACTAGGTTCTCAGAAACAGTTTTGTCTAAATCTAGACCATCTGTTCTCTCCACGTTACCACCCAGCCTCCCATTATTTATATTCTGAATCTCTCCAAGAATGATTTAAAGCTTTAAAATTAATAACTGAATTCTGGTTTATAAATCAGCCTCCTGTGCATTTGGGTAGCACGAATAAATTCCAGTGAAATTTAACCTAATGATAAACTGGTCCTCAGTATTGTAGATCCAGAAACTGGACCGACGGTGAGTTTACCAAAGTGAAGACCCCCCATAAGGTGACCTGAAACAAATGCTCTGATCTTCTGCAAGTATTAGAACTACAATGGGAATAGTTTGGCTTCCATGAGTCTCCATGTAACCATAGACACTCTGGATAATGCCACTTAAGAGACTATTATACACTGAGACTAGAGATCAGTTGCAATTATCGTCACCTCTCAATAAGTAGCCTTAACAGCAAATTGAGTTCAACGATTAAACCTTATCTGTAAGCTCAGAATAGCTGCACTGGGGAGTAGAATGAGTCAGTGCTTCCAATACATTCTCGCCTTATCTTGCCACATTGCAGCACCACCCAGCTGCTGGCACAGAGATTCCCTCCATAATTCTCAGCTCTTTCAGCTGTATCTTAATTTTGGAAGCACGATGGGTATTTGATGTGCTTCACTAACACATTTGGACCCACTTCTTTTCAAAGTGATTCTTACTGGATCTCCTTTGAATAGAACTTTGAAGTTTTCTTCCTTCTTAGTGGGCCCATCTCATTGGCTATCTACCTAAAGAGCCAGCAGTCTGACTAATATTACAAATGCTTTTAACATTATGTTAACTCATTTACTATCCAAGCCTCAAAAGCCAATTTTTCAACCTCTAAAAAGAAACGAAGTTTTTCTCAGAATGACAGGGCATTTCTTTTCTTGGTCTGTTCTTTAGCACCACATTGGTTAGGAACAAAATTTCTGGGTTCACAGCTGAGTACAAATGCCAGCACCAGCCCCAGTTATGTGGTCTCGGGCACGTGCCTTAATCTGCCTAAACCTCAGTTTCTGTTTCTGTCAAATAAGACTAACTAACTACCTTTATATACATTGAAAAATGTATATAAGGCACTTAGATGGGACATAATTAGCACACATTAAGTCTTGCTTTATCTTCCTTCCCTTGCCCAACTCAGCTACAGCTCCCTCTGCACTTCTGTGGGTAGGGACTGCTCAATGTCTCCTGAACATAACCAATATTCCCAACTGCCTCCATACCTCACCCTATCGGTCAACCTTCCTTTTCCTTCAAGCTCAACTCAAATGTTAACCCATCTATAATTCTCTGCCTAGTATTCCCATTTGAGGGAGCTCTGTGATTTTTCTAAACAACTCTCTACTCTTGTACAGTTTATTAGACACTTCTGGAATTCTCCAAAAGTTTCATACTTCTTTGGAAATGCTAAGGAGTCCTATTTTAGCCAAAGGTAGTGCCACACGGGAAACGGCCTATTAGGAACCCAACACCCCTCCAAACTTAGGAATTGACTGACGCTTGAACATGTGAAAAAGACTTTGAAGTCTGCCAGACCTGGGTTTGAGTCTCATCTCTGGAATTTAACAATTACTTGGCCACGGGCAATCACTTTACCTTTATGGGAATTGTTTTCCTCTAATAACACTACTAATACCCACTTCTGAGGTTTTGTTCTGAAGATTTGAGGTAATATATGAAAACCCAGAGCCCAGCCAAAAAGGATCTGCTAAGTAAACAGCAAATATAATTATTATTTAGTCAACTGGCAAAACTATTGGCTCTAGTGGTCAATTAGTCAAGCCTGGATCATACCGAAGCCTCATAGGAGTTCACTGAGTTTTTCTAGGGTATAGGAGAGCTGTGTCAGTCAAAGAGTTCAGTTCAGCTATGGCTCAGTGCAAACTCAAGTGATTCCTTGCTTTGAGAGGCCCAGTCAGATTCCTCCTGAAGAATATGAATCATTTTCATGAGTATATTAAACAACAAAGGAAGTCATTTTGACTCAGTGTTACATCCATGTTTCCCTTTGAGAAAGTAGACACTGGAAAACACACTGAGCCTACAGCTTTTAGTGCAGGTATCAGTATTACATCTCCATGTGTAACTAAGAAATATGAGGCCCAGGCATAGATGTGTGCTTGTCCAACATTTCAAACTTATCTAATAATAGAACTAGGTCTGAAACTAGGTTTTCTGACTCCTAAATCAGCATTCCCTATATGAGGTACATGAAAGGGCCTAGCATATCACTAGCATACTCAATAAGTATTCATTTTATTTTCCTTTGTTCTTCTTTTCACCTATTCCAAGTTAAACCTCTATTAATTACAACTGCTCCAAGCTTGTTTCAGTTGGGAAGTTGCTTTTGTTTTGAACAGGAAGAGAAGGAGTCTAAAATGATGGCAATGAAATCCTTTTTCCCATGGTGAAGTTGTATATTGTTCATGCCATGGAATCAATTTGGCTAAAGAATTCAAACTTTAAAGGAAAATCTCCTCTTCACAGTGGGTAAGAAACAAGCATTTCTTTTCTCAGTATGAAGAAAACTGAAGTGCAGATAGATGACAGTTCTGTCTAAAAGATATCAAGACCTGTTTCATTTTGCATCTGGATGTTTTTGACAGTATAGAGAGTCAAAGCAAATTTCTGCAAGTCTTAGAAAATCAGTGTAGAGGAATAAAATCGAAATTTTCTAGGCCTCTCTTTTATCATCACTTTACACATTTGGCAGCAATGCTTCTGTATTCCTCATTGTTTCTAAATATATCTATAGTTTTTCTCAAAATCACAGTTGCTTTTGAAAATGTTTATCATGCTTAAAGTAAATGAATTACTTCACAACCCATTGACTGACAAATTAATTCTTTTTGGAGACAAAGTAAACAATCATGTTAGATTAAAATTCCTCATTGATGAACATTCCAGGATGCCATTTACCAAATATTCATATGTTTGTTTAAAAAAAAAGATAATATTTGATAAATTGGTGTTTATGCAATTTTTTGATGAATTAGCATTTTAAGTAGGCATAACTCAGACATATATTTAAAAGCCTTCAGGAGGGGTAACCTGATCTATGTGTTTCTTAGGAAAAAGAAAACCTTTTTCTTTAGTGTTTTATAGGTCAAGATAAAGAGTATCTGAAGGAATACAATCTTTATACTAGACACAGAGGGGCCGCAGCCATTCCACCACTCAGGAAAACATTCTCTCACTTTTTCTTCAAAATTTACACCAAAGGAAAGCAGAAGTCACCATATAAATAGTTGGATTATTTTCCAGATCTATAAAGATCCAAAACCTAATTAGGTTAAAATTTTGTATACAGGTATAATGTCTTCAGTATGAGACAGGCAGTCAATAAGAGCAGTCCATTAATTGCAAGGAAGAGAACCTGTAACAGACACTTTGTTGCCTATTAACTATCCATTTCCCTTTATTCTACACCATCAGAATCCCAGTTGCTTCTGTGATATCAATGTTTCCTCATTAAAAAAAAAAAAACATTTCCCAGCCTCCCTTGCAGGTATGTATGGCCAGTGACATTCTCCTGGCTAATGAAATGTAAGCAGAAGTCATTATGTGTGGCCTCTCAAAAGGCTCTTTAAAAGCACGTTGACGAAGACCTTTGACTCTGCCCTTTCCATTCTTCCCTCATGGAGCACTGATGTGATGCTAGAGGCATTGCAGCCATGGGTCAACCCTTAGGAGACATGCATGAAGAATCTGAACACAGGCTGAGTGGAAAGAGAAAAAGCCAGGGCCTCAGGCGGCATCATGGAACCATTTTATCAGTCTGGGAGTTCCAACTTCATGCATTCCTTACTCTAGGGGACAAAAAAAAACAAAAACAATTTAAAGAGCTCTAACCGGATAATTCATAATATAGTGAGTTTTCTGTTATGTGCATCAAGTATTTCTTTTTCTCTTAAATATCAGGCTTATTTATCCTTTGAAAAGGAAATTTTTAAATTAACATTTTTTCTTCCTTGTGGAGTCATTTTGTGGTAGAATGGACATTTTATCAGCAGCATAAGGATTTCTATATTGATCATGCTCACCCTGGAAATGTCCACAACTCCAATTATACAGAATGGATTAAAGCATCAAGGAAGATAGGAGGACATATTTTATATGGACCCAAAGCACTCTCTCTTTACTATTTGTACTGCTACTACCACTACTTCTACTCTACTACTATTACTATTAATAATGCATAGAAACACTGAAATGGGAAGAGTAAAAGTTCTCTTTGCAGATATGAATGACTAAAGCAGCTTTTCCCAACTTAATATTTTATTAATTATGAAAATTTTTTAAGAAGCCACTTTTAAATTAAGACATAATTTTCAATAAAATGCACATCTCAAAATTTCAATTCAATGACTTTCATCAAATTTTTTTTTTTTTTTTTTTTTTTCGGTACGCGGGCCTCTCACTGTTGTGGCCTCTCTCGTTGCGGAGCACAGGCTCCGGACGCGCAGGCTCAGTGGCCATGGCTCACGGGCCCAGCCGCTCCAAGGTATATGGGATCTTCCCGGACCGGAGCACGAACCCGTGTCCCCTGCATCGGCAGGTGGACTCTCAACCACTGCGCCACCAGGGAAGCCTGACTTTCATCAATTTTTATCACCCATTTATTGTCAGTCTTTTTAATTTTAGCAATATTAGTGCTATATCATTATGGCTGAAAACTGTTTAATAACTAATGATGTTGAAAATATTTTCATTTGTGTATTTTTGGTGAAGTGTTTGTTTCAACCCTTATTTTTTACTTGGTTATTTACTTTCTTATTGAGTAGTAAGAATTCTTTACATATTCTGAATGCAAAGCTTTCACGTAATATGAGCTTTATAAATATTTTCTCCCAGTCTCTGGTTTTTCTTTTCATTGCTGTAACAGTGTCTTTTGAAGAGTCA
The DNA here is from genome assembly GCF_963455315.2 of Globicephala melas. Taxonomy (NCBI): domain Eukaryota; kingdom Metazoa; phylum Chordata; class Mammalia; order Artiodactyla; family Delphinidae; genus Globicephala; species Globicephala melas. Next base: position 69,057,286 of record NC_083327.1, on the reverse strand, counting down.
AACTTCAAAAATCAGTCTGAAATCAATTTTGTGTTAATTTTTGTAGATGTGAGGTAAGAGCTAAGAACTGAGGTTTAATTTCTTTCCCTTTATTCCTTATTAATTTTTATATATAGTTGTCTGATTGTTTCCACATCATTTGTTGTTATTCATGAACCAAGAAGAGAAATAATGAAGAATACTTGGGAAGAAAGGGACTAGAGGGTGAGGACACACCAATATAAAATTTACATGATTTTGATTTGTTGGAATGTTAAATAGAGCAACCTATAAAACTCAGATGAGCGTAAAAAAACAAAACCCCAAAACCCCAAAAACCTAAATAAGGCCAATCCACAAAGGAATACAAACATTAATACAAAGTGTCAAAAACTAAGAAAATCTAAGATAGAAATTTTTGAGTTTAGGTTTTCCTGACTTTTACCTCCATGTCTAAGCAACCCAATGTGAATTATAATTTTAAGAAATGCCCCCAGTTTGGACAGTAAATTAATAACTTGAAGAAGAGTATAATTAAATACCACTTCTTTTTCTTTGGTTCAGATTAATTTAAGTTTCATGTGGGCTTGGATTAATTTTACACGGCTTCAGTTAAATGAGTATACTGATTCAATGAAGAAATTTTACCTTGTTCAGTATTTTTAATGTTTTAACTAATCTAGTTGCTGTATTTCTTGCCCGTAAAGCGCTCCACCAGATGGCAGTAACTGTACCACCTATTCTTTTAAAAATGGAAACAACCTGCTGAATTAAACCAAATTTATCTTCAAGTATTTGGTAGAGTTCAATTTTCATTGGCGGGAGGAAAAATTTGCAGAAAAAAGTAGGTTGAATTTTTGTATGTTAAATTAGAGGTATTGTCACAAGGCCAGTGACAATGAAAAATTAAGAAGAAGAATCAAAATGAAAAACACTGACCTTTGTAAAAAATGTATAAATTGAGCCAGTAAAAGTGAAAAGGCCAAATCGGCCACATATTGAATACATTTCAGTGAAGTTTTGGTTTTTTATACTTGGTAAATTATGGTGTCTTTGAATTAATTTCATAGATTTCACTTGTAAATATTTTTGTTTGACCATAATCCAACTAAAGTACTTCAAATAGATAACAGAAATCACTGAGTTCTCCAAAAATCAATGTAATTAACATTTATCTTCAATCTCTTTAAATTTACTGAAACCAATCAAGAGAATTAAACTTTAGTTCTATCCAGTATTACAGCAGGACATAGAAGAGCTTTCTTTGACTAAACTTAATCTGGGTCAACAGATTGCAGGACTGGCAAAATGAACCAGTATATACAATCATAGATTGAATTAACAGAAGAACAGCGTTCAGAACAAAGGAGAGGTAGTCTAGTCTACTTACATTGGTTAAAACATAACCTGAGGCATTGGGCTTTGGGGCTGTGTCTTTAAGGTAAATTGAAAAAGTAAAGAGTATCTAAAGAACATGGACCAAAATCTGAGTAAACTGAGTAACAGGGAATGCTAAATCTATGGAAGGAAATAGAATGCCATATCTGCAACTATGTAAAGGACTGTTATGTGGAAACGAAACAAGACTTTTTGGGTGATGTCAGCAGACAGCTGGAAATTGCAGTGAGAAATCTTACAAGAAAGGAAAATCTCCATAGGACAGAAGGAAGAAGAAAATATGGGATTGAAGAAAATATGGGATTAAGACGGGATGAGAAAGAGGACTGTTGTTAGACCCAGAAATTCACCCTAATGGACAATGGCTCTAACACTGAGACAATGATGGAATTTAAGATCTTGGGTTCCAAAAAGGCAGGCAGTTGGAACAGAAACCCCTGCAAAAAGGAGAAACCTGAAAGGGTGTACCCTTGATACAAAGGTGGCTGCAGAAAACTCTGCTTACCAATTCAGAGAGAAGTTTGTCTGTACTATGGTGGAAGGAAACTCTTCCAGAGCCCAGGTTTCCCAGGTTTCCCACTGTAAGAGAGACTTTTCTGCTAACTGACATTTCCCAGAAATTGGATTTACTGCCTCAGGGGCTGGTGAGCTCCGAGCCATTCGTACCATGGAAATAATCAAGCAAACGCTGACTATGGCAGAATCCTGAAGCTCTGCCCAGCATCTGGCAAAGGGGCTCTTTAGGTGAGATCCTTGAAACACACTCATAAATACAAGTTTTAGCTTTTGTGAAATGACACATCCCATAAGATACAGACGTATTCCAAATTATACTGAACCTATACCATTGCCAGAGTCAAAGCCTAGCTTCTAAGAAAAGGAAACAAAGCCTTGAGTCAACTTTCTGGAACATCTGACTGTTTCCTATTCTGAGCCACAGATATTGAAGGAGGAGATACACGGCTTTCAGGAGACTCATCTGCTTTTAACTAAAAGCATTTTGAAGTTATGTCAAACAATGTTTCCTCTTCAGCTATATTTAATTAATTTAAACATACTTATGAAAATAATAATCACAAGAGCTACCAGATATTGTGTCAGAACTCAGTACGTGCCATGAAACAAAGCAGGCACTGTGCTTTTTCTCCAGTTTATCCTCAGAAAAACATCATGAGGAAGGTCTTATGAAGGAGATGAAGAAATCAAAATTTAGGAAGGTTGGAAAGTTCATCCAAGGCCACAAACCATGTAACAGTCACCATGGGACTTAGGTCTTTGCGAAGCCTCAGCTCCTAACTAGGCTCAGTTGCTCACTGTGTATTATTTAGGGATAGGTCAGATGATCTATTCGGGGTCTTGTGGACGTGATGGCAGTGACAGAATGGTCGAAGAGAAGACACCTGGAAACTTCAACATGCAGACTCCATGTCACCATACGGGAGATTCTGATACCGAGCTAGGGTCCAGATGCCTTATTTTATTGACTGGCTCCCTTGGTGATTCTGAAGGACATCTACCTTTGATAACAACTATCAAAGGGAATGTGAATTCATATTTCCCATAATGAGTTGGCATATAATAATCCTGTCTCCTTTCAATTCGAGATTATTTTAATTACGTGAGAAATTATTATGAACCCTTAAACTCAGAGAAGCTGGCCATCCAAAAGGAGGATGAGTTAACAGACCCAAGTTGCCTGCAAAAAGAAAGGATTCCAGGTTTAAAGATCTTTTAAAACATTGCATTTTACACCTTCCTGTGGGAGAATGACAATCTACTGCAGTATGTTAAAGCCTGACAAGTCCTGCAATAAAGAAACCTGTTTAATTCTATTTAATCCAGGATTTCCCCAACATAGTTTACCACTAAGTTTTCTCTTGCAGCACCTCTGAATTCCACAGCAGCACTTAAGGTTCAAGCACAAACATTCAGGGAGCTGTACCAGCAACTACTGTCAGGACGTCCCAGCTCTCTGTCATGTAAATCCTTTGCTTCCCAGACCCTCTCTTCTTTTAGTCTCCTACCCTTCTGCCCTTGCCTGGCTATCTGACTTCACAGTTACCAAGCAGGTCTGCACAGCACACCGCACTCCTGCCTTCCACTTTGCCCTTAACTCGTTGTAAAGTGGATTGGAAACCTCTGAGGTGTTTAAACTTTCTGAGCCAGCATTTCTCAATAGCTGGTGCAAATACTGGAGAAGTCCAGCTGGACGGAGTAATAGGCCAGGAGGTCGATTCTACCCCGATATTATCTTCATGTATTTAAGAAACAGTCCTGTCTTCAAATATTTAAGAAGCAGTCCTGAGACAGAGGAAGACTTGTCCTCCGTTTTTTCGGCGGCCATAACTAGCACTTTTGGGAAAGGACTTTGCACTATACAACACTGGAGTGGAATGCCCCGTCATTCATTAGTGAGTTACCCTTGACATGTTCAAGTGGTGGTTGGATACCACTTTCCAAAGTTATCTTAAAAAGGATACTTGTAGAAGGCTGGGCTAGATAATCTAATTCTAGAAGTCTAGTCTTTTTTAAAAGAGAGTGCACATCCTTTATAGAACATTTGCTATGGGTGAACTGATTAAATCATGGCTCCAGTGGTTTTATTGTAATTAGCAGGGCCGGGCAAACAACTGAAACAATGACATAACCAGCACGGCTGTTTACATTTTCAAAGCCAGACTCAGAGAGGACCCCTGAGGATGGAATAATTGTGTGCTCCACTTAAATATATGCCCCATACTAAAATGAGTTTGCAAGTTTTGATAGTTTAGCCATTTGACTAACTTAGTGAAAAGGCATTATAGGAGAATAACATGCACAAGTTTATACATGGAAAAATGTAAAATATTTAAATTGTTTTAAAAGCAAGTAAAATAAAATGATTGCTAACAGATTACATATTGTGTGGTGGGAGTGGCACTGTCCTGTTTTCTTTCCTTCTGGGAACATATTCCTGTGTATGACAATGGGAATAGGTGATTTGCTATAGGAAATATATCTCATTACATACAAATCAGAGAGATCCCCTGATGTAAAAATGAGGATATCTGATGTTGAGATCTTTTTGCCCATTATCTGCAAATGAATTAGTGCTTGATTAGATTTTTGCAAAATGAAGTTTCTGTATCAGACAATTTAAAAGCAGATAAAAACCATAATAAACCTAGTTGTGCTACTTTGTCAAAAGTGGAAATTTTTTATGGCTGATCTTAGTTTTGGCAAATCTTCAAAGAGCTCTCAGCAGACTTATTAATAGAATTTTGCAGTGGAGGAAACTGATGAGGTTACACAAAGAATTGGTAACAGAATGAGGGGGAAAAAACTTTAAGACTCCAGAGCCTTATTTCTGGTGAAGCACTGCCTATCAGATCCTTGGTAAGTGGTGTCTAAACTCTTTTTTAAAATTCTAGTTAATCTTCAGTTAAGTAGCAAGAAGGCACCAAAATGTCACCAGCAAGAGTCAAGTGTCTTAGTGATGAAAACCAAAGAAAATCAACTGTCATAGCTTGAATCTGTGACTATCTGGGACATTCTAAATGTGCTGGGTAAGTTTCTCTGGAACGACTTGGACAAGGACAGATGACAAACGTAAATGAGCTCTTTGAGGTAGGTCTTACTCAAGTTAATATCTTCATAACCTAGGGAAACAGCAAGCACTAGATAAATGCTATTGAATAAATATTGTTAGATGGATGATTTATTATGCTTTAGAATTTAATTTTAAATATAAGAATAAAAATTTGGACAATATGATTAGTCAACAGTGTAATTCAAGGGTTTATTAATAGAACAGAAACTGAAGGGAAATAGTATAAAACCTGAAAGAGCATTTTTCAACATTGGGAGATCTTAAAAGAGAAAGAGGGTCCATCGTACGGGAAGAGAAGAAAGAGAGAAATCAGTATCCTTATTTTTTCAGGCTATTTAAAGAGCTAGTTCAAAGCTATCACTCCTTTTTTCCTCTCAAATTAGAATAAGCTTAAAAGAACTTAGTCATCTTCTGAGGTAATACAAGTCTATGACTCTTATTACATTAAAATTGGCTTAATTAAAATATATTTCCATTTCCAAATTATTTTCAGAAAAATGAATTCAGTTTCTTCAATAAAGTCTGGTTATTTTGTTCTGTTTTGTTTTAAAATAATTATGCCTACCATTTTTTGAGTCACATAAAACAGATATGAATAAAATAAAATTAGAAAAGGCAATTTATTAAAACTTGATAGATAATGAAAATTTGCAGCATGTCTAGCTTGTTTTTTTCCCTAATTATCTATTCTAATTAGCTATGCTTTTATATAGTATTGATACTGTATCTTAGGCTATATAATAAGAGAAGCGGAGTCTTTGTATAGAAAAGTATACTTTTTCTTTGTGCCATTATCTGATGCCAGTGCTACACTGAGCCAGACCATTCAAGAATTTAGTTAGTGGGCTTCCCTGATGGCACAGTGGTTGAGAGTCCGCCTGCCGATGCAGGGGACAAGGGTTCGTGCCCCGGTCCGGGAAGATCCCACATGCAGCGGAGCGGCTGGGCCCGTGAGCCATGGCCGCTGAGCCTGTGCGTCCGGAGCCTGTGCTCTGCAATGGGAGAGGCCACGGCAGTGAGAGGCCCGCGTACCGCAAAAAAAAAAAAAAAGAATTCAGCTGGTGATAATTCAGCAATGAGAACTTTAACTACTCCAGGGACTGGGGTTAGAAGCATTTGGAATCAGGCAGTGTTACCTATAATAGATTTAAATACGGTTTAGGAAGTACTTCAACTAATCAAACTGAACATTTACTGAATCAAAACCATTTTTAATAGTCACCTATAAAACATGATCTATATGGTTAGCTTGCTTTCTAAATGGAATAGCTCAGATATCTCAAGCTAACACCCTACAGAGTTAGAGATGGACCAGTGAGCTGAACTGGAGCCTGACTCATTCTCTGTGTCTCCTGATCTAAGTAGTTAACACAACACAAACTCACATCTGTACCCTGTCCAATATAACCTACAAATATCACTTCCTCTTTGGTGCAAAAGGAGATTTTTTCCTTTCTCAAATTTTGTTTTAAAAAAAATTAGTCTTCCTTTTTCAGTACTTACTATATGCCAGGCACTGTGCTAAGTGCACTAAATTTATTACCTCTTTGGAGCCTCCTTTCAGCTCTGCTAATAGGTTATTATCCCTGTTTTACAGAGGAAATTGAGGCCTGTTAAGATTGTTATTTAGTCAAGTTATTTTCCAACAGCAGTTTTCCCTCTAAAATAAGTTCTGGGGATTGGTTTGCATCTTGGGAAATGTTCTGTATCTTTTAAAGAGAATTGATTTGGTTACAACAGGAGGGACTCCATTCTTACTACTAAACATGTCAACTATTTGACTTCAATCTAGAATTTTATTTGGCCCTCATTTTACTGCCTGTCTACCCTAGTTTGTCAATTCAAATATGAGTGTATTGTAATAAACTGGGTTCAAGATCTTCAGAATGAATATCAGAAATCTGACTCTGAATGTCACAGGAGATTTCCCACCAGACAGGAGAAGAAAGAAAAGATTCCAGTATTCCTTGCCATCCACAGAATCATAAATGTATCCGAGGTGATCACAGAAAGACAGAGGCAGAGGTCAGAGAAGCAAGAAGAGCTAAACCAACTCTTGTTGTTAGGGCTCAGGGGAAGGTAGGAGCCGAACAAAAATGATGGGCACTGTACAAGTCGATTGTAATGTTTTGTTCACGTGGCAAATATACCTTGGGTTCTAGGTTATCCCTCACTTCTAATTGGTAACACTTCATACTTACCCAGTGTGCCTGCGTCTAGAGTTTAAGGAGACCATATTACAATGGCAGTGTGCACACAATGGGGAATGGGATGGGATGGCTGAGGGGTCAGGTCAGGAGACTTAGGGCCAGCCCAGGTCTGTAACTAGCTAAGGAGATTTTGAACAGATCCCATAATATCTATGGAACTTACTTTCCCATAAATCCAAACACATTACATCATCTTTCGGGTGATTTACAGATTTATGTTTCTAAAACTCCATCGATTTTTTTTTTAATTTCAGTTTCTTTTTCTCAGTTATTAGTTAGTCCACTCCATGCTCACGTGGCTTATATTGTTTCTATCTATACCTGTCACACTGCTAGTATTAGAAATGGTCACATACACGGTACTCACAGACCCTGGACCCATACCAATATAAAATACCAAATTCTGCCTCCTATATGTGTGACTAAATTAGACCATATGGATGTATAAGTTAGTAGTAAGCTAACAACTATTAGCTTTGGAATATTTATTGGTTTGTAAACCATTTCTGATGATTTCCATAATCCTGTGGAATACATATTTTACCATTACCTAAGCTAAGAAACTGAGACTCAGATTACATAAGCATGGCAAGATTAATCAACGGATGACTGTTGCATTAGTTGACCCATGTTATTCTAACTTAACAAATTAATTTTCTTTCACCATATCATGTTTTAAGTGGCACAAACATATTGCACTTGTTGCAATTTAGATTCAAGAGTGAGAGATAGAAGAGTTATGAAAGTTCTATTTCCAGATTAAATGAGGCCAGAAATTTTGTCTGCAGCCAGTGATCAATGAAGGAAGTCTATAGGCTGACATGGTCATCAAGGGGGTTTCCAAAAAAATATTTTCTGAAATAATACACAACCACTACTGGGGAAATTTGGGCTTATTTCCAGCAGAGTCTAAATGATAGATATTTCTTTTTCCTGCTAGAATCCCTAAGCACATAGTGAAAATTAGAAGATCTAAAGCATGTGACGTTAATGACACATTTATTAGGACCTCTTAGATCTCATCATGGCAGTCAGACAAGATGCCAAGGAAGCAGAGGCTCAATGAGGAGTCGACCGGATGAAGAAGATGCTGCCTGCTCAACAACAGAAAAAAACTGGTGCTCAGGGAGAAGCTCATGCTGGGAGGTCAGAAATTCTCATTGCCACGCCAAGGATCTCCCTCCCAGGAGAGACACAAACCAGGCCCGCAGCCTTAAGCCATTTAATATGAAAGCATTTGCTTTCTCCTGCTAATGGCTACAAAGAAAAGTGCCTTGCCAATCTTCCTTAGAACTTTCTTTAAGGGCTACAAAACTTAAAGAGAGAGAGTATCCCTGTGAAATTTCTTTTCTAATGATGGAGTGTGGTTTGAAGCTGTCCAGGAAAGTCTTGTAAAATATTCGAAAAAAGGACGCCCCAAAATGAAGGTGGCCTGGCTACAGCAGACATGTCTATTGGCATCAGCTCAGCACAACCGCACTCTTTTTTCTCGCTGTTTCAGAAAGAATTTTGGCCAGAAGATTAATTTGCCCAGGAAGAGGCAGAAAGACAACAAACTAAGTTAAGATGATACAAGAAAAGCCCTTAAAGGGCTTCATTTATACTAAATTGGTCCTGAGGAAGACGATGTTGCTTTAAAAACCTTGCAAAGAGCCTCTTACCCCCAGGCAAGCTCATGGATGGAGATAATCACCCCCAGCTGACCTATAATTACCTAGTTTGGACTGAATCCACTCCGATTATGTACGGCCAAATGGATTTAACTGAAATTCAGATTTGCTAAAAATAAAACGGCTAACGACCCAGAGCAAGTAACAGTCTCTAGATGATTCATCATAAAGACTAAACTTAGCTGGATTATCATGTCTGCTTGCCAGAGCAGTTGCTGTCTTGTTTTTGTGGATATGAAATTTCATCTTCCTCTAAAATGCTTGAAAATCAGCAATTCTGTTGAAAGCTACATGTATCTGGGAGACTGAGGATGGCTTTCTGAACAAATACTGGCCCTCTAGCCAGAGGCTACTGCCTTGATTACAGCAAGCCCTGCAGGGAGCAGATGTGATAGCTCAGCCATGCTGCACTGAGAAGGAAAAGCACCATTGCACTAATGCACAAACTTTTATTACCCATCAGATGCATGACAGCACTTACTGACTTGCCACTGTGTGCAAAGACTCAATATGCTGGGACGGGAGGTCATACTATTGAAGACACAGCCCGTGCACTGAGGGAGCTCCTCCCATAATTAAAGGGACAAAAGAGTGGCTGTGAAAAGAGAACTATGTGTACCTGGAGGCTCTCTCCTACAATTTACCTGCTGGGTGAATTAGAACAAGCAGTAGAAATGGAATACTATTAGGATAATAATATTATTTTTTTATTAAAAAATTTATTGAGGTATAAGTGAGGTATAACATCCTATTAGTTTCAGGTATACAACATGATTCAGTATTTGTGTGTATTGCAAAATGATCACCACAATAAGTACGGTCAACATCCAACACAGTTATAAATTTTTTTGTAACTATGATGTGATGAAAGAACTTCTATGAATATTTTTCTGTTTAAGAAATTATTCTTAAATGAGATGCTGTTTTGTAAATGGAAAAGCAAACAAATATTAGTTTCCACATATCAGAAAAGATGACAGATATACTTAATTGAGAGCTTTAAGTCTCATGTGTTTGAGTTCCTCTTTACCTCCTTCTTCCTGCCCAATTTGCTTTGCCGGCTCTCCCTCAGCCCAAACAGGGTAGCAGCATCTATCAGGGTGCTCAGCAGAGCGTAGTCACTAAAATAATGTTCATGCTGGAGCTTGATGATAGAAACCTTAGGCAAGCAACATTTTAAAACACTATCACTCACAGAAGTGTTCTTCAAAACCATATACTGTTGATCTTTTGTTACTGGTCCCTCTTGTTAACCTCCCAAAGTAAGGGGAAATGAACAGATTTGATGAGCAGGTGCTTCTACTAGAGATGAGAGGAGACTTCTCAGTTTGGTAGGCTGCCATCCTGTTAAATGAACATAGTACACCCTACCTGTACTCACTGACCCAGACCCTTCTTTCCAAGGATGACCATCCTCCATGGAAAAGTTCTGCTCTGCTGTTCAACCAAGGTTGAGATTGGCCAGCCCCCCAACTAACTTTTACAAGTAGTGAGCTGACATCTACAAAGTGGGGTGAAATACCTCTCTAAGATTCATGAGACAGAAGCCTGGCATGATGGGAAAAACAAAGCAAATGTTTTCTGAAGTTGTTTGTAAAAAAGCCAGGACTATTCATATATTATCACTTCATTGTCAATTTCCATATGTGAAAGATGATGGATACCATTTCAAAAATGCATTGAAATGGCTTTCCAAAGGAAGGGTCCACCTCCTGCTTGGCTTCGGCTGAGAATGTCTGGGGAGATACGTTCTGAATCAGGGCCAATTCTCTTCCATTTTAGACAGACTTGTGTTTGGGATCCTATATAATCAGACTTTTACAAATTAACATTTCAAACCTAGTCATTTAGCAGGTAGTGGAAACCTAACTTAGTGGGGAAACACAGAGCTAGAAGATCAAATTGTATTTTCAGCTCTGCCAGTTACTCTATGACTAACCAATATTTATTGAGCTGACAAATAAAACTAGGACTGACCTTGGGCGAGACTAAGCTCATCTTTCTGAGCCTCAGTTGCCACAGCTGTATGAAGGGGAGAGTAATATTTGCTTCACTATTTTTTGTCTGCTGTGAAGACAAATAGGGGGATATAGGAGAACACAGTGTCCTTCAGAGTAAATGTTCCAACTAAGTTTTTCAGTATTTTTAGTACTGAAAAATGTGCTGCTTAACACAGGTAAAGGAAGCACTTTAGTCCATCCTAGCCCGATTTTTCCAATCTGACATGCTTCTAATGTAGTGAGGGGAAAATGCTGTTCAAAGAGACTGAACCCTTCCCTGAGAGTTCTGAATGATAAACCGAAGGCTATATGACCTTTCAGCCCTTACAAAGCACGAGGAAAGCCCATTTTATAAGGCAGAAGAGACAGTGTCACAAGTATATAAGTAATGATAGAATCCAAGGCCATTTTATTTTCAGTGGCACTGTGTGTTCTCTCTGCTTTAGCAAAGGCTTACCACTTATCAGTCTAATAGAGGAAGTGAATTATTCCCCAAAACTGAACTTTACATTGACATTTCCAGGAGGCTACAAAATGCACAAAGCAGAAAAACAAAAGAAGGAGCCTATTGTCTGAGGTGTTATGTCAACATAATTTACTGGAGGACTTACACCTTACACTCTCGCCATCACCTCGACAATAACCAAGGTACAGAACTATGCATCGGCCCTCTGTAGCTACCACTGTTCCCCGTCCTGTTTGGAAATGCCCGGCACAGTGCTGGGACATAGTAGGTGTTTGATTAAAACTCGTCGATACTGAATCTAATGTGTCATACCGCCCTCATCGACACTCTTCTTGTGTTGAATGTCCATTCTGAAAGATCAAATTTCATTGCTCATTCAAAGACATTTTCACATACTGAAAATCTTCTGAGAATTTAATATGTCCAAAGGGCATGAAACCGATAGACTTGAACATAGACCTTATCTGTGTTATGGAAAGGAGAGCTACAAACTGGATCATACCATCACTCCTATGCATCAACCTCACACGAAGAACTCCTCCCCTGGTCATTCTGAATGACCAGGAAACAATGCAGCTGTCGTCCCTTCTTAGAGCCCAGAGGTCACAGTCCCTGACCATGCAGTACTCAGTGACGACTGAGGATCTACTGTGCTGACAGCCCCAAATAGAGGAGGCAACACCGATATTTACAGCAGCACTACTTACAATAGCCAAGACATGGAAACAACTCAAGTGCCCACCAACAGACCATTGGTTTAAGAAAATGTGGTGTGTGTGTATATATATATATGTATATACCATATATTCATACAACAGAATATTACTCAGCCATAAAAAAGAATGAAATATGCCATTTGCAGCAACATGGATGGACCTAAAGGTTATCATACTAATATGTGATATAAGTCAGAGAAAGACAAATATCAGATGATATCACTTATATGTATATCACTTACATTTCTCACTTAACTGTTCTTTTCCCAAGAAATGCCCATGTCTTTCATTTAGTTTAAAATGTTGGGTTTTTAAACATATACCTTGATTTTATTTTGAGGTTTAGTTGTCTTGATTAGTTGTATTTTAATTAGGTGACTTCTCTTATATTGATGATTTATGAAATGTCCATTCCTGTTTATACTATTGCCTTTTTTATTGGCATATACAGATTTTATTATTTTGAGTTTTGAGACTGATAATTAATATCATAACTAGATCTTCATAGAAAATTCCATGATAAATATCAAGATCTTGATCTTGATGTAAACAGAAGGGAGTGATCCCCCCAAATCCATCAAAACATCATAGATTTTGTGGAGTGAAGTCTGAGAAAACTATTCGAATATTGATAAATAAAGCACCAAGATGCCACTGCACTGCAGCCAACATTCATCTGCAGGGCACTGCGGGCCGAGCTGACATCAGATGGCCTTTCTGACTGGCCATCTACAGCCCATAAGCATTCCTCAAGGTGTCAAATGAAGATTAATAAAAATCACTGAGAAAACAAGAAACAAAACTGACTACCACTTCGCAGTGTTTGCTAGCCTAAATAAATAAGACAATGACACAGGACAATTTTGTTGGTTGTGGATCAGTGCGGGTAAGTGGCACTGAAACTGTAGTTCTCATGAATGTGTGGGCTGAGATGGGAATATGAACAAACCACCGTCAGCGTTTGACAGGGCCGGGTAGTGGGGTCTGGCTTACAAACTCACGCCTTACCTCCAGTACTAGCACTATGTACTTCTATCCTGTTTCTGCAGTTTAGATTTTGATGGGCTTTAGAAAAAGACCACAGAAGATCCCCTCCCCAGGAGACGTGAGAAGAGAGGATGGTGGCTCTGGGGATACTTCACAATTTTAACCTGGAGTCCTGACCAGCCCTCCATGCTTCACCGACCCTTTTTTGTTTTTTCCATTTTTCCCCTTTTGCTTTCCTGCTTATCGTCCTGATCCACTTATCTTATACCCTACTCTTGGGCTCCCTGTCCTTCCCTCCGTTTTGACTAACTGTTTCCTGAGCACCTGCTAGGTGCCAAACCCAGTATTACATTCTGGGGCACAGAAAGGTACAAAAGTCTCTGCCCTCAAAGGAGGCATAGTCAAGGGTAAATGTTATCTCCTTTAATCCTCACAAAACCCTGGGAAGCACTTATTATTTTCCCTTTCATGAAGGAAGGAACTGGAAGTCAGAAAGGTTAGGGGATGTGCCCAGAGTAACTCAGCCAGGGCAAGGCCCCCATGACGCTGATCCAAGGGTCAGCTCCTGTGCTTCTCCACCAGCCCTCAGCCTCCTGGATTTCCCTCCTTACTGCACCCTCGTTCTTCACTTAGTACTTCCCCAGTTCTTCTATTCTAACTTCTAACAATTTCCCTTCTCTGTTCCCTTTGGAGAAGGCAGACAATTATTTTTAATTGATAAAAGTCCACTGGTTTTCAACCCAGTTTTTAAAAGCCCTGTGAAAAGAACAAGACTTGATGTTGGTCCAGCCTTCCACAGATGATCATGAAAACCAGACTTCAAAGGGACTTGGAGAAAATTTTATTGACTCCTTACAGAACTCCTGCCTAGTTCTCCTTTGGCCTGTCTGATCTTTTTGAGGTTTATGGGTATGAGGACTGGACCCTGATTCATAATCCAGTGCCTTCAGGTAGTTTTCCCAACCATTATTAAGAACTGAAATATGTTTCCCAAAGCAGACCTGGCATATAATAGGCCAGGAAAAGAAGCCAGGCAAAGAAAGGAAGGAGGGAGGGAAGGAGAAAGAGAGAGAGAGAGAGAGAGAGAGAGAGAAAGGAGGGAGGGAGACAGGAAGGAAGGGAAGAGGAAAAAAGAAAGAAGGAAAGAAAGTCTACCTTCCAAGTAGAAAGAAGAATAGAATGCCTTCATTCGTATATTGTGAAAGTTTGCTGTTAACCAACCACAAGGTATCATTATTAAAATAACTTTCTAGAATAAAGCAAAGGGAAACAAAAGGAAGACCATGAATTCTTTGATACCAAATTAAAGCAAATAAATAAATATAAATAATAAAGTAAAATAAGATCAAGCTACCATTCCAGAGGAAGAAGATGAGAAATAAATAAATCTCTTCAAACCAAACTGTAGGAAAACAGTCTCGTTGGAAACAAACACGCCTACAACAGAATTGATCACTTAGGACAAGAGAAAAGAGCAGAAACCAGTAAATCAAACAAAGTATGAAACTGAAGTGTAGGGTTAGCATTCACCTAATCAATACCTAACACCGCAGATTAACGAGGCCCTGGCAAGAGAGTCTAACTTTTTCATATCGCCAACATCCAATGCGGGAGGATGTGAATATCAATCAAGACATGATAACAAGGGAAAGGAATCAATCACCTGCTTCTCAGTATTAAATAAAGGTAGCTCACAGAAAGAGCTGGTGCCTGCCTACCACCTTCCTCAGTAAGAAAACAAGAAGGCATTAGTAAGAGTTCATCTGTGAAAACTTTCTGTCAACAGTCACAAACCACACTATAAACAAGACTTTCTACCAGGATGGGAGTCTAGAGGTGTATTAAAAACAAACAACAAAGCTTTACCTCTGATTCAGTCTGCAACTAAATAACGTCATAAATGGGATGCTTTTAATAGCAAACTGCAAAGTTTTCCCCTAATGCATAGTTTTTTAAAAATCATTACTTTTCTGGCAAGCACTCTAATCTGATTACAAATCTTTTAATTTACTTCTATCTGGACTTGTAATTACATATATGAACAAATGCAAATCACTTCATTTCATAGCCATAATTAAACTATTTAAGACTTCAAAATTTTTAATAATTTTGGTTCTGAAATATATACTTGGTTAATAGAATTTGCAGCAAATTATATATAGAGAGGAAGAAAGTACTTTATCTCCATCAAACAATAGAATTACATCCATCTGTTATTTTTTAAATGGTGACAGCAAAATCAATTCTAAGGGCGTGAAAAGAAAATGAGATTCTGAATTTCTCACCATACCTTCTAGTTCCCCTTGACACACTAATTAGTCTCCCACCCTCTTCTCTTATGCCTTACAGCATGTTTGCCTGGAGGAAAAATAAAACTGGCAAAACAGAAGAGAAGCAGTGGCTAATGAAAAGGACAAGAGAGAAGTGACAATTCCTTTGAATGGAGCCATTAGCTACACGCTGCTTTCAGGGCTCCCGGCCTCAATATTCTAACACTTCCAGTTGTTTTCAGAAATTCCTGTGGAGAGTTACAGACTGTACAAAGCTCCATCCTGGATAGTTTGCTATTTGTACAATTAAGAATGGCATGCCCTTTCTGTATCATTTTTCAAGATTATTATTGTTCTTCTCTGAGACTCAAGAGAGGAAGCATAATGAATACTGTCTCGTTACTACCATCATCCGGTCATGAAGTTCAGAAGAAAATCCTTTCAAAGTTTTCAATATCAAATGACAGCAAAAATCTCTGATAGCTTTGAAAAGCAATTATGTACACAGTTTGTGATCAAATTTGATATTTTAAAACTTATATATGCTTTTCAATAAGGGGAACTATTTGAGCACATATTTTTCGGGGATCCTTGATACAGAACAAAATTAGAATAGAGATTTCACTAAAAATTACCCAACCCTGGAAAGCATGTGACTGAATCCAGTGTCATCAACATCTGGCAAGGTACTAACACATAAGCAATGTCTCTGCCATTGTAGTGTTTCAGGCACATTCCTACCCTACCATAACTTTTTATTCAAGTGTCCTGTTATATGCCTGAGGAAAAATAAAGCATATTTAAAAGGAAAAAGCAAAAAACAAACAAGGAAATGTCTTT
Source organism: Globicephala melas (assembly GCF_963455315.2). Lineage (NCBI taxonomy): Eukaryota > Metazoa > Chordata > Mammalia > Artiodactyla > Delphinidae > Globicephala > Globicephala melas. The sequence continues at coordinate 69,041,161 of NC_083327.1, read as the reverse complement.
CAGCTCTTTACTTTTATCTTTAGCTATATCTTCCCAAATTGATATGAGCTAATTGATTATGTTTTTCACTACAGCGTGGTCTAGGGTTATTTATGCCTATTAGAATTCTGAAAAGTTACAAATGGAATTAGCATTACCTAAGATATGATTTTAAAATTTAGAGTAAAATAGCAAATTGACATTTGGGGCCAGTGCTTGGGGAAAATCATCCTGTTGCTGTGGAAATGAGTATAGATGCAGACCTTAAATTTCTCTGTATTCAAAGGCTAATTGTGACTTGAGGTGAATCTTACACACACACACACACACACACACACACACACACACACACACACACACACACACACACACACACACACACACACACACACACACACACACACACACACACACACACACACACACCACTGAACTTGAGGAGACAAAGCACCAGGCTTTACCAAAAGAAAGTAACTTCCTGGCAGTAGACCCTTACCTATTGTTATATTCAAAGATGGTTCCTACTAGTTGGCAAGGTTGGATCTTAGCATCCGATTCATTTGGATCTTAGTTGGAAAGGTTGGATCTTAGCATCCAATTCATTTCCTTAGGGAACACCTGCCTGGGGATAGTTCTGTCCAATTCATGGGCTTCTCCTGGGGTCTCCCCTCTATGGCTTGGTACCTTCTAATATCTGAGTGAATTCGGTGGTTCCAGGGCAAGCAGAGGAAACACCAAGAAAAGACTTGAACTTCTACAAAGACAGCTGATCATGCAACTCTCCTTGTCAGCTTCTGATATTAATGGGCACTTCATCTCTCTCTGCATCTCTGATTTCTGTCTACAAAATTTGAGGAGCATTCTTTCCCTATCAGAATGATGAGTACTTAAAATAAATTTCTGTCATATCTTAGAAACTGTTTGCTAAAATTAATGTCAGTAATAGATATTCAGCAGTTCAGTGAAGGCACCTGAGGCATATGAGCCCTTCAGGTAAAGGGCCCATAAAAGTGTCTTTCAAAGATGCATACATAGAGAATAGACTTGAGGACAAGGCAAGGGGGAAGGGTAAGCTGGGACGAAGTGAGAGAGTGGCATGGACATATATACACTACCAAACGTAAAATAGATAGCTAGTGGGAAGCAGCCGCATAGCACAGGGAGATCAGCTCGGTGCTTTGTGACCACCTGGAGGGGTGGGATAGGGAGGGTGGGAGAGAGACACAAGAGGGAGGAGATATGGAGATATATGTATATGTATAGCTGATTCACTTGGTTATAAAGCAGAAACTAACACACCATGGTAAAGCAATTATACTCCAATACAGATGTTAAAAAAAAGTGTCTTTCAAATGTCCACATGGACTAATTATTATGAATGTGTGGATTTTATTCTGACTTGGAGTGTATAACAGCTATTTGTAGTGACCAAGGGCTCTGGTGTTTAGTGTAAATTACTTCTCTAGAACAAAAGAATTTGGGTTTCGTCTTAACCAGCAAAATCAATCCACAAGTACTACCTTCTTGATAGCTGAAACACCCTGGCTTTCCAAAATGGTAGAAGTAGAAAATCCAATATCAAACTATTTTGATTTAGTTTTATTCTGCTTTTATTCAGTCCTTTCCTCTTTTGAGTCTTGATTAGCCTTTAGTTCCTGTTCTGCCTATCTCTGTCAGGAGAAGAGATAAACAACTAGAATAAAAATTGCTACTAGACTATATATTTAATTTTAACTCAGTATTTTCTTTCTTCATTTACTGACCAGGACTGTGAGAGCAAACGATGGATTAGGATCTTTGTTTTGAGGTTATTTTGTCAAGTGGATGGAGATTTACTTTTTTCTAATTGTCCTTATGACTTGGAAAGCTGTACAGTGAGCAAGAGGTACAGGTTTCAAAGGGAACCATATTTTAATATCCCATTTCCTATTTAATACTAGTTCAGAATATTTCAGATCAAAGGAACAGAACTGATCCAAAGTGCTTTAAGAAAGAAAGAAAATTAAAAAAGATTTGGTCAGAAAAAAATTTTGGTCCCAAGCCAGGTTGTCCAGAGGTTCACCATGTCATCTGAACTTTTGCATTCTTTTTCTGCAATTTTCTCCCATTGGCTCCCCCAGGTAGCTATAGCAGTTGTTAAAGAAAAAAATTATCCTGACACTTGTTACAACAGTAAGGCAGACATAGGACTATTGCAATAGGCTATTGTTATTATAGGGACTATAACAATGAGGTTCTGCAGTAGGGGAGAGAGATTGAGCTCAACTCTGAATACAACAAGGAAAACTAAGGATTGATAGCCAAGAAGCAAGGTGAGGGGGTCAGTGGATGGAAAATTACTAAGAGGAAACATCAGCGGAAAAGGGGATTCTGCCTAAACCTACCTGAGAGTATTCTTGCTTAAGGCAGACCAGGGTGATCACATATCACCTGCGGGATGGTGACAGATGAGAAATTTGGTTAGATATTGAGGGTGATCAAATAGTGAGGGTGAGGGAGTCTCTCTTGATAACCTGAATTTGCAGGATTCTTGCTAAAACTGGGTCTTGAGGAGATGTTCAAGACAGGGTCTAGTTGGGCTCAGAGGAGTCTGTCTAGAGTCTGGTCAAGAAAAGAGTCTTTGTCCCAGTTCCAAACTCCCTGTCCTCAAGGGACACCCAGTCATGGAAGAGAAGGAGCCCAAGTCCCAGCCTTCCCTGTGATGGTCCAGGGCACACTGACTGGACCATCCCAGGGTAAGTACTGCCCCCAGAAAATGAGGACACTCAAGTTAACTGAAAGCAATCAGAGCCCACCTCAAGAACTGGAGTGGGGCCGTTGTCACTCAAACTACACAGGGGATAGGTAAAGAAATTCAGGTAGTATTACAAGAAAGGAAGAGAAAAGATGCTGCTGGTCAGTAAACAACAGAAGTACTTGGCATCTCTCTGAGCACTGATGGCCTCGTAGCTCTCCGTAGGACAGTCAGTAGGACAGTCAGTGGTTAAACACCTATGCATATAAAGTCCCTAACACAGCATTTGGGTTATTTCACAGACACAGGCAAATATTCAATTCCTTTCTATGCCCTTCCGGCAACTCATAAATAATTGTGCATTTTTTAGAACTTTGGTCAAACTTAAACATACTGCCTATAATTTATGGAGCACAGGTTTCTCTGACCCCCAAATGTCCCCAAACTGGTATATTAGCATAATATTAACTGACTGCACTAAGGGACAATGTAAGGCAGAGCACATTCATTCCTTAGGTCTTCCTGACAACCAAATTCCCCTTTTCTCTGTAGCAGTCATGAATGTCTGTAGATGATCATGCTAGGGATGAAACATACCCAAAGGCTGCCCCTCCACAATAGGATCCTGTCGCTTCTGCTTTTCTCAGTCACCTTTCACAAGTCTGCATTGCCCCTGGTCACAGAAAACTTTACTCCTAGAAACTCCCCTAAAGGCTCATAAGCACTAAGGGAACATTGGAAACATAATGGAGGTCATTGCATACTTTTAGCTGCAGCTTGTGACATTGTGAGAAACCCAATACCTGTATTTTGCAGACGGACTAGTTAGTATACAGTGGAGTACCTTAATCTGTTTGCAGTTCACTGGGTTTCCTACCTGTAAGGATTGGTGTCTTTCAACAATTCGGATAAATTTTCATTCACTATCCCTTAGCTATTGCCTCTTCCATTTTGTTTCTCTTACTTATCCCTGAAATTATATATAAGGTATACATTATATGTGTATATGTGTGTGTGTATATATATATATATATATATATATATCTTACCACTCCTATAATCCATAAGCACACATTATATATGTATATATATCACTCTTATCCTCCATAAGCATAGTAGTTATTTTGCTTTTCATAATTTGCTTCATTTTGTCTTTTTGGATCTATATTCTCTCTATTTTTTTTAATTTTATTTATTGATTGATTGATTTTTGGCTGCATTGGGTCTTTGTTTCTGTGTGCAGGCTTTCTCTAGTTGCAGCCAGCGGGGGCCACACTTCACTGCGGTGCGTGGGCTTCTCATTGCTGTGGCTTCCCTTGTTGCGGAGCACAGGCTCTAGGTGCGGGGGCTTCAGTAGTTGCAGCACGTGGGCTCAGTAGTTGTGGCTCACAGGCTCTAGAGCACAGGCTCAGCTGTTGTGGACCACGGGCCCAGATGCTCCACGGCATGTGGGATCTTCCTGGACTAGGGATCGAACCCGTGACCCCTGCATTGGCAGGCAGATTCCTAACCACTGCGCCACCAGGGAAGTCCCTATATTCTCTATTTTTTCAGTTTTTATTTTTTTGTAAATGAATGAGCAGGGCTCTCTTCCAATAAACCTTTATTTACAAAAACAGGCAATGGGGTTTTGGAACTGGATAGAGGTTGCACAACACTGCATATGCATTAAATACCACTGAATTATTCACTTTAAAATGGTTCGTTTTGTGACATGTGAATTTCACCTCAATAAATTCTTTTTAAAAAGCAAATAGGCAGTTATTGGGATTTGGCTCACAAGCAGTAGTTTTCTGACACGTGACCAAGATCAACCTTTAATTCTTTGCTTCAACTCGTTCCAGGCAACCCTAATTTGCAGTTATGTAACATCTACCTGCATACTTATGACAGGTCACTCACTACCCCACAAGGTAATTTTTTTTCACTTATGGACAGACCCTGATCCTACCTGGAGGGTTTTTTCATATACAAAATCTCCCTCCCTATGCCTTCTATCCACAGAGAGTTTACTTATGATTGTCTGCTTCACTAAAGGGACTCCATGCCAGGTTGATTTAAAGGATGAGTTCACTCTAACTGGAGAAATACTGAAGGGGGACATGCTTATATGCTAAAGCACCAGGCAAAGAGAAGTTGAATCCCTTAGTTAAATACACTTGACAGGATGGACTGACTTCTCACATACACACACATCTATCCATCATCAGCAGATTTTTATTAGATGGAAGATACCTAGGGTTGGCTCAAAGGAAAGTGGTGACAGTCGGCAAGCACTCCTCCACAGAGGAGAGGAGGCACCCCTGGCTGTGGAGATGGGTACTTACGATATTGAGAGTCAGGGTCTCCTCCTTAACTTTGGCCACCCAGGAAGCTCTTCCCCTTGCCACTCAGTATCACCAGTGCTGGCCTGAAAGGGTCTGCAGGGAGCTAGTTCAACTTGGCTAGCAGTTCTTCCAGTTCTGGCTGGGCTTTGAACCTTCCCTTGAAGTCCTTCAGTGTGCTCCCTCACTGACAGTTTGACTCCTTCAGGAAGATTGCTTTGGATTATTTCCAGGAAAATCTCTGCAAATGTAGCGCTCCAACCGCTGATCTGAACCACTCGCCCATGGGTGGTAAGAACTGAGTCCAGGAGCATTTTGCTGCCTTGGACCTGCAACTGCAACGCCTCCACGGTTTTGGTGGGCATCACATAACTTTCCTCGACTTTAATGGAGAGATGGTAGCAGAGGTTGTGAACATACCGGGCATAACTCTCTGCCAGGGCCATACATTTGCAGTCAGGTGAATGTTTCAAACCCCATATTCATAATCTGTCCCAGATTAATGGGTCTCACTTCCACTTTTCCCCTCTTCTTCCTGGGCTGAGCAGGAAGCAAAAGAGAAAGAAACTCCTGTGCTTTAACTAGGTGCTTGTATCTTCCAATGCCATGCGTGGGTTGTGACCTATAGTGCCGACTGATGCTCAGGAATGCCACCTGCAGAACAGAGGGGATTCTCTCCTGAGGTTCTGAACCTCAAGAGGGAAAAGGCTTGCTTAAAAATGGTGTCATTCCTCAGACACAGCGCCTTTCCCAGAGCTCCATTCATCCTTTGCTGCTGCGCGGCCTGCAATTGTGCCAGCGGAAGATCGGCCCAAGTTGCCGCGACTGCTGGGCGTCCGAAAACACTCTATTTTTTCAGTTTTATCTTCCAGTTCACAGAGTTTCTTTCTCTTCAGCTCTATCTAACATGACATTTAATCCGTCCATAGGATTTTTAATTTTTTTTGTACATTTTAAATTTCTAAAAGTTCTATTTGATTCTTTTTCCTATTTGTTAGGGAGGTTTTTTTAATAGTCCTGTCTGCTCGAATTTTCAAGCTTATTTTGAATTGATTTAGACATATTCCATTTCATATTCAATTTATGATAATCCCAAAGTCCCTGTGGGTCTGTTAGAGTGTCTCTTGTCCCACCTGTTCTTGTGGGACTGACTTCACATGCTTTGTGATTTTCGACTATCGGCAGCTCACTTTCCTTGGAATTTTTTTCTGTAAAAATGCTTCAAGGGCTGGGTTGAAGTGAAGTTTCTCCGAAGGTAAATTATATTTGCTTGCGTCCCTAGCTTGGGATCACTTCCAAACAAGGAACACTTTAAACATGCTGCTTGAGGTTTTTCAGACCACAGAGATAGAATCAGTCCCGCCCACACATATTCACAAGGGCTGAATTTAGTTACACAGTCTCAGATGAGATTAGTTTTTTTCCTCTACCCCACATCACGGTAAGCATAGTTAAGTTTCTTTGCTTTCCCCTTCTTCACAATGAGGTTTCTTTCCTACTTACCTTATACTAAGAATGTAAAGGATATACTTCTCCAGGGTTCCAGCTTTATTCATAAGTCTCTTGTTAGGTTCTCTGCTTTATCCAGTTCTGAGGACTTGTATCCATCTCCTTTGCCCCCCAACATTCCCATGTAACTTTGGTTTTGCCTCTGCATATTCCTTCCTTTTTATCAGTGTGTTTTAAAAGGTTTTCAAAGTACATTTTATCCCGAATTTTAATTGTTTCAATCACAAGAGTCATTTACGGTATCTAATTTACTACGTTGATAGAAATAGGCATCCCTGGGAATAAAAAGTTTTAGACTTATTTTTGATTCTGTTTTTGTTTTGTTTAATTTCTTAATTTCTGTTATTCAGTTTGGAATAATATAATTTATGAACGTCCTACTCTGGTTTCATTTATGTTGGGTAATGTTTATAAACTTATGCTTGATAAATAATCGCATACAAAGTTAAATATAGCTAACTTGTCTAGGATCCCAGTGTCTACCTTTTAGACAACTGGGGAAAACTGTGTCACTGCTTCTCCATCAATCACAGTGTACCACCAGGGATAAAATAGATTCTATGCATGTCACTTGTTTGTCAGCCACAAATCATGTACAAATTGCTATAGCACTGACTGGCACAAAATAATGTGGGGTAGAGTAATGCACAGCAACAGAAAGTCAAACAATGTTGAGTAGAAAATCAACTATCAATAAATAGTGAGCCTATTTACTTTGGTTTACATTATGTCCTTATATCTTTGGGCATTTATTTTTTATCATTATTTGTGAAATCACACAAATAAATAATCATTCATTTTCACAGGTTTTCTTAATCAATGATCAGTTTGAACTTCAAATTTTTAAGTCTAAGACTTTTCTCATTCTATTCCTAAATATTATTGGTTAAGTAGTTTGCTATTTTTTGTCAGAACTGTTCTTTTTTAATTCATTCTTTAAAGCTAAACTCACTTTGCTCAATGGCTGACAATTGTTAAAAGCTTTCTTTCAAATGTAGATGATAAACTAAAATCAAGAAAGATGTTGCTCTTTTGACATGAAAGAAAATTAACACTCTCTTGATAGAGACAGTGTTACTTGTATGTTTGCTCATAATTTTTGGATGCATCAGTAATCCTAGAAACATATGAACTATTCTGAATAGTCATGAAAATAAAACTCTGGTCTTGTTGACCACCGATTTTATCATCTACAACAAGCCACTGTCAACATTCTAATATTTGCTCTCCACAAGCTTTATTTTGCCTTAAGAAAATCAGTTACCAAATGACACTGGACATCTGGATTTCTTTTAGAAATTAAGCACTAGCTTATATAAATTGACCACAGGTTTCCCACACTGAACTTCAAAACATCAAATAATTTAAAAAAGAAAATAAGCCTATTTATTGGGTGTTATAGGCAAAAAAAAGAAAAATGTGGAAGTGACACCAATCACCAAACTCTTATTCACATACTCTTGGTCTAAGACATTTTGTTCTCAAGGTTTCTTCTACAAATTCCATGTAACCTTTAGCAGATTTGAGGCTGGTGGCTCCTACTAAATCATACTTTGGTAACTGTTGGACCATTTTACTCAGGAATTTTTGCTCTTAGAGCAAACAAGATATGCCACTCAGTTGCCCCATACCTGAGTTAACTATTCATCAGAAACAGGCATGGTCCTGGGTTGTGTATCTTACCTAAGCTGTTGAAAAGTTTATTTCTCACTGATTTATTTTTTTTCTAAAACCCATTCAGAGAATTTGAGTTTTATTAATCATTGATTGAACTGATTTATCATACTTAGGAAAAATCAAAATATTCTTCCAGTTTGTATTATTGACCAGTAAATACTACATTTGATTTATTGTAGTTTTAAACCAAAACACATTCGAAATCTAATCCTAAATGAGGCTGGATTTTGTGACTTTTTCTATAATCTTTATATTCTGTGGAATTCTCCCCTACCAGGTAAGAAAATCACAAACAGAATTAAGAAATCTATTCAGAAGTGAAAAGGGAAGGCAAGAAATCAAGAATGACTTGGAGATCTGGGGCTCAAATGACAAAGAGATTTTTGGGAGCCATTAATAGAAATAAGGAAGTCAAGAGAAGAAAGTGAGTCTAGTGAGAGGTGGAAGAGGACAAATCAATTTTTTTACATATTGATTTTGAGTTAAAAATGTAAAAGTGAAAGGACTCACAAATATAAAAAATGAAACAAGGATTGTAAATAGCACAGGTAATTCAAAATGTAGGAGCAACCTAAAATATTAATAAATATGACAACATAACCGTGAAAACTTTTGAATGACAAGAAACATCAGCAAAGTCCGAAGACAAGTGACAAACTGGATATAACATTTTGGCAACTGATAAATAAAAGGCTAATATTCTTAATGCATGAAGGACTCCTAAAAACTGAGAATTTAAAAACCACGTACAGCAACACAGGAAAAATTAGCAAAAAAATGAATGAGCAGTTCACACAAAAATTAATTCAACTGGACTTTAAGCATGGGAAACAATGATTAGTCTCACTCACATTAAGAGAGATACAAATTTTAACTCACTAAGAAACCACTTTGCACCCATCAAGTAGGCAAAATCCATAGTCTCTTTTGATAAGACTGTGGGGAAACAAGTACTGTAATGCATTGTTGGTGGGACTGCAAAATTATATAACCCACATGGAGAAAATCTGACAAAACACAACCAAATTACATGTATATTTATTTTCCATTGATCTAGCAATCCCACGTCTGCGACTCTATCTCAAAGATACAGTGGGAAAAAATGATATATATGTTTATATGTATCACATGTAATACGAGAGAGAGACTGAAACAGGAAGAAGCTACATTTTAGACTCCATCAGTACACAGAGCTGATGATGATCCTATGACTGAAAAGATAACAAAACGATGCCTAACTTGAGAAGGGACAAAAGAAAGGATGGATATCAATATTAAAACGGGCAAATCTCAGCATCTCCTGAGGCTGGGTCCCTGGGAGGAACTGTTCTAACTCAGCAAAAAAAAAAAAAAAAAAAAATTCATTTTTCCTCTATTTGCAACCAAGAAATAGGCAGCTTCTCAGGCACAGATGCCTGGGTATTGAGAAAATGAAACTAGTTGCATTTGACATGACAAGAAAGGCTGTATCATTGGCATAGAATCCCCTTAATAGAGTGTTTCTCTCTGATGAGCAGATACAGAGTCTATAAAGTCTGCCAGAAGAGAAAGGGTTGATGGTTCTAAGATATCTTGATGAGATGATAATATCCTGCACTGAGAAAACACCATTTCACATTATTCTCTACTATGAGGTCTACAATTAATACCTACTATGCACCCTAATTCTGAGTCTTAAAAACAGTCTTCAGAAACATTGAATTCAATGTTTTTCTTCCAATTCTTGAAGGATTTGGCTTTGGGTACTCCTGGGTATAGGTACTAGAGATATGGAACTGTGGAAGGAATTTTTAAAAATATTTTCTCCTTGATTCATCTAGGTTCTTTCACAGGCAGGCAGCATTTCTCCCAACACATTCCAGTTTTACAATGTCCTTTGTCCAACCTACCAGGAATAAAATTCAGGCTTCTTATTGCTGAAACCTATAAGAAAAATTAATTCCCAGCATATCGTCATGTATAATACATCTGGGAAAGCAAGTTACTCATGGCCTCAGTGAAATTTTGGCAGGATTTTTACTGCCACACTGTTAGGGCCTACAAATGGGGAGAACATATGTATTAACAATTGGAGAAATCTCATATGGGATGACATCATCTGCATACGAGCTGAAGCGTATACTCGTATAAAATAAAACCAAATATTTCTCTGGCAGCAATCTAGCTCATTAAGAATTCTAAATCATGTACCCTGAAAACCTGAAACAAAATTCTGAAAAGTTGGCATACACAGGTGAGCTTCATCAGTTCCCAGGTTTACTCACATCTCCTGTGACACAATATGGTGATGTTTTGATATGCTACGAGGGAGCATGAGTGCCCCTAAAATGTGATTCTTTTCTATATTTTGGGATGTGTTTGGTGGATTAAGTTTAGGGATATTTGGTCAGCCAGCAAAGGTGAAGAAAATCCTACTGATAAAATGTGTCTCAGTAGGTGATAATAATGAACTCAATCAGACGGCTGTTCCAGGGTAGATATTAGACAGGACAAGTTGGTATAACAGAGTGACATGTTTGAATGTTACCAGTCTTCCTAAGTGTTGATCATACACCAAATCTTTGGGTACCACCAACCAGGTAAAAAGAGGATACCCTCAGATCGTACGAGTTCCTCGATTAAAATTCAGTTAATTGATCCAGACCATCACTCAACCAACAAGCAACCTGAGATGTCTGTGCTCCCATGGAGAGGTGGCTAAAGCATATGGGAACACTCAGTTACTCAAAGACCTGAGTGCATGTCCTGGCTCTGCACATAGTAGCTAAATGACCTTGAGCAAGTTAGTGAACTTCTCCTACACCCTTTCCTCCTGCTATAAAATGGGAAAAATAATAACTATCTCATAAGATGAGATTAGTGAATATATGTAAACATTTTCCTCTATTTTAAACTGGCTCTTGAACATCAGGCCTGGAGAGTCCTTGTTTTCCCCCCAAGACGTTGGCATATTTCTGTTCCATTTTATTTCTATTGATTAGCTAATTAACTTGGAAATAGTTTTCTTACCTGCATTTCATATTTTATTAACTCTGCTTGCTTCTGACATTTGCTTAAAAGTTGGTTCTAACTTTTAAAAGGGCCATATTCTTTCTTAGCTTTTTACATATTTAAAAATTTATTTTTAAAGCATCTTTATGATGGTTTTTCATGCCTCTTTTAGAGGATTGGGAATTTAATTAGATCTGTATAGGGCTTAAGCCCAAGCAATGGAAACTAATGGTAGGAATTTAATAGGCTGATGAGTGAATGATTTGAGAACAGGTGGACTTTTCTAGTGACCACACAGTAATTTTATCAAAGTTATAACTGAAAATGCCTCTGAGTATGAAAGGCATGGATACTGAGGTAGCATCTCAAAAGGAAGTTCTCCACAAGGCAGCACTCTAGTGCTGTCAGTAGAACTCTGTGGTGATGGATATTCTCTGTCTGTACTATCCAATACTACAGCCACTAGTCACATCAGGACTACTGAGCACTTGGAATATGGCTAGTGTTACTGAGGAACTGAATTTTTTACTTAATTTTAATTTTAAAATAAACTGGATGAGATTTTTATATACTTCCTTAAAACCAGAAGCCCTCCAACCTTCACTAGTTGTCTTTTTCTGTCTCCTGTGTTTATTGTCAACAAGTCCTACTGATATTTTTTTTCTGATATATATCTGGTAGTCATCTTTCTTTTTCTTTTTCTACCTTGTTTAAGGACCTCCTCAATCCATGCCAGTGAAACCCAACAGCTTCCAATCTTCTTGCTTCTAGGCTCTCCCCTCTCCAATTCAGTTGCCAGAGTATCTTGATAAATTACCAAATTCATTATTGCTTAAAATCCTTCTTTGCCAATAGTATGAAAATTCATGTTCTCAGCCTGGTCTTCAAGACTATAGTATGATCCAACCTTAAGGTCTCTAAATACATTGGCTTCAGAGTTCACTTCCAAACAGGTGATTCATTTATCTTTCAAAAGATGTCATGTCTGGTATCCTCTTATCGCCTGTTCGTTCTGTTCCTATACAACCTTCCCCCTGTCCTATCTATTCACATATTGCTGTATTCCAGGATCCTCTGTGACAGTGGCTTTTAAACTATTGTTTTTACTATAACCTATAAAAAGAAATTATTTAACATGGTTCTATAGCATACACACTGATATTTTCTATTCTGTTGTACTTTTCTATTCTATTTCTTTTTTATGCTTATCTTAAACCACTAAATTGACTTCATGATGATACTATGTCATGGGCTGAATTCTGTTCCCTAAAATTTATATGTTGAAGTTCTAACCCTCATTACCTCAGAATGTGACTGTATTTGGAAACAGGGTTTTTAATGAGGTAACTAAGGTATGATCAGATCATATGGTGGGCCCTAATCCAATGTGACTGTTGTCCTTATAAGAAGAGGAGATTAGGACACAGACCCACATAAAGGGGAGACCATGTGAAGCCACCAAGGGTAGATGGTCATCTATAAGCCAAGAAGAAAGACTTCAGGAGAAAGCAAACTGCTGACACCTTGACGTTGGACTTCTAGCTTCCAGAACTATGAGAAAGTAAATTCTGTTGTTTAAGTTTGCTAGGGTGGCAACACTGGCAAATTAATACAATGCTTTAATGGGCTGAGAGTCACAATTCAAAAACCACTGCTCTATGAGCCTTTCCTCAATTCCCACAGCACATTTTAATCATCTTATCTTGTAGAACTTACTCTCTCTACCAGTCACTTAGGCATGAAATTACATACTACTCTTTAGCTTTGTGTATATGCCTTGCCTCCCTGCCTTTATTTTAAGATCCTTGATAGTACAATATAATCTTGTTTTGTTTTCTGCAAAAAAAATAAGCACATAGTTATTAAATATATTTTTGTTCAGTATGAGATTGTTCTTTTTCTTAAGGCAACTGAGCAAAATCTAACCACTAAACTGTCATCTCTCTTTAAAATCATTTTTTCATACCTGTCTTCCAACATCTCAATCTAAGTCAAGGATAGCAACGTGCTGTCAAACACAGCCTTACAGTCCTTCTCAGCACTGCTCCAAGCAGCTATTTCCAGTCCGTCCATGCTGCCATCTTTGGTCTAAACCAAGAAACCAACATCAGAGCTAGAATTAATGGAGTGGAGATGCAAATACATTCTACATTCTCTTGTCCATAAAAATTATTTTACTTAACTTATTATTTAAAATGAAACTACCTAGTACCATTCTGCCCCCTTCAGCTCCTCCACAGTCAAACATTCCAAAAGATTCTATATTCACCCTGTCTCCACTTTCTCATCTGCCATTCTCTCATCTACCCACACTAATATGGCTTCTTTCCCACTATCCACTCAAAGGACTCTTGCCAAGGTCACCAGGAATCTCCAGCGAACCAAATCCAATAGATGGAGTTCTTCCCTCATCTGTCCTACCTCCCAGCATTACTAAACACAGTTGCTCATTCTCTAATACTTGAAACCTTCTCTCTGGAATTCTGTGACCCCTCTATTTCCAGTTTTCCTTACACTAACACCAGCTACTTCACCGTTCCTCATTTGTAAGACCTCTGAGCGTTGTTGTCCCTCAGTACTTAACCCTGGGTCCTCTTCTCTTCTTTACTCTCACCTTAATGACATGTATTTCAAATATATATATACACATATGTGTGGGTGTGTGTATCTATCTATCTATCTAACTATCTATCTATCTATCTATCTATATACACACACATATACATAAACACATAGTTTACTGGAATTATCAGTTTCACAAAACAAATAGTTTATGAGAATATGATTCTCTCTCATACTTCCTACTCCACTATATATCCTATTCTATTTAATTTTTTAAAAATATTGGTCTTAACCCGCTAAACTGATGTGATAACACTAATGGGTCGTGACTCACAGTTCTAAAAACACTGCTTTCCCGTGACTTTAAATAACATCCATATGCTAAAAATTCCTAAATTTATCTCTCTCGTCTCACTTCCAGGCTTGTAAATCCAACTGCTTATCCATTTGGCCATCTAGTAAGAAAATCGAATGTAACCTCATGAAAACTGACGTCTTTATTTCCCCCACATATCTTTACTTTTCCCAATTAGCAAATGATACTACACTGAACCCTGTTGAGCAAGCCTGAAAACTCCAGGTTGGCCTTGTTTTGCCCTCTCCTTGGCTCCCTTCACGCACACAGAAAGAATGGACGATCAGGTCTTGTCAATGCTACACAGGGTCAGAGAGGATGATCAGGATCATTGCAACAACTGCGTTCTGATGTCAAACTGTGACTTTTTACCTGAAGTTACTCAAGGCCCTCCTCACTTCACTGCTTTGAGACAGCTGTTTAGTACCAGGTCTAGCAGGGCAGGCCAACTCCCTCAAGGGTCATGGGCTCCTTTTTCCATGAAGCCCCGAGTCTGTTTCTGCCTCATCATCTCTGGATGGATGAAGAAGTACAGCTGAGGACTGTACTGACCCACAGTTCTGCAAGCCTGTGAGTTTCACCCATCCCTCCCTTCCCGGTCCCAAAGCCGGCCTGTAAACAGCATCGCAGCTTGGCTGTTATAAGAAAGAGAGGCTACAGTGGACTCCGAGTGTCTCATCCTGAGTCTGCAGCCAAGGAATAGTTCACTGAGAGGCCGCACATTAAAAGATCAAGTCATCAAATGATTAATTTTCCACATTTATGTATTTATCAAAAATAAATTATTTAAATTGTTCATAATGCCTTTAATACTTAATATTGGCTGGATTGGCAGGGTCTACAAGAGTCGTGGGAAGCCAAGGCTCCAGGGTTCTGGATCTTCACACTCCCTCCCTCAGTCTCTTCTCCTCTGCCTCAGTCCCCCCCTTGCCTGGGACTGGCAGCCTCTGTCTTTCTTCCACTAGCAGTAAGTTCCCACCCTTGGCCTGCCAGCAGCTGAGGCAGCAGGGAGTAGGGACAGATGAAAATTAAACATTCTTTTTAAAAGCTGTTATGAAAAGACTGAACCATCCTATGGTATTAGAGGTCATAATAGAAGTCAGATAGAGGCCTGGAGGGTTACGAACTGGAAAGGGGGTGCAGGGAGAGGGCTTTCTGGTACTGGACATGTTCTATATCTGGACCTGGTTATACAGACATATACATATGTTAACATTCATTGAGCTGGGCTTCCCTGGTGGTGCAGTGGTTGAGAGTCCGCCTGCCGATGCAGGGGACACGGGTTCGTGCCCCGGTCCTGGAGGATCCCAAGTGCCGCCGAGTGGCTGGGCCCGTGAGCCATGGCCGCTGGGCCTGCACGTCCGGAGCCTGTGCTCCGCAACGGGAGAGGCCACAACAGTAAGAGGCCCGCGTACCGCAAAAAATAAAAGAAAAAAAAATTCATTGAGCTATATATCCTTACCACTTGTGCATTTTGCTATTTCCGTGTTATACTTCAACACAGAGTAAAAATACTGAAATCCATGAAAATTGTTACAAATATTCCACGCCATACCAATTGTTATGAACCTTCTACATAGAAGAATTATTTTTTTTTCAAAAAAGAAATATTTTTTGATAATTTGGTAAGTTTTGTCATTATTCACACAGCAAAACCTAAATCCTAAAACTGCCAAAACATTTATAGGACAGCAAGTGAATTCAAAAGGATCTGCAAAAGAGGAAAGGTTAAAACTGAAAAATTCAAAGTGAAATGCTGAAATTTGGGAAGTATTCATAAAAATAATGTATTTAATATACTCAAATATATATTGGAACACAGTATAGTGTTTCCTTAAAAATATTAAAAATAGAACTACCCTATGATCCAGCAATCTCATTTCTGGGTATATATCGACAGGAAATGAAAACAGGATATCAAAGAAATTCCTGCACCCCCATGTTCACTGTAGCATTATTTACAATGAAAACAACTTGTGTCCATCAATGGATGAATGGAAAAAGAAGATGTGAAAATGTATATATATATATGCAAAAAGGAATATAATTTAGCCATGAGAAAAAAGGAAATCCTGCTGTTTGTGACAACATGGATAGATCTACAGGGCATTATGTTAAGTGAAATAAGCCAGACTGAAAAGGCAAATACGTACTACATGGTACCACTTATATGTGGAATCTTTTTGAAAAAAAAGTCAAACTCAAAGAAACAGGGAGTAGAAAAGTGCCAGGGGCCAGGGAATGGGGAAATAGGGAGAACAAACTTTTAGTTATAAGATGAATAAGGTCTAAGGATCTAATGAATAACATGGTGACTACAGTTGATAACACTGGGTTCTGTAATTAAAATTTGCTAGGAGAGTAGAAGTTAAATGTTCTCACCAGAAACAAAAAACAAAAAATTAAATCTATGTGGCGCTAGGTGTGTTAATTAACTAGATGAGAGGTTGCAGAGAAAAACAGAAGAAATAAAAGTGAAATATGTGACGAATGTTGGGGGTGGGGGTCACAAGGAGGAGGAGACTCCCACAGAAGCCGGCCTGGACCAAATGGCAGCCTTGCAAGAGACTCCTCAAGACTGAAATTTGGGCTGTAAATGTCAGGTCTCTCCCCTCCCCCACTGTCCTAGGGCTTCAGCTTCTAGCAAATACCTTTTATCAACAGAGAAACTCCTACTGCGGCCAGGCACCCACATGTTCCTACTGCTGCAGGCCTAGGGTTTGGTCTGGTTCTTCCCGCCACAGAGGGGTAAGGAGCCAGGGCCTTCTGAGATTGAAGACCTCTCTCTGTCCCCCAGCCCCACCCCTGCACATCCGTGTCCAATTTCCACTTGTTTTGGCAGTCCCTTGACTTATTTTGTAGTTCGGGTTTCATCTGGAATTTACATTCCTGTTCCAAGTTCTCCTTGTGAGGTTTGTGTGATTTCCAAGAAAAGAAGGGAAAATGACGACTTTTACAATCATTTTCCAATCAGGCGTGGCTATTTGGGAATTTTAATGAATGCATAAAGATCAAGGGAATTGTTTTTATCTAAAATACTTCTTAATTACAATAAAATAGATTTCTGTGAAGAAAAAGCATCCCATTTTAAAGTAGTCAAACACGGTAACAAACAGACTTGTGGTTGCCAAGGGGGCGGAGGGGTGGGGGAGGGATGGAGTGGGAGTTTGGGGTTAGCAGATGCAACTATTATATATAGGATGGATAAACAACAAGGTCCTACGGTAGAGCACAGGGAACTATATTCAATATCCTGTGATAAACCATAATGGAAAAGAATATGAAAAATAATATATATATGTATTACTGAATCACTTTGCTATATAGCAGAAATTAACACAACATTGTAAATCAACTATACTTCAATACAATACAATACAAAAAAATAAAGTGTCAAACAAACAAAAGCCTTTTAAATTTGGAGTGAAGAAGAGCTCCAGGAAGAAAGTCTCTGGATGGAAGGCGAGGTCCCACCAAATCTCTTTAGGAGCCTCTCACTGATACTTCCTCTTCCACCATCAAATCAGGTCCCAAGAGAGCACACTATCTCCCTTTAAAACTCTGCTTCGAAGTGTCCTTCTCTGTTTTCAAACTGGAAGATGGAAGAAGTATAAAGGAGGCTCAGGGAGGAAAGGCTATCTCATCAACCGAGACTGAAGTCCCCCGAAGGATAAACTCTGCACCGGCATACTAAAAAAGGACCCCGCGAGTGAGAACGGGAGGAAAGAGGAGGCCAGAACACGGCACTCTGTGCTATGCCAGAGATTCAACGCAACGTAACTAGACTCATTCAGCCAGTTGTCAGGGCCAGTAGGCTAGAGAGGAGTAGGCTGATGGGTTCAAGCACTCTGGAGATGTGCAGGGATCCATGACCCCAGAAATTTTTCCAAAACCTTTTATGGATTCAGAGCAGGAGTAGACTGATGAAAGTGACATATCATCCCTACAAGGGGACTGGCCTGTGTGTTCAGTGGAAGGTGGGGAGTCTGAAGGCTGGCCAACCTGGAATAAAATCTCACTCTGGGAACACAGGCAGTTTTCTGGAATCCCACACCCCCGTAGCTCAATATTGACTTATCTTACTTTCAACCAGACTTTGTTATGTCCCTTTTTAAAGTTGTGAGGCCCAGCAACTTATCCAATCATCAATCAATCAATAGATAACACTAGTTGAAAAATCAACAACTCAAAATTCTATCTCCTTGTTTCCCTTAGCATAATTGAGACAAGAGTTTTTCCTGTTGTAGCTTTCTTTTAGAAACTAAAGGACCCATAAATAAATTAAATGTATAGAAAAAGAACAAAAAACATAAAACACCATGCTTTTCAGAGTGCAAATTTCAAGTCCTACAGTAGTTAACATCTGTTAAAAATGATTAAAGAAAATAATGTAGGGGATACAAACAAACATTATTTAACACTTCAAGAAGCAGGCAGTCTCTATTCCCAAGGGTCCAGGAGACTCCAAAATGGGGTAGAAGGCGGAGAGCTTTCACAGGGTAAAGAATAAGAGACAAGGAAGAGAATAGAAAATAAAGAAAGAACAAGGAAATAAGTATAGAGCCCAGAGCTGATGTGGCATTTGGGGATTGGCTATAGGATGTACTACATTTCTGGCCAAATGGAGAACTCCCAGGGACTGTAAGTTTCAGTTTGCTGATGTGGCACTGTGGCTCCATCTTGGGCCTAGAAATTTCTTTAAACAGCAGGTAAAGCTGAAATGAGGTTTCAAAATAGACAAACAGGAGAAGGGATTTCCAGGAAGGGGAAATAGCGTGTGCAAAGGACAAACGTGTGAAAGAGTACAATGTTTTGGAAAATTTATATGGCTTTTTTTTTTCTTGGTTTTTTTTTTAACATCTTCATTAGAGTATAATTGCTTTATAATGGTGTGCTAGTTTCTACTTTATAAAAAAGTGAATCAGTTATACATATAAATATGCTCCCACATCTCTTCCCTCTTGCGTCTCCCTCCCTCCCACCCTTCCTATCCCACCCCTCTAGGTGGTCACAAAGCACCGAGCTGATCTCCCTGTGCTATGCGGCTGCTTCCCACTAGCTATCTATTTTACATTTGGTAGTGTATATATGTCCATGCCACTCTCTCACTTCGCCCCAGCTTACCCTTCCCCCTCCCCATATCCTCAAGTCCATTCTCTAGTAGGTCTGTGTCTTTATTCCCATCTTACCCTTAGGTTCTTCATGACCTTTTTTTTTTTTCTTAGATTCCATATATATGTGTTAGCATACGGTATTTTTCTCTTTCTGACCTACTTCACTCTGTATGACAGACTCTAGGTCCATCCACCTCACTATAAATAACTCAATTTCATTTCTTTTTATGGCTGAGTAATACTCCATTGTATATATGCGCCACATCTTCTTTATTCATTCATCTGTTGATGGACACTTAGGTTGCTTCCATGTCCTGGCTATTGTAAATAGAGCTGCAATGAATATATTGGTACATGACTCTTTTTGAATTATGGTTTTCTCGGGGTATATGCCCAGTAGTGGGACTGCTGGGTCGTATGGTAGTTCTATTTGCAGTTTTTTAAGGAACCTCCATACTGTTCTCCATAGTGGCTGTATCAATTTACATTCCCACCAACAGTGCAAGAGGGTTCCCTTCTTTTTTTCTTTCCCCTTTTGCTGAGCTTAAAGTACAAGATTAAGAAAAGAGGCAATGTCATGAGAAGATGGGTCAGTCAATAAGAGGTGAGTTAGAAAAAGGATCTAATAGAATCACAGTAGGAGAGGTTGCTTGACTGTGCCAAATTCTCTTGTGGGATCAAATGAGATAATGACTAAAAAGAGTCCCGTGGATTTAGCCATTTGGAGGTTGCTGATATCCTCAGCAAGGGAAATGGGGAAGGGTTAATGTAGTGTTGAGTGCCTGACAATTAGCTTTTTTGATTGTAATGTAAGTGCCTGCCATTAGGCTTTTGATTGCCGAGGCATCTGTCTCAAAGACATGCATCTCGAATAAGCATATTTCCAGCTACACAGCTTAGAGAGTCACCTCACCCATGAAGTTCCCCCTTATAAAGCTCTGGATAACCTAGATAACTGATCCCTTGTATGACCCCCCTTTTCCCTTCCTGTGCTTTAATTCCTGCTCTTAAAATCACCAGTAAAAGTAAATGTCAAACTCTTTTCCACAGTGTTTTTACCATCAGGACAGGAAGAGAATTCTTATTATTCTACATCCTTGCCAATACTTGCTATTGTGAAACTTATAAAAAGTTCCTAACCTAGTGGGTTGGAAATTATAAACCATTACGGTTTTCACTGACATATTGTTGATTACTAATGAGGTTGACAGATCTGCATATACTAATTGGCTATTTGGATTTCCTCTTCTAGAAAGAACTTGTTTACCTGACTTTTTTTTCAATTAGATTATTTCTTTCCCTTATTGACAGGAAGGAGTTCATTATATATACTAATTACTAGTCCTCTGTCAATTATATATGTTGTAAAGTCTTCTCCTCGTTTATTACTCATCTTTCACTATTTTTCATTAATGAAAAAGAACTGCTTAATTTTAATGTAGGCACATTTATCAGTGTTTTCCATTAGTTTTGTGTTTTGTTTAGAAATTCTTCCCAACCCTGGTTCATAAAGACATTCTCAAATATGCTCTTCCAAAAGTTGAAAATGTTGCCTTTCACATTTAAATCTATACTCCAACTGGAATTGAATTTTGTGCTATTTAAGACGTAAGATCTCAGTTTAATTTTTTTCCATACTGACATCAATTGTTCCCATACAATTTATTGGAAAACATCATTTTTTCCCACCTCTCTTCAATAAAACCTCTGTCATATACCAAAAAAAAAAAAAACCAATCACCAGTAAGGTGTGAACCCATGAAATCCTAGGTACCCCACCCTGGACCCCAGTAAGGGCAGAAGCCCAGGTCTGTGGGGTTCTCCCTCATTGTCTCCCTCTTTCTCTCTTTCTCAATCTCTCTTTCTCTCTCTCTCTACCTACAACCTCACGATATAGCCCTGGGTGTGCCATGTACCCTCCAGGACTTGTGAGTAATAAAGCTTGTTTCTTCAAAGTTCCCTGATGGTTGTTGCTGAGGTGCACCTTGTAATCATAATAAGAACCACAAAAGCTGGCCCAGACACCCCTGACTCCCTCCACGTCTGTGGGGCCCACCACAAGTATGGGCCCCAATGAGTACCCCCAGGCAGTCCTAGTCAATAGCATCACTAAGGATAGGCTGAAGCCAACACAAAACAGTTCATTTCATTGCAAAAATAAAGTCTAAATCCAGTGCCAACTAAAAATTGTCACTTGCCATCTGCTTCTACAAGGATTAAGTCACTAGCCACCATAGTCACTGACCTTCATCACACCCTGGAAGGAGTTCAGGGTGGAGATCAGGAATGAGGCACTCCGTGCTCTGGGAAAAACTGGCAGAACAGCCCTTCAGATAATTAGATATTTTCAGGAGAAGATTTTATGAGCCCAAATTCTTGCATCTTCTCATATCTAGAAAAGCACTAAAATCATAAGGGAGACATCTGCTCCTCGTGACTAGCAGCACCCTTCTCGTGACTAGCGGTAACCTTCTGCCAAAATGTGTGCTTGACTGCACGTATCCGCCTTCGCCAGAGTCACATATATACTGATCTCTCCCCCCAACCTCTTCAGAGCAGCTCCTCAGAGCTCTCTGAGAGGCTGTCTCCTGGGCTATCGATCTCATTTTGCCCCAAATAAAACTTAACTCGCAACTCTCACATTGTACATTTTTTTTCACTCGACGTCAGATTGCAGTGAGTTGAAGCATGGGTGGGAGAAGAGAATACGGAGAAATACAATATAGTTCTTTTTTTACTTCGCTGTAAAAGGAATAAAAATATGACTAAGAATACAAATGTAAAATTAATTCAAATATCAGAAATGCCATAAAGTCATTTTCTACCCCAGAACCTCAAAACTTAACATTGAGTAAAAATTGAAGTAGGCCCAGTTTGGATCCCTAAAGCAACCAAAGTAGCTTGCTAGAAAAGTTTTGTTTATAAGGCAGGTTCCCTGAAGAAGCCCAGATCACTCACTCTCTTACAGACTCCACACATACACTCAGGAACAAGGAGGCACTCTTCATTCATTCAACATTATATGAGTGTACACTGAAGGTCCACAAAAGACCAGGCCCTACACCTGGTGCTGGGGATACAACAGCAAGAAAAATGGACCCAGTCCATGTCCTCTGATTACTTATACAGATTCACAAAAATACAATTCTAAGGGCTGTGAGGGTGAGATCTCTTAATAGAGGGATGTGAGTTAGTCTGAGCAATGGGGGCTGGGTGGGAAAGACATCACCAGGGAAGCAGTGTTGGACGTGAAATCAGAAGGATGAATAGGAGTTAATTAGACTAAAGGGGGAGTGGTTGCTTTGGGGGAGGGGAAGCATTTTCGGTGTAGGCAGGAGAAGGTGAATGAAAGATGAACTGTGGTGGGAGTGCTGAGGCCGATGGGATGGGTGATAATAAATGAGTGAAGAGTCAGGTAGGAGTAAGAGTGTGAAGGGTCTCGTGGCATGTTTCCATGACTTTGGAAAACCATGGAAAGCTTTTAGGCCAAGGAATAACATAACCAGATTTTAATTTTAAAACATTCTAGCTGAAAGAAGACAAATGAATTGAAGGAATGTGGTGGTGATGGTGGAGGTAAAAAAAAAAAAAAAGACAAATTAAATAAATAAAGTTTTAGTGACATTAACAGGGCTTGATAGATTAGTGAAAGAAAAGTCGTAAGGGCTGTGGACTATAACAAGCATAGAAGTCAAGAATATTAGGAATATTGGTTCCATTGGTCCCTTGAAATTCTGAAGAACAGGAAACAGCAAAATGAGACACCAAGGACATACTAAATTTGCAGATTCCCATTTCTGTCCATTTATATGTCATAAGATGATATAAAACCAAGTGCAGCAGCTTGACTGAGTATCTGGCTGGAAGGCAATCGCACAAAGGTACATCTGCAGGGTCTTGGCCAGACTTGATTAGAAATCCTGAAGAAAGTCAGGTCATCACTTGAAAACTATGCTCTAGACTCTTTGTCCTGTGTAGAACTGCTAGCTGCAAATAGCAAGGGAATCTTCTCATATGCTATCTGTAAAACAGAGCTGGGTGTTGTTTGCAGCTAAATTAGAGTAATACATCTAGCAGACCCAAGAACATGAGGGCACATAGCTTTTTCCCCTCCTTGACTGGGTGTACTTACTCTTTAAGACTGTGCCTGTAGGTCAAGTTGTGAGCTGTCTGTCTTCCTTACGTTTAAGGTACACATCCCGAACAAACGGCCTGCTTGACTTGGCTTGACTAGATACTGTAGAGCAATCTAGTCACATGTTGGCAAGATGTGTTAATTCTTTTAGGCAGGTGTAGCACCAATTAGCACTTGGGAGGGGTTATTTGGCCAATTAAGTTCCATTCAATCAACATTTATTGAACATCAGGTACTAATGTACCAGGATATAAAGATCCATAAGAAATAGACATTGTCTTGAGGAATTCATAGTGTAGTGAGGAAGGAAGCATAAGTAATTAATTTAGTTCAAATCACTTCTCTTTATAGAGGACCTACTACATGCCTACTACTCTCATTACCATGTTGACACCCAATAAACCACTGACTCATGAGTTTAAGCACATGAGAATGTATATCTTCCTGAAGGGTGTTTGAACAAGAGAGAACTGAATTGATACCATGTCAGTTTCTAATCAGCCTTATGATGACCAAAGTTCCAAATTTTGGCTCACACCTAAAATTAGCCTTTGATTTCTAGGCCTGCCCTTCATTATTGCTACCCATTTTTATATGAAAAGTTTGCTCTACTCTATTTAAGCCTGACAACAGTAAAAATATATACCACCTCAGTCTTTTACACATAAAATGCAAAAAAAATGACTACAGACTTACAGGGCACAAAGTCATAAACAAGGGCACATGGTAAAGAGACCATTCCATTTCTGTCCTTCAAAGGACACACATGAAGGATGGGTCTTGCTTGAATGTATTGGTACTTATGTGCTTTGGTGCCCATTAACCCGAAACATCATTGGGGAATGAGGCCAGGCCAGAGGGGATATAACTCTCTGAATCTATCTGACACTTGCTGCTGTAAATATTTACTCTGCTAGATTGTTCAGCCACTTTCAGATAGATACAGAAATCTGTGTTGGCTGAGAGGTGTCACAATGTAGTGGTTCTCTATTAACATAGGATACCTTTTTAAAAGCCCATAGCTGATCATGTATCCCTCATGCTTATAAACTTCTGTTGGTTCCATGACAATAAATTCCAAAATCATTTGATAATAAACTTAATTATTTGGCTCCTGTTAACCTCACTAATACTATCTCCTACCACTTCCCTACTCACACTCTGGGTTCCTCAAAGTTCCTGAACTTTGAATCTCTGAACATGTGAGGCCATGTCACATCTCTGTGCCTTTACACAAATTCTTTTGCCTTCCAAGAATGCCTTTCCCCTAATCATGGTTCTAGGCTCACTTTAAATATCCCTTCCTTCTGGAAATCTATATTCAGCAGTATTTCTGATTCTTTTCTCTTTCCAGACACATACAAGACTGCATTTTCCCCACCTGCTTGAACTTAGGTGTGGCCATATGATCTGCTTTGGCCAATGCACTGTGAGAAGTTCATTTGTCCCTTCTATGTGAAAACAATTAAGAGCTTATGCACAACATTCTATATTCTCTCTTCCTTTGACAAACCAACTGAGGAGACCCACTGTTCAAGATTATAGAGCTACTGGATGGTGAATATTACCACAATCCTGGACCATGTCACCACATAAAGACCAGTTGCCTGGGTGAGTGACCTGATCACAGCAGAATTTTTTAAATGTGAGAAACATCTCAAAAAACAAAAACACTAACTCAAAAAGATACATGCACCCTAATGGTCATAGCAGCGTTATTTACAACTGCCAAGATATGGAAGCAACCTAAGTATCCATCAACAGATGAATGGATAAAGAAGATGTGGTATATATATGCAATGGAATATTACTCAGCCATAAAAAATGAAATTTTGCCATTTGCAGCAACATGGATGGACTTGGAGGGCTTTATGCTAAGTGAAATAAGTCAGACAAAGAAGGACAAATATTGTATGATATCACTTATATGTGGAATCTAAAAAATACAACAAACTAGTGAATAAAACAAAAAAGAAGCCGACTCACAGATACAGAGAACAAACCAGTGGTTACCAGTGGGGAGAGGGAAGGGGGAGAGTCAATAGAGGGGTGGGGGGGAAATGAGTTATTATGGGATTATATGAAATCATGTAAAACTTTTGAAAATTGCAAAGCACTATAGAATTTTTTAAAAATACATAATAAAAACAAAAAAGTGAGAAGTAACTCCCTGTTGCATTAAGGTCCTAAGAGTTGTTTGTTCCCAGTTAAAACCTCTCCATCTTGACCAATAACACCCACCTACCTCCTCCAGGAAGATTCACCTGCTAATTCTTCTGTACGCCCACATGTTTCGTTGAAATCTGTTTTCGTGAATACCACATCGTATTACTATTGAATTCTTATACATCTGTTTCTCTCAGTAGCCAGTGACTTCCTGAAGGATGAGGGCCATGTCTAATTAATCTTTATATCCCCTAAACTGAGTGCAGTATCTGGAATACAGATGTTCAATACATATTTATTGAGACCTAGGTTTTATCCCTGGCTCTATTGAGCAATTCATTTAATAACTATGTGCTTTTAGCCTCTTCTTGTGAAAATGTAGATGAGAATGGCCTGTCTCTGCAAGGTCAAACAAGTTAATAAGAGTGAGAACACTTTGAAAACGAACAGGACAGAAACCACCAAATTATTATTGTTATGAGCTATGGCCAGACTGTCAGGAAAGCAGCAGAACTGGAAGTTGTCTACAGAAAATATGGGGAGACTGCTTTTGTATTCCTCTTATTTACATGCAATTCTTCAAGGTTTTTTCATTTCTTTTTGGAAAACACTTTTAAAAATCACTAAGGAAGATGGAAGACAAGAGGAGGAGCAAGTTCCCAGGCCCCAGAATGCTCTGACCAAATTCTCACCCTACATTTCCTGTACTGTTTAGTTAGTGATTCCCCCCACACAGGAAGTGGATCAGGTGCACTGCAGCAGATGCTACTGCTGTCCTGCCCATCTCTCCCCAGCACTCCCCACTTCCAGGAACACTCACAGCTTCTTACTGACAACTTCTAACTTTTTGTTCAAGGGCTTTCTCTGGCTACAAGAGTGTGCTCTGTCTATACGAAACCCAGGCTCAAATTTCTTGGTGCTAATGCCCCTGGCAGCAGCCCTCAACCAATGATGAAGTAGATGTTGGTGGATAAATACTTCAGCTTCCTTCCCTTTTGGATGCGAGGACTCTGAGCCATGCTTTACAAAGTGGCTTAGAGGCCACTGAGGCACTGAGCCCTAGATGCCCAGAGCAGTCCCTGCTCATTGCACGTCTGCAATGGCTTCCTTTTTAAGTCAGTTCTTTTTTCTCCACTTCTTTGTCAGTATTTCCTAGGATCCCCCTGCAAGGAAAATATTTGTATCCAAATCCTTGTCTCTGGCTCTGCCTCTAGAGAATCTAAGGCAAAATAACCCATCTTCCACAAAGTTTTATGTTTTAATATACAATAATTAATAAATATATAGATTTATGAAACAATAAATATAAAAGATATAAAATAAATAATGTGAACATATAAATAAAAACATAGAAACATATATAGGCACACCTCAGAGATATTTCAGGCTCAGTTCCAGACCACCTCAACAAAGCAAATATCACAATAAAGCGAGTCACGTGAAGTTTTTGGTTTCCCAGTGCATATAAAAGTTAGGTTTACACTACACTGTAGTCTACTGAGTGTACAATAGCATTATGTCTAAAAAAGCACATACCTCAATTTAAAAATACTGCTAAAAAATGCCAAAACAATTACAATAGTAACATCAATGATCACTTTATCAAAAATCACAGATCACCATAACAAGTATAATGAAGAAGTGTGAAATATTATGAGAATTACTAAAATGTGACACAGAGACACAAAGTGAGCAAATGTTCCCTGGTGGTGCAGTGGTTGAGAGTCCACCTGCCGATGCAGGGGACACGGGTTCGTGTCCCGGTCCGGGAAGATTCCACATGCTGCGGAGCGGCTGGGCCCGTGAGCCATGGCCGCTGAGCCTGCGCGTCCAGAGCCTGTGATCCACAACGGGAGAGGCCACAACAGTGAGAGGCCCGCGTACCGCAAAAAAAAAAAAAAAAAAAAAAGAAAACAAAAACAAAAACAGAGTGAGCAAATGTTGTTGGAAAATTGGCACCAATAGACTCAGTCTACTCAGAGTTGCCACAAAACTTTGATTTGTAAAAAATGCAGCATCTGCAAAGCACAATAAAGTGAAGTGCAATAAAACGAGGTATGCTTGTAAAATAAATAAAACGATATGAAATTAAAAGTTACTACTTACTCTTGCACAAACAGACCTTCTTTGGATTCATAAACAGTCTTTAGTGCAATGTTGTTTTATCAAAAGAACCAAAGTGCAAAATACGTTACTCCAGACACCGTCATCACAGGAAATTATTTCAAGAGCATCCTTCCAGGGGGGCAGGTGGGCATGAGGTCAATCTACTGTCCCTGGGAGGGTGCGTGATGGTGGCGACCCAGGCTCAGATGTTCAAGAAGACATCAGTCCTTCAGACGTAAGATGAGATTGATCGCAAATGGCCCAACAACCTTCACCCTTAGCACTGGAGCCTCAATCTGTCTCTTTCCTGAGTTTCCTTCCAGTCACTGGGAAGCAAAGTACAGGACAAGTCCCTTGTCTTTTCCTTTCTCCCGATGTTGAAATGGCTGATTAAAATGGAGAGAAACTGTCTTTTATCAGCATTCCGACAGCCATGGCAGAATTATTCCTCAAACCTTATTACCTTTTGATTTCTAGCTTCTTCCCCAATATTGTTTTCAACATTTCAGAATAAATTAGATACAATTTTTACTGTGGCTTGAATATACAGCATGGACGTCAGAGCTGAAGCTTGCCTCTTTACCAGTAAAGCAGGCCCCAGAGAAATAAAAGTCAACCACAGAAATGATTTAGTCCTAGAACTGTGGCAAAGGGAGAAAAAAATGCCATAGAGAGTATGTTAGAAATTCAAAAAAGCATGCTCATTTTACCAAATGGCATGAAATCTTTTACTTTTTTTAAAATTCACATGAAATCTCTCAGGTTATAATAAAGGCCAATTATTAATAACAAAGAAGCTTTGAGAGGCAGGTGGAGAGGGAAAATATACGCAAACTTGGGCTGAACATATGTGTGTGCTCTGGCCATTTCGACCACTTTCCCAATCAGCCCTGATGGCAGAGAGTAAGTCACACTGATTACTGAACAGCTGAAGTGATTATGTCACCTGCTGTGTAACAGTTCAGGCATTTGCGGGTAAGAGTGCATTTGCTGTGCAAAGTGACCCCTGGCAGCCTTTCAGAAACCCTATAGCTAAATTTGAAAATGGGTTTGAGAACAATATCAATTTATGCCAAACCAATTTAATAATTGACCGTACGTGGAGAAACTAGAAGGGAGCCTGTTCTGGAAGCAGAACATTTTCAAATTAGAGGGTTGACTTTCTCAGATCATTTTCATTCTGGGATTCTTTTCCATTTGTGAGTTGTTTATTTTACTGTGTTTCTGCACAATTAATATAGTAAATTGTTCACCAGGCACTTCACATTTCATGTGCTCATTCATTCATTCTATAAATATTTATTGAAGACTTACCATGCTTAGGGCACTATCTAAAATCTACCTAAAGAGAATAACATTATTGAGGATGTGGACTGTGTCATCTATGTGGTCATGGTAAGCGCCAGGCTGACTGAGCTGAAGGTGCTGGCAGGATCTGGCATGCTGTGTGGTCTCTCTTCTCTCTCTCCCTCTCTCTCTCCCTCCCTCCCTCCTTCTCTCTCTCCCTCTCCCTCTCTCTCTCTCTCTCTCTCCCTCTCACACACGCGCACACACACACACACACACACACGCACATTCAGAATCCTGAGCATTTGAGGTCAACATATAAAACTGTAACAGTAGCAAAATACCTCCATGATTTCTGGGAGTTAAGAGAACTGAGGGCTAAGCTAGATTTTGCCAGTGACTTTCAATTTGGCCTTCAGCAAATGAATTCACCTCTCTCCACCTCAATTTCCTATAAAGGTGAAAACTTTCTCTGTTAGTTTTTACTACTTTATCCTCAGCTCCTAGAATAGAGCCTAGTGCTGGTAAAGCTCAATAAATATCTCTTGAATGAATGAATAAAATAGTTTGGTTTCAGATGGCTAGGGTCTGGGCTAGACCACAGAGGAACTAGAAATACTTACTGACTGTCTCTGGCCTGTGGCCTTCACTAAAAGCAGACTTAGTGACCTCTTTGGCCCTTCATTTTAGACCCAAAAACTAATCGGAGTGTTAGTATCTAGTCACTCTGACGATGAGGGCTGCTGAGGCCGAGAAAAGAAAGGGCAAGAGGAGAAATTCACCCCGATGCCTCACACAGAACTGGTCCAGGTGTTGGATGTAGGAAGGGTGGAGTGGGGTAGATGTGGGGAGATGGCTTTGGTGGTGACAGAACACATATGAGTTCAGGTCCATCTAAGCTGTTAAGATGTCATAGGAAAAAAGCACTGAGTCAAAAAGTCCAGTGACATCTTTTCTGATTACTCTGGGCAAACTTCAGTGCTAATTTCTCTGTGATTTCATTGCATCTTGTATGTACCTCTTTTATTGCCAGCACTGTAGGTCACTGTCTGTATCTGTTTGCATAACCACAAGGGTATGCGTTCACGGGGACTAAAATGCTTAGAACACAGCAGATGCTTAATAAATGTTTGTGGGAAGAACACAGTCTTTCTTGGCATGGACATTCACAAATATCAGGTTACTGCCTAAACATTTTAAAAGTTTAGTTTTATACTTGATAAACTTTCTTGCCCATCAGGAAACAAAGATGTTAATGCACCTTCACAAAGTGAAAGACGGAAGCTACTTCTTCACGGCTCTCCTCTGAAACATTTCTCAGCTCACTCCTTCTTCCATGGAAATGATTAATCACTTCCAACAATTGGTGCTTTAGGTTACCCACAAAACTCACATTACAACCTTTTGAAAACCCAAATATAGATGTATCACAAAGGTAAACTGGAGAGCATCTTTTTTCTGTTGTGACAGTATTGTGTTTGCAATACGTAAAATCAGAAGGAAAGAAAACATTGTCTTCATTACAGAGAGTGATTCCCACACAGCCAGGAAGTGGTTTTTACATGGGTTCATCAGGAACTGTCATTAAACAAACTTACTGTAGGCAAGGAAACAAATCTGTAAAGCACTGTTACAATCGTTCATCTGCCTGTTACCACAGAAATAGCCTCTTTGCAGAGTCCTTAAATTCATTCTAAAATAAGTTTCACTTAAATACACTTTAATATGTGACATGGCATTGTAAGTAGGGAAGGGACCCCTGAGAACAACCTGTTTGTTCATTTAGTTGGCAGGGGGCACTGTTGCCAGTTAATAATTGGCTCCAATGTTATAAAACTTGATGCATTCGCTCAAAATTTGATTTCCTACACAGGGATTCTACTTGTTGAGGACCATGGATCTGAGTAAGAAGGCAGAGGCTCTGCTTCCTTGCCAAGCAGGTGGGGTCTCCTAACTCTGTCTGGTTTACTTCAGGTCACTAGGGATTCTCTAACCTAATTTTCTACCTAAGTTCTCTTAACTAGTTCACTCAGGAATTGCTGACTTTCCCGTCTTCACTCCCTGGCATCACCAGAGTAGCTCAGTGGACATGCTTCCTTCACAGGCAGTGACCTCTGTAGAAGGAATGCTGCCAATCTTTGGTCCTAAGGCTTTGCACCGGACTAAAGTGACAGTAAATGAGATTTCTTTCAGGCTGGCATGGTGAGATGACCACTTTCTTACTTTGTTTATGTGAAGCATTTTAGGCTTAGAATGAATGTCTTATTTCACCTTTTTATATGAGTGGGATTCATCAGTTTAATTTGAACGGCCAACTGTTCCAGATCTTAGGTTAAAATATGATAAGAGTCAGGGTGATTTTATTCATTATAAAATTAAATTTCATTTATTGTAAAAAGTTTCTTAGTAAAATTAGTAAAGAAACTTTAATTAAAACATTGGCAGGAAAAAAAAAACAAAAAACATTGGCAGGGGCTTCCCTGGTGGCGCAGTGGTTAAGAATCCACCTGCCAATGCAGGGGACATGGGTTCAAGCCCTGGTCTGGGAAGATCCCACATGCTGCAGAGCAACTAAGCCTGTGCGCCACAACTACTGAGCCTGCGTTCTAGAGCCCGCGAGCCACAACTACTGAAGCCTGTGAGCCACAACTACTGAAGCCCACGCGCCTACAGCCTGTGCTCTGCAGCAAGAGAAGCCACCACAATGAGAAGCCCATGCACCACAACGAAGAGTAGCCCCCGCTTGCCACAACTAGAGAAAGCCCGCGCACAGCAACAAAGACCCAGCACAGCCATAAACAAATAAAGTAAATAAATTAAAAAAAAAAACATTGGCAAACTATTCATTCAACAAATTTGTACTGAAAGCCTATTATGAGCTGAACTGTGGGTTGGTTTCTTTAAATGCAAAGAATCTGCCCTAGATGAACTCACAATCTATTAAAGGAGATTAAGCCAAAAATATATTATAGAATAATAACTACTATGTAAAGTAAAAGTGACAACATTGAGTAAGGACCTTAACGCAATTTCACCTGAGTTTCTATCCTGTATCATGCTCTCCTGGGCATTTTACATTTATTATCTCACTGCTAAAAGACACTGACATAATCAAAGAATCATTGAGGATTAGTAGCTATTTTCAAAACAGTTAAGGCCTTAAAAAAGACATTTTTAAGCACTCATATGAAATATGCATAAATAATTTAGGAATGAGTGACCCGTATAAGAATATATGTTTGATATTTTTCCAAATGCAGAAGGTGGCTAGAGGGAAACAGAAAGCTAGAGACAAAGAATTTGAGAAGTGGGTTCACTGAGAACTCCAGCTAATGTAATAGCTGGAACATTTTCATTTATCCATTTGTTCACTAACCAAGTACAAGTACCTCCCTATACAGAAGTGTTCATTTAAAAATAAAGAGAGACCAGGGCAAGAAGGGACTGGTTAGAAAGAAGAAACCAGGTAAATGTGTCAGGGGAAATAATCTGTTTCCCCTTGTCCTGCCACAGGCTACTATTAATGGGCATCGACTCTGCGCGAGGCACTAAAGCCAGGTGCGCTGAGAACGTCAACTCAACTCCACATCACTGGTACCAACCAGGCATTACTATCCAATCGAACAGATGAGGATGCTGGGCCTCTGAGCATTAAAGGATTTATCTAGACTGACTCTTAGTGGCAGAGCTGGAGTATGAACCCAGATCTGTTGGATTCCACTAGCTATATTCCACCACCACCCCACTTTAGTATTAGATAGTGAGTGCAAAAGAATTTGCAAAAGCCAAGATTAAATACGGAAAATATTTAAGGATGCCCTTGGAAAAAAACAGAACAAAAACATATTCACCTGCATCACAGAGGAGACAGACAATAAATTCCAAGCTGCTCATTTCTGCCTGGCTTGCTTTTGCCTGCTCATTTCTGGGCCTATATTTGGTATTGTAAAAACTGTTAATCCTATAACATAGAATTAATGAGACTGAAACAACAACATTAAAGAGACAGGTTTCATTCAATACTAGCAAGTGAAAATGTATAAAAAAGAAAATAAAGTGGCAGGTTTTGTAAAGCTGAACTTCTGCAATCAGCAAAAGAAAAATATGTTTCGTGTTCTACTGATAGTAGCAAATGTATCCTTTATGGGTCGTCGTGTAAATTTAAAAATCATTCCATTTTTCCCTTCCTTTTCTTATTTTACAATTGCTTATATTGATTTTATTCATAATATCTTCCTAATTGCTGGTTTTCTTTAATTGGCTAGTGAAATAATTAGCAAACTCAGGCTTGCAGTGAAATTCTTTAAAATTAGGAACTCTTGGCAATGATACTATGTCAATTCAGACTTCTGAATTTTTCAGAATTGTTGGCCCAGTAATAATGTTTGCTTTGTAATCTTTGTTAGGAGAGAGTTCTTAACTTTCAATTAAAAAAAAAAAATCTTTGACATACTTCAAAGCATCTCTATAGACCAATTATTTTCTCTGTGGGTTATTTCTAAGATCCCAGCATGGTATACAAATTTTGCTTTCTGTTGTATGTTTTCCCGTTTTTCCATTCAAAATGTAATTTCCTTATAGACAATCAAAAGTCTTGATCTTCAATACTGTAATAACTTGAAGTTATAGTTACACTAACTGTGATGATACGGTGTTAGAAAACAAAACAAAACAAAACAGGAATAGAAATTTGGCTTCTTGTTTCCCAGACTGGGAATTTTCATAACCTCAAGAAAACCCTTTTACTTGTTTGCTAGAATTAATGGCCAGACATTATTTTCAAATACCCATGCCTTCAGATAATATGAACTATCAAGAAGACTTCTAGGACAGGTCCTTCCAGCCTAAATCTGACCTCTCTGTTCTCTCTTGGCTGGACTGATTTCAAGAAGCCTCCTCTTCCCACTGTTCACTCTTAGGAATACTGAGTACACTGTTTGCCAGGTGTGTACCCTTACGAGATTGTTCAATATTCAGCTAAAATTGGGACAGGCTTTGTGCTGTTACTGCTCATGAAAGTCTTAGGTAATAATATCAATGGCTTTTTGGTGCCTGATATTGGGAGAATGGGGCACAAGCAAGACCTCACATCAACCTCCAAGTAATGAGGGCAGAGATCTTTGAAGAAGAAATACCCAACTTCATCGCACCTGGCGGAAAGAACACTAGCTCTACAGTTGCAATTCAGATACAGTGAATGGCTGAACTCACCTACAACGCAGAAGAGCACTGCAGCTCCAAAGGTGATGTGATGTGATATGATGTGATGTGATGTGATGTGATGTGATGTGATGTGATGTGATGTGAAGATGTGACGTGATGTGATACAATATGGACAAACAGTTGGCACACCATGAGATAAACTTCAGGGTACACAAAAATGGTTGAATAGCGAATATTTGGACCATCTTTTTGAGTGAGCATTTCTTGAACCAGTATCTTATTTCAGGAATATCAGGTGCCACTCTTGTGTTCAGGCAGGTGCTTTGTTCTCTAAGAAGAGACTGTGATAATAGCTACACAGGACTGCATAGTGTGATCAACCCCCAGTGACTCTAGTGTAGACCATCATGGCAGCCATGACCACACCTGTCCGGGAAACATCCGGGATGAATAGATCTTCCATTCAAAAGGGGAGAGAGGATTCATCAAGGACTTCGCAATCACTGTGGAAATTTAGGGCCTGTATGTGTATCAGGAATTAACTGGGACAGTATCTCTTGAGATACTAGAACTTTGTAAAAAATTTCTAACCACATGCTTTTATAACACGAAGAATACACACTAAGCAAAGAAGGGATACTTAATCAAAGAACCTAGTCCAAGGTCAGTATGAAGGATAGTATTTGTTGGGAATAAAGGCAACACTTAGCTCTAATTCTCCTGGGAATTAGGAGAAAAAAGATCCATACAGGGTGTCATAACCTTTATGTTAACCACAAAGTAAGGACAATAATAAAGGAAGCTAACAGTTTATCAAACATGCGTGTTTTTCTAACATGTATATCCAGGTATACTTTACTGCATGGCAACTCAAGTAAAATGCTTTGATTTTCATGAATGGCCTTCTAAGATATTAGAGAAATAACTAATTTTTGAGAAACTTCAGTTGATGGGAACAGACGGATTAAGAGACATTTCGTTGAAAATTGGGGGACAGACTATATATTCTTTATCTAATTTCCAGCCACTTAACTTTGCAATTCTAATAAACAAATATAATCAATATATGCTTAATGGCACGATAAAATGAATAATATTCTGATTAATCAACAGTATGTCAGAGACCTGAATTTTAATAATTCAGAGCTCATAATTTCTATGTGAATATTTGTCAATAAATCATATGGAATGTCATTAACCCAAACTTTATATATTGTGATGCTAGGTGTGTGTGTGTGTGTGTGTGTGTGTGTGTTTACTTATATTGGTATGAATCTTGAAAGATGGATAAATGAATTTTTCAAAAGGCAGGTAGGAATAGATAAAGAAAGAGAAGTGATTGAATGAAACAGCACTGCACAACAGCCTGGTTTAACTCCTGATGCTAGTAAATAATATATACTTGAAATACCTGGGAAGCCTGACAGATGAAAAATATTGAACATATTTTTAAGTTTTTTTTTTCTTTTTTTAAAGTTTAGATTGAGACTTACAACAAAACATCCCGATAGAATGGGAAAAAATTCAATCAATCGTATGAATGTTGTATCTCAAGATGCAAAGCATCCAGCCATGGCCGAATGACCAATTTTCACATCTTCTCCCTCTGCAAACATTTCACTCAACATTTGGACTTATGCAGATAAAGCTGAAGTAA
The DNA here is from genome assembly GCF_963455315.2 of Globicephala melas. Lineage (NCBI taxonomy): Eukaryota > Metazoa > Chordata > Mammalia > Artiodactyla > Delphinidae > Globicephala > Globicephala melas. The sequence continues at coordinate 69,005,402 of NC_083327.1, read as the reverse complement.
TAAATCCCATAGGATTGAAACATAATCAGATGAAAGAAGAGATAACATCCCCAAAACCATTTTATAAATTGCAAACAACCACATAAATAGAAGGTATTATTTTTAATTAGTGATCCCCTTAACAGCATTAACTATAAATATTAATAGAAGACAGACGGCAGATTTCTTGAGAGCTTTCAAATAGATTCTGTTCCTTTGTGCTGTCCTTACCTGCTGGCTCCATGAAAATACACATGAGGAAGAAGGCTGAAGACACGCTTGTGAGATTGAGAGGCTATTCCTGCCTTAGAGAACCCCTGAATGTCTTTAACAGCAATTTTGGGGAACGTGTTTCCTCTGTGCTACATTTATTGAACAATTTTTGAGCACAGTGGTTCAAAGCCTGAGGTCTGGCATCAAGCAGAACAGAATTTGCCTCTTATCAGAAGTGAGACCTAGGGCAAGCTGTTTAGCCCCTATAAGCTTATCTCCTCACCTGTAAAATGGGAGGATCAGTCGTTATCGTTTATTCTCTGTAGGGTGCTGTGCTTTCTTACACTAATGCTTACTCTTCAGCATTTAAGCTGTGCTCTACAAAGCCCTTAGCACCTTGACAGCACACAGAGTCCCTTATCCACACAATAATGATCACATTGTTTTTAAAAATAGAGGCAATAACTCTGTTCAACACATCTGCCATTCCTTAAAATATAGCAAATCAAGCAATGTATAACCAATATGCAAGAAAAAGATTCTTGTTCTGTTTTCATGTCCATCTCTCCAACCCATCAGAGCAAATCACGGCACAGTAAAAGGAGTGTGAAGTAAAATGAGCAAATCCACATGTCCGGTCCTTTGAATGCGTTCACCTACAAGACAGAAGACCTCAGTGTCCTGGGGATTCCCTAAGTCTGTCACTGTGCCATGCCTCCCCTCTGCCAGCTGTCTGTTCCATTCCCCAGTGCTCAGGCGCTTGACCTCTCAAACAGTCATCACTCAGGCTGTGCTCTTACCTCGTGCAGATTTACATCAGCTTAAAAACCACACCTCCCCCAACTTTGGTTACTCTCTGGATACCCTTGACGTGCTCTTGGTCCTTGCCTGACTTCTGAAGGTTTCCAGTGGGAGAGAGAGGACCACCTCACTCTACACTCTGTCCTTCACTGTCCCCCCTTCTCTCTGAGAGAAGTTCGTGAGACATAAGGAACAATTCATGATACAGTCTGAGGCATTTACAGTTGAATAACTTCACCCATATCCCAGCTTCTCCAACACTAGTAAGTGACTATTCTCTTGGTAATTATATGACTAGGATGACTGGGCCCCTTCTAAAGAAAGAAGGCATGCTCCAAGATACCTTGCCGTCTTGATCGGCAGCTAAGTTTTGCCGTCAATTTTAATGCAAGTGTTTCAGAAAAGAAAATAGGTAGGTAGGTAGATAGATAGATAGATAGATAGATAGATAGATAGACAGACTAATAGTTATAGACCTAGGTCTATTAGCTGTACAGGTGTACATATAGATCCTAAATATAGTTATGGCTAAAGAAAGAGTTCTAGATTACATCCTGCCTCACCAGTCATGGGCTAGATCAGGGTGAAGAAGGCTTCTGTGCAGATCAAGCAAGGGCCATAAGGGCCTCTTCAACATGGTGTTGGGGTCGTCCTCCACATGTAGCCACAGAAACTTAATTTTTGCAGCCCAAGTACTTCTCTAGACTCACAAGAAACTGGTTTTACTGCTCAGAATGTTAACATATTGCTCTAATTGTAGATAAACTTAGGAATGAGGATAGATTGGCCACATGCAGAGGGCAAATGATCATATAAAAGGTGCATCGTGAGGAAACCACCCAAAGAATACTTGCCACAAAAATTTTTGCCCCAAGCCAAGACAGCCTGGTAATTCACCTCTGTACTCTAAGGATATTTATATCTCAAGAACATCTTGGCCCAATACAGGACAACTCTAATGGGTCATTTCAGCTCCGGACACCCTGTGTGATGAGGTAAGGCTGTGACTGAGGCTTCATCACAGTTCCATATTTTCCTCTACTCCATCTGACTTTTATGTACACTAGAACTAACCCCTATATATTCCATTTGGTTTTAGTGTATACCCATCTGTGATGCTCTATTCAATAACTATCCATTCTTTTCCTCTTTTCTTTAAAGTTTTGTTCACTTTGAAGACTGTCTCTGTTAAAACAAGGAACATCTAAATTCATCATTAAAAAAGTGGATATTTCCACAGGTTTCATCATGGAGTTTTGGAATCGATACTGATTGCACTAGTCATCCTAATTAGTGGAACTATTTTCATTTTACAGATTTGGACTTAGAGCCTCTGGAACTTGGTATATACATCTGAGCAAAAGCATTCGTGTATTCTTCATTTTCGTTAGGAAATGAGAGCACTTGAAGAAAGGCCCATGGTAATGGCTACCATAAAGAAAATAATCCCAATGTTGATGGAACAGAGAGATTCTGAAAACAAAAGGAAGTTAAGATATTTACCCAAGGTCAGGAAGCACATTTGTTGCAGCTCTGAGAATAGAATGCCACCTAACTCCTTGGCCAGCATCTTATTCAATAGCTTCCTCTAGTCAATATTTCTTACCTTGCCATGAAGGGCAGTAAACAAATCTCTTTAATGTAACAAATGTGAGTCCTGGCACCTTGGCTGCCTACTTGAATTTACTTCCATCCTTAAAATCTCCTTTTCAATCCGTTCTCAGGAGTACTTCAGTCCGTTTTTGCTGTTTTTTAAAGGTTATATAAATTTATTGAGTTTAAGGAAATGACAGGTAGCCCTCATTTTACAAATGAGTTACATGTATGAAATTTCATGCAATTTCTATCATAAATCTAAGGCACAGTTCAAATACTGAACAGTTCTTGATATTCTTTCTCCAAAATATCCAAATTAATTATGCTGCCCTCCATAATCCCATAATTCTTATCATATTTATTTGAATTATCTGTGTATTTATCGGGCTTCTTTAAATGCAGGTGATTTTTCTTATTTATATTTGAATCTCTAGTTTTTAGTAGTTTCCTGGTATAAGTGTGATTTAATAAATGCTGAGAGAAAAAATATTTATTTACACTTTTTAATGATATTTCTGTTCTAGCTTCCATTATATTTCCAAGAACTACATACAAGAAAGAAATGGAAACCCAATGATGCAACCCATGAAAAGTATCACACTTAGGGTTTTCCCAGTGTTCACTTTACATGGCATTTTGCTCTTGTAATTGTGCAGCAGGGAAGGAAAAATCTCTTGGCTCTGCCAGTGGTAGGGGAAAGTGGTGGATACAGGGGCAGAGTAGAGGAAGGAAGAAACCTCTATGCCTTGACTATTTCTTTATAACAGATGGGGTAGAATCATTTATTCATTTGCTACCCACTGTCTTCCCTGGGAATGCAAAAAATATTGTAGGGTTCAAAGGAAAAGACGAAAATGGAGAGAGTGCAAAGGCCTTCAGGTGGTTACCAAAATTTCAGGACTGAGACTCTCCAGTAGAGGCAGAATGTGTTTTAACTTTCTGAGATTTAAATGTCTGAACCTTGCAGGGCAAATCCAGAGCCATTTGGACACCACTCACTGGGTGTGTGGTATCTTCTACTTCTGCAGATCTGAGAGGGCTGTTATATGAAGATAAATTGCAACTCATGTCTGATGAGGGAGCTGGAATGGATAGTTTATATCTAGCAGATCTGAGGGGTGAATGCAGAACTGAGGCAGGGGACAAATCAAGAAGTCAAAAGGTTGCCAGCCTGGGTTGTACAGAAGAGAATAATTTGGAACAAAGAACATGAAGGTACATAAAGCTGGATGCATAGCTTATTAAAAATGTGTGGTCTGTGTATCTGTGTGTGTGCAGGTGGGGGTGCAAGTCAGCAGACTTAACATATACACAAGTATCTATGTATATGTGAGTATATACATATATATGCATAATGTGTGTATGTGTTAGGACATGTTGAAAATGATCAAAGAAAATTTAGGTGATACAAACAAACTTAACACTTCATGAAGTGGGGAGTCTTCATTCCCAAGGATTTAGAGAACTGCAAGATGGTGCCAAAGGCAGGAAGCTTTTAGAGGATGCAGAACAAGGAACAAAGAAAAGAAAGATAGAAAATGAATAAGGAGCAAGGAAGTAAGTGTAGAGCCCACTGGCGTTTCGCGATTGCTACTGGATAGACTGCCTTTCTAGTCAAGCGGAGCATCTACAGGTACACGACAGTTATCTAAATTTCTGTTTGCTGATGTGCCCAGCCCCACCCCCGCTGGCAGGAGCAGGTCCATCTCTCGAGCCTAGACAGTTCTTTCAACAGTCTTTAGTGAAGCCTTTCATGACTCCCCAAGCATGTCTTTGCTTCTTCAGCAGGGCTCCCATTGTACTTGTGTATATTCCCCATGACCGTAATTTTCTTACTGTTTGTCTCCCTCTTTCCCATATTCGTCTGTGAGCTGCTTGAGGAAAAACTTGTGTTTTTCATCTTTGTATTTCTAGCTCTAGAAAAATTCCTAATATGTGGTACACGCAGGAACAATGCTTTATAAAATATCAACTGTCAACAGAAGTTTGGCAGTCTGGGTACAGTTGGAGGCTCTATTTTTTCCTTGTATTCAAAATTATGATTCATATAGTTGGGGCATTTGGGAGATCTTATGGGATGAAAATGGTTGTCCCTAAATCTGAAACTGTGGAAAGGAATGAGTAGTCCCAGCTGCCTTGTGTGTATATCTGTGCCCCAGAGCCATATTCTCATGCCGTTTGTACTTTTAAAGGAATCAAGAATTACAGATTCTAGTGCTGGCTCTGCCACTTTGTAATCTGTAGCATTCGACCAGTTACAAAACCTGAATCTCTAAAGTTTTTCCCAGCTCCAAAGTTATTTGTTGAGGAGACTTGTGCCTCTGCTATGACAAAATATCTGGTTCAGATCAGCTTTCCCACTGAGAAGATCTATAAAAACTGAATAACACATTTTGAAAAACAGCTGTTTGAAAAAAATGGGAGAACAACTAAGGCAGCCAGGACCTGAGGGCAAAAGATCCTGGAAAGAAGGAAGGTACATTGTATTGTGAATATTCACCATTTTCCTTCCTAAGTATTTGCTGATCCATAAGTAGTACAACACTCAGGCTGAGCAGAAACTGGTTATTGAAGTTTTTGGCAGCCAGAAGTTCAGAGATAAACATTCAGGACTTGAGAGATCAAGATCCTCAAGAAAAGATAACCTCAAAGAAGTGAGCTTAACATTCTACACCACATTTTTCCTCAAGGTATTTACTTATTTTTGAGCTACAGGGGGCAAGAGTGGATATTAGACAATATGTTAACTGGATGATAATGAAAAATATGACATAACATAGTTCATGTGATGCAGCTAAAGCTATACTTAGAGGAAAACGTATATCCTTAAATGCATATATTAGAAAAGAAGAAAATCTGAAAATTATATAAATATCCATCTCAAGCAGTTAGGAAGGGAATGGCAAATTAACTCTGAAGAAAGTAGGAGAAAATAGTAAGGATAAGAACAGAGTTAACTGAAATAGAAACAACTGTATAATATAATAAAAAAAAATTAACCAAACCTAGAGTTTGTCCTTTAAAAGAATAATAAAATTAGTAAACCCTAGTAAGAAAGATTAAGAAACAAATGAGAAAGTAGCAACAAATCATAAATACTAGTAATAATTACATAATTATTATTTATATTATATAAGTATGTAACATAATTATGACATAATAATTACATAATATATAAATAATATAATTACAAATCTTATATACATTAAAATATGAGAACATACTATTATGACAATACATTTGAAAATGTAGATAAAATTCCTTGAAAAACATAAACACCAAAACTGACACAAGAAGTATATATACTTACAACATATACACATAAAGCCCTTAATTTAAAACATTCCAACAAAGAAAATTCCAGGTTCAGACGGTATAAGTAGTAATTTATTTATCACACAGACAAATAAACCAATTTAGCAGAACTGAATACCGTATATGGAAATTCATTTGTGACAAAGTTGACAGTAAAGTGCAATGGGGGTTGAATGGCCTTTACAATAAATAGTATAGGTTAATTGGATGTCCATAGTGTAAAATTGGAATTTTGAACTCCACCTCATATCACACAAAATGTCGTTTCCAAGTGGCTTGAAGAATGAAATGTGAAAGGTAAAGCAATAAAATTTCTAGAAAATAAACATAGAATATCTTTTTATTTTGAGATAAGCAAATTTTTCTTAAACAGAGCACAAAAAAGTACTAACTATGAAGGAAAAGATTGAAAGTTGATTGTTATTGAAATCAAGGTCTTCTGTTCATCAGAAGATATCATCAATAGGGTGAAATGGCAAGTCACAGAAAGGGAGTAGGTATTTGCAACATGTACACCCTAAAAAGACTTTGTGGGCTTCCCTGGTGGCGCAGTGGTTGAGAGTCCGCTTGCCTATGCAGGGGACAGCGGTTTGTGCCCCGGTCCGGGAGGATCCCGCGTGCCGCGGAGCGGCTGGGCCCGTGAGCCATGGCCGCTGAGCCTGCGCGTCCAGAGCCTGTGCTCTGCAATAGGAGAGGCCACAACAGTGAGAGGCCCGCGTACCGCAAAAAAAAAAAAAAAAGACTTTGTGTCTGAAAATATGTAAGAACTCCTATAGGTAGACAACCTAATTTCAAAAGGGCTGCTGGAACTCTCATACAGTTAATGGAGGTAGAAACTGGGGTAATTACTTTGGAAAACTGGCAATATCTATTAAAGCTGAATAAATAAATATACGTATATGTGTGTATGTGTGTGTGTGTGTGTGTGTGTGTGTGTATATATGTATATAGATATGACTTGGCAATCAACTTTCTCATACTATGTGCTCCAAAAGACCAAAGAGACAAGAACAAGCAGGTTCATAGCAGCATTGGTTGTATCAGCCAACATCTAGAAACTACTCCATTTCCTTCAACAGCAGAATAAATAAATAAAATGTGAAATATTCATATAACGGAATGTTCTACAGCAATGATAATGAATAAATTACTGCCATACAACAATGAATCACCAATACAGCATTAAGTAAATGAAGTCAGACACCAAAAAGTACATACTGTATAATTCCAATTATATAATTTATGGAATGAAGTCAGAGTTGTGGTTTTTCTGGTGGGGACAGGATTACTGGGGATCCAGGGATGATGAGGGAGGCTTCTGGGTATCTGTGATGCTTTATTTATTGATCTGAGTAGTGGTTACATGGGTGTATTTACTTCAAAAAATTCACCGAGGTAGTAAACTTATGATTTTTGCATTTTTATATAACTGTTAAATTTCAATTAAAAATTATATTTAAAAAATGATTTCATACTGTTTTTCTATTTAGTACACGCAATCAAACTCAGAAGTTCTGGACAGAAGGACAAGGGAAGTAAATTGACATTCAACTTCTGAAAGTACCAGAAGGCTCTGGACCTCATTACCTGGCAATACACTTTATGCACGGTTTACACCAATGTGTATTTAAGCAAGTGGAAAGAGAGCAGCCCAGCAGGCCAGCCAGACCAGTCTCCAGTGTGGACAGAGTATGAGGTCATATTGGGGGGTAATTAGAGTTTCACTAACCCCCAGGTCCCACCCTGACAAAACTTACTTCCCAGTAAGCAGTTACAGTCCCTAAAGCTCATACCAGCAGGTCGAGACAGCACTTATAAAAAGCGCGTCTGAGGTTCCCAATAGAATTTTCTAATTTTGTTTGCTCTTTTATTTACATGAAAATCTTTGAACACTCTGTCATTATAAAGATTGATTTCTCTTTTGCAGTGAGAATCCACAATTGAAAAATACTTTCAGAGACTAAGGTTTAATAATTTCTTAAAGTGGTGTATGCGGATCTCTTGAAGTCAGGCTACTTACTCTCCAAGGTCCAGAAGAAATCTTTTTACCCAGGAAAGGACTGTTTCCAGAATGCTGCAGCCAATGTAAAATTAAGCTACCCAAGAAGGCTAATTTTTTAACTATTACTACCTATTATCACATTAGCCTAGATAAAGGGTCAGCAAACTATCGTACATAGACCAAATCCTGGCCAATGCCTGTGGTGGCAAATAGTTTCATTGGAAACCAACCACACCCATTCATTTACATATCATCTGTGGCTACTTTCAAGCCACAGTGACAGAGTTGAGCCGTTGCAGCAGAGACCACTTTAGGCCCACAAAGCCGAATATATTTACCATCTGGTCCTATACAGAACAGATTTGCCAGCCACTGGCCTAGATTTTTGTATTACCTTCCTTATCTCAGGAGAAAGCATGGTCCTATGAGAATAAAACTCAAAATATGTACTTTTTAAAATGCCAGAGTCAGAAAGATCTAGACAGAGCAAACAGCACAGCAAGGGGCACTGCTCATGTGGAGAGTAAGCAAACCCAGCAGCCATTCTTGATTTGGAAGGATGCTGATTCCTTTGTCGATTAAAAAAAGTACTATTAGATAGAATTATTTCCAAAGAGCATGGTTTTATTCTAATGCCTTAAATGATATAGTAAATACGACAACTAAGACTAATGTATGAGCCCCAAGTGGATCTTGGATTAAAGATAAAACATAAAGGATATTACTGTGATTAATGTGGAAATGTTAATATGTGCTATAAATTAGATAATAACATAAAATCAATGTTAAATTTACTAAGTTGATAATTGTAGTTTTATAAGAGAAAGTTCTTGTTCTTAGAGGACTGAAGGTTCATGATTATCTGCAACTGAGATTAAAATGGAACATCAAATAATCAGAGAGAGATTGCAAAGGAAAAAGCAAATGTGGCAAAATGTTAACAATTGGTGAATCTGAGAAATGATATATGGGTGTTGATTGTACTATTCTTGCAAATTTTCTGTAGGTTTGACAGTTTTCAAAATAGACTGTCAGAGGAAAATCTTTTAAAAATAGATATTGAACGTTTTTTTCCTCCAATACTTGCGGAAAGAATGAAAAAGATAAAACCCCATTTTTTTTTTTACTGAGAAGTTAAATTTGTCATTACCAAATTTATTTAGATAGTCACATAAGATTATATTTCCTTCTCTTTTTACCAAGTTTTATCTCAGGCCTCACTGCATCCCTAAACTCTTCATTTGATTTCCTACACACAAGAAAAATTGTGTTAAATATTTTCTCCAGGAACACATTATACATATTACACGAGTATACCTACAGCACACGTTATAAACATATCCCTCAAATAAACATTCCCTCTAGTTAAACCTCTGTTTTAAAATCTTTTAAGGAATTTCTCACATTATGACACAAACAGAAGATAAACAAACCAGATCCAAAGGGATCTCCAACACATGTCCCTCGTCGCTTCTCAGAAATACGGTAGCATGTAACCTCGCAAGACTGACACATTCACAGATGACAGTAGAGAATCACCAAGGGGAATACAACTATGTCTGGCATCATAATTTTATGTTGTTGCCAACTGCTGACAGATATTCCACATGGCGCTTAGCTCCTGTGGCTTCAATATGAATTCTGAATTGTATTTGAGAGCCTACATCTCTGAGAAATAGAGGAGTATTTTTCCCCGTGTCCTTCATGGCAATCCCTAAATGTAAATGTGTCTACCTGCAAAGAGAAGTGTGATTAGCAGTCTCTTGGATGCCAATCATCTTGTTAAAGAAGGGGGCCACTGCCCAGGTAGCTCACACTCGAGTTGTTAAAGATAAAACAGTACGGGTCTCTGGTTCCCAAACCTACATCTGATGTAAAAAATTAGGTTCCTCTGTCTAGGTTCTTAATTTGAATTCAGTCCTTCTTTGCAGAAGACAATTTACTTAACTGACTTGGAGACTGGCTCTTCCTATATTCTAGTTCTTTCACTTTTTAAAAAAATTCCAGGGCTTTTCAGTAGACACCACTAGTCCTCAGAGTCAACAGTTGGAGCAGAGGTACACCACAGCATTATACAGGTGGTCAAGATAAACTGTTAAGTGAGGAAGCAGAGGAACAAGGGCAGAAGAAGCTTTAAGTGGAACTGAGTGCACAGTAAAAGCTCTACATGTATCTAATGAGGCTAAGACTGATAGGTGCTTAAATACGTCAAGTCAGCCAACACATCCAAATGACAAATTCTGCCCTGTCCCATGGTATGCCTGCAACATGGGCAAATGGGGCCACAGAGCTGTAACATTAAACTATCACAATACATACATAACATCAAGAATGCTGTGTTACTTCACAATCCCTGTTCATGTTCTGAATGTGAAATGAGCAACAAACCTAAGGATCCATTTTGATGAGGGGGCCAGCAATGTGTATCCTCTCTGGGTTCAAATACTGAGAGCAGCTGAAGGCAATTTACTTCTTTTCTAAGACAAAGGAAATAATCCTTTATCTTAAACAGGAAGTTTGTGGATTTTTTTTTTTGCGGTACGCGGGCCTCTCACTGTTGTGGCCTCTCCCGTTGCGGAGCACAGGCTCCGGACGTGCAGGTTCAGCGGCCGTGGCTCACGGGCCCAGCCGCTCCGCGGCGTGTGGGATCTTCCCGGACCGGGGCACGAACCCGTGTCCCCTGCATCGGCAGGCGGACTCCCAACCACTGCGCCACCAGGGAAGCCCTGTGGATTTTTTTTACCTCCCAAAATTATCTAGGTAAGATCTAAGTGCTTGTTGTGTTGACAGAGGCAGATAGTCAGGATAACGATAAAAGATGCCATCTAAACTCCTGCTTATTTACCAGTTACACTGTGGGAAGAATAAAACACAATGTTGTTTTCTGGGGGCCCAGAGCTAATTCAAATAAGCCGAAAAGTTACGTGGCTTCTACAAAGTCAACATATATGTCAGAATAGTAGAATATCGCTCTTTTAAAATAAAAGAGAAGACTCAGTAAGTAAGGTCATGGGCACTAATTAGGAGAGAACCATAGATTACAACATTTAAGTTTTCTTCTCGACTTTAGCCATAACGTCTAAGATCAAAACAATCTCTATGTTCCCCACTGCCTACCCCCTTTTTAAGAGCTTCAGTAGATACTGTTTATGACTTATAAGGACAAGAAATGAGATTAGGAAATTAGTCTGAAGGCCTTGGGAAAGCAAAAGAGGCAAGATATAAGTGAAGTCATTATTTGTTTATCTAAAATGAATCCTTGGGAGCAATTACCACCTCATTCAAAGAAATAAATATGAAACAGTAAAACCAGTAAAACCTGCATCAGAAGCCATCCACATCTGATGGAAGACTTTGTCAGCCTCCAATGGAAGAATATACAGACCAAAGTCTCCTTAGAATTGCTTGCAGTGGATAAATCTCTACCACAAGCCAATTGTTCTCATAATTGGAGAGGAAATGAGAACTACTAAACAAAGAAGGTAAGACTCCAGGGTTGGGCTGACTGACTTACTTAACAAAACAGTCTATATTTTGTTTAAAACTGGAGCTTATGACAAAGGTTTGATTTTGATGATATACCACATCAATAGCACTGACCACAGAATTCACCCCATCCACAGTATTCACATCCCATTCACAAGACCCTGTCCTACCTACCTTGGAGCCCTGTACATAGTAGGCGCTCATGAAATATTTAGTGAAATTAAGGAAGGTAAGAGAGAGAGAGTAAATATGTGAGTGAGTGAATGTGTGAGTAAATAGAGAAATAAATGTTGAAGTGATACGAAGTACAAGAAAAATTATTCACATTAACAAATATTAGAACTTCATTATAAGAATCTGTGGACTGTACAGCCTTTTATAGCAGGGAGATTAATTGCTCATGGTATATTAAAAAATACATATATTGTGTCTAGACTTTAGAAGAACAAACTTAGAAAGCTGTGTCTATCATTGCTGTCAGTTCAGAAAGTGCTGAGAGCAAAATTGAATGAGAATTTTCACAAACTCTCATCATGAAAGATTGGGTTTGCATGACTAACTTTGTCTCACCATGTCAGATCGTTGCCTTTGACTTCCAAAGGAGATGCTATGGGCACCAAGCTCTGTATGGGGCAAGGGGGTTGGGGAACGGGTGCTACCGAGATGAGAGAATAACCAGCCACCCTTCCTAAACATTCCTGTTCATTTCGGGTTTTTGTTTTGGGGCTGTTTGTTTGTTTGTTTGTTTTACAGAGCCGTTAGCTCTTTGGGTAGCCTGCCTTCTCATCAGATATGGTACTGATGTTTTTGTCCAAAATATTTTATAACAGTCTCCCATGATACTTTTGTGTAGCAATTTGCATTTCTTAGCCTGAGAGCTGTCTGATTTCTTCTTCTGTGCTTGGTGTTTGCGTTTCTTTTGTTTTACTATCAAAGAAAGAAACTGTACAATCTGGTAAGCCTCTTAAGAAAAGCCACAGAAGCATCGGCAATCTACTTTAGGGAACATATGAGTGATCGAATATGGTTTTCTATACAATTAGGAGTAGCACTGAGAAGATTGAGGAATCCATACCTGAAGCTGCCACCTAATAGCTTTTCAGCATGGATTGATGCCTTAACCTCTCTGATCTCCTTTTCCTTCACTCTAAATGATTGGGGGAGGGAAGGGGAAAGGAGAAGGGTGAAGAATGAGTGGCAGCTTGTTTCCTGTCGTACTCAATTTCAGGGACTACTGTGAAGATCAAATAAACTGAAAGGATTTTGAAACAGAAAAGGGCCTTACCAGCTCACTGGGTTGTTTTAAGTTGTCAGACCTTACTTGCTGCCTCTCATATTCTCCCTAATTATGGTGCCTACTGCTACTCATCCTTTTGATTCTTGGCCTATACAAAAAGGTGAAATTCCTCCAAATCCACACAGTGTCAGGCAGAAGGTCTGTAGCTTCTGAACTGGTCTAGATTCTTACTTGGGAGGATGAATGGGACTAGGGAGAGAGGTGATTTAAATTGGGGCATTTCTGGTAGCCCTTGATTGAGGGTGGTAAGCAGAAACTGGCCTGGATGTTTAGGTGATACCTCTGTGGTAACTTTCCTTCAAGGATGCTCTTGACCTAGGCAGGATGAAGAAATTTCCTTCCTTTCTAGGTATAAGTGGTTAAGAATCTTACCTCATAAATGCCCACAACCATGGGGAAATTATTCTGAGAGAAAGAAGATGACGACAGAGAGAAATCAATGAGAGAAAAGAGTGTCCTGAGATCAGCATTTCCCCTGCTCTTTTTAGTTTGGTTTCATGATTTTTTTTAACTTAATCTAGTTTGAATTGGGTTTCTCTCACTTGCAACCAAGAAAGCTGGCTGATGGGACAAAATTCAAGTTTGCGGCATTTCCGAATAAGAGCGTTTACTGACCCCTCTCCTTCTCCCCCACTCCAGGATGCAGTCCATCAGCAAATTCCATTGGCTCCTTCTTCAGCAGCTATCCAGGATCCCACCACTTCTCACCTCTTCAAGAACTACCATGTTTCTAGTCACCATCACCTTTCCTCTGGATTCTTGCCTTCTATCAGGTCTCCTGTTTCCACCCATTCCCTGCCATACTCTTCTCACATCAGCCAGAGTGATCCTTTGAAAATAATCACTTCTCCGATCAAAACACTTCAATGACTTTTCATCTCACCCAGAGTAAAACCCAAAATTCTTATCACGGCCTCTAAGACCCTCCATGATTTAGTCCCTTCTGCACCCTTTGACCTCATCTCTATTACTCTGGCCCTTGCCCACTGCACTATATCCATACTGGCCTCTTTGATGTCCCTGGAACGTGCCAAACACCCTCCCACCTTAGGGCCTGAGCTAGCTCTGCCGGGAAGGTTCTTCTCCCAGATAGGGCATGTCACCCCCTACTTTTCACACAGGTCTCTGCTCAGATGTCAGCAGAGAGACATTCACTGCCCAACCCAACTAAAATAACATCATTCCAACAGTCCCAGCCCCATTTCAATCTCTATCATCCTTACCCTGCCTCATTTTTTATAACACTTAGCACTATTGTATTAAACATGTACTTATTTATTTTCTTTCTCCCACTGAAAAATTCCTGAGGACTGGAACCTCAGCCGTTTTTCTTACTGCCATCGACACCTAGAACAGCTCCTGGCATCCAGGAGGACCCTGCAACTATGAGTTGCATAATGATGCATGCATGGCTGAGCAAATCCTGTGGTCATTCCAGAAAGAAATCAAACTAAAGGTAACTGGCCTACGAAAGCAAGCAGGTGCAATCAGAACTTCATCAGTTACTGCACACTAATCCCTGGGAGGAGCCCTGGGAAACATGCCACTTTGTGGATAACATGAGTGATGCTGGTCTCAGGACACACTCCTCTCAGTCTCTCCCAGGAGGACAGTGGGCAGTAAGTCATCCAGCCTACCCAGGTGACAGTAATGACAGGAATAACAACAATCATAATCCAAGATCACCTACTTAATGCCAGGCTTTGCTTTTGTTAATTTCTTTTAGGGACCGCAACAACCCCGTGAGAAAGGCCCTGTTATTACACTTATTTAAGATTAGGAAATTATGTCACAAGTGGTCTGAATAATTTGCCCAAAGTCACAAAACTACTTAATTGCATAGCTGAGGTTTGAACCAGTGCACGCTGGTGCACAAATCCAGATTAGCCACACTACCGCTGGACTGCAGATGGACTGCCACACTACCGCTGGACCTACAGTTTGAAATATAGTCCTCGTTGTCTCTTAGCGCGCGCGCGCGCGCGCACACACACACACACACACACACACACACACACACAAACGTATAAATAAAGTAAAAGCTTCACAGAACAATGCTTGCCCGCTAATGGATTATGACCAGCGAGACAAAAAATAAAGCAGAGGGCCCTGTTTGAGGTCCTCTCTACTCTCCATCACACACACCTCCATCTCTAATTCTGCTTTTAAACAGGTTCCAGGGGTGAACTACACTTAAATACCCACTGGCTCAGTGAAGGGACCTTACTGGACAGCTCACTCTATAAGGAAAAGGACACATCTAGGAGGACCCACCTAGAGAGAGAGGGAGAAAATATGACAAAAAGAGCAAGAAGGAGATATTAACTTCTCCTACTACACAATGTTGCCTAAGGCTAGCCCCATCCTGCTTGTTGGAGAATTTCTACAGATCGGAGAGGTGAACCACGGTTGTGTAAATTAAACAGTTGCTTCAACTGAGGCTTATCCATATTCCTCCAGGTCTGAGGAATGTTAGCTCAGCTCCCCTTCTGCCATTCAGAAGGCAGTGTCATTCGTTATACACTGAGGTACCTGCTGGGAGAGGACAGTACGGTCAGCTATTTTGTCTAACTTCAGTTATCTAATTGAGGTTTTATTCTGTTGTTCTTAGCATTACTATTAGATCTTTTAAATACTTTAATTAATTGCCTTTTTATCTTTCATATATGTGCCTTAAAACAGTTTATAGATAAACACTTTCAAAATAGCTAAATAAATGATCAACCTCTGAATAGAATGATTATCAGTCTTTAGAAAACAACCCCTGGTTTTCACTTGTACAGTCACTGTGTTCCCCCGAGGTAGTTTTAAAGTTCTTTTCTAGATGTTCTGGAAAGCACAATATACTTTATTTGAATGGCAGATGTTCGTGAAAATATTGGGATACATTAATAGGCTTTATAACTCACCATCCTAAAGCTTAATCCAAAAAAATCAGCTATGGATGAATTTACTTGGAAAAGTTTTATCTAGTTGTATTCATGGCTCGTTGTATTCATGGCTTTTGACCCATTTTCAGCTGATTTCCTAAACATGGCACAGGGTCTTCAAAGACCTCAAATCCTGATTTGAGGATATAGCCCCTACTATATAGAAATGTCTTTTGTGTTGTTTCTGCTCCTTTTTTTCCCTAATATTTCACCACCCACTTTTAAATTCCCAGGGGCTCCTCTTAGAAAATCAGTTCAGGCTGACCCCCAACTCACAGCTTGCCTCTGAGTTACAATTCCCAATTACAATCACCCCAAGAACCTAGTCCTAAATTTAATTTTTAATCTCCTCTGTGAATATGCAAAGTCCCTTAGAAAGTTTTTTCGGAAGCTCTAGAGTTAGCTGTTAAATTATCCCTCCTTCCAAAATAGATTTTAGAGTACACAGTGAAAACTTTAACCATCTTAGTGGCACTGAACTGAGTAAAAGTGTGTGGTCTTGGAAAGAACACAACTCAAAAGATCAGAGTTCACATCCCAGATCTACTCCTTATGAGCCATGTGAGCTCTGACCAGTTCTTTGGTCTTGGTAAGCTTCTCATTTCTCATCTAGAAAATGGAAGGCAATAATACTTCCTTCACCGCTATGGCAGGTATCAGCAATATTACAGGTGAGGCACCTGGCACACGTACTCAACTAGATGACAGGGCACAAGATAGCCTGGTGCTAAGAGCACAGGTTCTGGAGCAAGTCCGAGTTTGAACACTCCCTCTACTGCCTAATGGTGGTAGAGCCTTGAGCAAGTTATTTAATTTCTTTGTGCCTCCATTTCTTCATCTGTAAAATAAGCATGATAACAATAAAAGCAAATAGATCACATAAGGGTTAAAAACATTTTCAAACATTCAAAACATATCTAACAAATCTTGTCACATAGTAAACAAAATGTTAGCTTTTAGACCCCAAAATGTTAGCTTTTAGACCCTTTTTTCATACATATCCCTTGACGCATTCCAGGGATAACTTGAGGGACTTGGATATTTTCTTCAAAACATAGAAATTGTATATATTTTTCTCCCCAGATAGGCATTAATAAGAGAAACGCTGAAGGAAAATTTTCTCTGCAACTCATTTATATGTTTGTTTCCTGAACATAAGGCCATTAAAATCATTTAAGTTTATAGAACATTAAAACATACATTAGGCCAAGGGAAATGCTGATGCTGAAGACATTTGCTTCCATTTTATTCCTGGTTAAACAAAAGAAGCATTTAATTTGGCCAGTGAAATAGTGCTTCCTCGGGGAACTCGGGGAAGATGAATTACCCAAATGCCCCCGAAAGTTGCTTCTGCATAAATCCAATCTATCCTAGAGCTATAAATGACAGCAGAAAAAAAAAAAAATCTTAGCAAAAGCTGAGCTTAATGTGTACTCTACCTGGTGACGAATAATTTAGCTAGTCTCCCAATTTTTGAGAATCAGGAGAGGAAAAGCTTTATTGTGCATATGACAAGGTGTAAAGAGGAGTGAACGCAAAGAATATTTTCCCTTTTGGAAATAATGGAAATGTCTTAGGTTAACTGATTTAGGACACCTACGGAAAAGTTTCTGGAATTGTACTAGTTCAGCTTCACTTCCATCATCATAGTATACATTCAGGAATTAAAAAAATATTGTCTACTGGTATGTCTTTGAGTCGCAATACATAGTAGAAGGATCAAGCCAAGCTGAGAAGAAAAGCTAATCTCATTAAAAGTATAATTTAAAATGTTGTGTGTTTTCAAATTACATGCTTAATGCCATCAGAGCACAATTACCATAAACTGAAAATGACTAGAAGCAGTATTATAGGCCAATATGTTGTTTCACCTCTGGGTGGGTTTGATATTGCATTTGCTTGGGGTCTATCTGGAGCCTGTTGAATGAACTATAAGATGTTGGAAGTCCCCATCTGGCCTAAGTAGCCATGGCTCTTTTTATATTGAAAGGTTAGAACCTGAAGAAGGACCTCTACATGGATGGTAGTCACTGGACTATCGAGGCCCACGGATATCCTAAGCCCCACTTACCTTAGAAAGCTCTCATCATTTCCCACTGTCTCCACACTGATCTCAGAGAGCCCTGCACTCTTTCAAATAAGCAGCAGAAGCATAGCTCCAACGTGACCTTGTGCACCTGATGGTATAGCTGATGCAAGGCTGAAACATTTGGGTAAGCCTTTCTCAAACTCTCAGCCATAACAAAAGGAAAAAAATACATTCCTAGAGCGAAGAGACTGCAGATACTTCTACTTAACAGATCTCACTTGCTTTCTGGGGCTCACAGTATCTAACTCATCCTCTTTCTGGGTTCATCTCCCCAAGTGGGTACCAGCATAACCTCCAAGTCTGCTGGGAACATGGGACTAGATATATACACTCTTCTGTTTAGAAAAACGAGAAAAGACTGAGCCAGACGAAGACTGTGTTCTCTCCCCTCTACCTAAGACCTACCTTCATAGTCTTTATTTCTTACTTAAGAACCTCCTCTTGCCCTTGTAATTGACATCAGAACAACCATTCCCTTAAGAGAGGCCATAAACTCTCTACAAAAAGAAGTTGCCTATGGACCTCAACTGAACAACCATATCTCAGTACATAATGGCTCCTGAAGAACAAGCATACATATTTTATTTCATCCTTACAGCACCCCCTTGATGTGAATAATTGGCCTCTTCTAACTAGTAGATTTTACCTTCTAGAGGGTAAAGTCTGTATCACTTTGGAAGAACTGAAAAAGTTAGGTGATACCAACCTGGGAAATGAATTTCAAAATCAACTTACTATCAAATAAAACTTTTTACATCATAAATTAACACCATTAAGTCATAGCATTATACATAGAACATTTAATATAAACTAAAAAGGTCAACAGAAAAAATCACCTTATTTTCCCAGGCACATGACAGTATTGCACGTTGATAGGACCTGGCGGGGAGATAACAAATTTCTGCTTTGCCTGTCTCTTCAGTGACTCTATGAAGGCCATATAAGGCAATATCAAAAGAATGAAAGATTGAGCTTCACTATTTACAGTCTAGGTTCCTACAGTATTCAGATTTAAAGGACAAATTAAAGTAATATGGAAGTAAGTTATTTATAACTTATAAATTATGACATGAAAATAAAAATAGTATTCTAATTTTTGTCATTTTTCTGGATTCTATTTCTTAGATTTATTACCCACCACTAAAAATACTTGGGGGTTAAGCTCCAATAGTTAGAGAAACATAACTCAGAGAGATACACTTAACATTAGCTCATGAAACTTGGTATTTTTTCTTTTTAAGATAAAGAAGTTTTCACTCCACGTCTTGGATGTGATGAAATGAAATTACACTGAAAATGCCATATGATTACTTACACCAGAGGGGAAACCTGGAAACAATTCATAAGAAAGAAAGAGAAAGAGAAAGAAAAAAAAAAAGAAATGAATTCGTGAAGTTTCTAAATGTACTTAATTGAGATATATCATTAACTAAATTGTAGTTTGCAGTTGTTCCTTGTTACGGTTTCTGATTCATTTACTTCTGGTTCATTTGCTTGTCATAAATTGTAGAGCCCCAGAGTCACTGCAAATGCATTGCTGAATTGCTTTTTGCCACAGTAACCTTTTCTCTCGCCATCTGAGACATACATTTTTATGATGTGGGTTTATCTGGGATAACACCAAGTAATTCAGACATAGTGCAAGAGGCTCAAATGCAGCCAACAAACTTTGTAGAATTCAGACAACTTCCTACTGCCTTTGGCCCCAATTTTTCCCTAAATCTACCATCTAGTCATTTTCCTTACCACCCTCACTGACCTTCTTTTATCAACACTTATCCCTTGACACCCAAACTCTTTAGAGACAATGAAACTTTACTTAAAATGTTCAACCAGAGAGAGAATCCTTTCTTCCTTCCTCTTCCCCTTCTTTCCATCGATACTTCCTTCTTCTACTTTCAATGAACATGGAGAACCAACAATATGACAGATACTGCCTAACGGATACATATGTAACTGTGACATTGTCTTCATCATAAAAGATTTTACAGTCTGATGGAAAAGACAGACCTTCCAACATATTGGGTTGGCCAAAAAGTTCATATGGGTTTTCCTGTAACATCTTACTGAAAAACCCGAATGAACTTTTTGGCCAACCCAATATTATTACATGGAAGTGGGAAGATGTCTGAACATGTTGCTTTGGGAGCATGGACACAGGTGGTCACGTAACTCTGTTTGGAAACAAGATGGACTGTTTGCAGGGTGCGGGCCATTTGAGCCAGTAGAAGAGTGAAGCTGAAGAGGTAGATAGCAGCAGGATCATGGGGAGATCAACTGTACCAAGGAGAGTAAACTTCATCCTGTGGGCTAGAGGTTGGCAAACATGGCCCTTGGGCCAAATCCCCATCCCACCACCTATTTTTGTAAATAGTTTGGTTGTAATACAGCCACACCCAGTCTATTCAGCATTATCTGTAGCTGCTTTCATGCCACAATGGCAGAGTTTAGTTGAGACAGAGGCCATTTGGCCCCCAAAACCTAATTATTCACTACCTGACCCTTTACAGAAAAAGTCTGCTGACCTCTGCAATAGAGCAATGCCTTCCAACTCTTTCCCCCACCCTGCATCATGGTATGCAAGGAAAATGGTAACATGTGAGCAGGAAGCTGGGTTAAACAGAGATGCTGCTCACACCAGAGGCAACCAGACTGGGGCCCTGAGCTATGCAGAGCCCTGTGTGAACCATCTTAAGCTGGCATGAGTGTTAGTATTTCATCAGGCCAGGACCTATTATTCGTGATGCTGAAAGCTCAGCCTCCGTACACTGGCGCCAAATCCAATCTCAGAGTTTTGGGTGAAGTAGAAAAGCATAGCTTTATTGCTTTGCCTGGCAAACGGGGACACAGTGGGCTCCTGCCTCTCAAAATTGTGCATCCCAACCCGGGAGGATCTGATGAGGAGCTTTACAGCCATAGTTCAAGGGTGGGGCTGTGGCAAGGGTGTGCCAGGGCCTGTACTTCCTTAATCTCATCTCAGGTGGTCTCTTCTCATCTCCTCTGGTCCCTTTAATCTCGCCTCAGGGGGTTTCTTGGCTGCTCCTCCCTTGATTAGCAGCTGTTTGAATCTGCCCTTTGGAACTCAGGGAAGGTCGTGGAGGCTGGAGTCTTGCCTACAAGAAATGGGGGACCGGGCTTCCCTGGTGGTGCAGTGGTTGAGAGTCCGCCTGCCGATGCAGGGGACGCGGGTTCGTGCCCCGGTCCGGGAAGATCCCACATGCCGTGGAGCGGCTGGGCCCGTGAGCCATGGCCGCTGAGCCTGCGCATCTGGAGCCTGTGCCCCTCAACGGGAGAGGCCACAACAGTGAGAGGCCTGCTTACCGGAAAAAAAAAAAAAAAAAAAAGAAATGGGGGACCAAAAGGCTTTCGCGCCCAGGAGCCCCACAGGGTCCTTTTCAGTTTCATTAGCACATGAGTTGGGGGGAAAAAAACACTCTTTGTAATCAGAAGTCACTGGAGAATATTTTAAGCAAGAATGTACGTATGTAATGTTTAGCCAGGAGAAAAAAATGCAATGAAAAATTCAAAAGTAACTTTCCTTAGGGAAATCAGAAGTTCAAGGGTTTATAGTTCTAACCAGCAAGTTGAAATCAATCACGCCAAAAAAAAGTATGTATTTAATAACTTTTATCTGAAAAATATTCTGTTAGGTTCCAACGGGAGACAAAGACATATGCCTGACATCACAGAGCTTGAGTTTTAGACCATGCTTTCCTCAGAGGACTGGAAGAAAGGACACCCCCCGTCTGCCAGTTTACTCAGGAGCTGAGGAATGATGGAAGCCACTTCTTGGCAGCCTTCTGTGACTAGAAGCTCCTGCCTGAGACAGAACCCAGAAGTCTGAGCAATGCCAGGAGTTGCCTTCTGCTCACAAATGACAAGCAGATTTGAGTGTGACTTTATCACCGCTCTGGAAAGCTAGCTGCTCACGTTTGTGGCCCTTGACTGTCACGTTGCCAGAAATTCTGTCGTCAGAAATTCGAAGCTGAAGAATTTCTTATTAAATTGTACACCCTCTCAGCCCCAGAAGTGGCTGAGCTACTTTCATCTAACAGCTTATTGAAGCTTCATTCACTCATGAAAAATTTACTGGGCACCTTCAGTAGTCCAGGGGCTTTGCTAAGCCCCTGGACACAAGTTAAAGTCAATGGCCCCAGCTTAGTTGAGAAATAGCTAGATCAGGCTCTGAAGGAATAAGACCCAGGACAGCTGCAGGAGGGGAGAGAGAGAGAGAGAGAGAGAGAGAGAGAGTGCGCGCGCGCGCGCGTGTGTGTGTGTGTGTGTGTGTGTGTGTGTGTGTGTGCGCGCGCGCGCGCGCGTGTGTGTGTGTGTGTGCGCGCGCGCGCGCGTGTGTGTGTGTGTGTGTGTGTGTGCGCGCGCGTATTGAGGGCATGTTGGAGAAATGGCAAGGTCTTTAGACAAGAGGCAGAAGCAGGTACAGAAAATAAATGTTCCAGAGACAACTTTCAGCTACTTCACACTTTTGCCTCAGGCTGTCTCTGTAAGATAATTTCTTTTTATAACGTGTCACAAGAAGCAGCACCACCCATGGCTCACATGCCTGCATGAGGAGGTATTTACACAGTTTCCTCAGTTTTGTTCTCTGATGCCTGATTACTAATTTCCCACTTAAAAAACCTGACCATTCTGATGGCAAACCAGGAAAGCAACAGAAACAAGAGAAAGATTCTTATCAGAACCAACTGACACACAAAGCCAAACGTGTTTTGATCCATAGCTGCTGAGCAGCTTGGTAACACGACAGCCTTGGAGATGCCATTCTGCATCCCCATGGCCTTCATCATTCCTTTCCATCTTTACACCTGCCCTGCTCCTGGTTTTAGGATGATGAAAATGAACTGGCCAAAAGACTGATTTCTCAACAGGTAATATTTCAATAGCTTTTGAACAATCATTTCAGGGACTTTGAAAATAATGTCATAAATGCTAGGGTGTACTTTACACCCTAGGTCTTTTCAACTTTATCCATTTGTATTCTATCTTCATTGTCCTGAGACACATAAGTTGCATTCTGATTCCCATTTCTTTGCTGGGAGTAAATCCAGTGTCACATTCCTTGCAGGAGTGGACCATTAAGACTAGATTGTCTTCGAGATTATTTACCTGATAAATGACTTCTATCATACTCCAGCAATATAGCCAATCCTTCATATAATTGCATGGTTACAAAGGGAGCAGTTTAGAGTCTTTGCCAGCATAGGTGATCATCCAGTTCAGTGACTAAATTTATTCTATTAATAAGGCACAGAGTGAAGCTTGGAAATGTCATCTGTTGTTAAACCTTAGAAGATATGATCACATCTGATTAATCTGATGTGGTGCTTTGCCCTACACTCAAAAGATAACAGAAAACTGTTGTGGTATTTACCTTTTTCTTGCAAATTGCTCTTGAGATATTGCTACTCCCCAGGGCCACCTCACTAAATACTTGTTTTTCAGAACTTGCTTCTATAACATTCAAGCCAGTATAATCAGTATTCTTGGAGAATCTCCTTTACTGTGTGTGAGGTATTGGGTTAGGTACCAGGAACCCAGCAATGTACAAAATGCTCCTACTTTCTACCCTCAGGAAGCCTGGCAGGAAAGAATGGGAAATCGGTGAAACTGCTATCTACCTGGGCTGCCAAATATTCTCTGTTTGTATCCCCCACTTCAGATCCTATCTCTGCTTTTCCCAGTCCTCTGTGCCCCTGAAGCCTAACCCACACAGATACTGTGATGGTTAATTTCATGGATCAACTTGGGTAAGACATGGTGGCCAGTCTAGATGTTCCTGTGAAGGTATTTTTAAGATGTGATGAGCACTTAAATTAATAGACTTTGAGTAAAGCAGATTATTCTCCATAATGTGGGTGGGCCTCATGCAATAAGTTGAAGACCTAAGAGCAAAGACTGAGGTCCCCTGAGAAGGAAGGAATTCCACCTTTAGACTGTGTTCCTACTCAAGATTGCAGTAGCAACTCTTTTCTTGTTCTCCAGCCAGCCAGGCTGCTCTGCAAATTTCAGACTTTCCAGGCTCTACAGTCAATAATGCGAACTAACTCCTTAAAATAAATCTATCTCTTTCTCTCCCTCTCTCTCTCTTTTTTTATATATATATACATATATATATGGTCCTGTTTCTCTAGAAAACCCTGACTAATATATCCATAGGCTCCCTATTCTCTGGCTTTGGATTTGGATTTGATTTTGTCAATAGGAGGCACAGACAGAAGATCGGAGGGAAGGGGGCTCCCTGGCTCCCTTCCTGTGGGTCCATGTGTGAGCAATGACTATGTCCATCCGGCTGATGGCTGTGGCACCTGTCCAGTGGTCCTTTCCTATCTTAATGTTCTAGGTCTCTCTTTCTCTGGGTTATGATAACCACTCTGTCCTCTCACTTCTTCAGGCCTAGGGGAAGCTACAGTTTCCTATCGCTGTTTACTTGGGGTGTTCACCATACCTTGTTGGTGTCCTTCAATCCCACTTATATCTACGTAAATAGTTATTTCACCTAAATTCTCCTAAATGTGTCCATTCGAGTGTGCCAGCTATTTCCTATTGAGACTGTGACTCTGAGTCACAAACTTTCAACAAAATCTCCTCTCTTCTCATACTTTAATAAAAGATAGTTTTGTAATACATAGTATACTGGGCTCCAATGAGTGGATTACTATTTCATGGTGTTTATGAATTTCTTACAGGTAAATTCTCTTCAGTGTCAGCCTGTTTACAAACAAAGAATTTTGTCCAAAAAGTGTTAGAGCAAGAAGAAAATTGATTAATTGTCCAGTTCAACCATGATCCAACACAATTTTCACACTGAAGAAATTAAATGCAGAGAGCTGAAAAGACCACACAAAATTACACAGTTAGTGTTAGGACTGATTCTAAAAACCATGTTAAACTTTAAATTGTTAAGGAAAATTTTATGTCTTAAAATCTATGATTTCAAAAATATCTTAGATGACAAGATTTGTCCTTAACAGACTGTAGAAGAGCTGATATAAAGTCATTCTGCAGATAAAAGGCGATCTCACTGATGAACTGCTCATCGGATAAGCCAACATTGTGTTTTATTCTCAGTTTGCTCTAGTTACAAGTATTTCATCCCAAAGTATTGGCAGCACACCGTCTTAGCCTAAGTATATATTTGCACAAAGACCTATAACTGCCCAAACACAGAGACCTCCTTCCACTGTGATAAAGTACAGTTAACAGATAATGACATCCATGCCTTGGGTGGCGGTCAAGGTTTGGTGAATTAATAAAATTGCACAACTGGTTTCCATCTTTGCTTATTTCTAATCTTGTTTATCAGTATCAGAGTCCATGGCTCCCTTCTGATAAATTATAATTTATCAGAAATTTATAATTTTTGATAAATTGGGTAAGCTTATCTGTTATGGGCTGAATGTTTGTGTCCCTCCCCCAAAATTCATATGTTGAAATCCTAACTCCAAATGTGATGGTATTAGGAAGTGGGGCCTTTGGGAGGTCATTAGGGTCATAAGGGTGGAGCCCTCATGAATGGGATTAGTGCCTTACAAGGCGCTGAAGAGACCAGAGTTCTCCCCTTCTGACACGTGAGGACACAGGCAAGAACCAGGAAGCAGGACCTCATCAGACACCAAATCTGTTGGTGCCTTGATCTTGGATTTCCCAACCACCAGAACTGTGAGAAATCAATGTCTGTTATTAAACCACCTAGTCTATGGTATTTTTGTCATAGTATCTTGAATGAACTAAGACACCTATCTAAAATAGAAATTGTTTCTGAATATGGATCTTAATACAGCTGTAATAGTTCACATCTGGGCAATTCTCTCTTGTTAATGTTTTCAGGAATTTGGAGTAGACATATGTGAAACTATATCACATATAGTCAGGATCCCAAGGTAGACTTTTTTGGAGGCCTATAGAATATCATTCCAAAAGAACAAAGCAGCTACCCACAATTCTCATTGTCAATTCTCATAACCACTGAACAACTGACAGGCCTCACTGAGATACTCTTAACTGTCTTGCCTGGATCAAAACCACTGAAGCTGAAGCTGTTGTACTACACTTGCTAATCCCTGAACCAGGCAGCCCTCCCTCACTGTAAAAGAGATCTTTTTCTGGCTTCCTGCAGGCTCAAGAGGAAAAGAGTTCATTTAGATTTAGATAAGGCTGAGAATCCGCCTGAGCCCCAAAGCCACAGGAGGCTCTCCCCAGCTGAGGGCTCAGGCGCCTGCATCTCAGTGCCCCTGAGAAAAGGGGTCACAGCTCCAGCTGAGCAGGTAATATTGGCTCCTCTCCTTCTCTCCCTCCTCCAGGGCCTTGCCATTCCTGCCACATACTTTTTCAATATAGATCAAACACTTGTAATTCCATTTTTAGTTAAACTGTATTTTGTCAGCTCCCAGGTGTTTCCTCCCAGACACCAGTGTGGAAGTGAGCTTGTGATTCATCATCCGAGTCCTACACAGGATAACAGGAAAAAAGAGTTTCAGGAGCTGATCTTCTTTAGCGTGGTGCATTAAGGTGTTTTGAGGAAGAAATGCATGATCATTTAATATAAAGGAAATGGCCATTGGCCTTTGCATCTTTAACCTCAGGCTGTGCAGAAATCTGCCTCCACAGGCATGTGATGCCTACATTGTATGAAGCCCAACACATGCTCCAAAAGGCCAAGAACCACACCTGTTTAGTTTCAAATGCTCTAATCAGCTAGGAAGAAAGGAAGGAAGAAAAGAAGATGGGAGAAAGGAAGGAAAAAAGAAAGGAAGGGAAGGAAGGAAAGAGGGAGGAAGGAATGAAAAAGGGAAAGGAGCTCACATTTTCATACAGTTCATTTATCTGACCTTTGTGAAAATAATGGACCACTATGATAGGACCAAGCCAACTTGATACCTCTCCACCCCACTGAAGGGGAAGGAAGCTGACACGCTCTGAGTGCTTGCTGTGTGCTGGATGTCTCACATATTCTCTAATAAAAAGAATAGCTTACATTTATTAAACTCTATGTCAGGCATTACTGGGATGCAATTTATGTACATTCTTTCATTTAATGCTTACAATCTTTCAGGTACTATTTTTATCCCCGTTTATCCCCAAACTAAAATTTGAACACAGAACACTACAAAATCAATCACCTTTAAGTTTAAAAACTCCTCACTGTCTTAAGAATATTTAGTCCTGTTTTAAAACAGAGCTAAACAAGAAAACTGAGATTGGATTTAGTTATCTAACTCAACGAAACTCAGGCTTCCACTGAGTGGTGGGAACAGGATCTGAACCCAGTTCTATATGATGCCCAAAGCCCAAGTTCCATCCGCTGCACCATCTTAACTTCTTGAATTCCGACTGAAATCCATGTGTTTATAATCATCTAAAAAGTGCTGGGTGATGGAGCCTTTGAATTGCAGTGTTCTCATCCCACCCCTCCCCTCCTCTCCCCTCCCATATGGGAGTCTTACAAGGAGTTGAATTTTACCCTCACCTACATGGCCCCCTCATTGCCACCACTCACCCTGCCTGTGTTCTGGCTCTCTGCCTCAAGACCACGACATCCAGGATCCAAGGAAGGAAGGTTCCAACAGTCATTCAGCAGTTTTGCCCTACACTAGATTCCAGACATGTATCAATCCTGGCATTCCTCATGCATTCATTCCATAAACATTTAATGATTATCTCAATATGAACTATGAAAGGTCTTAAGGCTACAGAAATGTGTGTAGTGGAGTGAGAGCTCCTGCCCACAAGAAAACTCAATGTCCACTATAGAAATAGACATGCTAACCAAACATTTATGAATAAATAAATGCCCTGGGGGGTTTAAATCAAGTCTAGATTCTATAAATTAGACCTAAATGGAAGTAGACCAAGAAGAAGTACTGAAGTTGTCTTACGGGAGTCCCAGAGAAGTTAGCAATTGGCCTGTCTTGAAGGAAAAACAAGGGTTTACCAGACCTAAAAGCAGAAGTAGCAGGCAGAAGCCCTAGCATGCACAAAGGCAGAAGTAAAAGAACACATACAATTCTGGAAACGACCATGGTTCCATGATGGGGGTGGGGTGTAGGGAGAGTGGCAGGATCTTGTGCTGTAAACAGGCTTTGACTATATTTTACAGGTCACAGAGTCATTAAACAATCTTAATTCCTGGTTGCAGCTCGAGAGGAATGATTCCATTGCTAGTCCTGCTTGAAGGTGCAACATAGGCTCCAAGAGACTGGGTGTTCCATTGCTGTGTCTGCTTCATTTCCCTCAGATCTGAGCGGATGGAATGGAACCAGCCTTCCCAAGGCCTCTTGTCCCTCCAATATGCTAGAACATCCCAGCCAAAGTGCTTACTGGCCATCACAGTTTCCCTGTCTCAGCTCTCCTCTCTCTCCCTCCTCCTGGCAACATTTTGAATCTAAAATAAAATCAGCTTCTGCCTATAGTGAATAATTACAATAATAATGGTATTTCTAAGAGCTTTTTGTCTCCCTCCCCGCTTCTGTCCTATGGAGACAGAAGCAAACTCAGCAAATTTACGTGATGTGAAAACCAAATCATTTATCCAAAAGCTGCCTAATGAGGTTACTTTGGAAAGGAACACTACTCATAAAACAGAAATCAAAATGCCAAAAGGCAGAGAAAGAAATGTTTCAATAGTTGCATTCCTGACACCCACAGGCAAAGGAAATACAGGACAAGTGATACTTAAAGTTATCAAAAGCCATGATGTTATTTAAGGCAGATCATCACACAGGTGAGAATATAAATAAGAATAACTCTTTACATTTCCAGAGGAGCATAGTTCTTAGCTTTTCCCAAAATGTTTTCACAAATACCATCTCAGTTGAGACACACAGCTGTTTTGTAGAGGTTGCATGCTCAGAGAAACTAGGAGCCAGGTGTTTGAATAATTACCCAACGTCATGTGACCCATAAGTGATAAAGCCCGGATAGAACACACACCTTCTGCCTCATGGTCAGCATTCTTGTGATAAGCTGACTTTGATATCCCCCCCCACCCCGCCCCCTGGAAGAAGCTTCTATTATTCCACAAACATATGTTAGTGCTGATGATGTGCCAGTCAATATTCTAAGTGTTTAGGGATATTGACACATTTTACCCTGATAATAACCCTGAGGCCCAGAGAGATTCAGTAACTTGTCCAAGCTGCCATAGCAGAGCCAGGACTTGAACCCCTGTGGTTGGATCCCAGAAACCATGAGGTTATGCTGCTTCTCTGAGCTCATATTCATAATTTTTAAACAAAGAAAATGGTTCATCTCTAACTTATTATCTAACTTTCTAAAGGCTGACTGACTTTTTAGAGGTTCACTCTTTTATTTTTTTTTAAGTTTATTTATTTTATCTTTGACCACATTGGGTCTTCATTGCTGTGCATGGTCTTTCTCTAGTTGCAGCGAGCGGAGGCTACTCTTCGTTGCAGTACGTGAGCTTCTCATTGCGGTGACTTCTGGTTGTGGAGCATGGACTCTAGGCACGCGGGCTCAGTAGTTGTGGCTAGCAGGCTCAGTTGCTCCGCAGCATGTGGGATCTCCCCAGACCAGGGCTGGAACCTGTGTCCCCTGCACTAGCAGGCGGATTCTTACAGAGCTTCACTCTTGAAAGTTCTTCAAAGTCAGTGCATTTTAATGTCTTAGACCAGGGGTCTCAAAGCCCTTTCATGGGATCTGTGAGGTTAAAATTATTTTTATAATAATACCAAACATTATTTGCCTTTTCACTCTCAATTCTGTAGACAAGTGTACAGTGGAGTGTTCCAGAGGTTACCTAATGTGTGACATTGCAGTAAGTGGCATGCAGAAGCAGATATGATAATGTAACTCTCATCTATTAAGCCAGACATTAAAGTAATCGGTAAAAATGTAAAACAATTCCACTCTTCTCACTAAATTGTCTTACTTAGGAAAACAATGATTTTTCATTAAAAAAAAAATATGGTAACGTGATGGATTTATTATTTTTCAAATAAGTTTATTTAAAATTTTTCATTTTTAATTTTTAATAAGGTAAATATTAAAAGATAACTCACATAAACAAGAACTTTTTGGGGTCCTCAATGATTGAAAAAGTATAAATGGCTCCTGAGACCAAAAAGTGAGAATTCCTGTCCTAGATTATTTAAAATCTACCATCATAGAACCTAGTAATGAAGAGCTTTAAGGTAAAGTTCAAGAGATGTTAAATACTGTAACATTTGGAAGTGACATCTTCAATGTCATATTTACTTCTACTCATTCCTTTATTAATAAGTAAGGAAACCAAGGCCCAAATTGATTAAGGGCTTGTACATTTAGTACAAAACTGGTACTACAAACCACATTTTCATCATAAACTAATTCTTTTGAAACTTTTGTTGAATAATAAGTTTGAAGGCAGAGTGGGAAATTGGAAGATAATAGTAGGTAAAATGAAGCATATGGATAGTATTTTAGAGTTTTCAAAGTGCTTCCATTCTCATACACTCCAGCATACACTCACAATGTGGTTCCTAGGCAGGACAGATAGCCCTAGTTTTGGGTTGATTTTTAATTTTATTTTATTTTTCTCAGATAAAAAAACTTATTTAGGTTTAAAAGTGAAACAGCACTATAAGACCTTCAACTATTAACAGTGGTCCCTGTCTCACCTATTCCTACCCTTCATATCTTGTTCTCTAGAAGCAAATACTTTTATTTCTTTGGGTAGTTTCTTGTCATATTTACAACCATGTGTCTAAACTCTATACTTACACTTCTATTTCTTGGCTAGTTTATACTCTGTTATTTGACTTCCAACTAGAAAATTGAGGATTTAGCCCTTGTTTGGCTCACCTACTGCTTTATTAAAATCTACCCTCAAAACATAAAACCTTAATGCAGTCATCTATTATAATCTCTTCTCACAGTTGTGTGGTTCCACTAGACTCAGGTGGGCTCGTCAGGTGTCTCAGGGTCCTTCATGTGGCTGCAGTCAGACGGTGGCTGAGGCTGGATTCATCCTGAGGGAGTCGTCTTGTGCACTCACGTATCTAATTGTTGCTGCAGTGGCTAACATGGCTGAGGACTGCTCCAGCTGAGGCTTGTGGGCCTCTACATGGTCTCTTCAGCATTGTGGTCTCAGGGTAAGCAGACTTCTTAGATGGCAGATGAAGGTTCTAAAAGCAGGAATTCCAAGAGAACAAGATCAAAGTCATGATCTTTTCTGACCTGGTTTTGGAAGTCACTCAGCATCACTTCCACTGCATTTTGATGGTAACAAATGGGTCATGCGGCCAGAGGGGAATAAAACTCCATCTCTGCATGGGAGATTGGCAAGACCACATAGTAGCAGAGCACATGGATGGCAAGCATTGACAGGGGCTTCTTTGGAAAATGCAATCGGCCACAGCACTCTCATTACAACTTCCACATCCCTCCTTCCCTCCTCCATCTTTTCAACATTCAGTGTTTACATTATTATTTAATCCATGTAAGTATTTTCCACAGCTGAGCCACATAGTATATAATGATTATGTCACTTTTCTTTTACATGATTTTATTTTTCTGGACGTTAACAATTTGTAATTTTTCCTTTTTAAAATTTTTTCTTAATTTCTGTGTTCCTATGACTAATTCTTTCCCAAATCTTCAACAGAACTAAAATTCACCACTCAGTGCAGTCATACACCTCAAGGAATCTAACACGTCCAGTTTTTTTCCTTTTAGAGATTCTTCCTAGAGGCTTGGCCCTTCTGATCCAAGATGTGCTATGTGAGCCAGTCACTCTCTCTCTCCCTGATATGCAGTAGGCTACAAGGGGACTTCCACTAATCACTAACCCCTTTCCTTTCTCCTGTGTTGAATCATCTGTTTCATGGATGATGTGTCTTCTTTGTTGATTTATCGAGTAATTGTTCTATTAACTTGACAAGAAGGGCTGTATGAGAGGTAAAATTTTTGAGAACTTGCCTATATGACAATGAATTTATGTGACATTTACACTAGTTTTTCTGAATATAAAATTCTAGGTCAGAATTTTCACTTGGTGTCTATAAAGTCATTGTTCCATTACCATCTAGCTTCAATGTATTGTTGAAAAGTCCGGTGTCAATCTGCTGCTCAATCCTTTTTGTGAGACCTAGTTTCCTCCTTCTCTTAAGCTGTATTCAGATATCGTATGATGATGGAAGTCCTTTGTTATTCATTGTGCTGGGCGCACAGTGGGTCCTTCCAATGTGAAATCATATTCTGTATTATTTCTTTGACAATCACCCCCAACCACCACTATCATTTTATTTATGATTTATTTTTGAAATTTCTGCTAATCAGATATTGTGCCTTCTTGACAGCTCCTGTAAATTTTTTCTTTCCTTAATTTCCATCTCTATATTTTAGCTCTACTTTCTGGAAGATCTCATCAACTTTTGCATTCCATTTTTCTATGGATCTCTTTGAAATTTCTACCATCATGTTTTTATTTTCTAAAAGCGCTTTCTTGTTTCCATTTTTTTTTAAACAGTATTCTCTTTTCAATTAATGAAAGCAATATCTTCTGTGAAGATTATCAAATACAGGTTTTTAGGTGACAGTAGTTTCCTATTCTTCTGAAATTTCTTTTTGTTTATTTTAGTTTCTTTCATGTTGGAAGCTTTCCTCAAGAGTCTGGTGCACTTGGTGTTTCATTCATATTTAAGAATGGGGTACTACAGATTTAACAACTGCTTTTCTGATTGAGAAGGAATGAGGTGCTTTTCCAGGGGTGCTACCAAAGTGACCATATCTATTGGTCTTTTCTCCACAGCTAGTAAAGAAAAGCTGAAGGTCATAAGTCTGGTAGTCAGCACTTTGGGAACAGGGTAGACAGAAGATAAGATAGAGGAATTAACATCTCTATTGTAGACTTTAATTTTTTTAATTTATTTTTTAAAAAAGGGCTTGTAAATGAACCTTTAATTTGTTAAATAATAAAAATATAATCATCAGTAATGAAACAATTATGAAATTACTATCAAAGTACAAATTCAGCAAGTGAAAAATGTGTTTTAATATCAATCAATAGTTTGATTTTCTTTTACGTTTGAATCAAGATGTATGTCTAGGAGTAATCATTCTTTTTTTTTTTTTAACACTGATACAATAGAGTTTAATATAGAATCCACATTCAAATTTCCACATTTGCCCCCAAATATTCTTTATTTTTTTTTAACATCTTTATTGGAGTATAATTGCTTTACAATGGTGTGTTAGTTTCTGCTTTACAATAAAATGAATCAGTTATATATATACATATGTTCCCATATCTCTTCCCTCTTGCATCTCCCTCCCTCCCACCCTCCCTATCCCACCCCTCCAGGCCGTCACAAAGCACCTGAGCTGATCTCCCTGTGCTATGCGGCTGCTTCCCACTAGCTATCTACCTTACGTTTGGTAGTGTATATATGTCCATGCCTCTCTTGCTTTGTCACACCTTACCCTTCCCCCTCCCCATATCCTCAAGTCCATTCGCTAGTAGGTCTGTGTCTTTATTCCTGTCTTACCCCTAGGTTCTTCATGACCTTTTTTTTTTCCTTAGATTCCATATATATGTGTTAGCATACAGTATTTGTTTTTCTCTTTCTGAATTACTTCACTCTGTATGACAGACTCTAGGTCCATCCACCTCAATACAAATAACTCAATTTCATTTCTTTTTATGGCTGAGTAATATTCCATTGTATATATGTGCCACATGTTCTTTAGCCATTCATCTGTTGATGGACACTTAGGTTGCTTCCATGTCCTGGCTATTGTAAATAGAGCTGCAATGAACATTTTGGTACATGACTCTTTTCAAATTATGGTTTTCTCAGGGTATATGCCCTAGTGGGATTGCTGGCTCTTGTGGGAGTTATATTTTTAGTTTTTTAAGGAACCTCCATACTGTTCCCCATAGTGGCTGTATCAGTTTACATTCCCACCAACAGTGCAAGAGGGTTCCCTTTTCTCTACACCCTCTCCAGCCTTTATTGTTTGTAGATTTTTTGATGATGGCCATTCTGACCGGTGTGAGATGATATCTCATTGTAGTTTTGATTTGCATTTCTCTAATGATTAATGATGTTGAACGTTCATGTAAAAGAATGGAATTAGAACACTCCCTAACACCATACACAAAAATAAACTCAAAATGGATTAAAGACCTAAATATAAGGCCAGACACTATCAAACTCTTAGAGGAAAACATAGGCAGAACACTCTATGACGTAAATCACAGTAAAATCCTTTTTGACCCACCTCCTAGAGAAATGGAAATAAAGACAAAAATAAACAAATGGGACCTAATGAAACTTAAAAGCTTTTGCACAGCAAAGGAAACCATAAACAAGACCAAAAGACAACCCTCAGAATGGGAAAAAATATTTGCAAATGAAGCAACTGACAAAGGACTAATCTCCAAAATTTACAAGCAGCTCACAACAGCTCAATATCAAAAAAACAAACAACCCAATCCAAAGATGGGCAGAAGACGTAAATAGACATTTCTCCAAAGAAGATATACAGATTGCCAACAAACACATGTAGACTTTTATTTAGTCCCTTGTTTTTTAACACTTTACTCCTGATTTTCAGTTTTCCAGGAGCTACATGCTATTGTTTTGTTTAGTTTGGAGTCTTTTTTCTCCTTTGTTTTTATTTGTTTGGTTTTTGGTTTTGCTTTATTTTTTAGATCAAATACATAGCTTGTTTTTTAATGCAACTGGAAAACATTTAAAGTTATGCCAGCTCAATGCACAGTAGTTGTAGAGACAAGAATATGGTTGAATGGACAAATCCACTGATCCTGCACCTGAGTGACGCTCTCATGAATCTATGATGATATCAAATCAAACTAATAAGAAAAATATTTTTCTTGGAAAAAGGTACTTATTGTTTTTCACTATGATTAATGCCACAGAGGAGGAGGTGGATGATATAACATGAAAGGCTTCTGATGGCACTCGTTTTAAGAAATGAGAAATATAGTAGTCACAAGGGATTTTCCCAACAAAGACTTACAACAATCCAGCAGCTGAACTGTGGCTAAAGAGCCAGTTGGCCTTTGGCTCTATTTAATAATGTCTATTTGATAATGCAATTATTTCCTCACTAAGCTGAAAGTATCTAGTTGAGAAGTGGGAGAAAAAAAGAGAGGTACAATCAAATATTATTTTCTCCTCTGAATACTGACTTTATGATGAATTTTTTTTTTATTGTTTGGTTTTGTTTTTGTTTTGGCCACGCCCGGGGTCTTGTGGGAATTTATTTCCCTGACCAAGGATCGAACCGGAGCCCTCAGCAGTGAAAGCGCCAAGCCCTAACCACTGGACCAAGGAATTCCCTTTAAATTTGTTTTATTGCACTAATTAGATTAGACTTAGATTACACTAAGTGTACAACTCAACGAACTTTTCATGTGTGTATACCTGTGCAACCACTATCTAGTCAAGAGAGAGAATATTCCCAGAGCCCAGCAATTTGCCATGTGCCCCTTCCTAGTCACATCTTCACTTAGAGGTAATCACTATGCTGACTTCTAAATCTATAGCTTAGCTTTGCTTACTCTTGGACTTCATAAAAATATAATCACACAGTTTGGACTCTTCTGTTTCTGGCTTCTTTCACTCTTACATTATATCTATGAAATTTATCTATGTTATTATGTGCATCTGGAGTTGCTTATTTTTTTTTTCTTTCTGTCTAGTGTTCCATTATATGAATATTCCACAATTTATTTCCATTCCCATTGAAGGAGATTTTGGTTGTTGTTTCCAGTTAGGTTATTAAGAAAAAAGCAGCTATGAACATTGTTGCACATGTGTTTTTGTGGGTACATGCATTCATTCTCTTGAGCATATCTATAAGAGTAGCATTGCTGAGTCATAGGTTAGGCATATGTTAATTTTGGTAGGTACTGCCAAATCATATTCCAAATGCAACTGCTGTGTCCTTTACTCTCAGCAGCAATGTAAGAGAGTTTCAGGTACTCCACATTTTCTCTAATACCTTTAAAAAATATTTATTTATTCATATGTTCCAAAATTAGTCTATCAATTGATTTTGTCCCATCAAATTTAAATTAAGACCAGTTGACTGAAATGTCCTGCTTTTAATGATTATTATAGGACAAGTCTGCCATAATGGTACCTACCATCCACACTCTGATAGCTAGAGTTGTTTACAATACTTCCTACATGACTTCTGGGGCTTTCCTAGGTCTGGCACTTTCTGCCTCCTCCCATTTTCAATGTTACTGTTAATTCCCTGAAGTGTCCTTGAACACTTTCACTTTGTGCTTTTCATAGAAGAACCTTTTGAGACTGAATCACCATCATTAAATCTAAATCACTATTGCTCAACAAGCAGCTTATTTCTTGGCCACAAGCCAATTTTTTAAGTTGATTCGATACTTGAAAGAATATGGAAGAAATTGTGATCTATTGACCAAATGAGAGAATGTAGTTTGAGTACAAAGAGCCTCATAACATTCAATAGGCTTTTTTTTTTTTTTACAGGAATTATTATTTTTTTTTACAGGAATTATTTTTTTTTTTACAGGAATTATTCCTGTAAAAAGAGTTCAGCAGAGTGAGGATCTGTCCCATTATCTGGGGGAGATTATCTATTCCATGTTCAAATTGACTTCTTTCCATTGTTCCTCTTTTCCACTTTACATGTAAAACTGTAAACCTGAATTTAATTCCAATAAAGAGTCTCTTTATTTTTTTATTTAGGTTGAATGAGCTCATGAAGAAGGGGAAGCTAATTGGATCAAAGTAAATTAAAACATTATTTAGAAAAAACTCTGTTATAGGTGAGCTGCTCTATCTTATAAAAGTATATTTTATTAATATATTTGACATGTCCAAAAAGGGTCACACAGGTTATTCTTGAACCTATATGAATAACTGTAAATATTAAAAGGAAAATCTCATGGCAATATCAAAGTGTCACCAAGAAATGTGCTTGGTTATGTCTTTACAAGAGGTCAACTAACTCAAAAATTATGTAACAATACCCAGTTTGTGATCCTAGCTTTTAAGTTTAGCAATTTGATTTTGTCAGCACAGAGAGAGTAAATTCATCTCTTAGGACTAATTCATACTAAAGCAAGCTCGCAAAAGACTTGTGCAAAAAACAGAATTATAGTTTATGAATTAAAAATGAGAAGCATAACTGTTTTAGTGCTTAGAACACATCAGCATTTTCAGTGCATTTTCTCCCAGTAGACACAAATGATAATCATGAAGCTGTCTCATGAGCAAGGGAGTTATAGTTAAACGTTTCAATGGCATCAGACTCTGGTAAGTCAATGCATACATTTCCACGGGGCGAAGAGTGAAGGATACTTTGTCCAGGGCATCCCCTACTCTAGTTGTGCAAATAAAAATATCTACTCTAGCTAGCGTAGGCAGAAAAGCTATTTATTAAAGAGCATTAGTTAGTTTATGGAATCTTGAAAGGGCCAGAGACTTGGAGGCTATGAGCCAGGGGCAATACCAATCACACCACGCAAAAGCTCTGATGATGTCATGGCTTCTGGCCTCGCTGAGCACAGACACCACTGCTCACACTGCGGACGCTGGGTGTGAGAATCTCACCCACTGATTCCCAAGAAAACAAAACAACTCCACTGCTTCTCACAGCAGAAAATGGAACCTGCTTTTAGCACCTGCTTCGTCATGTTACATTCTTCGGATGCAAACTTTCACGCAGATGCATTTAATTGGTGAAGCCAAGGTCACGTGACTGCTGCAAGGAAGGCTAGGAAAGTGAAACATGGCTTATATCTCAGGTAGATGGGAATCATAATGTGGGACATTCCCAAAGATCAGCAGGTGTTCAAAAGAAGTTGAGTAGCCATAAAGCATGACAAGTAGGGACTTCCCTGGCAGTCCAGTGGTTAAGACTCCATGCTTCCAGTGCAGGGGGCACGGGTTCAATCCCTGGTGGGGCAACTAAGATCCTGCATGCCACACAGTGAGGCCAAAAAATAAATAAAATAAAAAACCATGACAAGTGCCCTGTAGAGGACACAGCCAAAGTCTGTTTAATCCTGTGACTCTTTCCTCTGATATGCCAGAAATGCACCTACTATTGCAGTCAGGGAGGGGGCTATGGATGTGGCTGTATAAACATAAAATTTGCTGAATTTTTGGATTAAGATTGGTGCACTTTATATATGTTATAGCTCAATTTCAAATTATAAATGATAAGCAAGGAAAAATATGCTTTAATATTTAAGGACTGGATATCATTTCACCATGACCCTTTATTAATTTATTCCTTAAGCATTTAATGTTTATTTGCCCATATTTTTCTAATATTATATGAGGAAAGTAAGTTCTGGTACACCTTTGGGCACAAGGCTTATTCCATGGGAGACATTATTAGAAGTGAAATTACTGGTGAGACATAATGAACGTTTTTAAATCTCTTAGTGTATATTGCTGAATTACCAGAAAAGTTGTACTGATATATATGCCCACCATCAGTACCTGGGTGTGATTTGTTCATCCCCCTCAGCAGCTTTATGAGTTACCATCTATCCTATCTTTATAAAATTGATTGACCAAAAAAGTTCTCTCCTTGTTTTAATCTGCACTTCTTTGATAACCAGTGCTGTAAACATCTGTGAATGAATATGAAATATGAATATGAATGTGAAAGTGCTTTCTTTACTGTCAATACATGCCACCCAGAGATACAGCCACACTTAGGTCACTCATTCTATTCTTGTGAGATGGTTTATATAAATCTTAATAAGAGAAAGAGAAGAATGGTATAATCTGTTCTTTAGGCTTCATTGTGTCGTAAAAATTTTCAAGTATGTGCAATTTCATATCACTGTTGGAGGACTGAGGAAACCTAACTCTAGTGCCAAAAAAACCCAACCAACCAAACAAACAAACAAAAAAAGGAAAGTTGTATTTGATGACATCGTTGTTTTTTTTGGTCCCTAAAGAGGGAAGCAGGTTCCTTTGGAAGAGAAGCTGAGACCACAGTTTCACATGAGATGGAGGAATAAATCCCTAGATTTCCTTAGACATTTAATAGAATTCCAGGAAAAAGTTGCCATCAGCAGAGGGCTCTGAAATCGATTCAGGTGATAGTTTATTTTAACTTAATATCATATTGGGGAGAAAATCAAATAACTATCGAATAACCCTTCAAACTGATGTCTGTCTCGTAGCTCTTACACTTTCATCTACTTCCCTGTAAAAAGACTCTATTAATTAGGGGCTTGGCAAGGAAAAGAGACACTCTTTGCTATTTAAACAAAAATAAAAATTCCCGAAACAGTTATTCTCACCTATAAATTTTTCCTAAAACGTTACTTTCATTTGTCAAGTTCAAAAAAAAAAGCTATACGAATTTAAATTGTAGTAGTAATTATAACATTAATTCAAGGATTTATACCTTTAAAATAGTGAGTCCTTCCATCTAGCTAAAAAGCCAATCTTCTTTCATATCTTTCTTCAGCTTTTGTAATTTTCTTCATATGAGGCCTACACATTTCTATTAGTTAATGGGTTTGGGGTGCTAGAGTAAATGGAATTTGTTTTTCCATTATGTTTGCTTACCAGTTGTTGCTGGTATAGAGAAGTATTGACTTTTGTGCATTTCTCCTGATTCAGACGCTTTCTGAACTCCCATTAATTTAAAATCTTTCAGTTGATTCACTTGGATTTTCCAAGAAATTTTCGATGTATTGATGCTGAAGGCAGGCCATTCTACTGCTATAAGATGACTTTGCCTCACCCTGTTCTGAGCCTTTCCATGCTCATTTTTACAACAGTCTCATTTCAAACTTGGTTGCCCCTCGTGCCTACTCACAATGAATGCACATGTGCGTGTACACACACACACACACACACACACACACACGCACACACAATCTTGCCCAAACAATACTGAAGAGATTTATAACATGACATCGTCAGGAATATTCTTTATCCCCATAGGGCCCAGCTTTAGGTAAAGCTTGATCCAATAGCCCTGACACTTTCACCAAGGCCCTAGTTTCTCTGTCTCCCCGCTCTGCATAGTGTCTGGTTTACCCCCCGCACCGAGACACCCACTCCACCTTCCAAGAGCTCCAAGTTTTCTTCCTTCGGCCAAAGCCGAAAGCAAAGTGAAACAAATTAAAATTTAAAAACAAAAAAATACCAATAATAAAAGACACAGTATCAGTTCTGGAACTTACTTTCTTACATTATCCAAAGGAGAGAGAAAGAGAAGGAGTTTCTTTCTTATAGAAACTTCTCCCTCGTGGCTGCCTCAACAAACATCTCACATCTAATTCTGTCCACGGGTATGACATGAACACCCCTGATCCAGTCACTCTACTGAGGGAAAGAGACACACTGGTAGATTCAAGACAGTCAAGACCCATCCCTGGAGTCAGCAGTGAGGTCAAAACCAACCCCTGATGGCTAAGAATGGGGAGTGGCGGCCAATGGAAAAATAAGAGCGAGGACGAATGCTGGGCAGCAGACAACAGATATTCACCACAGATGGTAGGTGCTAGCTACAGGTTCTTTTGGTTCCTATACCCTACAAATCTATACTTACCTAGTGCGTGCTGTCTTAAGGCAGCGTCCCTCGCAAAAATTAAAGCTCCCAGTCAGTGCCCAACCAGCATTGATCCATAGCTCCTATGATTTTACCCTGAACAGAACCACAGTGTCAGGATGTGTGCATGACTTCCCAACTCCTGTCTCCCCTCTTCTGAGGAAGTGAAGACAGGCTTAATAACCAGAGGGTCTTTGTTTTTTTTTGTTTTTGTTTTTGTTTTTGCGGTACGTGGGCCTCTCACTGTTGTGGCCTCTCCTGTTGCGGAGCACAGGCTCCGGACGCGCAGGCTCAGCGGCCATGGTTCACGGGCCCAGCCACTCCGCAGCATGTGGGATACTCCTGGACCGGGGCACGAACCCGTGTCCCCTGCATGGGCAGGCGGATTCTCAACCACTGCGCCACCAGGGAAGCCCACCAGAGGGTCTTTGGATTAGCTCCCTACTAAAGCCTCAGTCTGAAGCACTATCCCTGGTTTGCCACAGTTCCCAAAGAACCCAGGAGGGACAGCACCAATAACTCAATGAAAAGTCACCACCTGCCACTGAAAACCCAACTCACAAACAAATAATCACCCTCTTCCCTGCTCCCCATGGAATACCTTTCATTGTAAAGAATAAATTTGCTCTTAAATAAGAGTGCGGTCTTGCTCATCATACTCATGCTCAATTGCTACCTTTGCCCTGGAAGATGCCACCCATTCATTCCAGAAGCAGCTATTTCCCCTGTGATACAGGACTCCACTCCTCTAGACTCTGCACCTTGCTTTCAGATCTGATCATTTCCCACCAAGTTGCGCAGCTGATTCTAGACAGGCCTTATCTCAGGATGCTTGCCTGATTCGTCTGTCTTCTCTATAATACTTTTGACAATGCTATAAACATTCTATGCACTCAATAAATATCTTTAATGACTTGAGAATTTTATTCCCTTGGAAGAACTATATATCCCTTGAAGTGGAACAAAGCAAGCTGAGACTGTACACATTTCCATGGAATAAAACCCATATTAGTCATTTCTCAGTAAACTTCCTCTTAGATTTTAACATGCAAACTTCATAAAACACATGTATCTTTAAATACCATGTTCTCCTGTCAATAACAATAAAGGAAAAAATGTATGTCACCAAACTTCAGTGCAACATTATTACGAACATATCATGCAGGTAAAAGTCTTAAGTTACATACAAAATACAACATCACACAGAGTATAAAGAGTGTGGGAATATCCCAGCTGTTGCTGGTATAAGAAAGTGGATCCTAAGAGAGGATCATAGCGCCAGGGGTCATGAAGATGCGATGACAAAGATTATGCTGGAACACACTGGCGATATGACAAGAATCTGGTGAAAACCTTTTTAAGAAAAAATTAAGCAAAGTTGCTTGTTTTTAGTGTTTCTGCATCCTAAAGCCTCAACCAGCTCCTTGAAGACTAATCACAGTCTTCTGCTTAGGAGCCTTTAGAAAAGCCTCAGAAATGAGGCGCCCCTCTACAGTTCCTCTCATTCTGATAGTCTGCCTGAGGTTGCCCTTCTTTCACCCAGTCAACGCCAACTCCTTACAGCACCTCCTTTCATCACCCTTGACAAACAATAGCTTCAACCCTTCTCCCCAATTCCATTCTCAACTTTTTTCAACCTGCAGATGACAAAGAATTCATTACAAGAAATGAACTTTTTCTTGTAACTTTTTATTAGCTTTTTCCCTAACAACTATATTTATTGCTGTGTATCCATTTCTATGCCCTATCACAAACATAATATTTAGGACATGGAGTAAAAACTGTACATGTTACTGCATAAAAAGCATGATTAATAGTCTTACTAAGTGTTTGCTGATCAGAAAGGGATGGTTAATTTTTTACTTCCTAACATGGTAGTTACTTCTACCTAGACCTTTTACTGGGTTTTAGTTACATTTAGGAAATTGGCTGGTTGCTTTGTGTTGACATGTAACGGATTATAATTTTTCTCCTTTTAAATGATGAGCAATAGGATTTGGTTAGCGTTTTCATGCAAAATGCCTGATTTTCAAGAACAGATTCTTATAATTACCATTTTGTTATATTAGCCTGGACAAAATAATTTTTCAGCACTTTTGAAGTTTCTACTATACTCAAAGCACTGGGCTGGGTGATACAGAGAAATCAAGGCGATCACTACATGATTCCCCCACCGTCAAACAGCCTCAGAATAGTAGGGGAGATAAACATCTATTCATCAAACTACAATACAGGTCTAATTGTGGAAAGCAACAAAACTGAAGCAGAAACAAAGCTCTGTGTGAGCAGAGAGATGCATTAATTCCAACTGGAACAAAGGATGGAGATTTGACAATGAAGCTTAAAACTATCAAGTTAAAAATGAGAGTTTACAAGCATTAACAAATGTGTTTGTGCATATTAATCACGGCATTAGGGCTCTAAAGAGAATGGCAAATATGTCAAATTCTGACTTATCCCCTCAGTAGTAGGGAGGAGGTACAATTTTGCATTGTTGGTGAAAAGGAAAGTCTATTAAGAAAACAAATAGGGTAAGCAAGAATATGAACAAAACATCTACTTCCTAAGCAAATAAGTGCTTGGATTATTTTAAAATTATACATTAGTCATATGACCTTGAGCAAGAACTTAACTCTGTTGGCTTCATTTTTCTCATATGTAAAACTGGGACATGAATTAAATGATTTCTGAATGTCTCATAAAGTCAAAAATGCTATAATTATATAATTTGCATACAATTCAAATTATTCAGTGCCTGCCATGTATACGATGCCATATGCACTGGAAAGTATTAAATAAACATAATGCACAACCTCTGACTTCAGAAACATCATCTTTTTGGAGAGGTCCATCAGTGTCAGGACCTGTGTGCCCAAGTGCCAAAAGGCAAGCCCCAAATAATAAGCAACTTGGGAACTGAGAGAGCAAGAGGGTCTTGGAGCCAAGGGAAGCAGCCGGCGGGGACAGGGAAGGACTTAAAATATGCCACAAAAGAAGTTTGGATTTGAGGAGAAAATTAAGAGGAAGAAGCCACCAAACTTCTCTACCTACCTCCCACCCCTGACTAAAGGCAACCCCAAAGGGGGTGTACAGGAATCATTAGAGCTCCAGATCACTGTTTGGAAAATACTACTTTATCATTCAGCAGTTAGCTACTAAATGCAAATATCTAGGCCATGCATTAGAGCAATTGGTATCGGCTGGTTTTCAAGGCTTCTATAGTATGTTAACTTACATTTTGTTATTTCTGTGAGTACTGTTCTTAGTTTTATGTGGTCATCA
Source organism: Globicephala melas (assembly GCF_963455315.2). Lineage (NCBI taxonomy): Eukaryota > Metazoa > Chordata > Mammalia > Artiodactyla > Delphinidae > Globicephala > Globicephala melas. The sequence goes on along the minus strand of NC_083327.1, from coordinate 68,961,858 downwards.
ATTCAAACTGTGAAAATAAATCTACAGTCTGAGCAATAGCAGTAATGATGAAAACCGTAATACCTTATTCCTAGTGTTTATTATTAATAACGGTTGGGTCTGGACCTAAATGTAAGGCCAGACACTATAAAACTCTTAGAGAAAAACATGGGCAAAATACTCTATGACATAAGTCACAGAAAAATCCTTTTTGACCCACCTCCTAGAGACATGGAAATAAAAACAAAAATAAACAAATGGGACCTAATGAAACTTAAAAGTTTTTACACAGCAAAGGAAACCATAAACAAGATGAAAAGACAACCCTCAGAATGGGAGAAAATATTTGCAAATGAAGCAACTGACAAAGGATTAATCTCCAAAATTTACAAGCAGCTCATGCAGGTCAATATCAAAAAAACAAAAAACCCAATCCAAAAATGGGCAGAAGACCTAAATAGACATTTCTCCAAAGAAGGCATACAGATTGCCAACAAACACATGAAAGGATGCTCAACATCACTAATCATTAGAGAAATGCAAATCAAAACTACAATGAGGTATCACCTCACACCAGTCAGAATGGCCATCACCAAAAAATCTACAAACAGTAAATGCTGGAGAGGGTGTGGAGAGAAGAGAACCCTCTTGCACTGTTGGTGGGAATGTAAACTGATGCAGCCACTATGGAGAACAGTATGGAGGTTCCTTAAAAAACTAAAAATAGAACTCCCACACGACCCAGCAATCCCACTACTGGACATATACCCTGAGAAAACCATAATTCAAAAAGAGTCATGTACCACAACGTTCATTGCAGCTCTATTTACAATAGTCAGTACATGGAAGTGTTCATCGACAGATGAATGGATAAAGATGTGGCACATATATACAACGGAGTATTACTCAGCCATAAAATGAAACGAAATTGAGTTATTTGTATTGAGGTGGATGGACCTAGAGTCTGTCATACAGAGTGAAGTAAGTCAGAAAGAGAAAAACAAATACCGTATGCTAACACATATATATGGAATCTAAAAAAAAAAAAATGGTTATGAAGAACCTAGGGGCAGGACAGGAATAAAGACGTAGAGAATGGACTTGAGGACAAAGGGAGGTGGAAGGGTAAGGTGTGACAAAGCAAGTGAGAGGCATGGACATATATACACTACCAAACGTAAGGTAGATAGCTAGTGGGAAGCAGCCGCATAGCACAGGGAGATCAGCTCGGTGCTTTGTGACCACCTAGAGGGGTGGGATAGGGAGGGTGGGAGGGAGGGAGACGCAAGAGGGAAGGGATATGGGGATATATGTATATGTATAGCTGATTCAATTTGTTATAAAGCATAAAGTAACACACCATTGTAAAGCAATTATACTCCAATAAAGATGTTTAAAAAAAAAGAAGGAAAATTAGGCACATAGAAAAATATAAGGTGATAATTAACTCAAGGAAAAACCAAAAGCTGTACCACAAAGTAAACTTTATTATAGTATATCTAGCTCTAAAGTGATTGGTATTTAAACAATCATAATGATATAAACACTGATTACTGATTTATCTAAGATCATGATACAACTATTTGAAAGGATGGGAAAGAGGAATCAGGTGGCGGGTGTCCATTAAATCCTTATCTATCATAAAGGGAAGGCAATTAGGACTCAAAGTCACTCATGTGGAATATAAAAAAACTGATAAACAATAAATAAATGAACAAACCAAACAAAACAAACACATAGATACAGAGAACAGAGAAGTGTTTACCAGATGGGGAGGAGCTGGGGTGGAGGAGGAAGAAATGGGTAAAAGGGATCGACTGTATGGTAACAAACAGAAACTAAATCTTTGGTGGCAGCATGTTGTAGGGTATACAGAAGTAGAAATATAATGTTGTACACATGAAACTTATATAATGTTATAAATCAGTGTAACCTCAATAAAATAATTTTTAAACTAAAAAAAATAAAAAATAAAAAAATAATGGTTGCGTCTGTTCAATGATTCATACACCTTCCTCCCTGAGCGCTCAAGGCTGCTATTAGCTCATTATCACAGGTATTGTCACTGGGCATAGTATTCTATGAAGTGTAACGGTGTTCTGATTATTACATTGTGGCATGTGAATAATGCACTCCATCATTTCATAGGCTATCTTGTATAAGGGTAACTTACTATTACTTTAAGCTATCTTAGGAAATGAGAATGAAATTTTAACATCAGAGATGCTTTCAGTTAAACACAGTGACTTGTTCCCAACACAGTAATCATACACATTCATTGTACTTAACAAGTTGGGAAAACTGAAAAAAAAAAGTAAAGTACCTGCATTATTTTTTTCTGTAAAAATGCATTTTAAACCTTCACCAAAAAAAGGAAATCAAATTATGCAAAGGTTCTGTAGCCTTTATACAGTTACAAAGGTAGTCTATTTCATAACATACATACTCAATACTATATTTTTTTAACTAACTGCCTTCATCGCCAGACCCTCTGTCAATCTTCCTCATGTACCATGTGAACTTATGACTAATTAGTTCCTGTCAGTCTGTCTTTTCTTCTAACTTCATAAATCAGCATCATGACAAACACCTCTGGACACTGTAAAATAGGGTAGGTTTTTACCCGTTTAAAAGGGGTCTGAGAGCACTCAGCTGTTCATATCATCAGGCACTGTGTAGATGCAGTGATCAAATTCTACCTTGAGGGAATATGTACCATGAGGACAGGTCTGGCTAATGGCTGGATCACACTAAATATCATGAGTTTCCCTTCGAGCTCTGAATTTTAATCAAGATTTGCTCCTGATTTTTAATCTCCAAACCATAAATCCACCTTCGAAAAGCCAAGTGGAAACGGAAGACCAAGATTTCAAAGGGAGCAACGGCTACGGTCCTATCTGTGACAAAGACATTTAAAACCTCAATACAGCAAGTCCTTGATATCATCCTTTGCCATCACGTCTGAGGAATCTTTGTCTCATAATTTCTAATTTGACAGAAAGCACCAAAATCCCTTTCCCTGGACAAAGGGACAAGCTCAAGGATAGAAAGAAATTTGGGAACAAGGTACCATTTACCTGAAGAGTAGCATTGTCAATTAATGTGTAGCTCCACTGAGGTGCAAGGTGGAGGGACGCCTGAAAATCAAGGGGACCGTGTGCTTTTGTACATTAAAAAGGCCAGGTTCTTTATTTCATGAAAAGTATGACTAAGGTTTGTTGAAAGGAGGAATATGCATGTCTCATGAAAACTAGACTTGGGTGATTTTTGAAAGAAAACAAATTAATTCTCATGGTCACCATATTGTTTATGTCAAAAACTTGACGAGAAAATCAAATCACAGCTCTGCTGTTGGGCAAAGATAGAACAAGAGTTGAAGCACCTTCCATTCTCTCAACCCCAACTCCCTAGGACCAGGGCGCCCCCTTCAGCCATGAGGAGACTTTTAGAGCAGACGAAACTCCACTGACATCCAGCCAAGATAACTGAGGACACAACTGGAAAGGCACATGGTACCGAACAAGGTCTCCCAACACTTTGGTGTGTCCCGAGAGAGAATGTGGAGACCCTGAGTAGGAAAGGGTTAAAGAGAGTTGCATGGGAGGGGTTAGAACATAATAAGTACTGTCAAGGAGAAGGCTTAGCATTATGGAAGTAAGGAGCGTCTCTATGAGTCACCCTCTGATGGAAGACTTACCAAAGGAGCCCCTATGTTATACCAGGACGTAATTCCAAATACTCACACTCTGCTCTGGTTCAGGACACTTACAAAGGAATCAATGAATGGGCAACTCAAACCTCCTTTGGAAACCAGTGTGTATTCATTTGAGGAAAACAGGCAAGGAGGTAGCACCTGGAGGGCTCTGGCCAACTCCAAGAAGTGTGCAAACCTGTATTCATCTACCCAGCCTGGGGGATTTTACCTATGATTTCCCAGACTCTTCACCATTCCCCTGCACAGAGGATCCCTAGGAACCATTTTCCAAATCTCAAAAGCCCTCTGCAGGAACATAAATTTCAGTCTATCTGGTGGTGCTTAAGCAAATCATGTCTTTTAGAATAAATTCACACATGGTAGGAGTTTGAACTGGATAACATCTTTGTTTGCATAACTATTCTATAACTTTACTGGTAGCTATTCCATAACTCACTGGGTAAAATCAGGGTCCTCAAGATCTTATTTTCTATAGGCACAGAGAAGAAGTGGGAGGAGGGAGAGGAACAGAATGACGGGGAGGAGAAGCGAGAGGAAAACACAGCACAACCACATCAGAGTACTTTATTTAGCCTTAAAAATCCCAGTGTTCCAAAGTCTATAAAAATTAGGTTGCTTTCCTTCTCTAGGCAAGATGGTACTTCGACCCTTACTTATCGCACTGGGCTTGAAAACTCAGACCACCATGAGACAGCCAAGAGGGTTCCACTGAACATTTATATCCTAGCAAATGTAGAACCAAGTAATATCCAGAGGGCTTCCCTGGTGGCGCAATGGTTGAGAGTCCGCCTGCCGACGCAGGGGACACGGGTTCGTGCCCCAGTCCAGGAAGATCCCACATGCCACAGAGCGGCTAGGCCCGTGAGCCATGGCCGCTCAGCCTGCGCGTCCGGAGCCTGTGCTCCGCAACGGGAGAGGCCACAACAGTGAGCGGCCCGCGTACCGCAAAAAAAAAAAAAAAAAAAAAAAAAAAAAAAAAAAAAGTTATATCCAGAAATAACTCACTGCTTCCCCCTGCCTGAAGATTGAATTTTCTAATTGTCCAAACCATCTTGAACCCACATAGAGAGATTTTCCAATGAACTACTTGATTCCAGGGATAGCAAAACTGTCAGTAGTTTCTTTCCAGAAACCTTTGCTAAATCCAGCTTGTCCTCTCTCAACTGGCTTTGGTGGCTGGGAGGGGACTGTAGTGGTTCTTTTTTCTTCTCTCAGCCACCCTTCACTGAGGTCCCGGACATTGATGAGTCACTTTTGAAAGAACTGCCACATCTGGGTGCTGATAGGCTTCCAGAAAATGGGAACGATAAGATGTGGAACTGTCTACACCATTGCACCCCCGTCCCATGCATTTGGAAATAATGTCTTTCTTAAGGTAAGTAGCACTGCTACTCAGCTTCCTGTGCATCCCATTGTCTAACACTCTTACATCAATGAATTAAGTGCATGTTTTCGTACTCAAGTCTCCATGCAGTTTTCCTGTGCTGCCTCCCTTTAGGGTCATGATTCTTAACCTTGTTATGAATTTGATTAAATGATCAATCTCTCTGTATAGAAAAAAAAAAACAGATGCACAAATACACAACATTTCAGAGGGTTTCTGGGTTCCCTGAAGCCCATGAGCTGATTACCTAGGGGCCCATGGACATTTAGTTACTAAATCCTATGCAACCACATTGCTTCTGGAAATACTTACATTAAGTTTTCTGCGGTTGTATTTTGAAAAATCAGCAGCTCTAACTCATTTTAAAAGGCTCAGTCACTTACTTTCATTCAAATGTATCTTTAAGATGAGGAGATGACGTTCTCCCAGAGGATGGAGGGAAATTGTCCTAAATGCCAGTAACCAGACTTTAAGCATTACACATAATATCACAAGAAATTGGGCAATAGGACTGCAAAAGGACAGGACACATGTCACAGATACTTGGGAATACATTTAGACAAAGTCTATTGCCTACATTTGGACTGAGACTTTCCATACACTTGACATCATTGGAATACTCAAGAATTACAAATATTTGTCATATTTTATACGTTGCAAATCTGTCTTATTATATAGCCAATGTAGATAAGATCTTGCTAGAACTTTTTCACTTTAGTACTAAATCTCACTTTATAATAAAAACATGCAGCTCAACCCCAATGGCAGAGTTTTAACTAAAATGTTGTGTTAGGTTGACATGAAGCAGCAAAGTCAGTAACAATAGCTTCAGACACCAAAGAGCAAAAATACACACAGTCAGCAGGAAAAGAAAGGACAGTGAGCCCAGAAAGAGCAAAACCCTGGAGGCAGGGAAATGTGAGACTCTAATCCTTTAGACATAAACTCTAATCCTAGAAAAATACAGAAAATAAGACATGAAGGAAGATTTAATATATAGATTTACATAATATAAAAGATAGAAACATTTTAAAGGGAGCATGGACTTATTGCAAAGCTAGGAAGGTATGACATACATACAAGGACAACACCAGCTTAATCCCCTAAAACAAACCTCAAAATCATCATAAAGCACTTAGAATTTTCTTGGAGAATCAATTTAACTTGTAATTTAAGGTGAAGTTTAGAACTGAAGAAAAGCTGACAAACAAAATTCTCTCTGCGTGTTGGTATCAGATTTCACATCTTTCTAATGAAGAAGACCATCTGGCTTTCTTTATTCATGTACGCAGTCTTCTCAGATGTGGCACTATTTGCTTCTGCTTAATTTTGTAATATTCTCTTTTCTTCCTTTACAGCTTTCTTCTCGAGCATGCCTTAGAGAACAACATTCTCTAGAATTCTGCTGAATTGCGTGACTTCTGAGATTCTTAGGGAAACCTTTCATTGTTTTTGCTATGGGAAAAATCTTTGAGGAAAGTTATTAGTATAGTACATTAAAAACAAGAAATATTTATTAGCCCAAGCGAGTAGGAAGCTGGACTAGATTTTTATACAAGAATATTTTATACAAGAATCTATGAGACACAAGAGGGAAGAGATATGGGAACATATGTATATGTATAACTGATTCACTTTGTTATAAAGCAGAAACTAGCACACCATTGTAAAGCAATTATACCCCAATAAAGATGTTAACAAAAAAAAGAATCTATGGCTCTATCGCATGTAGGTTACAAAAGACTGTTCCTGTGCTCAGAGCGCTTGCAATCTAGCTTGCAGACAGAATAAATAGGTATGAAATTTCAGGCACTGGATGATCAGTGTCAAATAAGTGGTACACACAAGTGTGCAGAGAAAGCAGGGGATCATGCAGGGTTGGGGTAATCATGAAGTTTCACGGACCAGTTTCAAGGAACTGGCTGCTCTCCACATGGATGCCTGAACAAGATGGAGCTGCATGAAATATACTGATTACGATTTCAGAGACCTGGAACCTCATTTCTTACTTATTTCCCTAGTCAAACCAGCTTGTACTCTTGGTGGCAAGTTCTACGTATCTACCCAGAGAACCAAATGCTAATAAAATTCCAGGAATTGAGAAATCAAATTTAGATTCAAATCAATCTTACACTTGTTCACTCACTTGGTATAATAAACACCACATGAAAGAAGAAAAAAAATAAAGTGGGAAAAACATAAAGTAGTAAATGGTGTATATTTAACTGTATTCCATTAGCCATTTTTCCCTTCTCAGGTGAAGCCGAAAGTGGTTCTGGGAAGAGAAGATTATAGTGACTTCGGTTTTTTTAAAAGCTTAGTAAATTTGGTGATTTATTAACATGCTATCTTACTATTAGTGTACTAGTATTTTCAGACTCAATGAAAAATGGTTTCACAACTTATTTTATGATAACAGATGCTAGCATTTCAATGCCAATCTTTCTCACACAGTGTTGGATCATCATCTAATAGATGTGTAATAACTAGAAATGACTCTGGATAGAGGAATTTAAGAAAAACCAAAAATGCTCGTGAATACTTGAAGAAGATGATGAATAAATATACACAACTTCTGTGTCCTGCTACTCCCTTTTGAATTTAAGTTCAGTTTGGCGATTTTTGTTTTTGACCCAGATTGAATGGAGCTGGTCTAATGAGTAGAAGAAAATGGATTCAGTAATCTCAGTAAGTCAGGAAGATACATGTAGACTCCTTGTACTGGGTGTATATTCTAGTTAATTTCTAATAGGAAAGTGTTTCGAAAATAAATTTGGTTAAAAGAACATGTAGTTATATACTTAAAATATTTGTCCTAGAAAGGTCTTTTACTATCATCAAGTAAAATTTACCAGGTTTCAAGGGGATGCACAGATAAACTAGAAGCAATAGTGTAAAGTTTAGAGTCTCACTCAGGTTTTCAATGCTGTATCTCCTTTCCTCCTTCTCATCTCCTACCATCTGGCCCTCGGGCAGTAACCCGGCAGTGTAAACCTCAGTTGCCACCATAAACTACAAACTACCTGCTGCTGAGGCATTGAGGCTCCAGTGTCCTGGAATCCACAGGCACCGAATTTATAATCTCTATTCCTAAAATCTGAGGCAAACAGTAGCTCTTCTCACAAAGCTACATCAGTCTGGGAAAAGAACCAAATCACCTTGGCGTCTGATATCCAAAGTCAGTGGGATTCACAGGATACTATTTTCAGCAGGTTAGGATTTAGGGCATTCCCCCAGAGTAGGGATGGGGTGGTGGGCGTTTCCAGCAAGTTCCCAGGTGATGCTACTGCTGCTGCTCCGGAGACCTCACTTTGAAAACCACCGGTCCATCCGTAGACTCCGTTCCTCCCGTCATCCCTACCCACATGGCCGTTTGTTTCCAGGCATGCTGAAATTATGCAGAATGCCAGGGCTTCATGTCTGCAGGGACAGACTCTTAACACGGTGGCACAGCACCTAAAATAACTTGCCATATTTATTTTGATAATATTACAGTATCATTCCTCAAATGTCACTAATTTTTTTCTATGAAGCTTAATTTTTGAAATTAGAGGTGACAAACTGAACAGAATTATAAATTTATTCTTATTAATGATGATATTTCACTCTTGTTTTCTCTCTGCCCCTCACTCCTAATTCTGCCCCTTTGTAAAATGTCTCAGTGGGAATAATGGAGCAGCTTTTCCATTCTCATGGACTTCCCCTTGCTCCAAAGACATCTGAATAAAGAAGAGCAACGTGAATGGTAATTCTGTCCTAGTTCTATCTCATATGCTTGGCCAAGAATTCACACACCGCAATATTGGAATATTCTCTATAGGGCACTGTCTGACTAATACAAATTTCCATTCGTTTCCATTCTGTGCATCTGAAACATTAGCTCAGATTCCTAATTTTGATATTAATTCAAGAACATATGTAAAAACAGTTTTGAAAATTAATGATATTATGTAATGGTTCTGGTCAAGACTCTTGGTTGCAAGGAGAGCAACCAACTCAAGCTAACTCAGGTAGAGCCATTTGTATACATCTGGAGTTTCAGGAGAAGTGGGTCTCTGATTCAGGGGAATGTCAAGGAAGCACAGTTGGGCGCTAATTAACTACAGCTGGGAAATGGTACATAGAGCGGCCAGGGACTCTCTCCACCCTCTTTCTCCCCGCCCCCAACATGACTTCTCTCATAAATGATGCCTTTTCCCTCAATTCTCTAACTCCACAAACTTGATCCCCTCCCCCGTCCCACCCCATTCCAGCCAAACACACACTCTACACGGCCTTTCGTCTTGACTCCCCACACCTTAACTGTTCCAGTTTCTCAAGGTCCAACCCATAACTTTACAGGAGAAAAAAATGGCCCCAGTAATTTCAGCTCCCCCCGCCCCCAGCCTGGATTTTTCTTCCTCAGCAGTGGGGGCTGGTCACCCATAACAAGCCTGTTAGCCTAGGCCTACTCTTTCACAGGAAAAGTGGGAGCAAAACCAATGACGGAGGAGAAAGGAAGCAGGATCGTGTAGAGAGATAAGTAAAACCTGACTCAAGGCTACCAACAGCCTCGGTCAGCTCATGGCAACCATCCAGAGTTGATCCAAGCTGGAGCAAGATCCAGGGCCATTATGCCCCTTCACTGACAGTCACTGGATACGGGCTACCCCTGCAAAGAGGCATGACCTTGGGTGAGTCACTTTACTTCAGCTGAAGCAACTCTCAAAGAGGGCTGACAGCCGAGGACTGTCTTCCAGCAGCACTCCCAGCAGCTGGAGACTGTCCTTCATTCCTGAAAGACATCTGGGCAGCACATCACACCATACACTGCAGCCTACCCTTGCACCATATGAATCCACTTCTTTCTCTAGGTTCTGGGAGCAACTCCTCCAGGATTCTGGTAGACTTCTCTTCCTGGCGGAAGCTTAGAAGACGACTAGTGAGAAGAACCAGATCCTCCTCTGCTGGAGCTGGTCTTAGTGCCACAACTGATGTTCACTGTCTCCCTCCTCTACCACCCGGTATAGATTCCTCTCACCCGCAGCCAACACATCCTCTGGTCACCATTATCTTCCTGATGGTGTAATTCAGAGCCTCCCTGGAATCTCATCACTATGACCTTCTCTGATTGGGGTTGCTGTACTTGTCTATTTACGATCAATGTAGGACAAAGGAGCACCAAGACGTATCCAAGTGAATCACGCCGGTGCCAGATGTGTTCCTCCGTGTTCCCACGTGTTCCAGCAGCCCTACACCCTCCTGATTGGGATCAGTGATCTCTGCCAAAAAGGAAATTCATCTTCTTGCCTCTGTTGTTCTTTGGCACAAGGAGCCCAAAGTACCTAGACAGCAGCTTTAGCTTGTAGTTCAAGGGGAGTTTTGCTGTGTCCCCTGATGAAAGTGATTCCTCTTTGAGAAAAACAATCTCTAAACTCAGAGGAATGGGAAGCACAAATTTCCTGAGTGGGTCGATGGGAGTTATGGCTAGTGGGATCACTCCTGTTTCCCGCACACCTGGTTCCTGAACTATATGTTCCACCTATTGGAGACATAGCACCATTGAAAGGTCTTTGATTTAAGGTAGTTTGCATCCTAGAGGATGGAGTCTCATCCTGGCAAAGTATTATTTTTGAGTTAGCTATTCAGCTGGGCCTTCAACAGTCTGCTCCTTTATTCTATCAAGCTGGCAACTACTGGATGATGCAGTATGCATTACACAGTGAATTCTATGGTCATTGATGCCCACCTGTCCCTCCTGTTCAGGTGTCTGTGTGTCTGTTGGCCTGATGTATAGGGATCCCTGCTTAGGGACTGAACACTCTGTAAGCCCCATGAGAGTGGTGTTGGCTGAAGCCCTCCAGGCAAGAAGAGCAAACCACCCATACCTGGGATATGTGTCCTTCCTGTAAAATTGAATTACTGCTCCTTCCAGGATAGAAGGGCTCAAATGTAGTCAACATGCCTCCAAGTAGACGCTGGTCTTCCCAAGGGATGGTGCTGTATTTGTGGCTCATTCTTTGTCTCTGCCACTGGTATTGTGGACACGAATTGTCAGCTCAATTAGCCTTCTTAAGTGCTGTTGAGCTCATGTAGAACTCCATCTCTGAAATCATGGCTACTCATTTCATGCATGTACGTCAGCACTGGAGTAAATGAAGAGAGAATTTCGCTGGTTTTAACAATCTATTTTGTTGTTCAGTGCCTCTTCCATGGTGGGTATTAATATGCAATAGAAAGACATTCACACTTTGTCTTCATGCTATATGCCCACCCACGTGCCTCTCCCCCAGATCTCCATGTCCCCAATCTTCTAATCTTTCTTCCTCTAGACCAGCCAACCAAGACATTCACTACTGCCCATGTGTTTTATGTTTCATCCTTGAGCCACAAAGTAAAAGACCAGATGCACTGCCTGAAGCTCTACCCATTGGGAGGGCTTTTTTTTTTTGCGTTACGCGGGGCTCTCACTGTTGTGGCCTCTCCCGTTGCGGAGCACAGGCTCTGGACACGCAGGCTCAGCGGCCATGGCTCACGGGCCCAGCCGCTCCGCGGCATGTGGGATCTTCACGGACCGGGGCACGAACTCGCGTCCGCTGCATCAGCAGGCGGACTCTCAACCACTGTGCCACCAGGAAAGCCCCGGGAGGGCTTTTTATCACCACCTTTTTTCAAGAATATGCCTGAATGGTACTATAGTGCAACCACTGTTCATTTTCAGCTACTCCTCTTATTAACAATGCTTAAGATTTTTTCCTCTTCCATCAGCTGTTATAAAGGATGACCCATGTTACCACAGATTCAGACTGAAAGGGAGCCACTAGGACAATAGTGGTAGAGAAAGTGGGTATCTGCCCTACATGGTTCAGATTGCTTGTGCCCCTAGTTCTGTTTATGATCCGAGATGAATATCTTCCATCCTATGAATGGTTAGTTGATGTACCTGACCTTACCATATAGTGGGTCTGATAAAATCCAACTCACAATGGACAGTTCTGCCCAAATGAGCACTTGGTGTCCCATGGTCAGGTGTTCTGTCTCTCCTAAGGCCAGTAATATGCCAGGAGCTATCTTTTAAAAGATGTATAATTCTCTGCTTCAAATGGCATAGTCTTTCTCCAATACCCTGTGGACCTGTGTTGTGGTTTTTCCCAGTAAGGACTTACCATAAATTCCACATGATGCGTTTTTCCACCACAACTATCTATTACACCACTATACGACCTGATAGATCACATACCTCAAGTGGCAAGGCACTCGCACTGCAGCCGGGACTTGCTGAAAGACTTTCTTGCCCTGGGCCTAACTCAAAGCTGTCAGCCTTTTGTGTCACCCAATACATCGGTCAGAGTATTATTCCCAAGTGTGGAATATGCTGCATCTAAAACTTAAAAAGGCCACCAAACATTGGATTTTCTTCTTTATGGTAGAAGTTGCAAAATAAATAATCTGTCGTTTACTTTGGAGGAGATGCACTGATGTGGAGGATGTGAAGAGTCCCTGAATGTTTAGCCCCCATTCTCTACAGCACATGTGCCCTTACCACGTTCTCCAACATACTAGCCATTTCTTGCTTATCCATGCTGTTTTACATGATATTATCAACACAGCAGACCAGTGTAATGTTCTATAGATCTGGTCCATATTAGGACAGCTGAAGAGAGAGTTGACATAACACTGGAAAAAAATGGTAAATACTACTGTCCAAAGTGAATACAAACTTTGTTTTTCTTTTTGAAAAGAGACAGAAAATAATGCTAAGGAAGAATTCCTAAGGAAAACTGATGGCTAAGGGTCATTTTCTGTTAGCCCTTCCATCATCTGGGAATAAGTACTCTAGTTCTAGAGAAGGATTCTGGGCAGGACCACAAGACATGTGTACTACACAAAAAACCAATATTCTAAGAATTAGTATCATTAAAACTAATTTTTAATAAAATAATGTGACTATAGGATACTTTACTATGCGTGAAGTATTTTGAAAAATTACATTTTTCTTTACAACAACTCTGTGAGGTTATCAGGTTGGGTATTATTATCTTTAATTTATACACTGTTAAAACCCTGAGGCTCAGAGAATTTAAATTAATTCCTTATGTTAGAAAAACTATCACTCACTTGATGTTTGATGTTTCCACAAATATCAAACATTTGATATTAGTATAATTATCAAATGATTTAAAAAAACCCCACACAACCTGACATCAGATTAAGAGGCTTTCCACTCTCCCACTGAGGATTTCTGTATGATAAATAAGACCAAAGATTCAATAATAAGAGTATAACATCAAGCTTCCCCTCTAGAATATGTGAGTGAATTTTTAAAAACTTTTCATTACAGCTCTGCTCTTTTACACTGAGAAATAATTATAAGGATTGACACTCAAGAAACAGGTCAATCAGTGAATTAAGAAAAGGATTATTTTTGGGCTTCCCTGGTGGCGCAGTGGTTGAGAGTCCGCCTGCCGATGCAGGGGACACGGGTTCATGCCCCGGTCCGGGAAGATCCCACATGCCACGGAGCGGCTGGGCCCGTGAGCCATGGCCGCTGAGCCTGTGCGTCCGGAGCCTATGCTCCGCAACGGGAGAGGCCACAAAAGTGAGCGGCCCGCGTACCGCAAAAAAAAAAAAAAAAAAAAAAAAAAGGACTATTTTTTAAAGTAAGAGTGCTTGACAGTTCTCGTGGGCTGGAGGGAGGCATCTCTTCAGACTCTGAAATAAAATAAATATCTTCTCTGAGAGTTAAAAAAAAAAGTCAATGCTTAAAGGATTAGAAAAGAATTAAGCAAATTTCATCTTTGAAAGAAAGACTTAGCTAGACCCACAAATTTCAACTATAATCAGAATGAAAATACAGTTAAATCTAAAGAACTATAGTAAGCCATATTAAAGGGGCTTAGTTATCCATGGAGGGAGAGAACGAGTAGCTCCAGTGGCAATACTGGCATTATCCAGTCAACCCTATCCCTATTAGAGTATGTCCAGCCCAAGAACTGATGGCCCAGGCCCAGTGGGAGGCAGATTCAAAAGATGAAGATGGATGTATAAGGCCATCTTCACTTGAACTCACGAAACATCTTTATGAAAATAAACCCTATGCTGATGTTGGCAATGATGGTGTTAAAAACCAAGTGCTAGTAAAATTCCACTACTGTAATTCTACTGTCAGGGCTCCTTGTGCCCATCTTTCCCATCACCCAAAAAAATAAAATAAAAAAAAAAGGTCATCAAGCCTTCATGCCTTTCTTGCATGGCAGCCAGAACATTTGGTGGAAACTCCCCAGCCACTGACATGTTTACTCTCCTAATTTTTCACTCAGTTTGTTCTTGGCACCTAGAGAGGACAAGCAATAACTATCATAAGACACATATGGCAGGAGAAGGCCATTGGCTTCGCACAGACTGATGGATGTGCTTATTCCAGAAAGCTTCAATTTGCAGGAGGAATGACAAGCCAAAATCTGTATGTTTTCTCTTCTGAGGCAGCCAGGATTTCTTCAGCAGTGCCCAACCATCACAAAAACACTATAGTAGCAAGATCATGTGCTCGCCATGGGACTGGACTTAGGAAGAGTATGTTCGCAGAAAAGCCTCTCCCTCAGAAGGTTCTCCTTCCATTGCAGCCCTGCCAATGACGCTCCTAAGTAGCATCATAACCGTACAACATCCTAACTGCACAGTTCCTCCTCGAGCTCGGCCTCCAGTCACAGATCACGCTCTATAATCAGCCAGGGGCTGGCAAGGAGTACTCTCTCTACAAGCAACTTCAGTGTCATGTGGTGATAGACATCCTGGTGGCTATAATGTTCTTTACTGCTTTGTAGATGTAGGCTAAAGAGTATCAGGGGCTGTGCTCCAGAAGCAGCAGCTCCATCTAATGATGATTGAACGCCATCTACATTCCTTGGTTTCCTCAGCTACAACTGAACACAAGTCTCCCAAAGAATCCTCAGGCTACTCCAACTTTCTTCACCAAAAGTGAAGCAAAGTGATACAATAAAATAAGCCACTCAAGGAAAAAAAGGAAATATCTATCACTCCCTTTTTTCTGCATTAGATGGCTTTGCATATATTAGTGTATGATGATTATATGTTTAATACTGTCTCTCCCCACAAGGCTGTGAGTTCCTTGAGGAGCTGTGGAAATAAACAATTCCATCCAAATGAAAAAAAAGCAAAGGTTATATCCATTCAGAGCTCGCTAGAGCAAGGGAGTCAGCAGCCATCACTTGTATTTGGTAGAAACTCAAATGCAGGCAAGGGAAGAGGGAAAGCTTTATGATGCCAAAAATGGAACGGTTCAGGTAGGCTCTGATTGGAACTTGTTGGCATGAGGAAGCAGAGGTGGGCAAAACAGAAGTGGTGCATCTTATGTGATGAGCTTGGAGAACATGTTTGGCTTTCTGGTTGGTCCTGATTTGGAAACAGAGGCAAAACATAGGGACGCTGGCACTCATAGGCTAAGTCCTGACCATTCTTGGCTGATGGTTACAGACCGTGGGCCAGACATCTTTCGTCATATGTAGTCTGATCACTGTTCGTTTGTGTATCAGTCTCTCAGTCTCCCCATTTTATCACTGACTCTCTTGCAGAAAGTTGACCAATTCAGGAAAGGTAGATATCAAGATCTTTACCTTCACTGCCTGAGGATTCTTCAGTTGTCTCCATGGGTCAACAGTATTACAAAATCTCTTTACCTTTTTGTTGTTATATCATCATGACAATCATATGAGTAGGCTGTACAGAAGCATTTAAGACTCTGGATAAATTACAACAAACCAGCATCATAACCACTATGACAAAAACAAGAATAATGAATAGTCCCTGTAAGATGATTCAGAATCAGGAACCCTAGTTGCCTAACCAAGGTCAGGAGAATAAATCCTATACGCTATGAAGATCAGCCTTAGAGAGCCAAGATGTTTCCTTAAGGCTTTTTCCTTAAGCCTGTTCTACCTTCCTTGTACCCATTTCATTGATCCAAATATAGCAAGAAATATTAGCAGTGTCACAGATGCCACCAGAACTAGCCAACAAGAAACAGTAATAGAAACGTGCATCACTACGCATGCCAACTGATCTGTTTTCCATTTAAGGCAGAGGTGGTGGTGTTAATAACATCTGACTATTGGTCTATTTGTCTGGTTTCCACTACTGTGAATACTGCTCTGTTTGCATAAACAATGAGTCAGTAATTCTTCCAGGTAGAGTATTTGAATAATTACGAGTACCGTCATTTAGGAACTCACATCTGATTTATGGAATTGTAAATAATATAAGATTTTATTATTTATAGATTTGTAATAATAATATATCTTCTCTCCAGCCTTGGTGACTTAGAGAATTAAGTTCTCTATGTACAGAAAATTCTCAGAATACCTTTCCTGAGGTAAATGAGATGTTAATGTGAAGCAAACAGGACCAGTGTGTCGGCCACAAAGGAAGTAGTATCCTATAGGGGCACGTGGAGATCCAGGGAAAAAGGAGTCATTTATGACATAAAGTTGGAACCAAGCCATTACATTATCTGGTTACATATTTGGATCTCTATTATTCTTTTCCAAATAATAAGTGTTTGGTCATTGCCCTTCAAAGGTTGTTGAATTAAAATTTAGAATTATCTAGGATCTGATCAAGAGATTATAATAATTGGTCCTTTTCCTGGAAAAAAAGGACACTAGCAAAGTCACAGGTTGATTTTTTTTAAGGTCATCTGTTCATGTAGATGCAAGTGGAAATATCACCAGCTGTAATTCCCTATGGTCTCATTTGATGAGACCAGAATTGCCCAGAGGTTTTTATGATAGGGATCTGGTAATAGCTGGCATTTCTAGCAATCAGAGAGATTGAGGGGAGTGGATAGCATTTAGGATAATCTAAGAATAGCATTAGAGTATACACTGACTAACAACTATTATTATGAAGGAATAAAAAAAGAAAAAGAGCTGCAGGTAGTCAAAAAACAGTGATCTTTAGAAACTGAGAAAAAGAGTGAATATACACAAGCAAATCAAAAACAAAGCAAGAATTAGGCAGGTGTTTTGGTCCAACGTCTTGGGGGAATCTATACATTATCTGAGGTCATCTGTTTGTTTTAAAGTTCTTGAGCTAGTGCCTACTTCTGAAAATAGAGCTGTGCTGAAGGATTTCTGAGAATCCTCAGTTTGAGGTCCCCTATTCGAGTAGTCTTCCAATTATGTGGAATTTTGAATTGCCTCTTTAGTTGTGAAATGTGAGCGCAAAGATTGACTCCCTGGAGGTTCACTGCTGTGTTTATTGTTAAAACTACCAGATAAGGTTACTTCCAGGGAGGTTCAAGGGCAGTTTTTCTTTGATATCTCTTCCAATGTATGAAACCTCCTGGTTGAATATCATACAGAGGCTCTTTGGGAAGATGTTGTAGGAAGGTGGCTTTCATCTGTTGGTGATAGGGAATGGGTATAGTACCTGAGCCCCTTGCAATATTTTGTCCTATCTGCACGCAGTAGGGAAGAGTTTAGTATTGAAGATGAAACCACTAAATGCATGAGACTTCCAGTTAACAATGTGTCCCTCAGGGAGTGGACCGTATGACCATAAGAACTAATGAGAATACTTTGGCCAAGGGAGCTCAAGGGTTTCTAAAGTTTCTCCTAATTTTAATTTAAGGAAGCCTTTTGTTCTTTTAACCTTTCCAGAAGATTATATGTGGTAAGGACAGTAAAGGTTTTGAGAAAGGGGTAACACTTTACAGAGTTCTTTTTTTTTTTTTTTCCCCACATAGTGTGTGCCTTGGCCACTGACATAAAAGTTGATATGCTACAGGCTGGAAACATAAAATCAAGCAGATTTTTAGCAACTGTAGGGGCTATAGTTTTTCAGCAAGGAAATGCTCCAACCTGTTCTGAAAATAGATGTGCAATAACTAAAACATAGTCAAATCCCATAGAGGTGGAAGCAGGATAAAGTGCATTTGCGGGTGTTCAAAAAGCCCTTGAGGCTTTGGTTTCTGGCCATGTCCTACCTTTATAATTTTTCCAGCATTATGTTGTTAACATGTGGCATATGACCCCAAAATAACCTCAGCTGTGTTTTTTAAATTTCCCCACCAACGTTGATTTAAGATAGTAACCAATCTGTCTGTACAATGACGAATAGTTTCAGGCCAATGAATAGTTTCGGCATCTGAGGGAAGCGTGCAACCAGATTTTTCCCATTCTTCCCTTTACAAACCAGGGGCTAAATGTTGGTAATTTATAATGGTCTCTTTGAATCCCTCCAGGACTTATCCTTTCAGGGATTAGACAGGAAAATAACCTGCTTGTTTGACATACTGATCTGCTAGAGCATTTCCTTTAGTTTCCATACTATGTATTTTTGCATAAGCCTCAACTTTTATAGTAGCCATCTCTCTAGGAAAGTAGGAGTGTGTCTGAAAGTTCCTTAACTTGCTTTTCATTTCTAATGGGGGTTCTAGCAGAAGTGAGAGTCTCCTTTTGTTTCCAAAGCACACCAAAGCCATTACTATGTCAAAAGCATATCTGCTATATGTATATATGTATATCTGCTAGATGTATATATGTTTACTCTCTGGTCTTTGGTTAATTGACAAGGTCTAGTAAGTGCAGTAAGTTCTCCATTTAGGCTTATTTTACATACGGTAGAGGACTATATCTACCTATGAAAGAGGACTGTATTCTAAAGGGGAGCTTAAATTAGTGATATCATATCCTGTTTGATAACCTTCAGCTTCTGTTTTGAGGTATGATCCATCAATAAATAATCAGGTCAGAGTTCTCAACGGGAGTCTCCAGGAAACCCGGGCAGAGTACAGTGACGATCATGAGGCTCCCCTTCCAGCAAGAATGGGGGAGTGGGAGGATTCAGAGTATTGCAATGGAGAATAATAATGTGAGAGGGAGAGTGAAAGAATTTCATAAAAAGTTAACTGGCTGGCTGAAAAGTGTTGTGTGTTCTCCGCCAGCAGTAATATCTATACTGCGTGAGAAGCCATGAGGTCAAGCAGGGAACCCAGATCTAGTTCAACAGAAGCACCAACAAGTTTTACGGCAACAGCTGTCATATCAGGAGTAAGGTTATAGTAAGCAAATAGTTTTTGGTGGTTCCCCTGAAATTGAGTTACAACGGCAAAATCTTGTCCGGATGGCACAAATAGACAGAAGGGTTTTGTGTAGTTAGTGGTGTCGAAGTAAGGTTGCTGAAGAGCCCTCTTCAGCTTATGGAAGGCCTGTTAATGCTTGGGCTCTCTGAAGAGAGAGTTTCGTACCGTAGGCTCAGCCAACTCCTAAAAAGGCATCGCAATTTCGGTAAAATTTGGCACCCATTGACTACAGTATCCAGTTAAACTTAGAGATTCTCTTAATAGTTATTTTTTGAAGTGTCTAGGATAAGTCTAGATTGTTTTTAGTCTATCCAGAGAGAGTGCTTTTCCCTCATTTATGTAGGTCATACCCTAAATAATGAACCATATTTTAGCAAAAGTTGTCTTTTGAAACTGTATGTCCCTTTTCTGCTAAGGCTGAGAGAATGTAAACTGAACACTTTTTTATGAGTTTCCTTGTTCTCTGAACAAAGTAGGAGATCATCCACATATTTTTCACAATTGAATCACAAGGGAAATTTAATCTTTAAGTATTGATGTGAGGAAAAAACCCTGTGGTGTGATTGTCCAGGTGTATTGTTGTCTTATTCAGGTAATGGCAACAAGATATTGCCTATTCTGTTCTAAAGCCACACTGAAAAAGACGGAGCAACGATCCAATACAGTAAAGCAAGTGGCTTCAGGCAGAGTTAATGACAGGATGGTATTTACATTAGGTACTATCCGGAACCAAAGGATAACAATTTTGCTGATGGCGCTAAGGTCTGAACAAATTGGTATCTTCCTCTGTCTAGTCTCTTTACTGGCAGGACAGAAGTGTTACAAAGGCTATTGCGTTGTATAAGACCTCTGTATACAAAGCTCTTAACTATAGGTTTGATCCCTTCTTTTGCTTCTGGCTTCAAGAGATACTGAGGAAGTTTGGATAATGGTTTGGTAGGATCCATCTGAATTTTGCTAGGTTCTGCTTCTATTATTTTTCCTATGTCAGCTGAAATTTTAGCTCATAGTGTCAGGTATGATGTAAAGACCTTTAACTGGGCCACGTATCAAATATAATGGAGAAGACAAAGGAGACACAACTTGATTACAAATAAGGGTATCCTCAGGAAATAGTCCTTCTGGTGGGTATTTCATATTACAGTCTCATTTGCAAAGTAAATCCTTCCCTATTAAGTTTGCAGGGGTGGTATCACAGAACAGGAAGGAATGTTTTTAGTTAAGGGCCCAAGGGTTACAGTTAAGGGCTGGGAGACAGGGAACATCTGTGATTATTTGAAATACCTACCATCTGAGTGGTGTGTTTACTCTTGGGAAGAGGTTGAGCAAATATGGCAAAGCCTAATGCAGAAAGAGGATTGTCTGTGTCTACCAGTAATTGATGAGGTTGACCAGCTATATTTATATTTAATTCACCCTGAACGTTTAAACTTAAGGAACATATTGAGCTCTTTTTCCTTCCCTGAAGCATCCCTCATTCATCCGAACTAAAGAATTTTTCTTTGCCTTGGTTTTTCTTTGGTTAGATGGGACTGCCTTTTTTTCCAGCATCATTTCAATTTATAAATATCTACAAGTGTCCTTGTCAATAGGTGGTTAGTTGGGAAGTGTGCCACCTGTTTGATCTATAGGACCTTAAGGTTATTTGGGGTTTCATCTTGGATTTGGTTCTAAAGCCCTTTCAAAATGATCTGTCAGGTGTAATTCAGGTGAAGGAACTATTTACCATTCCAATTTCATCTTTGAATTAGATCTCCAATTTCATGTTTAACTCCATTGTCAAAATGAGAGGAAAGGACTGCCCCTTCTTTAACTCCCAAATAATTTTGGAAGGATTTTCTAATCTTCCTAAAAATCTCTTCTTATTTTATTACTTTTCTGTTTGCGTGATTAAACTATGGTTCAACCAAATTTTAAAATGTTTAAAATTTTTTTTTTAATTTTAAATTGTGGTTAAGAAACACATAACATAAAACTTAATCTCCTTATCATTTTTAAGTGTTCAGTTTAGTAGTGTTAACTACATTCACATTATTATGCAACAGATCTTCAACTGATTTTTATTGGAAATATTTTGGGTATGACTTTTAGGGGACTGCTCTATTGCAGGGGGGTACATTATTTGACTCTCAGGTTTACTGTGGAAGGAAGGATCCTTATAGTTGCCTTTCTGGGTCAGTCCAATCACCTTTTGCAACTCAGAATTTAGCAACTGAGGTTTCAACCAACATGTGTACAACTTAATACAGATCAGGTAACCATGGGTCTAATGCACCCCAAGGAATTTTAAATTCTTCTATGAATATTTGCTGGTCTCTCTGGGTTTAGGGAAATCCTAGTTATAGCTCTTGATTTAATTTGGTTCCAAAGTTTAAATTCTACAGTTGCTTACACACTTGACTCATGGGAGGGATGGATTTTAGAGGAAATTGGAGTTTGGATTCTTAAAAGAATTAGGTGATTTGGACAAGAGCAAGAAAGGGAGGAGTCAAAAGAGGTATAAAAGGAGAGATCAGAAGGGAAAAAGGAAGAACATTTGGTTAGTGGGAGGCAACTGGAGGACAAGGATGGGGAGGATTTACCTGGGAAATGAGTCTTATGTTTTGTTATATGAGTTTGTCAAATTGCTCGTTAGCATTGGCAAAAAAATCTTCTAGTAAAGAAACCGTTGATGAGAATTTTATTTGGAGGCCTCTGCTACCAATAAAAATGCTGCCCAATGGGCCTGAAAAATATTATTCTCTTTCTTTCTAAGGTGTCTCTCAAATGAACAATTGGAGATTGGAGACAAGATGGCGGAGTAGAAGGACCTTGAGCTCACCTCCTCTCATGAGAACACCAAAATCACAACTAACCGCCGCACAACCATCTATAAAAAAGACTGGAAGCTAAGAAAAAATATATTCCACATCCAAAGACATAAAGAAGAAACCCAGCAAGAAAGCAGGAGGGGCACACTTGTGATATAATAAAATCCCAGACGCCCTGGTGGGCAACCCACAAACTGAAGAATAATTATATCGCACAAGTTCTCCCACAGGAGTGAGAGTTCTGAGCCCCATGTCAGGTCCCCCAGCCTGAGGGTCTGGAGGAGGAACCCCCAGAGCATTTGGCTTTGAAGGCCAGTGGAGCTTGATTGCAGGAGTTCCACAGGACTGGGGGAAACAGAGACTCCACTCTTGGAGGGTACATACAAGGTCTCGTGTGCACCAGGACCCAGGGCAAAAGCAATGACTTCATAGGACCTTGGGCCAGACTTACCTGCTGGTCTTGGAGGGTCTTCTGGAGAGGGATGAGGTGGGGGTGTGTGGCTGTGGCTCTCTCTGGGTCATAAAAGTTGGTGGCATAAATATCAAATGAACAATTGTGTTCAAGTCAAATGTTCCCCCAGAGTGGCCACTGAAAGCCAAATCATCTTCAGTGATTATGCCATTAGAAAAATAGGTACAAGACTTGAGAGCACCGAAAAGAAGCGGAAATGTTTCCAACAAAACAAGACGATTTAGTCTTAGACAACCCCATAGCAATGGTCGCTAAAAAAGTGATGATTGTGCACCTCATGCCTTGGGCCTCAACTAATACTTATCTGCCTCCAACCACAGACCGGACAGTCTGCACCTCCAACAGGCAGAAAACTCTCAGAACTTTCAAAGCCAAGCTCTCAAATCAGAAATTAAAGACGGAAGGAGAACCTTATCTAGTTTCGTTGCTGACACACAACAACATTTTTCCAAATGGATACTAGCTTGATGAGAAACCATAAACTCAATGTTCGGTGAAGCTGGCTTTTGAACAACAGGCTTATTATACCCGGTAACGCTCTATGACTATGATCTGTTTGGTGAGTCTCCTTCTGATTACAACACTTTTAGACGCACAACAAAAAATGGAAGCACAAAGAGAACAAAAGAGGATGAAAAGGAATGGCTTGATTCCACCAAGGATGCCAAACAAACGGGCACCAATAACAAAACCCTGGTACCAAACTGAGAATAAATAGCCAAGTTATACAAAAAGAGCCCAGTTTAGGCCTAGTTCTGACTTACCCCAGGGGCAGGGATTCAACAAGCCTCAAGCACCAAAACACAGGGGCCTCCGTTGAGTATCACACGTCTAAGTGACAGGCTGTGCAGAGTGGATCTCAGTGAAACCTCCAGGAGAACTGTGGAAATAAACAAAGACCATCCAAATGAGAACAAACAGGCCCACTTATTCAGAACTTTCTGTAACAAGGGAGTCAGCCACCATCACTTGCGCTTGACAGAAACTCAAAGGCAGACAAGGGAGTGGAAAATTTTACAGTGCAAAGAAGGAAGCCTCCAAGTCTGCTGTGGCTGGAGGTTTGTTGACACGGGGAAGCAGGAGCTAACTGGAAGCAAGATATCTTCCATGATTGCTTTAGGGAGCATATTTGGCTTTCTCTCTCTCATTGGTCCTGAGTTGGAAGCAGGGACAAAAAAACAGAGAAGCTGGCACTCATAGACCAAGTCCTGACTGTTCCTGCCTGATTGCTGCAGAAGTGTTGGTTTGACTTTCCAGGCTGGTTGCTGCAGAAGACGATGGGTCAGAGTTCCACTGTTATATACAGGTAATCCATTGCCCATTTGCATATTTAGTGTCTCAAGGAAAACCCTATGACTTGTTTAAATTTTTCTCAAGGGTTCTAGCCCCAACCCTGGTAAAGAATAGAAGCTCAATAAATATTTGAGAAGAAGAAAGAGAATGAGGGAGAGAAATAAAAGGCCCAAACAGCAGTGAACCCTAATTAAGTATGATAAGCTAAAGGAAGCGTCCATGCGATGAAGCCATTCGAGAGGTCATAGGAGGCATGCCTTCGGGTGGCATTGCTTAGCTGTGACCCACAGGAACAGCAGGACATAACCTTTCAACATGTATGCAACAGTCCAAAAAGATGTCACTTAATCAGAGAAAAGCTATAGGATACCATGCGAAAATGAAAACAGTCACAATGACTCGCAAAAAATATAATCCTCCCAGGCAAAAGGGATGGTCTTTGAGGTAGTGTCTTGTGGGAATACCTATTCAAGTGTCTTTTCAATCACTTGCTTCTGAGGAGTGAGCACTGTCAGAAACTTCTGAAATTTAGTAATAAATAAGAAGTGGCTGTTTACTTCCAGATGAAACTTTATATTGCTCTCATAGGTACCTGAGCTAGACAGGACATTACAGGACATTAGTCCAATGCCTCTTCTTTGCACATACACCTGCATACGTGTACACTGCCCAGCCCCCCACCCCCTCATACACACAAGAGACAGAGAAAATTTAAATAGATTCCAACATTACCTGGAGAAAAATAGTCATGGGCTTTTTAAAAAGGAAGTAAATCAGTGCCTAAGGTGTTTGTGAGAGGCCAAGTTAAGAAGCTGGAAGTAAACCAGGGGAGGTGAGCAAAAAATGAATTGTATGTTAATTTCAAATTAGCATTTACACTGGTTCCAGGCTTCAAAGGGCAAGGATCTGAGAAGTATTCAGAGGAGGAAAATTATTCATCCTAATTGAAAAAGGACAGTCTTGAGGGATTTACACTAGGGAGGCAGGCTCTTGGGATTATTGTAATCTGTCCCCTGTTTTTAGCTGAGCTGTGTGGAGCAAAAAGCCAGCTCCCCTGGGCAAAAAACTGAAAAGCTGGGTAGTCCTTCAAAACAAGTGATGGTCAAGGGCATCAGGAGATATTAGGTTTTAACTCAGAGCTAAAAGAAAAACAAGGAAATTTTAATAGCTTGAATAGCCAAGAGCTATCTTAAGGTGTTGGAGCTACAGAGATAACTATAAAAGTCTAAAATGATACGGGGAGAAGAGGAAAAATAATTTTCCCTCTACTCTTCTAAATTCTTGGCTGAGACCCACTTAATAATAGAGGTTAGCAAGAGAAAAACAAGCAAGTTCATTCATATGCACATCTAATGTATGCATGGGAGATACCCAAGGAAAACTGAGTAACTCAAAAGTGAAGGCTTACGACTCCAGCTGATACATAGCATCTTCAACAAAGAACAATAAATTCATAGAAATGATAAGAGAAAAGAAAGCAGTTTTTGACTTCCGAGGGTGGCAAACTGTGAGAAGGTAGATCTATGGGAGAAAACTAGGAGGAGATAAAGCTTAGTTAGTAAAGTTTGTTATGTAGATTCCTCTGGCGCCTTCTACAGGCTGATAAGGTCTAAAGTTGTTTCTGGGGATTAACTTTTGTCCTTTCTGGTAGACAGGAGAAGAGGGACACATTTACATGCTACAAAATTTATTTAGGCAAATAGGGGGAGGGCAGGGAGCTTTCCTTGTATCTGCTTCTTCTCAGTTGCCTCAGCTCAAAACAATTCTTATGCTAAAGTGGCATATTTGAGGTGGCATATTCGAGGTGGCATATTCTACTACCCTTCTGGGGTGAAGGATTCTTTATGCCTTATACTGGGTTAAATAGTGACCCCCCAAATTCATGTCTACCCAGGACCTTTGAATGTGACCTTATTTGAAAATAGGTTCTTTGCAGATATAATCAAGTTAAGATGAAGTCGTACTGAATAAGGGTGGGCCTTAATACATGACTGGTATCCTACCAAGAAGGAATCTGACACAGACATAGGGGAGTAGGACAGAGGCAGAGAGACTCTCGTGATGCAAGCCAAGGAATAACAAGGATTGCCAGCAAGCACCAGAAGCTAGGAACTCTCTGAGACAGTATGGCCCCCACCAACAACTTGATTTTGGACAGCTAGCCTCCAGAACTATGAGAAAATAATTTTCTGTTGTTTTAAGCCACCCAGTCTGTAGTAACTTGTTACAGCAGCCCTAGAAAACTAACATAGGCCAGAGGAAAAAATTGGATGAAAAGTTCAAAAATGGATGTTACATAAATTCAATACATATTTATTGTGCATTAACTATGCCCCAAATTGCGGCTGTAGAGAATACAAAGATACTTATGAACAGATCCTGCACTGGAGGAGCTTAGCATCGAAACTGCCACTGATTTTCACAGGAAAAAAAAAAGCTTTTCTTTTCCTTTCAGTGACGCTGTCAGGTTAGCAACATAGTGGAAGACTGATATAAGAGAATCAAAGTCATGAGTACTCAGCAGGTGGGCCATATTGTGAAATGGCTTGCAAACCACTACAGAGAAAAAAAATTGTAACTTCAGGACAAAAAGGTACAATGCAAACCAACTGGTTTCTTAAGCAGCTCTGTAGAGAAAAGTAAACTTTCTGAACTACTTTTTCTCCCCCTTCCCCCAGGATTCCTTTCTGGAAGCAAAGTGTTGGTGGGGAGGTAATTACTAATAGCAACATTAGTGCTGACACTTGCTGGAAAAAAAACCTTTGGCATTTTTACCTATAACAAACCTGTCACCAGTGAAGGCACTTAAGAAATGTGCCTTGCTAGTCTTCTGAACACTAGAAAAAGAATTATGGTAATGTAAGGCATTTAACAAACACTTCATGAGTGAAAAAGGAGTGATTCTTCTTTTGCCCAATTTCTTCCCAAATTATTAGTTCATAGGGATAGAAATTGACTTCTCTTTTCCCCCAAATGATCAAATTAGAACAATTCTATCTAGTTTCAATCCCTGAAATTAAAAAAAAATTAATTTATAAAGCCTGGAACTGACTATTCCTGGGGTTAATTCCTCATGTGACCCTCCACGTCTTCTTATGTAGATCTCTTTCCAACGTCATGTGGTTTTGGGATACATCAAAGAAAAATCGCACTGCATGGAGTTAAACAGGTAAGGGGGACTTTATTCAAGACCATCTCAGTAGAGGTCAAGACTACTGCAATAGGGGATGGAGACTGAATGTAACTCTGAATACCACCAATGGCAGCTGGGTATTTGTAGCCAATGGGCAGGGTGAAGGTGTAGATAGAAAGTTATTAAGAGGAACTTGGTTTGGTATCAAGGATAGAGGTAGACTTCTGCTAAACTGGCTTGGCAGGATTCTTGCTCAACTAGACTGGCAGGCCAAGGGTAAGACCTAATAGAGAAGAGGGCTCAGAGCAACCTGACTAATGTTCAGTCAAAGAGCGAGAGCCCTTATCAGATGATACACCCAAGTAGCCTTTGCATCAACAGAGGTGTGTTAGTCCAAGGTCCAAGAAACGGACCAGATTTACCCACATGTTTGATTGTCTTTGTTTTATTTTCTTTTGGTTTATTGGCCAACTATTCAAATAATTTAGAAATCACCCAAGTAATTTTTACTAATTGGTATGTGTGAATTTATAGAATGGCTACAATTCAAATAACTCGTATGCTTATATCAATAAAAACAAAACTATTCAAAATTGCTTTCATGGTAAGTTTCCTTTGTTTCTTATTGTTCAATGGTTGCGACACATAAAGGAGAAAAGGAAGACGAAGAGTAGACATGAATCAGGAACAGGGCCTCACCAGATGCACAGCTACGTCCTGAGGGTCTCCCAATTCCTCCCATTAGGAGAGCTTCAGACCCATTGGCTGACTCGCTCAAAGTCAAATGGAGAAGTCAGGATTTGAAGCCAGATCTGTCTGACTCCAAGATAAGATTCTTTCCATTATACCAGCAGTTCCCAAACGCCAGCTCTTGGACCTGGACCAGCTCAAAATTAAGTTATAAGCTGTCAGAGCAAAATGAAAAATGCAAGGACAATGTAGTGAGCTTTTTTAAAAACAAAATGAATTCAATTTAAAGCATTGTTCTTTTTCTGAGATTACGGCCCACTTCTGGTGTTTAAAATGTTCTTTCTCTTGTGAAACGACAGTGGTTATGATGGCAATTATTTGTTTTTGTTTTTGTTTTTCAATGTCCTTACCAGACAAAATTTAAAATTTGGCCAAGCTATAAATGACACCTGAATGTTTTTGATATTTTGGTCACTCATGGAATTCCAGAACCCAGAAATCAGGACTGCCAAAAGTTCCCATGAAACATAGAGGAAACAGGCAGCTTGACATGTTCATTCAGTGATTTCCTCACCTCCGTGTTCACTTCAACCTCTGAAACTTAGAGAAAAGTCACTCTGATTAGAAGAAAAGTTAACATCTCTAATTGTATTAGAGAACAAGGACAGACACCAAGGCACAGCTAGAGACGATGAGACTCGAGGTGATTCTAAGGAGTAGAAGAAAATCAGCCACTGGAGGGTCTAATGGCAGGAGAAGAAAACAAAAGATATTGCTCAGACTGAGACGAAATAGGCACACTACTGATGCTGCAGGCAGGACACACAGAGCCATTATCCTCTGTGGAGCCATCTTTGTTTTTTTACCTCTCCAGGGTTTCACCCACTGGAGGGATGCTTGCTTTCACCAAAGAGGGTGCATCTTCCTTAGTGAACAGGCAGGAGAAGTACAGGCAGATCAGCATTCCTGTATGTGCAGGAAGGTTTCTCATTTTCAAAGGTTACTATTTTTAAGTGACCATTTTTAAAGATGACCAGACATCTCTGACATAACAGGAGGTGTTCTATTTTTCACTTCTGTCCACTTGCTTACTTGAAGTAATAGGAAAAAAAAAAAAAAAAAAAGAAGAAGAAAAAGGTCTTGTTTCCTACCTAACCAAAAGAGACAGTGTGTCATGTTTAAGAGCCTTACAGTCAAGAAAAACAGGTGTGTAATGGCCCACGTTCAGTGGGTAAATCAGGATGGCTCTCTAAACTTGTGGTGCCTCTGTTTCCTTGCTAATAAAATGTGACTAATAATATTCCCCACTCAATAGAGTTGCTGTGAGAATTTAAAAATGTATGTTCAATACTACGTGTACCTCCAGGTATATACAATAATGTTAGCTAACGTTATGTGGACTATATTTACTGTAAGTAGGATAGCTGAGCATGTCCCAACTCAGAATAAATAATAAGCATATACTACTAAAGAGAGCCTATTGACTAAACTTGAAGTAAAAAATTAAAAATTATTGTTCACTACATCAGCAACGTACCGAGGGCCTGACAAGCACTTCTAGCTGTTGTTCTGACTCTCCCACTGATTGGCAGCTACAGATGACTAGGAAGGATGCCCACCCCACCCCCATTCCTCCTCATTCCAGAGACTCGACCTTTAACATAGTCCCCTAGGTTTCCGGATTGGAATGGGCAGGGTTATCTGTCTGCCTCAAGAACTCTAAGGATGTTGGTCCATTCTAGTCAGTAAAAAGCACTGTCCTAAAGTCAATAACTGTCCTTAGATTGACTCAGACTCTGAGAGAGGCAATACCATGACAGGGCTAGGGCACAGGTATTATTCCTGAGACTGGTTAGCTACTTCAATCCTTGTCCTAAGTTTTGGTTGGACTCTTTTGAGGGAATCCATTTTCCAAAGCTCTTTCAAATTCTGGATAGCTCTTCCAAGTTTATTTCTAAGTATCAGTGTCCTTTCTTATTACTTCTGGATTATCTCATACACAACCTTTATTTTTTTAAGAAGTCATCAGAGTTCATTTTAAGCCAAGATTTCTTTTTCTTATTAATTTTTTTTCTCTCATTGTAAAGTTGATAATCTTTGTGCTAAGAGACTTATGAAACAAAGTTGGATTACTCCTGGAGGCCATCTAAAGCCAGATTCCTGAAGTCAGGGGTCGCTAAAGTACGACCAGCTGGCCAAATGGGCCCACAGCCTGATTTTGTAAATACACTTTTATCGGAACACGGTCACACCCATTCATTTACATATTCTCTATTGCTGCTTTCACGCTACAAGGGCAGAGTTAAATAACTGGGACAGAGATTGTACAGCCTGCAAAGCTGAAAATATTTACCATCTGGCCCTTAACAGAAAGATTTACCATTTCCCTGCCTTATGAAGTCAGAACGCTATAAGAAAAGCTGGTCAACTCTGAGAAAAGTTAGTTGGCTACCATCCTGATAATTAAGTAGCCACTTTTGCCCAAAATTTTCCAAGATCGCAACATGTCATAAGGAGATCTGACACTTGAAAACATTTTCTATTTTGATGGTTCAAAATGGGACCAAAATTACCATCTTACAATGGGAATTATCCAGGTTCCTCTATATGAAGCATCCTCTCCCAGAAACTACTTCCAATTTATTAGAGTTGAATACCTAAAGAGCCACGCTGGGGGTAATTTTGGTGGGAAGATAAGAGGATGGGACAGTCATAAGTCTAGATTACATTTAGTGAATGGGAAAAAAAAACCCTCCAAATTTGAAAATCTTTGGAAGAAAATTTAAAGAACAGTTTAGTTAAAAAATTAGTAAAGTTCCTATCTCTTTTCTCCTCACAAGAAGCCAACTGTACATCACAGGGGCACCAACACCAATATTTCTGAGCCAAATAACAAGCACTGGGTATTAATTTGCATTAATAAAAGAAGCATATTCTTGATGGGTTGCTCCCTTTGCTGAATAAGAGACAAAGTTTGGGAAAATGAGAACATGAGATGGAAGGCCAGAGGAGCTGCTTCTGGCTCCTTATGCAAAGACACGCTTTTAAACTTTAAAATAAGTAAGATATCCTTCAATTAAAGAACAAGAGACAATCATATTCTATTAAAAATGAAGCTAATACAATTTTTAGTTGTTTATTTGGCCACATGTTGCAGGTATTTCTCCTTTTTTGTGTGTGGGCTGTGTACAGCTGGGTCACATGCATTCTGGATGATGTTTAGCTTCACTGACTTTCCTTAATTCAGTCACCAATGAAATCTGCCACCCATTTAAAATTGTCACATCCCTGGTGGAAAGCAATTTGGAAAAACATTTTAAGAGACACAGAATGTTCACAGCCTTTGACCTAGTTATCCCACTGCTTGGAATTTATCTTTAACTAAACAATTGTTTATAATGGCACACACAAAAAAACCTTTACATCCAAAAATAAGAGAATAATTGAATTAAGATACATCAACTAGAAGAACTGTTAGTTACATAGCCATTAAAATAATTATGGAAATCATGTAACAATACAGAAAGTATTTATGGAATAATGTTAAGGGAGAAAAGTAGAATGTAAACTTGTACCTGCATTATGATTACAATATGAAAAATGATGTCTGCATAAGAACTAGGACTGGAAGGAACACAAAAACGATTTTTTGATGAATTGAAATATAGGATTACTTAGGGTGGTGGTATTATTTCTTTAATAAATGTTTATTTTTATGATGCTGTTTATAAGCTTAAAAACAGAGAAGAACATCTCACTTTTCCCCCTTCTCTTTAATATTTGAAATAATTTAAGAACTATATCAGTCATGGTCCAGTTACGAAGAAAAGAAACCATTCCAACTAGATTAAGCCGGATGGCGTTTATTCCCGGATCAAGGCAATGGCTGAGGAAACAGACTCTAGGTTGAGTTTCCAGAAATAATTCTCAAGGCTCTAACTGGGCACCCCCAAGAGCTGCTTCTCCTGCCATGACCAGGAAGCAGCTTGCAAAACTAGAAAGCTCTGTTTACATCTGTTGGCTCCCAGAGAACATTGCCTCTGTACGATCTGCACCAAGGCAACTGAGCTTCACGCTTTCTTCTCTTACTGTGTAACCCAGTTTTGAATTTAAGTTTTGGACAAGTGCAACAGATCGACAATACCTAAATCACATGCAAAATGCTTTACAGCTTCCACAGTACAGTGAGGCACTAAAAGGAGGCACTAAAAGGAGGCACTAAAAGACTAGGTGGTAAACAAGCCAGTTTCTAGTATCTGCCACAAAGAATTGCCAGATAAAATACAAGGCACCCAGTTAAATGAGAACTTCAGATAAACAACAAATAATTCTCAGAATTTCCCAAATATTGCACGGGACAGACTGATACTAAAAATGTATTCATTGCTTACCTGAAATTCAGACTTCTTTGGGCATCCTGCATTTTTATTTTTTAAATATTGCAATCCTACTGTCATGGAAACCAACAGAAATTGAAATCATTCCCAATTCATACAAAGCTTTGGTGATATTTATTCTCAGATACGGATTCTTGCAATAGAGTAGCCACAAATTTCTAATGGAAGCATTTTCTTTTTTTAAACTAATAAACATTCTCTCGATTCTTTATAATTTCTCCAAAAGCAGGGAGCAAAGAGGTGTTTACATGTTGGTTAGACTCTCATAACCAATCAGAAGGTATCAGTGCTGCATGGCCCCCCCTAGAGAGAATGTATTCCTTAGAGGTAATTTTTTCTCTACCGCTTTCTTTTAACAGACAAGAAGTTAAGTTAGAACAGAGTCAGAGTTAGCGCCCAGGACTCCCAGACTTGACTCTTTCAGTCAGGTGCCTCTGAAAAGAATAAACGTCCTTTATCAGTTGTGATATATTCAAACATAAGTGTCTAAGACAAAAACATGGAGTCCTGATTAACCTCTCATAATTACTGAATGCCAGGGAAAGCATGAGTTGCCACTCAAGAACTGTGGTAGGAAAATCTCTGGACCAGGATGGCCTGGATTTTAGCCCTGAATATATTACCACCCTGCTTGGTAAGTTTGAGAATGTGATAATTCTTCTGAGTCACAGTTACTTCATCCTTGAAATGAGGTCATTAATACTTTTCCTGTTTCCTTTACACGTTGTCATAAGGATCAAGTAAGTTCACATCCGTAAAATTTTATGAAATGTAAGAAGTGCCATATAAGAAACTTTACAGTCTCATGATTGAAAATTACTAAAGTTTAAAATATTCAATATCCCAAAGATTATCCATCTGTGGTGGGCTTGTTATATGCAATACTTTCAATTCTTGCTTATTTTACCCTTGAGCAAAGTAGGTTTAAGTAGTGACAGAAGTCCCAAAGTAGAAATGGTCTAAACAAGATAAACAATTATTTCTTGCTGAAGTAAATGAACTCTGAAGGTAAATGGGACTTAATTATTCTTAGGGACTCTGGTTTCTTCTATTTTGTTCTTCTGTCATTCTCATCATACAGATTCCACCTAATTGCCCAAGATGCTGATCAACTCCAGCCATCACATTTGCATTACAGCCATGAGAAGCGGAAAAGTTTTGAAGAAGGCATACACCTTCCCTTTGTGTTGAACATGCTTCCTTGAGTGTAAACACCATTTTCACTTATATTCTGTTGCCATAATTTCATCAAGTGGTCACACCTAATTATAGCAAGCTGTAATTTCAGACAGCCACATGCTCATCTATAAATCAAGACCTCTATAGCTAAGTCAGACAATATTCTTTGCCACTGCAGGTAAAAACCAAATATCTTTCCACATGAATTAGAGAGAGTCTTAGTTTGGGCTGTTATAACAAAGTACCATAGACTGGGTGGTAACAAAAATTTATTTCTCACAGTTCTGGAGGCCAAAGCCCAAGATCAGGGTGCCATCATGGTCTGGTTCTGGTAAGAGTCCTCTTTCAGGTTGCAGACTGCCTTCTTTGTGTTGTATTCTTCCACAATGGAAAGAAACTGAAAGAGTTCTCTGGGGTCCCTTTTATAAGGGCACTAATCCCATTCACGAGGGCTCCACCCTTATGACCTAATTACTTCCCAAAGGCCCCACCTCCTAATGGCACTGCACTGGGAGTTAGGATTTCAACAAATGAATTTGGGTGTTTGGGGTGGGGGTGGGGGGCAGACACTGACATTCAATTCATTGCAGAGAGGAATTCAATTAAAGATTAGAATCTTTTTTTTTTTAATGCACACATAGAGTGGAAAAGCCAAACAACAGTTGCTTTAATCATATAATTAAATTACTGTCTACATTCTATAGTTACCTTGGTATGTATCAATAATAATATTAATGAATTTAACTTTGATACAGGTTGTATTTCTAATGTTCTTTGCTCAGTAGTGATAGACCACGTTTTATTAAATGTCACACTTATTGTTAATGTCTCACAGATTTTTTTTGAGCAGTAGACATGTCAGTGTATTAATATGGATAGATAACCAGTGTGAGAACTAAAGAAATTTTTTCTAACACAAATTGTATGTTATTTAAATTCTCCCTGGTAAAAGAGAGAAGAAATGAGCTGAGACATGGGATCTGTTCACATAGACAAGGTCAGGATAGGGAGCAGGTACAGGGAAGAAATATTTTGGAATCACTAAATGAGTCAACAAATATCAGTACAGAAGTAAGATAATATATCAAATATCAAACAATAAATATCAGTACAGAAGTGAGATTTATCTTTTTGAAAAGTATTGTACTCCAATGAATTTGGTCTTTTCTGCAAGCCTTAAAGTCTCATAACTTTAACACCAGGTTTACACTCAGAATAAATATATGAGCACACAATTTAATTTT
Organism: Globicephala melas; assembly: GCF_963455315.2. Taxonomy (NCBI): domain Eukaryota; kingdom Metazoa; phylum Chordata; class Mammalia; order Artiodactyla; family Delphinidae; genus Globicephala; species Globicephala melas. Next base: position 68,927,482 of record NC_083327.1, on the reverse strand, counting down.
GTTTCTTATAATATATGACTTGGGGCATATATTATCTGAGTTTTAATTATCTTGTTTGTAAAGTAGAGATATTATACTACGTTTAACTTAGGATATTCAACCAAATGGCCCTCTTTTACATAATTAAAAACACTATAAAATTATATGTTATATCTGCATACTTCATTATATATAATCATACTGCAGGCACTATATACTGGTGATATTCTCTTTACTATGTATTATTGTATACACAAAATCATGTTTATTATACTTTATGAGCACTTCAAACAATTTTTCTCATATAGTTTTGACTATATACAGTATTTGTCTGATGTGCTGATTCTAGAAATGAATCATCAAGTAATTTTTTATTCCACTGCAATACCTACAACACAGATGGGTTGATATGAACACATCAAAAGAAAAAAATGGTAAAACTGTCAGCATGCAGTCAGTTCTCCATTTTGTTGGCCAAATATGAATTTTTATTCCTGAAGCCTAAGACAAGCATATTTAAATGATATAAACGGTAATAGAGTAATCTCTATAGCAAAGAAAATGACTATGTTAATCACAGTCACATAACTACACTGAAGGCCACCAGAAGATGGCAGTCATTTCTTTAAGGAATAGGATGACTCTGAGACAAATGGTTGGGATATGAGATGACAGATTAGCGTGGAAGATGAAATCGTTCAGGTCACTGCTGGCTACTGCCTGTCGGCGTAATTCCTTCCCCAGGTAAGGCCAATGAACTCTTTCTGCAGGAAGTGCCGGAAACTAAAAAGCCTGACTTTTAATGCTATGGATTACACCACGAACGATTACATAAGGAGAGAAAGAAAGAGTTCACAAGTCATGGGAAACTTTTTCACCACTGTTTTTTTCTCATCTTTCTTGGCATGCTCCTCTTTCATGCTGTGTCAGCACACGTGAATGCTGAGATAAAACCTAGGGTATTCCTCTGATGTTTTCTCTAGACTCATTGATGGAAAGAGAAAACAGATTTACTGTGGTCAGGAAGAGACACTGAGGCCGATTATCTAGTCATATCCACATCCTTCAAAGAAGGTATCCAAACCTGAAATACATCTAAATCCTATATATATATAGATATAGATAGATATAGATATAGATATAGATATAGAGTAATCTCCTTCTCAGCCTCAAGGAATTAGGCATTAAGGCAGCAGATTGGGCCTTCATGCTGTGTGTCTTCAAAAACCCTCTCACTGATTTTTGTGACTTTCCGATGCACCACCATGAACAATAGGCTGAGCACAAAGAAATCAACAATTGTAAATTGAAGTTCTATAATAGTCACCCTGCTGTTTTATTTCCTGCCTTTTTGATAAGTTGCTTCTCCCCAGCCTATGCATATAGAACAGGAACAATTTGGTTTGCCCTTGAAGAATCCCTCCCCCACCAAAAAAGAACACTGGCATTATTCACATTTTCCCAATATGGATTCATGTAATGCCATTTTTTCAGTGCTGTTTTGAAGGCTTGGAGAATGGTGAAAACTCACATTAATAAGCATAACCATTTAATTTCCAAAATTAATGAGGAGAACTCAACAGATTGAGTGCATTGTATTGGAATATCTGATTTCTTTGGAATTGCTCTGAAACTCAGAGAGGGTATGATGACCAAATGGTGCTAGACTAATGATCTTTTCATATTATGATATGAAAAGAGAGAAACAAGTATTGTAGCATGCATAGCAATTTTGTTTCAATTTGTTGATGACAAAACACATTTCATCTCAATTAACAAGTAGACTTTGTTATGAAGTGCTAGCCAGATTGCTAATAATTAAAGACTTAATGTGTCTTCCGTCATTATAATAGGACAGTGATGAGAGGCTGTAAAAAGTGTTTGAATTCTGTTTGCTCTATTTATTTGGGGAAAGGGAAAAAATCCCTATCTTCATAAAGATGAATTAAGAAATAATGCATATGATTATTCTGGGTCTTTGGGAAAAGTTAAGATATCATCTCTCAGTGCTTGCCAATGATGATACCCCAGTATAGAAATGGTCCCCAGAGGATTCCAGGCCAGATACCCTTCCCCAAACAAGTAACTCCCTGGCCCTCGTTCCAAGTTCCTGTCTCCCCCATATCTTTATAATAGACTCACTTTTTAAAAAATTAATAATTGAGAGCTTAATATATGTATGCTTTCCCATACTTGTTATACTCTTGGGTAACTGGCCTAAATGACCAGTTTTAATGTTTGTTTTGATTTGGGCAATCTAATTGTTTTAGCATCTTGTATTGAGATTACGTTAGTCACTCATTTCTTTCTTTTCCTGCAACTTAGGCATGTGGGCATGGTTCCATGCATTCGAATGATCACCAGCATCAATTTTTTAAACCCAAATCAGTTTAAGATGTCTGTTTCCAATATATTTTATGCTGAAGCCAATTGGTAATGATCCTCAGTATTTATTGAGGACCTTCTTCCCCCTAAGATTTTTAAATGATGAGCGTTTGCCCTACAGCAATATTTGCCGCTTCAAAGTCCATGTTGTGGTGTGGCTTCTTCATATCTTCTGAATGGGCTTTTATTCACCATTATCACTGTAACGAAGAAAATGGATCGACCTACACATGTTGCCTACCAGGCCCGGTGCTGTACACAAAAAGTCAACAGAAGTGCTCTTTGGCCCTTCAGGGCTTTCTTTTAGAGATGAATTAGATCTCAAGTAGGATTATGATATGACCATTCCTGACTGAAAAATGCAGACTGAATTTTCTGGCACAAATACTCCTGAAATTTACTCTGTTTCATGCTGATCCAGAGCTCGTTCTCTGATCAAAAAAATGCAGAGATCAGCAACGTTAAGGATACTTTTTTACCAGAGTTAGACAGCCATTGTATTTAATCTTCTTTCACATATACACACTGCATTTCCCATTTAATCCCAAACACACAGAAAATTTGCCCACGTGTGACAAGTACGGCAAGACTGGGTTTTCTATACTCATGCTGGTATTTAATACAATTGGGTAAAGAAACGATTCAGATCATAAAATTTAAAACTATGATAATCACAGTTCAATTCATATGGAGTTTCATTTAAAGGGTCAAAAGTATATTCCTATGTTCTAGTTTATTTATTTTTTCCAATCTCCTAGAATTGTAGAAAGGAAAATGTAATTGATTTTGATTTGCGTCTTTCTCACTGACCTTGTGTGGTGTAATTTAGTTTAGTTGACTTGCAAAGGTCATTCATTCACAACAGAGATTCGATCAATATTTATTGAGCACTTACTTCATGCCAGGGACTGTGCTACATGCTGGGGATAGAACACTAAACAGAACAGTCCCTACTCCTGAGGCGCTTTCAGATACTTTTATAGCCAACTAGAAATAAACTCTAGATATTCAATTCCTTAATTTTCTGATCATTTCTTTATCCAGTAAGATCTGATTACCCAATAGATTTAATTATTGAATATCTGATATTTCCTCGACTCTCAGTAGGGTGTTTAGGCAGAAATTTTTCAGGTATCATTAATTCAGTAGCAAAAATGCTATGAACTATGATCATGTTCTGAAAGTAGAAGTCTTAATCTTAGTTACAGAGCTTTGTGATTTTTTATTGTATCTTAACAAATAAAAATGAGAAAATTTTAATTTTCTTACAGGAAAATTAAGAAACTATCTTTGGCTCAAAAACATTTTTTTAACGTGGAGATAGATGTCTTTTAAGAAATATCTTGCACATTATAGTCAGTTAGTGAATGGCTTTTTGAATGAATGTAAGATCTTTGACAACAGAGACTTTGCCACCTTCCTTTACTTATCTGTTTCCAGCACATAAAACTGAGTGTCTACTATGTGCTGGAAATAAAGAAGTGAATTTATTTATATTTAATGAATGAATGTGGCCTCACTGATAGCAAAAGACTAATTCTTACTATTTAACTGGAAAAGGAAAAAAAAAATCACATGAAATTCCTCAGTGAAGAAAATTGTTGTGATAGCTTTAGTCTACTAAATTTTATTATAAATACTGGCTTATTTGGATTTATTTCAACCAGTTAATTTGAGCTCTCTATTCTGTTTTTAGGTTCCAAGCATTTTTCCCACTTTTATTGTTGTTGAGAAATCTGTTGTCAGTACAAGAGTAGCTTCATTGTAAGTAATCTGTCTTTTCTTTCTGGCAGCTTTTAAGGTCTTTGGTATTCTAACTTTCATTACAATGTGTTTACGTGGGGATTTCTTTTTTTAAAAAAAAATGTATCCTGCTTAGGACTATCTTTATTTTGTAGATTCATATCCCTCCTCAATTCTGGAAAATTCTCACTCATTATCTCATTGAATATTGCTTCTCATTTTTTCTATTTTCTCTATCTGGATGCAAGTTAAATGTATGTGAGAGCTTCTCATTCTCTTCTCCATCTTTTAATCTCCCTCTCAGTTTATCTTTTTATCTCTTTTTGCTGTTTCCTGATGAATTTCACTCTGCCTAGCTTTTAGTTCACAAATTCTTTCTTCACTGTGTCTAATCTACTCTTCAGCCTATTAAATGATTCATCACAACAGTTGTATTTTTCATTATCAGAAATTGTATTTTGGTTCTTTTCTAAACCTGCCTGCTTTATTCTAACAACCTATTATCACATTTTTATTTCATCTCTTCTTTTTATAACAATTTGGAGTACACCTTTAAAGAAAATCATATGAATCTCGATTTCCCATTATTTTAAGCTCTTGGGGGTCCTAAATTTGCTTTGTGTTACTTCCAATGACACTTGCTCTTAGCCTGTGCAGAGAGCATGGTCCTACAGAAAGGATTCACACATTAGTTGAGTGTGTCCGGGGGACTATGCTAATACGCATTATCACTGCAAGTGTTCAAGAGGTAAACGTGATCTTTTCAAAACTGAATGAAATGTGGCCAGACCTAGGTTACGAATTCTCAGTGGTGACATTTTTTTTTTCCTTCTATCCACCACCAAGGCCAACACAGACACTGTCTCTCAAAGTCTACCTCTGCTGATACATATATACTTTTTCTTAACCCATTCTTTCACCAACTGTTAGGATACTGGTTTTATATGAAGTTAAAGTTAATTGATTTCCCATCTTACAGAGCACAAGTCTGTCTCCCACTCCAAGGGGCAATTAAAACCTGGTCACTAAATCCAGCAAGTGCCCCTAAGACAGCTCATCTCCTTGATTTTCACCTTCCTCTCACGGGGGTTTTCTCTTTCTATCTTTAACACTCAGCCATGCAATCAAAATGTCTTGTTAAATTTTGCCTAGCAACACTTTGGGGGTAGTGCAATACCTGGTGGGTCATACTGCTAGAAAGAAAAGTTTTACAAATTATTTTTAACTCTCCTTTGTTATCTTACTTTTGGTCCCGACACACATTAATTGAAAGCGACCATTTTCATCTGCGTCAAAGGTAAAGAAAAGATGATAGGTAAACTTTTCCCAGGTGCTGGGACATCCATACTCCTGCCAGAAAAGATGTCAACTTCCAGACTCCCCTCCTAATGGCACTGCCTGTATTGCAGGGTATGAAGGAAGCGAAGACTGTACGCACATATTGATTAACACTGCTGATCAGTCCTTGTGAATGTTACTGAATCTTTATTTCTTCTCTTGTTAACATTTCTGTCTTCCGTTCTGGTATCCCCTTGACTTGCAATCCTCTTTGAATCGAGGACTTTTCTCTTGAGAAAAAGAATCAGATCTCATCCAATCTGAGTAGCATAGAAACACACATTACAGGACCATCCATACCCACAGACTAGGAGGACAGACTCCTAAGTCATTCAAAGAGAGATAATACGTTCCTGTTTTCAAGCACCTATTTTTCCTCCAACCAATTTCCAGTTAAAGAGCGTGTTTTTGTTGTTTAGAAGGAAGCTATGTGCTTTAAAGATAGGAATAGCAGTGAAAAGTAGAAAAAACAGTCCTTAAAAACATCTTCCTCAATGGAAGGCACTGAGGAAGTCATTCAGTGATCCTGACAAGCTAAATCAGTGGCCTAATTATTTTTGCAGAGGAAAGGCGACTCAGAAAGAATATGAAGAATGCTTACAGGAATCTGCATATTTATCTTCTTAAACATACTCTTTTCAACTCCTACTCTCACATACACGGACAAAGGAAAGGGTGAAAAAAGAATTTAAAAGCTCACATGATGTGCAGGCTGATTAAAAGTGAAAGCCAGATCTGCTGACAATTGACAAAAAATCAGGTAGTCATTTATTTAATTGGACACCAAGTGACAAGAAGGTGAGGTGATTACCAAAGAGATGAACCCTTTGTTCCAGCCTCACGGTTTAAGTCATTTCGAATGGAAAGGGAACTTCTTCAATTTCTCTAGGACACCAGCCTGAGGAGGTTTTTCAATATTAATCCAGGTAATCAGGATCAAGAATACTATTTGCCTCTCTCACAGAAAGAAAAGATTATGAGCCACTGAAACGGACGGGCTAGGAATGCTGCAGGTATTACCTCAGCTGCATGTCAGTGAGATACAGGGAAGTCTGTGCAGTTTGGTTCTTACAGGTTTGTTCAGTGGCATAAAAATATGGTTCAAAAGAGAAACCCCCAACTTCCTCCCTATCTTCAGTGACCTACAGAAGAATTTAATTTCCACTTTACAACTGCTAGAATTCTGACCCAGGAGCATTAAGGTTCTGATACAGAAAAACTGGATACTGGAAGCAAGAATACAAATACATTTTCATCTTCTTTGTACTGGATTTATGAGAGAGAAAAGAATTAAAACTTACTGAGTACCCACTATGTACCCAAGAGGTGCCAAGTAATGTGCAACGCACATTACATATTTTATTACGTTCTCACAATAACCCTACATTAAGAAGAAAATATCCCAATACTTCATAGGGCTAAAAATACTTTGAAAACACTATTATTCATGTCTCCAATACTTTGGGGTTCAATTTAAAGGTAAAAAATAGAGTCAACTCCCACTCAGAGCGATGCAATGGTCTCTGTTTAAAGCTCAAGTACTGGTCACTCTGAGCAAAAACAGCTGCCCTCAAGAGAATGTTGAACATCTACAAGACAGACTGCATCCCCAGCAATTCTTAGCAGCTAAGGGCCACCTTCAGGAAAGGGGAAGCAGTGACCCATACTGTAATCCTCTCATGACAGATGACATGGTAGCATCCCACCATGCCAGATGAATTCATTTCCACAATACAGGGTTGGAATACATCTGGATAGGTTAGATCAGAATGGAAGCAAAAAAGATTTGGAAGAGTGTTGCTACTGTCAAATTAAATTTTAGTTATCAGTAACACATGAATACAGGCCACTCTAGAAAGCTGGGTGAGGATGTTATCATTAGTCTTTGGGAGATAAGAGTAGCATTGCACAGGCTGAATGGAAGTGGCTGGAGCCGGGAAGTCTCCCTTCCATTCACCAGCTCTTCTGTTCCAGATAAACATAGCTCTGGGAAGATATGGGTCCCACAAGGTTAACCCAGGGGACCCATGTCACCAGGAGAGGGGAAATTACTAGATGGTGGCCACAATGAGGCAAAGGCAGGAAGGACCTCTTTTTCCTCTTCTTTATAAGTTGCCTACTGGACCATGTGCAGAAGGAGAGGGTCAGATGACCCTCACCAGAGGTCTGTATCTCTATCACTGCAGAGGGTCTTATGTTTAGACCTATAAAGTGAGATCATCCAGTGGACAGGGACATAAACTCTGAGCATGAATTGTCTAGATGGTGGGAGAACATCTTTCCCTCTTGATCTTAAAATATCTCTTGCTATGCAGTGTATTAATACAGGATTCCTGTAGGGCAGGGATAAGACCAGTAAGCTACTTTCAAGAAAAAAAAAATAGCAAGTGTGGTGTAAGGATTTTTGAGGAGATAAAATTCTCAACAGGCTGAATAGTAAAGAACACAGACAACAGCCTTAGGGGTACAGCATGGGCAACAGCTCAACAAAGATCAGGGTAGGAAGTTGACTGATCATTTCTCTATTCCCTCCCAGGGTGCAGAAGTCTTTGCTGTGACTACGAAGTAGCTTTACATAAAAGTCTACCAGTCCCGGGCTTCCCTGGTGGCGCAGTGGTTGAGAGTCCGCCTGCCGATGCAGGGGACGCGGGTTCATGCCCCGGTCCGGGAAGATCCCACATGCCGCAGAGCGGCTGGGCCCGTGAGCCATGGCCGCTGAGCCTGTGCGTCCGGAGCCTGTGCTCCGCAATGGGAGAGGCCACAACAGTGAGAGGCCCACGTACCGCAAAAAAAAAAAAAAAAGTCTACCAGTCCCAAAAGGATGGAGGCACAACCTATCTAGTCAACTCATGTCCCCGTGTCTTCCTGAGGCCATCTTTGAATCAGACCCAGCCATGTTCACTGCTAAACTAGGTTGCAAAGCTCTGTGATCTGTCACCTAATAGGTCCCAACTCCTAACAGAGTAAGCAAGCATTTCTCAAACTATACTCCATGGAGATACAGATACAGTTATTGATATATAGATATAGATATACTGAGAATTCCAAGGGACTCAGGTTAAGTTTATTTAAGTCAATGATTGCCAAACTTATTCAATCATAGGACTCTTTAAAAAACAACAAATAAATCTCTTGGGACTTCACTGATCATATTTAATAGACTGGTCAAGTGGGTAAGAGTATCATTTATACTCTCTAGGACAACTGGAAATTCAACCTTACCTCATTGTCTTATGAGTTTTGCTCATCCATTTTTCATTGAAAATTTATTCAGAGCAAACTCTATGTCCACATAATAATAGTTGCTACCTAATACACAGGGAAATAAAACAGACATGGGTCCTGTCATTTGGGAATAAAAAACAGGCAATAAAAAATATCAAATGATTAGTAATAGTATCTAGTGCTATGATGAAAATAATCAGGACATAAAGAAATATGGTCAGAAAAGGACTGGAATAGGCCAAATCCTTAAAGAATGAGATGGAGCCAACCATGAGAAAGCTAGGAACAAAGGTATACAGCAAAACAACTAAAACCAGATGAGCCTGAGTGAGATGCTATTTTTATTTTCCATACTGAAATAATACAATTATATTTCTGTATATTGCAAAGAACTTCCATCAATGAAAGAAACTTCCAAATTCTAGAAATTGCCTTCTTGTTATTCTATCATTCTGGAAGTAAAAGTTGGGATATTACCTTTAAGTTTCTTACACTATCTTGTGTTTCTTTTCAAATTAGTCATCAAATTTATTTCTTGTTCCATATCCACCTACCTTGATGGATTCTATGTTAAAGAGAGTAAAGATCATGTCTGTCTTATCACTTGCTATATCATAGATGTTCAAATATCATTTGTTAGGTGGTTAAAACAATTTATTTTTATGAATAAGTATTTTGGTCCTCAGGAGTCTGGGAAAAACACTACAGCATCTGCTACAAATATCGTCTTTTTGGTTGATGTAATCTTCATATCCAGGGTATTTGTTTTACATTGTTTTTAACTATGAACCATTTATATGTCATTGATTTGGGACACATAGGTTAAACAGATACAAACACAATTTTTAAATTATTCAATATCTAACAATATTCTTTAAAACTGAAGTAATAAAGCCCATGGGTATATTCCTTTCTTCAATTAGAAAAATATTTAAAGTGATTAATGTGCCTCAACGATCTTAAGTGTAGGATTATAGTGGCATATGTGTTATGAGCTGTGTTTTCTATAAAAATATATAATTTTTCAAAGAATGACCAATGACTGAATAAACATCACTTACATTTCAGAGTGAAAGGATGGATGACATAAAAATATCCTAAGTCTGGCTGATTTAAAAATTACTATTTCAAGGGAAACTAAGACAAAGACAAAAAAGAACAATAGAGGAGGAAATTTAATAATGATAGATAACTTTAAGCTAGGAGAGCTCCAACTGGACTCTTTGTTCAATGGCTCCCTGTTAGAATAAGTGCTCTGAGCCACGGTCAAACTATGCAGTACCATTGCTGAACAAAACATTTTTAAAGACACATTTGCTTGATCTACAGTTCATAGAGAGTAGTCCTCTCAGATCCTCTGGATAAAAGAAACCTGAGAAAGTCTTTCTGATTCCCTTAAACAGAGTGCCATCTCCCCAGAATGATGTTCTGTAACACAACTGTCGCCTCCAAATCTTCAACAGCCTCCTGGGTGAGACAGCTTTGGGAAAACCAGGCCAACAAGCAATGCATTTAAGGATGGTTCCAACTGGACTCTTAACAGGAGAGGCTGAGGACGTTTGGTGCATTTGGTGTTTTTGTCATTGTTGCCTTCTTTTCAGATTTCCACAAAATTCACTGTAACTCACAAGATAGGAAAGCAAACAGGGATTTGGGGCCATGAATAAAGTATATGCAAACGGCTACACCTAAGCATGAGCAGATGGCAGGATGCGACAGAGACATGGTCAAGGGAGAGGGAAACGACAGTGTTCATGTTGCCTTAAAAACTAAGCTAAGAAATTCACAGCCAATTATTGTGACATTATTTCTCAGCCAAGTAACCAAGTGAATAATAAGAGAATGAATGAACACTTAGGGGGAAAGATTTCTAATAATTAACAAGCCAATCTGCCATATTAGAATTAAACTGTATCAACTGATTAAAAATACTGTCATTTTGTAAAATCAAACAAAAGTAAAGCAAATATATTTGGGATTTTCAAAATTGCCATAAAATAAACAGAAATAATTCTGACGAATATCCTAGGTCTGGAGCTTACTTTTTTGATGATGTGTGTGTGTGCCTGCATGTGAATGCATGTATGTGTACATGAATGTACATATGTGCGTGTGTGTGTACATACATATATACAAACTATATATATGTGTTTTATGTGTATGTGTGTATATATATATATTTTTTTACAATCTCTCAGTTGCTATTGTGGTATTCCATGTGGCCAAATGAACATATGATCTGTATACACTTTTGCCACCACTTTATCCCTTAATCTTATGAGATGCACAGTGTTAGTTAGAATTCAGAGGTGGAATTTCAAATGCATTTATGTCCTGGGAACACAGAAATGCCTGAGTACTTGCTTAACAGTGATGTGTCCTCCCTACATACCTCTTTAGAAGGATATATATAAGAAAATGAATCTGACTCACAGTATGACTCATCCATTCCAGCAGTTAAGTTTAAAACTCCCAGTAGTTGAATAATATCCCCACAGCAAGCTGCCTGTTTAAAACGCTGTGTTGAGCACAAAGCTCAGGCTTGAGGACCAAGTGTGATCTTTTACTCTCTCCAAATGTGACTCTTAAAGATACCAAGTTCATTTATTTCTAGAAAGAGAGAGAATAGCCAGCCTACCCATGGTGACCCTGGCCCTGAACAGTCATCTAACCTCTTGAAGAGAGGAAGCAGGAGGTACAGGCCCTGGAGAGAACCAGAAAACCTTCACGTATTTTTTTAACACATAATCACTCTGATTGCTAGTTAAAAGGTGGTTTAGAATGCTAGCCTTTGGCATACCTAATGCTTTTCTCCATTAGGAAAGATGGTAAAATGCATGTGCTTACACAGAAAAAGAACAGAAAAGATTTACGAATAAAATATTAAAAGTGGTTCTCTCTTGGTGGTGAGAGAACCACTCTCACCACCAAGAACTACATTTCCATTTTATATTTTTTGTGCTCTTCTGTATTTTTCCCAGTGGAACTACATCATTTCTATAATCAGGAAAAAATATTTTTAATTATGCTTTTTCATATTAGCTTTGACTTTTAGTTTATGGTCATGTTAGAATGATATTCTATGCATCTTATGAAAGGCATTATGGCTTTTTAATTGCAGGTTTTATTTTTAACGGGGCAGGGAAACAAAGACATGAATTCTTTAGTTCCATTTTGTTTTTGTTTTTTAAAGTCTCTACTGAATTTGTTACAATATTGCTTCTGTTTTTTTATGTTTTGGTTTTTTGGCTGCAAGGCATGTGGGATCTTAGCTCCCCGCCCAGGGATCGAACCCGCACCCCCTGCATTGGAAGGCAAAGTCTTAGCCACTGGACCACCAGGGAAGTCCCTAATTCCATGTTGTTAATATAAATCTTCCATAGGTGCAGGAGTTCTGATTTTTCAGTATTGTCAGCAGTCTCTGGTTACATTAACCAAAAATAGTCTATTTAAAAAAAATTTATTGGAAAGAAGGAAGAGTATTCAAAATTCATTATTTCATTTATTCCATTATTGAATTCAGTTATTGACTGCTACACACTGGGTTTATAGAAATGAACAAAATATAGCCCCCGACCTCAAGGAATTCACAATCTAGTGGGAGAGGCTAATAAATTGACAATCATAAACAATTATATACATATACATATGCTACTGAAGCAGGTTCATCTTGCCCAACACACAGCAAGCCAAAAGGCTGAGACATCGAGGTTTGTAGCAAAGAGAAGTTTTCTTCGCAATATAGCCAAGCAAGAAGACAGGAGAACAAATCTCAAATCCACCTCCCTGAAGGCAAGGGGCTCAGGATATTTATGTGATGAATAAAGAAGCAGGGCGGTCTGAGGTGTGGGAGGTGTGGGGAGCCTGGGGGAAAATGAGTGGAAAAAGGTGTGCAGGCATAACTAAACTACAGGTCTCTGCACATTGGAAAAGCCACAGAGTGGACCCTTGCACAGGCCCAGTTGAAGGGTAGGTGGCCCCACCCAGTCTTAACCAGCTCAGCTGGAACTAGAAGCTGCTGACTCCAGGTTTCTGGAAAACGACTCAGGCAAACATCTTATTGCTTAGACTGCATGCCACTTGGAGGACATGCAAGTCCTAAGACAACCTTGGTTAGTAAGGCAGGTGAAATGGATTTGACTAATTACCCATGGTTTCATATACAATACACCTATATACATATATAGATGTATATGTATGTGTGTATGTATGTACACACACACACACTATACATACACACACACACACACACACATCTATATAGTTAGGGACAAGCTAAAAGCAACTCTTTCTAGAGAAGATGATGCTTAAGCTGAGCATTAAAGAACTCTAAGAGTTAACTTGGCATTCTAGAAGGGAGTAGAGGGAAAGATCTGTGCAGCAAAAATAACAGTATTTGCAAAGCTATCAATCTATGAAATACTTTGGGGCATTCAGGAAATTTCCACAAATTCAGAATGGTTGAAACAAGGAGCATATGTGAATATGATGGAAGATGAGCCTGGAATTAGATCACAAAGATTTTATAAATCCATTTTGAAGAAATTTGATTAAGCTCTTTGGCAATGGAAGGCCATTAAACACTTTTAAACTTAGAAATCTCTATATCACTTTAAATTCAATGCACTCAAACTCAATACATCTAGTTTGCCTCCAAGACTAGCTCTCATCTGGTATTCCATTTTCCAGTGAAAGTCACCATCATCTGTGCCGTTTCATAAGCCAGAGAAATATGCAGCATCCTTCATACTAAACCTCTTCATCCCCATTTTCATCCTGTCACCAAACCACTACTAAAATGTCTCTCTAATCCATCAATTTATCTCCTCATCCACTGTTGCCACTCTAATCAAAGTTACCACTATCTCTCATCTGGACTATGGTGGTACAGAACTATCCAGTCTCCCCAGTTGATTTTTCTGCAATCTGATACTCACATCAAAGCCAGATCTGTTCAAAATGCAAATCTAATCCCATCTTTACCACGTTTAAAACCTTCATAAAGCTCTTATGATGAAAAGGGCCTATAAGAACCTGCATGGTTAAGCTCTTGCTACCTTTCCCAACTCATCTCACCTCACTCTCTCTGACCTCCAGCCATTCCGGCTTCCCTCAGTTCTTCAAACAGAGCATGTTCCCCCTCCCCCGACTCCTGCTGCAAGCGCTGTTTCCTTGCTCTAGACTAACCTCCTTTTCCTCCTCTCTGCTTCACACGTCTCTCCCTCATCTCAGGATGTCACTCACTTTCCTGACATCCCTGTGTAGGTCATATGTTCTTTAGTGTGATTACTTCATTATATGTCTTTCCCATTGAACTTTTCAGTCAGTATTGTATTTCTGGCATCTAATATAGGGTCTGACAAATAGTCGATGCTCAACAAATCTTTTTTAACAAACGAATGGATAACATTAACAATTTGTGAGTTTAAAGTTTATTCTGATAGCAATACAAAAAAATTTGCATGAATAAGATTAAAGGTAAGGATAGGGTTAAGAAATAAGTTTCATAATCAGACTAGAGATGGTAGTTGTTTGAGCCACACGTGGCAGTGAGAATGGAGATGAGAGGGCAAATTTGAGCCCTATCAGGAAGTTAGCATCATCCTATGTGGCTAAGATTTCACTTTGAAACCAGGAAATACCTGTGAGCTTCCAGGAATTGCTAGATGGCTGTCACAGAAATATTTAGATGCTTCTAGGTCTTTGGATCAGGAATATTTCCTCAAAGCAGAAAGCATGATTCACTATTAATGCATAAATTTCTTTTAACAATGACAAGAATTATCCTAAAGTAAGTTTAAGTTGGTGGTATTTGGGGAGGGATGCAGTGGGGAAAGAAGAGAGATTTCAGAGCATGTGTATTTCAAAGGGTTTCTCATGTGATATTGATATAACCCCGCCCCTACTTGCACTTCTATTTATTGGCCTCTGATAAGCAATTTGGCTTGAATCCATTGGGGGTCAGAGATGACTATTACCAGAATGCTACCTGTAGCTTCACGAACATGTCAACTCTGAGGAACTAGCGTTTTTTTTAATATTGTAAAGAGCTTATTTTAAATGAATAGAATAATATCCTGTTTAATCTATGTTTCAGATGTCTTAGGTAAGACTAAGCCACCATAGTGCAGTCTTAGGCCACAATGGATTCCTGAGAAAACCTGGGACTGTAGTCATCTATTTCAAAGGACTTAGAACAAATCTAAAGACCTGACTGTGACAGCTCCATGTTCTTGCTCTCAACTACTAAAACACAAAATTCAGCCAAGTAAATGTGAACATAGGATTGGCTTCGTTCAGAGATTCATGAATCAGGCAGCATCCCATTCAGCAACTAGAAGGGTGCTCCCAGGGGATGTATTGATACAAATGGGAAGGTTTTTAGGAAGAAGAGTGGAGCAAGGGAGCAATTAGCAAAAGAAAAAAAGGATTATTTTTAGGCCCAGACATCTTTTGGGGTGGGGGGGGTGGGAATGGTAAGGGTTATATCATGCAGATTACCTCTTCTTCCTCTGGAGGAGCAGGGAATGGAGAGGATCCGCATGACATTACTTTATTGGTGCTTACCAGAAAATTCCAGACTAGTTGATTAATATTACATTTCTGGTGAAGGTCAAAACTGCAGTCAGGTCAGTTTTTACACCTAGCTTTGGTATCATGAGCTTTAGCACAAGTGACGTCATTGTGAGCCTGTGGTTTTTTTTTCCCTTAACACAACCAACCACAAGCATCGATTCAGCTCCTATACATACATCTCTAGGAATTTTCAGTGTGCTTTGTAACCCATGAATGTGCCTATTACGAACCATTAGCAGAAATTTCTCTTTCAGTTAGAGTGCTTCTCTGTGAATGGGCTCATCTTCTTAAACATGGAAAAAGATTAAGAGCCATTCAAAGAGATCTGCAAGATGTCTAGTAGGGATGCAAATGTGCAGGATATGGACAAAACGAGTAGCTCCACTTGTGAAACATTTGGATTACGGGAATTTAACTTAGAAAGCACTGCTACTTTCCACTTGAGAAAAGGTTTTTAATTTTCATTTCTTCATATCCTGACTCCATTTCCTCTCTTACAGATGTGGTGATGCATTCAGTTCTTGGCATTCTAATTTTCTTGTTCTACACTGTGTATCTCAGAGCTCTCAATTCACAATTCACTTTCTTAGCCTCACTCTCAACTCTTTCCTTTTGACTTCAAATTTACATCTGCTTCTCAGAGATTTAGTCCAACATCTCCAAACACACACTGGACATTTTCAACTCAAACTTAAGATGTCATGTATACACCAAGCACATCATTTTTCACCTACTCCCATCCAGAGAAACATTTTCTATCAGCGGTAGTAAACTTGGTGTCAGCCTTCACTTAACACTTTCTATGTTGCCTCATTCAGATGGGTAATCAAGTGCTACTGACTTTCCCACCGCATCCTACTACTTCTCAAACCTACCCTATCCACCAGCATTCCCTTAACCTTGCCCACCAATCACTTTCTCTGCTGACACCCTGGTCATGGATTTCTTGCTCCCTAACCTTCATCAGTCTCTCAGAAATGTTTATCAATATCCCACCTCCCTCACTCTCAACAGATGTCCAGGCTGTCTATCACAAGCTCCTTAAGTTTCTCTATTCTCCATCTCCAAATCTGTTTCTCTACCTGAGCAAAAAATAAGTATTTTACATTTTCACTAGTGTATCCACTTCCTTGTGTCCTGAACCTTGTTTTTGCTCACTTTTCTCAGCATTTAATTCTATCATTTATCTTCTGTAGTGCCTTCATTTTCATTCATTCAATGTCCATTGGTATTTTTTCCTTCATTTACAAATTTGCTTAGATTTTAAATTTCCTAAAAAAAAAAAGAAAAACCTATTATACCCCTTCTAGCTACTGTTCTAGTTCTGTCTTTCATTTCTGAAAAAAGTTCTACAATCAAATTATCTCTGTATACTTTAACCTCAATTTTTTCTTCACCTAAATAACCATTTGTCAATACGTGATCAGCCATTACATTACTAATGAAACCACACCTTCAAAATCATTAGTAACCTCCTAATCACCAAATTCAATAAACTTTTTCAGTCTCCCTTTTCCCTGACTACCCTGTATTATGTACCATTTAACTATTTTTTCCTTCTTCATCTCTTTTACCTGGTTTCCATGACATCACTGTCACTGCTAAGCAGATCTTTCCCTAACTTTGACTAATCTTTCTAATCCTTTATTGGTTCCCTAAAGTCTGTCTCCATAGTTACTTAAGTTTTTGTCCATGACCTTTTATTTTCCTTCATCTTCTCCATATTCTCGCTTGGTTTTTTTTTCCCTATTGCTTCTACTTCAGGACTCATTTCTATGGAAACAGATCCCAAGTTTTGTGTACCCAGTCCCAACCCTCTTCCCATACTACAGCCAATGATTCGTTACCACCACATTTTCCCAAATTCTACATGCCTAAACTCAAATTTACTCTCTTCACCAAATGTCTCCATGTTTGTAGTGGACCCAGGATGTTTCCAGTTCCTCATTTACTAAGTGTATTTATTCAACAAACATTTACTAAGCTCATACTCTGTCATTTGAAGATCCAAACAGAAAACCAGAAACCACTCAAAATGTTCTATACAGAGAGAACTTAATACAGAAGATTTGTTACACAAGTGATGGAAGCCAAACAGGGGATGATGAAGTAACGCATAGATTAGCAAAAGCTAATCTTGACTAGAATAATGAGAGGAGGTTTTGGTAGAAGGTTCAAGATTTAAGATCACCCAGAAGAAGCTGCAACCACGGCAGAAGCTACAGCAATAACAACAAAAAAGGTGCAGCTGTTGCCAGAGACGCTGCTCAAGCAGGAAGAGAGTGAGAAATACCCTGGATTCTCACTTTCTTGTCCTCCAGTGTCCACTAGTGCCTCTTTCTGGACAAACCAATCCAGAAGCCAGTGGTCATTATAACCTGGAAAATGCAATCCACAGAAGTTACCCCTCTCCCCACGACTCCAGGGGAGGTTACACAGAGCAGAGTCAAAGAAGAGTGAAGAATGGATCTGAGAGTAAAACAAGCCAATAGATTCAAGCCACGTTGAATCTATTCTTGCCTTTCTCCCATATTGTATTCTCATACACCACCAGCACGCTTCCACCTAATATGGTGCAACTCTTCTTTACAGAAAGTTGTTCTCATGCTCTCCTCACAGAAAGGAGACACAAAGATCCATCAGTCATTATTTTTATCTCAATAATTCATGAACTTCAGGTGATATGCAGTCATTCACATCTATTTCGGATGTGGCTTCTTATTGGTCTAGTGACTTGTGCACTAAATTGTGAAGTTTAGCACCACCAAATTCCCTTTACAAAAAGAGTATAGAAAGGAAAAGGGAAAGGGGAGAGAGGATATCCATAGCTCCTGCAGTCCCCATTTCAGTAACTGGTGCCAAGACCATAGCTGATTTTTTTAAATAGCAGTTTTATTGAGATATAATTCACATATTATACAATTCACCCATTGGAAATGTATAATTAAATGGCTTTTAATATAGTCACAGATAACATGCAACTATCAGCACAATCAATTTTAGAACATTTGCACCCTCCCCCCAAAAGAAACCCTATATTCATTAACAATCACTCCCTATCTCCTCCCACCCCTTGTTGAAGATCCCCCACATTTCTTTGAAGATCAGTTTAAAATCCAGTCACCTCAGCTTTCAGGCCCTACTCCAGACTCTGAAATTGGAAACATTTACTGTCTGGCCTATTCATTTGGATTCCCCATAGTGCTAATCATCTTTTTTATGTATATGCTCTGTTTCCCCAATTAGATTATAAGTCTCTTAAGAACAAGACTCTTGTCTTGATGGAAGAGATGGAAAACATATTGAAATGTAGCTGCCTCACTGAATTGAATCCTCTTTTATTTGTTTTTTGATTAACTCATATTACTGAGAACTTTTCCCCTAAGAGAGATTTTCTTCCTTAATCATTTCCCCCAAGAAAATAATTCAAAACTGATGGAATAGATTTAACCAGCAAATTTAAGGAGTGTGTTAAAACATGAAAATGGAACAGTTAAGAAAAACACATCAGAAATTATTTGTGATTCTCATCTATTGCCAATATGCATTTAAGATGTGCTGGAAATGCTGATGTTTCTTTTGTTCCAGCATTACAGCAGTGTCCCTTCACTGCGGTATATAACAAAGTGTGATACTAACACAAGGCGGGGAATAAAACAGTTTCATTTCCTCTAATATATGTTGAATTTACAACTTAAATATGGTGTTAGATGTAGTACACTTTTAATCAATTCTTTCAAATGTATAAATATTTATATGTGGTTTTAAATATGTAAAGACATCTTTCAGTCTGTTTCCTGAAATGAAACACTTGAATAATTAACACTTTTTTTTAATTTCTTTTTTTTAAAAAATAAATATCAGGGTATTGGATAAGTAAACTTTCCTTTCTATACTTATCTTTTCCTCCTTCCCCTTCCTTCATTCTTTCCTTTTTTTTTTTTTTTTTTTTTTTTTTTGCCACACCGCAAGGCATATGGGATCTTAGTTCCCCAACCTGGGATCAAACGCACACCCCCTGCACTGGAAGCACGGAGGCTTAACCACTGGACCACCAGAGAAGTCCCTTCTCTCGTCTGTTCTTACTTTCCTCTCACTCCTTTCATTCCCCTTAGGAAGACATTAGGACAACTTCTTATATTTGTTAGGAACAATCTTGAAAAGCTAAGAGAATTAAATTAACTGTGGAAGAAGAAGAAAGTTCATATAAAATTAGTGTCAGGTTCTCCCCATCTCTACATCTTACGGTCATCATGAAAATAATAACAGGTCATATATCCTGCTTTATATGAAGCTCTGAAATAAATCCTTACCTTGAACACTATTTTGAAGTATATAATAACTTCCAAATTAGGCAACATCAGGTAATGTTTCTACGGTACTTATTTTGTGGCTAGAATTGTGTAAATGTTGGGGATGTTTCACTGTCTGGTAGAGAAAGAAACATAAATGAAATAATGGCAACACGGTGATAAAAGTGCTGTCTAAAGTACCATGGGAGCACTGAGCACAGTCATTCATTTCACCAGTATTTCTGAATGCCATGTTTGTGCCAGGTACTATTCTAGATGCTGGGAATACAAAGTTATTTTCCCTCAAGCAAATCATGGTTAATACAAAATTACCCTACAGTGTAATAATCAATTGCCAAGTTAAAGCTGAATACAGAATGTCGTGGAAACCAGAGGATGGAACTAGAACAGAGGGGGAGATCTCGGGAATGTCACAAAAACTCTGGAAAAGAGTTCACTGCAGAGTGGAATCTTAAATGATGAGTAGGAGTAGAATGTACTTGATCTCATAAGAAAAAGGGTGTGTGGAAATAGGAAGGATAAGAAAAGACCATGCCATGCAGAAAAGATCTTTATAGAGAAGTAAACAATGTGCTGCCTTAAAGGACCAAAAATTGGCATCTCTGAATTTCAAGGGGCTCCTGAAGAATCTACAAGAGATAAGACTGCAAGCAAGACGGAGAAGCAAGGAAGGATCGGGTCATGAAAACCTTCTGTGCCGTGCTTAAGGACCATAGACTTTATCTTGAAGACAACAGGGCGGCGCTGAAGAATTAAAAGAGGAATAACATGATCAGCTTTATTTTTTAGAAGAATCAGTCTACGTCTGCAGTGACAGGCTGTATTGGTGGATTGATGGTTGTGGAAAGGTAAGGGAGATAGAGGGAGACCCACAAAGAGTCTTTCTTGCCGCTCCCCAGGTGAGAAATGTTAAGTGCCTGAATTAAGGCAGTGACAATGGGTATGGAGAAGAAAGTAAGGCTAGAGCGAATTTAGAAACAATTGTGCTTGTTTCTAATTGTGTAAGAAGGGTATAGAAGAGGGAAAACTTAAGGATAATTAGATGCCTGGCTTGTGCAACATGTAAGGAATTAGGCAGAGGAATAATTGGGGTAGGAGGGAGAGAAATGACTTAAGTTTTTATTTTATATTTTTATATCTTTGGTGGAGTATAACTGCTTTACAATGTTGATAGTTTCTGTTGTACAACAAAGTGAATCAGCTGTAAGTATACATATATCCCCATATCCCCTCCCTCTTGAGCCTCACTCCCACCCTTCCCATCCCATCCCTCTAGGTCGCCACAAAGCATTGAGCTGATCTCCCTGTGCCATGCAGCAGCTTCCCACTAGCTATCCATTTTACATTTGGTGTAAATATGAGTGTATATATGAGAAATGCCTTAAATTTTGCACATACTATGCTTAGCATTAAGAAAGGGGGTTGGTGCTGGATATGTGTGTGATAAGGTATGGATGAGACCACTAAGACCAGCAGAGAGGATCTAGAGAGTAAGAGAAGAGGAGACTTGAACCAAAACAAGAGCCCAAGATTCCTGCAGAGGAAGAAAGAACTGATAAAGGGCAGATAAGCAGTTAGACAGAAAACTAGAGAGAGTGTTAGAGCCACATGAGTAGTCTCAAGAAGAAGTAACTGAACGTGGCAAATTCCACAAGGGAATATGTATTTATTCCTTTTTACTTTTCGGTTTTCTACATTTTTTTCTACCTCCAGCTTATATTTTAATATATAAAAACTGTCATATATAACCACCAGCACTCCATCTTTATCCTATCCTGCAAATTATTTTATTAGAAAAAAATCTATTTTTAAAGCCATGTGGGATGACAAAACTTGTGCTTTAGAAGGTCAGTCTGAGAGCAGTTTGCAGGCTCTAATAATAGTCCCAGAGACGATAGACAGAAGGGAATGGATTCAGTAAATATCATGCTTATTGAATTGATAGAATTTTATATTTAAATTAGAGGTAAATAGAGAAGGAAATGAAAGAGCCACAGATATTTAGAGACATCAGGCTTGAGTATCTGGAATAGTGAGATCTGAGAAACAATGCAGGCATTGGGCTGGGGAGGGGAAAGGCAGACGACAGTGAAAGGCAATCCAGTCTGTTCTCCTAAGTGTATTCTATTTGCTTTTCACCCCAGACACAGTCTGGTAGTAATGGGTGCTATTCATCAACTATTCCTGGCTCTCCACCTCCATGGCATATGGTAGAAATGCGCTTCTTTCCTGTACTTATGGATGAGTGTACCTCGTGATAAGATTTACCCCATCAGTTGTGAGCAAAAGGAACCAGAGCACTTTCTTGCTTCTGTGAGACTCTCCAGAGCTCCTTTCCTTCTCTCACTACAACTGTCCACGTTTGAGTTGGCAACTATTCAGGCAGTCTGAGTACTTGAAAAATAACAATGAGCTTCTAACCACAATAGACACATATCATGAATGAGAACTAAAATTTGTTGCTTAAAGCCACTAAGTCTTGGGGATACCTCAGCATAACCTAGCCTATCCTGACAGACACATACTCCTTGGGTGATTTCATAAACTCCCACATCTTCAGCTGTCACTGTGCACGGATGAAATCCGGTCCACAACTTTAGCTTTCAGTCTGGAAATCCAGACCCTTACTTCTAGCTGCCTGTAGGATGTGACAATCATTTCAAACTGACCATTCTAAAACCGAACTCATTAATAGTGACTATATTTTTTTTCCAAGCACTTACTCTGTCCCAAGTGCTTGCCATTCCTTTTACATAAATTATACCATTTCATTCATATAATAAATCCAAGGGCAACATACCATTATATCCCAGCTTTAGAATATAAATCCTAAGAAGAACAGGAAGTGGTAAAGGAGATGAAGTAGATGCTCTTAGAGCAGTAGAAGAAGAACCAAGAGAGTCAAAAGAAAAGGGAGTGATAACTAACGTGAAATATCACAGATAAGTCAAAGGAGATAGAAATAAAGTGATTCCAATGCTTTGCAATTAGGAACTTACTGGCAACTTTCAAAGGAACACTGAGGTAAGGAGTACAGGAGATACGAGGTGGTGGAGAGAGTGAATACAGAAAACTCAAGAATTTTGATGATATCTAAGGGAACAGAGTAGATAAGGTATCAGCTGGAAAAGGTTGGAAGGTTTAATTTGGGGATTGTTTATAAGAGCTGCAGGCATGTTTACAGGCTAAGATGAAAATTTAAACATATAGGAGAGAGAATGAGAGACTAGTTGATGATGCAAACTTCACGAAGAACTAGACAGAAATGGTACCATGAGCACAGATGAAGAATTTAGAGTTAGGCAGAAAGAGGAATTTCTATTCTTCTGAAGTTAAGTAAGAAAGGGTACAGGCAGGTTTGAGGGGAGGAGTCAGGGTTTAAAACAGTTCATGCTGATGGTCTCCAGAATCCTTGTTAATGTGGCAAGGCCAGCTGCTCAGAGATCCAGGAGGAACGAGCAGAGGGTTCACTTAAAATATTTATTTGAACTTAGAAAAATAATGAAGTTAAAAATAAAACATTAAAGATGTTTTGGAAAACATCTTTAAAAAAATTGGAAAACACTTTTTTAGAAAATAGTAAACCCCATAATGAGTGAAGAGTGAGTGCTGATTCTTTGTTATAACCACCTCCTATTTAATCATTCATGAAGCTATGTATCGCAGGATGATTGGAGCTTACAAGTAATCCTGAACTTCACTGTTGCCAATAGTTTTAATTTCCTCTAGGAATAAGCTTTTTGTTAGAGCTTACTGATTTGTCCCTGATGTGTGGTTTCTCAAAGTGGGAAGAAGACCAGTCAGGTAGAAAGATCATTGAACAGAGACTTAGCAGATCTCACCTCCAAGCCTAGTTCTACCATCAGCTAGTCATCGTCTCCTGAAAACTGACTCACTTCTCCATCCGCAAGACCGTTCCAGGTCTAACTACTTACTTCTACTTTACCACCTCACCTACCCAGCTCCATGTATAGCAAAAGGGCTCTGGACCTTTTAAAAAATATGACTCAAGAGAGCAAAGCATTTCTGGATAAATTCCAAACTGCAACATCGGTCTTTGCTAATCAAGAACTTCTTCTCCTAACTGTAAATAAGCCCTCAATGGTCCAAAGAGGTCATGGACCCAGCGACTTTCTGGCACATGTGCTGGCATAGCACAGAAGTCAAAGAGTTCCCCAATAAAGTGTAAGAAAGTGTGTATGATCCTGTCAGAATGGCTATCATCAAAAAGAACACAAATAACAAATGTGGAGAACACGGAACCCTCGAACACTGTTAGTGTAAATGTAAACTGGTGCAGCCGTTGTGGACAACAGTACGGAGGTTCCTCAAAAAACTAAAAACAGAGCTACCATATGACCCAGCAATTCCACTCCTGGGTATATATCTGAAAAAAACCAAAAACATTAATTCAAAGAGATACATGCACCCCAATGTTCTTAGCAGAATTATTTACAGATGCCAAGATGCGGAAGCGACCTAAGTGTCCATAAACAGATGAATGGATAAAGAAGATGTGGTATATATATATACAATGGAATACTACTCAGCCATAGAAAAGAATGAAATTTTGCCATTTGCAGCAACATGGATAGACTTGGAGGGCATTATGCTAAGTGAAATAAGTCAGACAGAGAAAGACAAATACTGTGATATCGTACAGTGGAATGATATGTGGAATCTAAAAAATACAACAGACTAGTGAATATAGTAAAAAAGAAGTCTCATACATATAGAGAACAAACTAGTAGTTACCAGTGGGGAGAGAGAAGGGTAGAAGGGCAATATAGGGGTAGGGGATTAGGAGGTACAAACTATTAGGTATAAAATAAGCTACAAGGATATATTGTACAACATGGGGAATATAGCCAATATTTTTAATAACTATAAATGGAATATAACATTTATAATAGCTATAAAATTGTGAATCACTATATTATACACCTGTAACTTATATAAAATTGTACAGCAACTATACTTCAATAAAAGAAAAAAGGTAAGTGTGTGTGTATGCGGCTGTCAGTAGTATGTGTTTGTGCATGTGTGTATATGTGATATATACATTAGTATGATACAAAATGCTATAATAAATAAATCCTACTATGTAGTAGTTTAACGTAAAAGTCACTTCTTCTCTCTCATGTAACAACCCAATGCAGGTGTTCCTGGTTGGTGAACATTTTTCCCTTGTGGAGTAGGTGGTCCAGAGACCCTCAGACCTAACATCTTGTGGCTCTACCATACCCTAAGTTCTCAGAGTTCACTGCATCCAGGAAGAAGGGGAAAGAGAGGGTAGAGAAGGCATTTCTTAAATGAGGAATGATACACATCACTTCCTTGCTGAAGTACTGATCATACAGCCTCACCTTGAAGGAAGTGAGGCTGGTAACGGTGGCTCTTAGCAAGGCACCATTTCCCACCAACGATATGCAAGGTGAAGCATAAATATTTATGAACAGTGAGCCATCTCTGCAGAGCCAGTCCCTCTACTACACCCTTCTTCCCACACATAAAACACACTCACTGCCTCCCCAAAGAAGTCAACCCAAAGTCCCATCCAGTCACTGTATCTGGGACAACGTCCGAATCCCTTTATGGTGTATGGTGTTCTCCATCAGGGACAGGTGTGTCTCCTTGTGGGCCGTGACCCACAGTCCAATTAAGGTTTCCTTTGTGTAAAGGGGAGAATGGTGATACTTAGCAGCCATGGTCCACAGCAATAAGGAATCTTTCCAGGAAGAAATAATAAAGACCCTCTGCCTTCGCAAAGGAAGACGTTACATGCTTTGACTCTGCTTCTGCTTTTTCTGAGAAACTTCCTTGTCCATAGATCTCCATAGCCCCTGGTTCTGTTCCCTGGGAGTTTCTTTTTGTCTATTGTCCTCCGTGGTCACCTTTGAACTGGGCATTGGGAAGTGTTCCCTCCTTGGAGGCTATGGCTTCTTCAGCGCATGTCCTGATGGTACCTTCAGGCTGATTTATAAGCACAGGACTTCTTTAGTCCAGGCTTGTAATGACTTTGACATTTCAATTCTCTTAGGCTTCTGATACAATTGTTTCTATTCAGCTCCATGTGCCAAGAGCCTGTGACATTATTACACAACATTGCTTAATTTTATGGTTTTCTTGCTCCCAAGTCTTTCATCTTAATGGTAGTTTCTTTGAGGCCACCTAAAAAATAGACTTGGGTGAGAAAGAAACATCCTTAAGTTCTTTGTTGCAAAAGGAAGGTTTCTGTTTAACTATAAAAATCCTAATATGTCTTCATTCAAACTTCTATTCATTCTTATTACTTAGTGTTTCAAGTCCAAAACCATTAGATTTTCCAATCCTGAAAGTCCCAAATTTTGAGAAACTTCCCTATTATTTCTGCTCAAAGTCTCCAATTCTTGCCTATGCTCATCTTCTAGCTTTTGATGGCTGTGGCATTCCTTAGCTTGTGGCCACAGCACTCCAGTCTCGGTCTCTCTAGTCACGTTGCTTCCTCCTCTACTGTGTGTGTGTGTGTGTGTGTGTGTGCGCGCGCGCGCGTGTGTGTGTGTGCGTGTGTGTGTGTGTGTGTGTGTGTAAGAGTTCTTGTAGCCTCCCCTCAGCATTTCTTTCACTTTCATCATGACAAATATTAGACAACAAAACCCTACCCAATCCAGATTTGGTCACAACTGAAACTCACAACTTAATAAAAGGAGGAGCATATTCAGGGCTTCCAGCTATGAGGCTCTCAATCCCAGAATCCTTATTAATTAAGCACAGTTTCCTATTTTCTTAAGCTGCAGACGAGATCTTTCTACCCCTCCATGCCTCGATGTCTCCTTGAGGGCTTGGGAATTTATCAGATAAAATTGCTCAGCCTGGCTTCCTACTAAGAACTCAGAGTGAGAGGAGTTTTAAGGGCAGAACTCTGAGCCATGTCCTTGAGTGAAACAGTCAATGTCATCTCAACCCTACAGCTGCCTTATTAAGGAGGTAAACAAAGTGAAGGAGTGGGTTGGGGCTCTGAGAGGAGGAGGAATGAAGAGGACACCTGCTTCGTGCTCTGTTGTCTCTGGTAAAACAAACAAAAGTCCAAGATTTTCATATACATGAGGCTCTCTTTGTTGCAATATCTTGTCAAATAAACTGAGTCTTTAATGTGCAGTATGTTTCCTGCCCCCTCCCAAACTTTCACTATCAAGAAGATGCAGTATCAAAGGACTGCACACACTCAATTTCACGAACCAATAAGCACAGCTTTTGCATCAATTGCCATTTCGGCTCCCTGGAAAAGAATGACAGAAGTTATCAGGAAGATGCTCATTACTGCCAGGCTTTATCTGATGGTAATGGAAACCTGGCCAGTCACAAACTGAAGCTTCCCAAATGAGGACCAGCTCTTAACTGAGAGAACAGGACTGGCTGCTCCCGGATAGTTCCTTGCACATTTTATTAGCAAGAACAGCCACAGGTAAAATTTCTCCTTCGTGCAGCTTTCCCTCCATTGGCTTCCTGGCTCAGCAGAATGCCAGTATTTCTGGTTCTGACGCCGATACCCAGTTCAGATATCTTGTGGTCGTGACCATACTCTGTGACCTGTGCCCTGGGCCATCACTGGAAGATCCAGGCAAGGGCTCAATCTTGCCCAGACTGAATCAGTCATTAGGCTCTCCTCTATGCCTAATAGTGAGGCCTGGGGGCTGACATTTACTGGAGCTGAGTTGAGGTTACAGCAAGAGTTGAAGATAGAAAGGACATTAATTTCTGCTTCTGAGACTCCAGAATTGCACTAAGATCTTCTCTTCCAAACTCCAGGATGTTCAACTTTTTCTTTAATTTCATAAGCTTCCCTAATATCTCTCCAATGAATTCCTTTCTTTCTTCAAGCTAGAAAGGATTGGTTTCTGTTTCTTGCAACTTAAAGGAATCAAATTAATATTTCCTTTGGGGTGTAGCTTAGAAACCACAAAGCTCATTATATTTTCAGCATATTGCTGAAAATGAGATCTAAATCCTCCTGGAGAAGGGCCTCAACATTTTCAGTACATATATTACCTTCCTTACTCTCTCCTCACGTCCCCTGAATCTTAAAAACACATTTCAGGAGACTTGAAAATTTATCACTCTTCCTAGAGACTGGACCTGTTCCGTATCAGAGTGCAGTTGGAGTCGGGGATACCCAGCAGAAGACAGAATATTAACTGCAGCACAGGTTTAGAGAGAATCCTGTGTTCTGGATGCTTACCCAGAAACTTCTCCTGACACCCACACCCCACCCCCACGTACCGCCCCAGGCAGCTTCACAACAAATTCCCCTTGAACCGCAGACGGTGGATTTCCAGCAAAAGCCACAAGCACGGCACCACAGTGACCTCTATGCCATCCAGTGAGCCACAGTCATGCCCTCTCCAATGAGGCCTGGATCTCAGTTCTGGTAGGGTCCTTTTCCTGGGGCTCTCAGCCGATCCTTACCTTTACTATTCTTGTACTCTAAGGTTTACTTCCATCCTATTAATCAATCTCTCATTATATCCATCTTCTGTTATAGTTTACAATTTTTATACTAAACTTCTCTTTTAATAATCTCTGTGTAGTTTTTGTCTCCTAGTTGGAAACTGACTGGCTGATATAGTTAATATCATATATTAATATGATGGTTAATATTATGTGTCAACTTGACTGAGCCGCAAGATTCCCAGATATCTAGTTAAACATTATTTCTGAGTGTGTCCACGAGGACGTTTCCAAAAGAGATTAGCTTTTACATTGCTAAACTGATTAAAGCAGATGGTGCTCCCCAGTGTTGGTGGGCACCACCAAATCTGTTGAGGGCTTGAACAAATAAAAAAGGCAAAGGAAGTTTGAATTTACTCTATATCTACCCTTGGCACTCCTGTCTCAGACTTTCAGACTCAAGCTGGAATCTACATCATGCGCTGGTTCTCAGGCCTTCAAACTACACCATCGGATTCCTGGGACTCCAGCTTGTAGATGGCAGACCATGGGACTTACCAGCCTGCATAATCATGTGAGCCAATTCCTCATAATAAATTTCATTATATCTAGATATAGATATAAACCTCTAGCTATCTTAAATAGAGATATATATATATATAATAAATATCATAATAAAAATAAATATATCTGTTGCTTTTGTATCTCGGGAGGACATTGACTAATATACCCCATTTTAGAGAGGAAGAACTGAGGCTCAAATAAGGTAAATAAGACACCTATGGTCACACAACTAATAAGTGGAAGAGACAGAATTAGAATACCAGTTCTGTCTGACTACCAAGGCTGTCCTCCATAACCTGGAAATTCCCACAGCCCACACAATTCTGTACACATCCAGTAATTTAATGGAGCAACTGCAGATAATGCCTTTAGGCTTACTGTCTTCTAAACCGGTGCTCCTCAGGGCTGTTTACGGACCTATGCCAGTTTACAAACTGTTTGCTACCAATGTGCAATGAGATAAGTACAAAAATTGAGTCTAAGCATGTAGAACAAATGTTCTACATACTGCTACAACATCCAAGTCCATTTGTATTGTATTTTACAAAAGTATTAGGTCCACAACAAAGTAATAATTTTAAAAAATAGCTAAGACCTTTCCCGTAGATAGTTTTCTAAACCTTGGGCTCAATATTAAGTCTAAATGTACTTTTGTAGTTGCTGCTGCTCTTTGAATCATATGTTGAAAACCTCTTATCAGGATGGGGATACAAGATGATTATAGCTGGTGTAACTGTTACAGAATATAGATGTGTAATAAAGCACATATGAGATTAATCATCTTTGCACAGTGTTTAAAAGTGGACAGATCTACAGAGGACTTACAGAACTTTTTTTGGACTTCACAATGTTTATCCATATTAGTATAAGCTCCAATGTATTCCCTGACTTCTCTATCAATAATCAGTTCAAGAAATTTCAAGTAAACAGTCTAGATAAAACATTAAGTAGATATATTAAGCCATATTAAATTATTTTGATTCAAGGTGTGGTATAAATATATAAGTATATTCAAATATAATAATCTGAATATTATGTATGCCCCTAATTCTCAATATATTTCCTCTTAAAATTAGATTTTAATATATTAACTGGTCATCATATATTTACTGAGTGACAGCTTATATGCACAGACTGAGCTAGTCTTTGTATTGACACAGAAGTGATATGAGATAGCCTTGTGTAGTTTCTAATCTGACCCAAACTCAGAGAGTAAAATGGAAAAGCAGCAATGGAAGTTAGCAGTTAACAAAGAGATTAAGTTCTGTGGAATAAATGACAAATACTCCAGAAGGTCAGAAAACAAAGGAATCAGTAAATGCTGAGATGATGAGGCCATGGAAAAGGAGGCTTTGAGTTGGTCCCTGACCATATGCTGTGGCTAAAATGACCTGACCTGATTTGAGAAATAGCAAAAGCAGCACAAAGATGCCCAGATGTAGAAATACTGTAAACCCATACAATGTCGCAGAAATTACCATAGGGCAGCTCATGCAGAGTGCAATTTGGAAAATGAATACTAGAGTCCAGTTGATCACCACCCATAGCACAGAGATCTTACCTTTCCTTTAGATTCTAATGGATATCACCATGGAAAGGAGAATGAGTGTTCTAGGTTTTCTTCTGCAGAAAATATGAAAGGCTTATGGCTTCAGTTTGGTAACTTTTTCTCTGGCTGATTCTCCTTGACTACTAAATAGAGGCATGATTTTAAGGGGGCAGGAAAAGATTTTTTTGGAGAGGGTTGGGATAAATTCACTTGTAATTCTACCTCTCTTACAAACATGTTGCATTTAACAGAATTCCCTGGCTGAAGGAATGAACTACCCCTATAATGACAGCTTCCCCTTAAATTTCTTCTTAAACATGCTTAAAAGAAAAAAAATATCTAAACACATTACATATAATCCTGTCGTCTTAATTAAAAGGCATTAGGGCTTCCCTGGTGGCGCAGTGGTTGAGAGTCCGCCTGCCGATGCAGGGGACACCGGTTCGTGCTCCGGTCCGGGAAGATCCCACATGCCGCGGAGCGGCTGGGCCCGTGAGCCATGGCCGCTGGGCCTGCGCGTCCGGAGCCTGTGCTCTGCAACGGGAAAGGCCACAGTGGTGAGAGGCCCGCGTATCGCCAAAAAAAAAAATAAAAAAAATTTTTCATGTTTAGATTTAGAATATTTGCCATTCTTGCTGTCAGGTTCTATTTTTTTTCTTAACTTATAATTAGTGCCTTTGCTTTTGCAACTGCAAGTTCTTTGCCCTTTGTTATTTACTCCTTTTCCACTGAAACAACCTAATAAAAACAAGTAACCAAACACATTAGAATTGTGCCCAGAATAAGGGTAAACAGGTTTTGAATGAAAATTTGAATTACTCCTCAAGAAGTTTAGGTCTTTGACATACATTACTTGACTTTTGATTTGGAAAAACATACTAACACTCTCTCAGAGATTATTAAAAAAGTTATTTTTTATCACAGAAAATTGAAAACATCAAAATAGAAAGTTTAAATGGTCATAATGCCACTTCCTGGAGACAATTTCATTTCTATATCCCAAAGAAGCTGAGCTGGACTTCCGGGGTGGTATCATCATTCAGAGTCTGTCTGTTACTGCTCACCCGAGATAGGCCTTAAGAAGACTCTGATTCCCAGGAAATGTGACTCTTCATTCCTGCCATCTATAATTTGATGTCTTCAAAAAAATTCTACCCCACTCATCAGTCTCCCAACCGCAGAGAGTCCGAGTTTATAAAAACAATCATAAAGTAGAAAGGTACACCCTTTCAATCTGCTGTTCCCATACTGATTTGCTGTCCTTCAAATGCTGGCACTTTTCAAAACTACAAAATCATCCTCATTTTAGATAAATGTATCATATTCTATAAAAAGAAATGTTGTTACTTTCAATCTTAAGAAATCAGGTGGATTTTAGCCACTTTTTGATCAGTGGTTCCTGTAGAAATAAAACCATTAAGACAAAAAATTGTTCAGCCTTCGTGAAAATTAAGAGAAAATGTAGCACCCAATCGTATTTAATAAGCCTTAGGAGAAAGCATCCTGCTGACATAAGTCTATTATAGTTGTGTGTTGGAAAGATAAAGTATAAAAGTTAAAAAAATAGTAACATTCCTTGAAAATAGGATCATAGTGAAAAAAGGGCACTGATAAAAGATGATCCTGGTGAATAAAAGGTCTCTCAATTTATACCCTTACAGGTCCTGTTTCGTTATCTCTACTGAGAGCCAGAAGAGTGCTTCTAAGATATTTAACTGTTAACCATGAAGTTTCTGCTTAAACTCTCAGTAGTATAACCTTCAACCACAAAGCATATAAATATCACAAAGCTCATAAAAAATTCTGATTTATGAAATAAAATTCATTCCCATAATTTACAGAAGAGCACTCCAAGCGTTGTTCTTATTAACGCTTTTTATTTGAATATCGTTCCCTACCTTCTGCTAATCAGATACATCTTTGCATCTAATTTTCTCCGCAGATTCTAATCTAAGTGCACAACCAGAAGGCCGTTTTCTTCCACATTCCTTAAAACTAGTCTGCAGTTTCACTGGTCTGCATATTCATTAAGCAAATAATTATCGAACACCTATTTTGTGCCAGGTAAACACAGTCAGCTCTCTTCCCCAACACTAAATTTATTTAAATTTATAGACTATCTATCCTGATATTATGTTCTTCCTCCTGTTTAGGGATTGAAATATGGTGATACAAAATTAAATTGCCTCTTTTTAACATCCTTACTCGGCAAAATAAAATGCTAACAACCCAGTGCCACTCTCCAAATTTGTATTTGCAATATTATTGCTCCATGAAATCCAAAACAGCTACACAACTGATCTCGCTGCTTCCCATCATCCCCAGACTATGTCAATTTATTGCTATATTTTCAGCATCTAAACCTGTGACTTCCAATTTATGTTTATTGAATACATGATTACTGGATGGAAGGATGGACGTATCCATCTCTTTGAGCCAGACAAATTACTGATTGAAAAGACCCAAAGTTGGACTAAACCAGGGAACCAAGATGTGCCAGATGTGTCTAAATGGACCACCATCCATTAATAATAATAATAATAGTTATCATCATTATTATTAACTGCTTAGCATATGCTGTACTGCTCTCAGTACTTTGTGTATGCTAACTCATTTAGACTCCAAAATGAATCTAAAGAAAATACTTTTATAACCCCATTTCACAGAGAAGAAATTGAATTCAAGGAGAAGATAAGAAACATGTTTAAGTGGGGAGTCCCAGATTCCACTCTTAATGGCTACACTATGCTGCCTCCCTTTAATAAGAAAACAGTAAGAAAATAAAACAGAAAAGAGTACAGAAAATTCACCAGCGACCTCCATCCAGTCCTCA
This sequence comes from Globicephala melas, assembly GCF_963455315.2. Classification (NCBI taxonomy): domain Eukaryota; kingdom Metazoa; phylum Chordata; class Mammalia; order Artiodactyla; family Delphinidae; genus Globicephala; species Globicephala melas. The sequence goes on along the minus strand of NC_083327.1, from coordinate 68,894,550 downwards.
TCAAGCTCACTCTCATGTGGCATGAGCTGCAAATTCTAACTCATGGCAATGCTACTCTATATTAATCATAACATCAAGCAGCATTTTTATTTATTTGCAAATGTTATGAGTCATAACATGAAGCAACACTTATTTCCAAATTTTCTGCTGTGTTTTTTTAGATACATCCCTCAGAATCCATTCTATCCTTCACAGGGCCTAGCATTATGTCATATTCATAGTAGGCACTCAAAAATCCTTTTTGGATTTGACTAAATTATTTTGGAGTTGCTAAGGTTCGAATCTCACAGGTGCATTCTGCAAACCCACACAACTGAAGGAATAAGATTAAAGCACAAAGAAGCAGAGGGACAATTCCTGACATAATGGAACAACTTGAGGGATTAAAACAAACATGTATAGAAATCACCTGAGGCTCTGAAAACCTGATTAATTATTTCAGGAAAATACACCAACCCCGACAAAGCTTTGAGCAAAAGCTTCAGTATGCGGTACTTGGCACATTGAAAGTACACCATTAACAGTACTTCTTAACCAACGGCTGCTCAATGTTACATAAATTATTGTCATGACAACTATTCCTTCAACAATAAAACTATGAAAACCACAAGACAGATTAACAAAGCCTTATCATTTGCTATTCACAATGAGTTTAATGTTTACCCCTCAGCAGTCATCACAGACAAGGCATCTGTGTAGCAGTGCAGACGCTCCCCAACTTAGAAACGAGGTGCTCCAAAAGAACACAGGAAGTGGGCTGTTTGAACTCCAGGAGGCTTTGTCCCCTAGAGGCAAACAAATAAATGTGGGCTGGAGTTCTACACGTGTCCACAAACACCTAAATTACTCATGATTTGGTTAAAATGCACAATATTGGGAGAGGGGGAGAAAATATCATGTCTGTATTCCTAAGTAAACAACAGGAAAGGTAATAAGACTGAGGAAAGAAACTCAGTCTGAAAAAGAACCCGTGGACAGTGTCAAGGGCTTCAAGGCCGAACACACTGCTTTCTTACTTCACTCTGTTAATGAACTTCATTTCCAGCCCTCTCTGCTCCTGTCTCACAGACTTTTCTCTCTTCCTCAATCTTTCCAGGCTCCTCTGAGCCCAGGATCTCTGACCTGCTGCTGCTTCTGTCTCTGAAGCTCTTCTCCTCCACCCACCTTCCCCACATCACCTGACTACCCCTCACTCATCTTCAGATCTCAGACTAAGGGGCCATCCAGCTGAGATCTGGCCCTTCTAAGAACACAGCATAGCATCCTGGGCTGAGAATTCATGCATTTAATCTCTATCATAATTATTAGGAATTAGTACAGTTACTTGTTCTGAGTATTTCTTTAACCCTGTCTCCCCAACTAGAGACAAGCTCCATGATATCAGGGACACTGCCTGTCCTTGTCACCTCTATGCCCACATTACATAGCACAGGCCATGCTCAATAAATATTATTTGTTGTGTTCATGCATTTTTTAAAGCAATCTTCCCTTTTCTTGATAAAAATGTAATATTCACATGATTCTTACACCATGATATAGTGTGAGGATTTTGTCTTAGAAATGCAACACAGGAAGAGAAAAGGAATCTTCCTTCAAGGGCTGCAAGGAAGGAAGATTAGATTTTTTTTACAGTGGAATAAACATTGGAGAGAACAGTCAAAAGAAATCAGCTAATATATCCTCTGAATGCTCTCATTTCAGAGAGAGGAAGCAATCGGTAGGGAAGAAATCGTTGCATTATACAGTTTCTAGAACTGACCAGAAGAAGTATCATGCAGATAGGCTAAGGCTGTCTGAATCAGGGAGAGGGTTTACAGGGTAGAATGAAGGCAAGACACATCTGGCAATTCTTGTGTTTAGTACAAACACAAATTAAAGGTTTGTAGCTCAGAAAATGGCTTTTCAGGGAAGTATTCTTTTGACTTGGAAAATATAGTTCAGCTTAACTTTTTTTTAACATCTTTACTGGAGTATAATTTCTTTACATTGTTGTGTTAGTATCTGCTGTATAACAAAGTGAATCAGCTATATGTATACCTATAGCCCCATATCCCCTCCCTCTGCGTCTCCCTCCCACCCTCCTTATCCCACCCCTCTAGGTGGTCACAAAGCACCGAGCTGATCTCCCTGTGCTATGCGGCTGCTTCCCACTAGCTATCTATTTTACATTTGATAGTGTATATATGTCAAGGCTACCCTCTCACTTTGTCCCAGCTTACCCTTCCCCCTCCCCGTGTCCTCAAGTCCATTCTCTATATGTGTCTTTATTCCTGTCCTGCCCCTAGGTTCATCAGAACCTTTTTTTAGATTCCATATATATGTGTTAGCATACGGTATTGGTTTTTCTCCTTCTGACTTACTTCACTCTGTATGACAGACTCTAGGTCCATCCACCTCAACACAAATAACTCAATTTCATTTCTTTTTATGGCTGAGTAATATTCCATTGTATATATGTGCCACATCTTCTTTATCCATTCATCTGTCGATGGACACCTAGGTTGCTTCCATATCCTGTCTATTGTAAATAGTGCTGCAATAAACATTGTGGTACATGACTCCTTTTGAATTATGGTTTTCTCAGGGTATATGCCCAGTAGTGGGATTCCTGGGTCATATAGTAATTCTATTTTGTTTTTTAAGGAACCTCCATACTGTTCTCCATAGTGGCTGTATCAATTTACATTCCCACCAACAGTGCAAGAGGGTTCCCTTTTCTCCACACCCTCTCCAGTCTTTATTGTTTGTAGATATTTTGATGATGGCCATTCTGACCAGTGTGAGGTGATACCTCATTGTAGTTTTGATTTGCATTTGTCTAATGATTAGTGATGTTGAGCATCCTTTCATGTGTTTGTTGGCGATCTGTAAATCTTCTTTGGAGAAACGTCTATTTAGATCTTCTGCCAATTTTTGGATTGGTTTTTTTTTTTGATAGTGAGCTTTAACTTATTTTTTAACTTTTCTTCATTCATTTAATAATTTTTTTTCCCGAGCACCTGCTATATTACCAAATCCTGAGTTAGGTCTCAAAGGTACAAGATTTCGGGCTTCCCTGGTGGCGCAGTGGTTGAGAGTCCGCCTGCCGATGCAGGGGACACGGGTTCGTGCCCCGGTCCGGGAAGATCCCACATGCCGCGGAGTGGCTGGGCCTGTGAGCCATGGCCACTGAGCCTGCCCGTCTGGAGCCTGTGCTCTGCAACGGGAGAGGCCACAACAGTGGGAGCCCCACGTACCACCAAAAAAAAAAAAAAAAAAGGTACAAGATTTCCCTTGCCAGAAAGAAAGGGAAAATGTGAACCGGGTCAAGAGAGCTGCCACTGGGCAGAGGTGACTTTTAAGCTGAGGCTGAGTGAAAGGAGTTTGTCTCTCCAACAGAGAAGGAAAGGTGTTCCTGGATGAGGGAGAGAAGAGCGCGTGCAAGGCACGGAGAGAGCCTTTGGCATGTTTGAGAAAAGAGCAGCGGTTCTCCGTGGCTGGAATAGAGAATGCATATTGTGGGGAAGCAATGAGCTTAGACAAAAAGGGCTAGATCTCGAGGAGTCTTGTAAGTCATGAGCTTAAAATTCCCTCAAGACTAATGATATTCAAAATCCTTCTAAACACAGACATATTCTTTGAGAAAATCTTATACCAAAGTCCAACCTATAAAGTAGAAAAGAACATAGCTGTCCTGGGCTGCTGAGCGGCTACCTGACCCCTCACCTCCAACGTCCACACACAGCCTAAGGTCCTTCCTTGAAGACCCCAGACCTCTGAACACTCCTGCTGTGGACAGTGCAGAGTTGTTTGGGCAGGGCAGGTGCTCAATAAATAAATCAGCTAGAGTCACATGATCAAATGAGGCTTTCACTTGTCACTCTAATTTTTGCTTTTGAGATTACTCTGACTGCAGTGGGAAATGAACTGGAGATGAGAGCCTGGCACAGCAAGGGGCAGGCATGTCAATTAGCAATCCAAGTGTGGCAGGATAAGAGACGGTGGTAGAGTCTTGTTTCAGCCTCACAATATTTTCCCCACCCTCCCTGACATTACCCCTCTCTGTGGGGCTCTAGGGTTGCAAGGGAGAAATATGTGATTGCCCCTACAGCAGAAGTTGCCTTCTGACTTCCTCAGCTAAAGTGTGAACCACAGCTGGTTCCAGGAAGAAGAGAGGTCTGAAGAGGCAGAAAGAAGAGACCTTCCCAAACTGGAAGGAAGCCTAAGATGGGTATAGACCAAAGGTTTCATGGGTCTGAAGCTTAAACAATTGGAGAGATCTTCTAAAAAAATGAAGTTATGAATACAAACTTAGATTTTAAAATAAATTAAGAAGGAGAAATCACATAAATTACAGATTTTAAAGGCATTTAAAAACAGAAAACATCACAAATCCATTAATATAATACTTTTATTGATGAACTGCCCTACACACCCATTTGACACTGTTTTTGCTTACACTTCCCAGCTGCATACTCTTCAATGATTTCTTCATATAACAATTGTGTATTTTCTACAGAAAAGGTAGATAATTCAGCATTTCTTCTAGCATAGTCAGTTGCCTTTTGGTGTATTATTATCTTTGGTTATTTATTTAAATTTTAGAAAATTTTCTTTCCGTTTACTCTTTTTGGTAATATCATGTAAATTTTGAGAATTGTTGTCAAATTCAGGAAACCTCTATCAAGTCTTATGCGTGAGCTGGAAGACTTCAGGTCATTTCAAGGTTTCTTTTGCTGTGACAAATCTTACTCTTTTGATTGATGACACCCAGTGACCAGTTTGTCATGCTGCTGTCTTCATTGTAGTGCTGCATTATGCATTTATAATATGATCAATGAAGTCACTATTTTATGTCAAAACAGCAAGAAATTTAGATTGTTTTCCAGTGTGTTCGTATGAGTCACTCCTCTTCAATAACTGGATTATTAAGCAATCCAAAGGCATATTCATTATCTCTGTGTATCACTTCCTCTCACACAGAGAAAATTTTTGGCTGGCAAAAGAATTAAAAGTTATTCATAGGGTTTCAGTGTGAAGAGTAGCATACATAATAGCCAACCAATAACATTTGGTGAAGACATGACAATAAAGAAGTAATATTTGGCATCTGTTTTACTTACCTAACGCTTCATTTTTACACATTTTCCCATTATTTGATTCTGAGAAAATGATTTGGGATAATTGAGTCACATTTACTTTTTCATTTTGACTTTTTTCAATGTGCTCATACAAAACTGAATCAAATCTAGTGATTTGTTCAATAATTCTCATGATTTCAGTAATTATCATTATTTAAAGAACACCACTTTTCATTGTACCCTCTAAAGAGCAAATCCCATTCACTTAAAAATTAACAGGCATAAGTACTCTTTCAAATGCTTAAAAATAATACTAAACATTGTCAATAAAACGGTTCCCTCTTCTCGGTTCTTCAAGGTGTTCATCTACTGCACTTGTATTTGACTGACGTGTAATTCAAGTACCTTCTTGTCTGTGGAGTCCTCCTGACTTTCAGGAAGTTAAGTCTAACTTATTGGAAACACTTCATAAATTATACAATATATTCAATGTCTTACCTTGGACTCACTAGCTGGAATCTTATAACAGTTGGAATATTGTTCTTTTTGTTGTTGTTGTTCATAATATCTACTTGAAAAATATTTCTAGTGTCTGTTGTATGTTCTGTTTAATTCTCTGTAAATATTACCGGCATCATGATTTTGGGAAAAACAACAACAACAACAGCTTTCTTTTATTAAACAGTGCTATCAGGACAAACATGATACATATCAAAGTCAATGAACTTTCCCAATAAAGATGTTATTGAAAACCCTGCATGCTCCGGTGATCATACAAATTTTTAGTTTCAGTTGCAATAAGAGCGTTTTTGGCGTGCCAAATTTTGTCTTTTTGTGTCAAATTATCTTTTGCCAAAACAGTCCGTTACATTTTTTGGCTTCCACTAGAATACTCTCTTCCCATAGTACCTGAATTTATGTGTAATTAATAATTCTGAGTAACAATGTATTTAATTTACCTGAAATTAAGGCATATAAAAAATTCAAATTTATCTTTAGTCTGCTGCCACACTGTAGGGACCTACGTCGTTGTATAATATTTCTCTAATATAAAATACATTAACATATCAATGAATACGTGTAGGAGCTCTGTCACTGGACCACTTGTTTCCTGAGGATGTTTGGCTATGTTGGTGGCAATTTTGCAAGCCAATTCATCTGCAACCCCCAGATGACTTCAGGGCAACATGCCTCAAATACACTAAGATGTGAGCTAATGTGTTGGGATGAAAACAACGTGATTTCACACGTAGAATACTTAATATTTAAAGTACTGCTATAGATTTATGTTCTACAAATACAGAAATTTTGACAAATAATGTTTTTTATGATTTTCATTTTAAAAAGAAAATGAATCTCACATTTATAATGGTATATAATGTATCAACAAGTATATTTCCTTATGGAGAATTCTAACTAGGCATTAGTAGGAATTGCTCCAACACTAGCATCTGATGACTGGGAGAATTTCCCGTAAAATAACTGCTGGCTCCAAACTTTTCAAACCTCGTTTCTTCTCCACTGCCCACATATTTCCAGTGCCTTAGGATATATTTATATCCCAACCAACCTGTGGTCCTGCACCATTGTTTCACGAAGCTGAATGCGTCCTGGAAGGATTCCTGGAAGCCAGTCCTATACTACACCTACCGCTAGCAATAACATAATCACACAGAGAAGGCCCTAAACATGATCTAAACAAATTAAACATTTCCTCCACTCAACTTCCATATAGTGTGATTTCCAAAATGCCAGTAAACACCAAAGCCACCGAACATGAGATGGAATCAGAGTGGAGACAGTAGTCCTCACTGATCATGGTGAAAATACATGATCATATGAATACACTGCCAGGGTCCTTCTGATAACCTCAGAAGGGCCCCTTGAGAGTGAGGCTCCTTGAAGCAAGTTTTAATTAGCTTTATAGTAAATCCACCTCCTGTCACAGGAATAGAACATCAGGGTCAGAAAGCAAAGGGAGCATGCCCTTGAGCACCTCCAAGGAGAAGGACTAAGAAGTGTTTCTGACGAGGCTGCATTCTTGGCATCAAAACATTCCCTTGTCAAAATGAGACATGGAAGCCACACAGTCACTGACTTTTAAGGACCTCAGAAGCTTGAAGAGCTGCATTCTTACAAAAAACCAGAGGGGACACTTCGAAGTTAGGTTTTTTGCTGTTGTTATTCTTGTCATCTCTATTGCCACTGTTGCTGTTTTCTAATAAACTGGAAACTCCCTAGTCCTCAGTAATGACCAGCTTCTCACCAGACTAACAGGACAGGGGCTCAGAATATACTTTATTTGACAATAAAGAAATATAACACATCTTGCATGCCCAAGTTGAGATTATGGTTGCAAATCCATGCCCATTATTGTCTCATTATTTCATGTGAGATACTTATTATTTCTACCATCTCAGTAATCAGAGAGGTTAAAACAAATGTATATCATTATAGATAGAGGTATGACAGTAGCTGAGGAAAGTATTAAGGCATTATTTTCATTGACAATAATTTCAAAGGACAGTCCATGACACCCTAAAGATATTTATTCATATTCTCATTTTCAGAAGCAGTGTAAAAAGTGACTGCCTTTCAATTCTGTACTTATATATTTTCTTAATTGTTTAGGACAAAAATTAAGGTAAAAATATTTCACTGAAAACAAACAAACAGTGTTCTGCCTTGCACTTGGGTTTTTCCACAATCCCCTGCTGCACGGTAATCAGAGACCCTAATGTGGTCTTGCACCTCCATGAAAATTTCTGGATAGAATCGCCATGTGTACAAAGCTCCCCTGGTTTCCAACCAACATTCAGAAAACAGTGAGCACTGCATGCATGGCTTCTGCAAAGAATACTGTGAACTACTGTTACAGAAACTGATGCCTGACAAATAATCAGTTCCCTGAAAATGACCTAATTTAGTTGAGTTCCTAGCACTGAATAAAATGAGATTATGTGTTTGCTGGCCAATCTGAAATGTAAAATATGTTGAGTTTTTCCAGCGTGTGACATGCAAAATCCTTTCAATCTGTGACTGGTATGATGCTGTGAATGTGTAAGATTGGGTGAGAACTCAGAGAAGGAAAAAGGGGGCGACATAGACACTGCCACTCCAACTTCCTGGAGGGAAAATAAATTGCAAGTGTCAGAATCAAAATAAACTGGGCATAGAACAGGATGTCAGATATGTTTATTTTGAAATATAAGTCCCAGTTCTATTCTGCCACAGGGTACAAATGTGTTGATTCTTCATTCAAATTAAAAGGAATTGAGCACCACTTCTGTGCCAAGTGCTATCCTGGGCACTGGGGATGCAGCAATGGGCAAGAAAGATACAGCCCTCGCTCTCTGTCCTGCCACGAAGAGCCAACTCAGGGCTTGTCTGAGAAGGACAAGCTCTTGACGTGGTGTGTGTTCTTCTCCTAGTCATAGAGAAATCCGCAGGGAGACCAAAACGGCAATCATCAGAAACAAAGCCTCCACCTGAAATTATTTAGAACCAAATAGAGCAAACAGCTCTATGGATTTTTTAACACTGAAACCCATAATTCAAATAAATAAATAAATTCGGCTTCTGAGGTCTTGAGACATTTCTTCAGGAGTCCGCATTACAAGGTAAGGTCCCTGTGTCCACGTACTCCTCTCCCACACACTTCAGAAGCCCCGCTAACATGCGTCAGACCAGGATGCCTTTAAACATCCCGTTCATTAAAACTCCAGATTCAGGGTCCATGCTCTTCATTGTCGCTCACTTTCCCATGAGGCTTCGCTACAGATGGAGAATTCACTCCTCACACAGACCTGAATGTGGCGGGCAGCACAATCAAATGAAATTTCTCATCCCAAATTAATAAATTACCATTTTATTTCTTAAATGTGGACATCACTCCCTCATTCAACAAATTTTACTGAGTTCCTACAATGTACCAGGTGATGCCGTAGATGTTGAAGCTGTGAGAGTGAACAAAGCAGATGAATTTTAAGTCCTCTAACAGCCTACATTTTCAGCTTCAGAAATAGCAGTTTCTTCACTCTTCAAGGCATTATGGGACTCAGACAATGGTATGAAAAAATCCACACTGGAACAATGAATTGTCCTATTTCATCAATTCTAAGATGCACATTTGTTCACCTGTTAACATCTCTGAAACCAAAGTGCATCCTACAGTGAGCAGATTCTCAGCCACTGCCATTATGGTGACATAGTTTGTGAGGGAATAAAAAGATCCCTTGATTATTCTGATAAGATCAAGAAAGCACCAGTACACAAACAATAACTAATAATAATAGCAAGCAAACCTCACATTTCACTGACTAAAGATAATAAAAGATTACTTCTCTCTCAGTGCAATGCTAGCATCCCATTTTGGATAGCTCTCCTCCAAGCACTAATTTAGAAACCAGATTCATAGTGAGCGCTCTCCAGTCCAGGACTCTCAGTGTTTCCCTGTGGGTCTTTACCATCTGGCCGGGCAGAAGGGAAAGAGTATGGAAGACCACATGTGGGAGATCATGTGTGGGCCAGGAAACAGCCTGTGTCACATCTGCCAGTATTCCATTGGGCAGAACCCAATCACATGGACTCGCTAACCTGCCTACTCACTGAGTCGCCTGGGCCCTGATAGAAAGTAAAGCGACCGCGTCCAAGAGCAAAAATCAGACTCAGCCATGGGAATCTACAGATCCTGGATCCTGCTAAGCCCAGGGCAGAAGTACGAAAAACAAGAAGCTCATCAAATATGTTTCACTTGCTTAGAATACTGAGGTTGTAAAAGCTCTTTCGTGTTTTCACTCTCACTCCTCAAAATAAATTTTTGGGATTGGTATTTTTAGGCAAATGAAGGATGAAGACACAAAAGGGTTACTTATTTGCCTGATTCTACATGGTATAAGTAGAGTGAACATATCATTTATCTTTTAAACCAGGACACTTCTGAGAAGGAAAGGGAACACTCTTAATAACTGCACCGGAGAGCAGATATAAATTGGGACAATCCTGGGCAAACTGAGACGTATTGTCCTCTACTTACCAGGGGCAGAGTAAGGACTTAAGCATAGAGCTCCAGACCCTGAGTCTGATGTTCTTTCCTCTACACTCTACCTGGTCTTTCAGTCTAATTGAATCTAAGAAATTCTTATGGAAAACAGTACTTTGTCCATTCTAGGGAACTATGTTATAATTGAGCCTTTAATGATTGCAAATAATATGTTTGCAAGATTTAAAACAAGCCCGAAAGGTGCAGTAAAAGTCACAGGTGTTTAATCCATACAAATTAAACAAACTGGGCTTTAATTGGTTTTACAGTAAAAACCAAGGGGAATATAGATTTAATGGATTCTGTTTTATGCATGACATGGACACAAGATTCCATGCTGTGGCCAGTGATTCACGTGCACAAAGGGAATCTGCCACCAAGTGTACGTGTGTGGTAGAGAGATTTTCCCCTGGACTTGTGAGTAGAGTGATCATATAATTTATCATCCAAGTCACAACACTTTTAAGAGTGAAATGGGATTCTAATAATAATTATGTCAGGGGAACAGACATAAATTTGGGCTGGCCAGGGCAAACCGGGATACATGGTCATCCCGTAAAAGAGGAGGGGGCTTTCTCCTCTCAGGGATTTTCTCCCTCATCCAGCCTGGACAGGCTCTAAATGGGGCTGCAGGGGAGACACTAAAAGTCATTGCTACTTCACTGGTCCACCTTTCTTTTTAGAAAAAAAAATTGTAGTTAATGAGGGTTTCCCCAGAAAATGCAATATTTCCTTTTCCTTAATTAACATACTGACCAGAAGCCTCTCTGATTTCTGTAATTATAGGAAGAACTCTAGATGGTAAGGCAATCACAATTCCTGAAAATGCTTTTGCTTGCAGATAGCGCTTATTTATTGTTTAATGTTTGTTTACTTGTACTATTAATAATATGTCTGCACTAAATTATAACAATGTTACATAAAAATAACTATTTCATCCAATAATGGTGCCTGAATGATTCTTAGGAAATAAGCTACCAAATATTGAGGGAAATGACCAATTGGTGGATTGAACACGTAGGCCTATTTAACCCAAAGATTAATCCAAACAACTTACTTGCATATAACAATGCCCAGATCAGTACCTACTTTCTTTGCCTTTTAGTTCTTAAATAAGTAATATTTCACCCAGAAGCCATTCAATGAAATATCAACAGGAAATTTTATGTAAAAAAGACAATTAATTTTGATATTGATACAACTGCAGAAACTGGGCATTCTTTCCACATTTTTTTTTCAATGTGCAGCTCACTTGGAAGTCTGTAAATAGAAGCCCCCTACGCCCAGAACAATTTTCAGTCATAGCTTGCCTGGGTCTGATCATGCCAGGAACCAGAGCAAGGGTCCTTGGGGTCTTACCAACTGTACTCCTAGCGGCCTCTGGGGAGAAACTAGAGATGTGAGCCATTTGAGCCTGTATTTGATTTGGGCCAGGGTACGATCATCACCTGTGCTTCATGCTGCCACTGGGCACACAGATGCTACTCTGAATTCTTGCAACCATTATGCACCCAAAACACTCATGGACTCAAGTGTAAATAGAATAAGATATAGAAACAGCCCCCAAACACTATGTACCCAAAACACTCAAAGATTCTAATGCAAATAGAATAGGATATGCACTGCAGTGAAAACAGATGTCTAACATCATTATTATAGGGATTACAATAATAATAGGGACCGTCCTTATTCCTCGGTTGTGCTGATGTTGCTTCTATCAACTTTAACTTTAAATGTTAGGCCACTGCTGGTTCCTTAGAAGCTAATGAAAGGACTTGCACTCATGGAACCTCCACTTCTCCAGGAGCCAACGACCTAGGGAACTCTTCCCTCTGAATGCACACAGCAGCGATGTGATAGTGATTTTTGCACGTGCCAGATGCACACTAAAGTTTATGTTTATGTTTGTGGAGATGCTTCTTTGGTATGTGTTCCAGTTATCCTTGCAGTGAAACAGACGGTCATTAATTTAGTAACATAAAACAATGACCATTATATTATGCATACAGATTCTGTAGGTCAAGAATTAGGAAAGGGCACAGTTGGGACAGTTTTTCTCTGCCCAACAATGTCTGGGGACTCAATCTGAAAGACCTGCATGGCTGAAGGGAGGCATCACTGGGGCAGGAGGATGCTTCCAAGGTGGATTCTTCACTCACATGTTTGGTGCCTGGGCTGAGCTGACTTAAAGACTGGTTCAACTAGAACTGTTGAACAGAGCATCTACAAGTCGTTCTCCATATGGTTTGAGCTTCTGGTAGCACGGAGACTGGGTTCTGAGTGGAATTTTCTAGAAAGAGAGAGTTCTAAGCCCAGGCAGAAACTGCACCAGCCTCAGATATCACCACCAAACCTGTAACTGTTGTGATAAATGCACCCAAATTTACATGGAAAGGACCCAGACTACACCTCAGAATTTAGAGACCATGTTTTAAAACTGCAATGTATGATATAGCAAGTGTGTCCCTTTTTCCTTCATTATTATGAGACTTGCATCTGGGGCTAGCCAATAAAACCACCGCAGTAACAGCTACAAATTAAGCTTTATTTTTAAATATTAAGCAAGCTAAGAGATGACTCGTGTAGTAGAAAAAATATTGTTGCCAGTAGTTTGAAGATGGTAAGTAGAGCTGAGTATACACAGAGTCGAGAAAATACTGAATCCAAATCACCCACTCAGGACAATGATGGGGCAGACCCACGCAAGACCTGCCATGGGCCACTGTTAGACGAATGTTTTGCCCACTTTCTCCTGTCTACTCCACTAATAGCAGAAATTCAGTTGCAGCACAGCCCAGTGAGACATGACTCCATAACCAAAGATGGATACCACCACTGCTTCTTAATTAACCCCTACCCCTATCTTCAGTCTGACAGTCTCAGCACTCATTGGCCTCTGTTCTTAGACTAGTTTTGGGGTAAAAATAACGTTCTATGATGACAAATAGTTAAGTGGTAACAGGAGCTTAAAATGAGGGAACTATTATCACAGTCTTCATTCTTGGTGTCTAGGATGCTGGAATTTGATAATCCTTTGGTTATTCATAGTACGTTATTATTACTGGTGGTGGTGATGGTGGTATTTGACCGGGGTTTTAATGGTGACCGAAATAACTGGGTTGGTCCCCTTTTTCATTCTGGTCATAGAAAAGTATTCCAGAGAACAGAGAACAGCACTCTTCCTCTCCTCTCCCTTGCTTTTCATTCCCATCTAACAAGTAAAACACAACCCTGTTCTTCTTGGTCCCAATCCATGGGAAACTGATGGAGAAATTCAAAGGACTGTTAACGTTCGTGATTCAAAGGTTTGTGTTTTCTGTGAGCTCCAGCTCTGCCCTTTACTATCTGTATTACCTTATGCAACTATCTCAACCAGTTTCCCCGTCTGAAAAAACGATGAGAAAAGTAATATGTACTTTATATGGTTGTGGTGAGGTTCTGCATGTAAAGCGCTTAGCATATCATAAATGTGCAGTAACCCAGGCAGTGTAACTGTTCTTAGCTACTATGTCTCTAGTCCCAGCTGGAGCTGATGATTCTGTTTCCTCCTCCAGTCTGCATGATCACAACTTTGAAACTTCATTTCTCTCTAAAACTTTATCATTTCCATGCTTACTCTCAGCTAATTACTTCTGAATGTACAGAGGAAATCTTCCTCCTGGGGGGACCCAGACATTCCCAAAGGCCCAGGCTGCCCTAGAGTTTAGAGTCCTGGGTGGGAGATGCAAATTCCTAACATCTCCCTTTTTCTCTGCCCCGCCTTCCCCACACACACATGTACATGACACGGAGTATGGCAAAGAGACACAGAAGTTGGCCTGGCCCTCGTCAAGAGCTGCCATTCCCCTGCCAAGCTTCCCCTTGAAAAGGGCCAGCTTATGCTAGAGATGCTTTCAGTGATTCAAACTGCCAGGAATGTGGGAACCAGATCAGAACTTACTCTGCTGACAGTTTCCTACACAAACCACAACGTGTCTGAGTTCACACTTACCAGGGACAATGGACAGGCTGCATTCCAGCTCTAATTTCCCATCATTATAATGTTTTAATACTTCTGAGCTGTGGCCAGGGGTGTTTTGGAGCTCACTTATGCCAGCTCACAAGCTCTGATTAATAACTTTTCAGGAATTTTGTGAGCAGTTGTCATACATAGGCATTATTGAAAATTACTTTATGTAAACTTACATATTAAAGGAGTCATATTAAAAATAAAGACAACAAATACTCAAAATGCATCACATCCTAATTATTAAACTACATTTTTCTATTATCTATGCCTTTGAGGTTATTTATGCCTATTCTATCTGTATGTTAGGAAAAATTTATGATGCTGTGCTAGTGCATATCATTTGTAGCTTTAAATTGATCATGGTGGCTACCAATCAGAGCTTGATATTTTTTGGTGTTGCTGATTGTCTTGACATGAGAAGTAATGGAGAAAATGTTAATAATGCAGATTAAACTCATAAGTGTCTGTAGCCATTACAATGTGAGTAGCACAAAAAATTGAGGACTATTGTCCCAGTATTTGGAGCAAAGAAGTTGCTCAATCACTGACACACTAATGAAGTTCTGATAAACAACTTCACTGTTTCACTTTCATTTCAGTCCTACTTATTAATATAAATAAAAATATCATTCATATCAGAACTGTACTCATTCATCAATTACAACCTTAGGTTGGCTATTTACAAATAGAGTTCAGCAAAAATCAACTACAGCATTCCGAATTGGCTATGTGGCATTAACAATAAAGAGTATTTTATATTTTATTATTATTTGTCAATTGTGTGCTACACATCCTTTATATCAGTAAAATTTATAATGTACTTACGTACATATATATGTACAAATATTTTTTTTCCAAAAGACTGTTGTTAAACATTTACTAGCACACTACTGGTGCTGTGACTGTTTCTATTAATTCCTTATAGAAGGGTCAGACAGAGCTCAGAGAATTTGAATCTGTTTTCACATGCCACATGTAGGGGTTTCCAGGATTCTCACAGTATTGATCTTTATTTCTTCAAATATTCAGGATGGCATCTTTGCCTTATTCACAGCATGAGGAACTTTCAAGATGAATGATGTTTTCACATGAGTATGTTTATTATAATTTTATGCCAATAGATTATATAAATATGTAGGCTAATATTGAAACTTTAACTTTCTTTCATAGATTTATTGCATCTGTGATCATATTTTTCCTAGGAAGTTTGCTTGCATAACAGTAACAGAAACTTGCATTTCTCTGCTTTGTATTTCTCATGATAACAAGCTCATCATGTATGATTTCACTAAGTCACTTAACTGGGAGTACAGATTACATTTCACTATAGTTGTTTGAGTTACAGAGTGTTAGGTTTTTACCTACTAACCACACAACTTAATAGGAACACCCTATTTAATGACACTCCAGGGGAATCTGAAAAGGGCATGCCTCTCTCTAAGCTTTTTTTTTGCAAATAGGTCCGTTGTTCCCAAATGGAAATGAGCAAAATGTTTGATGGTTTTTAAATAGTTGGTTATAAATAAGCCTCTTGATTTTAATTTTGAATGTCAAAGTTATCATAAAATTCTTTAGGAAAAGGAGTTCAGTTTGAAAACATTTAAACCTAGGATCTAATTTAAATTAAAGTGAAAGATTTGTCTGATGCTCTGGAATCCTACAAGTGGAAGGCAAAGTAAGAGGAGGCCAGCACTTCCCAGACATCTGTACACCCCAAATTGAAATGTTTGGTGAAATATGGGAATACGGGGAATACAGTTAAGAGTGCTGAATGGATTTCTAGAGCCCAGTCATTTTCCCTCTGTGACATATATCCCAACATCAAAATCGGGGTACTGCCTTTGCTATATAACTAGTCCAAGAGACTCCACACTCTCAGCAGTCCTTATTTAAATGTTTTATTTGGTCCAATCTAAATTTTAGGTGCTACATATATTTTATACTTAATCTTTTGGCTTTACCCATATGAGATATGAAAAGAAAGAAGACACAAATTCCCTTTCACTTACACTTTTCTTCCTATATTTGGAGATCACCAATTTAATCTCTTCTGGAGAGGAAAATCATCTAATTCTTGGCAATTGCATGGGATAAGCCTAATATTCTCAGAGTGTGCACTTCATGACATTTCCATTGGTTTTACAGAGGTCCTAAGGTTTCGCTGCTTGGGGGCTTAATTTAGCACACGTGTAAATACATTATGTCTCTACAGGCTAGAGCTATGGACCATCTGAGAACCAGCCCCCAGACAGCAAATACCAAAATTCTTTTATAACTGTAAGAAACTGAATATCCATCCCCAGGAAATTATCCAACTCATCACAGTAAAATTTTCTCTATGCCCATGTGCATTACCTACACTCGGGCACATGGCCAGGCCAAAGTTTAGCTAGATTAAGAGACCACTGCACATGATCTAAGGTAACGCTTGAAATAAATAGTTCTCCTGAATTCCTGTTCAAAGGAAGATAATGAACTTCTTCATAGTTCCCAATAAGGCATAATAGTACATAAAGTACGATTCTAGCAAGGACCAAGGCCGTGAGCCAAGATCTAAATTGCTCCAAGCTATACTTCCAGTCTCAGAGAGCATTTGTATTTGAAATACTGCCTAACCAAAAGGAGCTCATGAACATCTTGAGCAAATGCTAGCAAAGCTTGTAGTGGGTTTTCAAATCTTTATTGTACAACAATCCCTTCCCACCCAAGTCATTTAGAATCCCTTTTGTTCATTTTAGCTTAATGTGCTAAAGGGAGGCTGGCCACAGGGGCTTCTCATCAGAAGGGAAATAAATCGATGTAGAGTTTTGCCAAACATTTATTGATAGAACATATAACTGATCTACTGAACAAGTCGGGCACAGTAGAGTATGAAGATAAAGAAAGAAATCTTTATTTTTTCTCATGTATACCTTTGCTTTTCTTCTCTGGGCAATTTCTTACACCTCATAGCTTCTCCAGTGCCTTTCAGATAATAATAAACGGTACCATCTTTAGGTATAAAAAAGTCTAGCCCTGTCTAATATCAAGTTTCACTCTCGCAACTGATTTAAAGTTTTTCTGACTCCTCTGACCTGAGCCTAACTCAGGCTCAAAACCGAAGAGCAGGAGCAGGCTCTGCCTGGTCCTTATTTCTTCATCTTCCTCATTCGCTCTTCCTCCCTCTCACTGTTCTGCACTTGATTTGGGGAAGTGCAGTGGCAGAGGGGCTTCAGAAGGGAAAGGGTAAAACGGCTCCTGACTGAGAGTGGCAATCTGTCACCTCAGTCCTTTCTTCTAATGTTGCTTCGTTCTTTCATGGGGCAGCTCTGAAGAACCTTTCTCCCCCTTCCCCACAGAGATTACCCCCGCAAACAGTCCCTTTTCTGGCCTATGAAATCTCTGGCTGGACACTGAGAACCACCCCTCGGTCTCGCCCGCAGTGCTGCTGTCTCTGTTGGGTTCTTTCTGGTGACAGGCAGCCCTCCGGAGTGGGACCCTTTTCAAGATGAAAAGCCTGGCCCTTGCTTCCTGCTTGTTCTGGCTCTCAGCAAAATACTCAGCACCTTTCCCTGCCAAACCTGGAAGTGTAGGTGGCCCTTCCTCTTTGTGTTGCCATCAGGGCAACGTCAGCCAGCTTCTTGCCTTTGGACCTTCCAGCTGAGGACCAGACGCAGTCTCTGAAACTCTAAAGCCTAGGGGGCACAGGTCAAGTTCTCCAAGAACTTTCTGTCCATCTTTGCTCCCATCCAGGGTCGTCCCTCAACGACACGGGACCACAAATTTCCTTAATGTACATGTCACGAGAACGGGATTGAAATGGCAGTCTCCTTCCTGACAGACATCCCTGCCAACTTCGGGTTCTCCTTGATATACTGGAAAGTAATCCTCTCCTCTCCCCAGCAGAAAGAGAAGGCCCCTGCACAGTCATCCATTTATTTACCTCAAGGAAACCCTCATCTTCTGGGAATGATAGAGCATCCTTTTCAGAATGTGGGGAACTTGACACCGACTGTTCTTAGCTCTGAGGCCTCAGCTATGAGTAAAACAGCAAGAATCTTACCTAACATCCTGTTACACACATATGCTCTATTCAGGACCCATTCTATAAAGGTCTCTGTGGGCTTATCTGCCTTCCCTTGTCCAACCCATCCAGGTATCTACTCAGGGTCTGCATTCTTGCAATGCTGCTCACCTAGCTCTACAATTACTTGGACTGAAACTAATACCTCTGAATGCCAGTCTCTCGTGGCTACTGGAAAGACCACGTGTCATACCCAGCCTGCGGCACACCCATCAATCTTTAAAAAGGAGCCCATTACGCTTAGTGTGAAAACAGGGCTTCTTCCCTTGAAAATCTGGAAATATGTCCCAGAGATGCTTAGGCTGCTAGCAGAGGTGAGAAAACAAATTCCCAGCGCATAAAATGGTTGTTAAGACAAATATAATCAGCATTTACCACGGGAAAGTCCACTTTCTGCGGGTGTATATTAAATACAGGAGAGAGAC
This sequence comes from Globicephala melas, assembly GCF_963455315.2. NCBI lineage: Eukaryota > Metazoa > Chordata > Mammalia > Artiodactyla > Delphinidae > Globicephala > Globicephala melas. The sequence goes on along the minus strand of NC_083327.1, from coordinate 68,875,952 downwards.
ATCGAGAGAGAGCACAATTTCTCGGGGGACTGCGGTGTGGCAGACTGTGTAATGGTGAAATGAGAGGGAGGGAGGTAAAGTGAGGAAGAGTTTGTTTTGGTTCGGTTTGGTTTTGGGGGTTGTTTGTTTTTGAAACTCAGTGGTCTTTAGGATTGACCAGAACAGCTGAGTGAGGAAGGGAGATGTACATCTCCTCAGACGAGGCACTGCTTAGAAAATAATGAGCCAGAATTTTTTTCTGCCACGATTGGAACTCCTCAAAAGTAAAGAGGAAAATAGGGGTTTCCCTGGTGGTCCAGCGGTTAAGACTCCACACTTCCACTTCAGGGGGTGCGGGTTGCATCCCTGGTTGGGGAACTAAGATCCACATGCCGTACGGTGCAGCCAAAAAACTAAATAAAGAGAAAAATGTTTTCTAGACCTTTCCATTTTGGTAAACACATTAACTTTCACATAATTTTATTTAAAAAAATAATAATCTCAATGGCAGAGCAGAACTGGTTGGTAGAGAAGTCACCCAGCACGAATATTACTGGCAAGGGTCCAGCTTCTGGGATGATGTTATTTAAACATTCTCAATAATATCATACTTAGAATTTTAACAGAGATTTTGTTGAATTCCTACTATGTGCAAGGCATAGTGTTGGTAGAAGAGATAATCATATAGAATATATATGCTATGAGCATTCACTCTGGGGGAGCTATAAAGAAGTAACTGCATAAAGAAAACTTACCCTTTACCTTAGTATCTTCAGAAATTTCCACTTTGCCAACTTAAGAGACAAAACTTTACCTCTTGATCACTCTAAATCAAGAGTTTTGAATATAGTTAACACTTTTTTTTTTAAGAGGGTGCTGGAAAGGAAAAGAAGGAAATGTAGAAAAGGAGATCAACAAACAGATTCAATAATTTACCACCAGAAGTTTCCTCAGAGCCACCAGTAAATCTCTTACAGAGTACATGATTAATATTTATGAGTGAGACACTGTAGGGCCTACATCTGCCATTGCTTGGTAATTCACTTAATTTCTCTAAGGTTCCATTTTCTTAGCACTGTGGTAGAATTAACTGACCCCAGTCCCTTGGGCAAGAGGGACTGGGTTTGGTGTGGAAGAAGAAAAAATTTGAAACTTTAGAAAATTAATCAGAGGCGGGTCATCTTTCTTGGATGGCAAAACGCAACAGGTTTGTACCTAGTAGAAGCTCTGGTAACTTGATCCAAGTCCAGGAAAGAGTCAAAGGCCCTCACAATAATGCCAGAGTTTATTGTTCTCAAGAGGCAGGGTGACTGTTTTTTCTGCCTCAGATATTTGACTGTATTATCGCAGAGAAAGTAATCTGGACTGTGATAACATGTGCCAGCATCCCAGGTAAACTTGTGAGGAAATTTACTTGGTTCATCTCTGGTGAGGAGACTGAAGTGATCTGAAGTTCCTATCTCCATCAGCACTGGCAGGACCACGGCCCACAGTCTTGCCTCTGAATAATTCATGACTGTGCAGACAAGAGCCTCTTGAATTAATAATTGCACTAAGGTTTAGGAAGGTCGAAAAGGTGGTGGAGGGTAATGGAGATTCTCAAGGAAAGGTGTAGGAGACTGGAGAAAGGACTGATGTGGGGAGGCAACAGAGATGAAAGAGATCAGGAAAGACAGAGCTTTGCATGGTTCACCCTTCTTTTGAAGGCCAAGTCCTTAGACAGAGATACACTCTCCTCTGTTAGAAATCTTCAACCTCCATGAGAGCTGGGTGTGTGATGGGTTGGAGAAGACGGGTGCGGGTTGCACCAGTCAGGATTGTGGCAAGAAGGAGGGTGATGCCCAGGGGGAAATGACCACCTGCCCCCTCATTTGCAAAGGCTTGATCACAGATAGAACTGAGGAGGAACTCCTCCATCCCCACCCAATCCCACCCACATCCTGGCGTTTTCTAAGCAGGGCCACCAGTGACCCACAGAGTGGAGAGTCCCACGGAACTGCAGCAGCAGAGAAGGTACGATTGGCCCACGTGGCTGCCTGCCACAGTTTAGTAAGGAGCACTCTTCAAGACCAGAATAATAAATTGTTGAAGGTATACTGTGAGTATCAAGTGAGACCATTTAGGTGAAAACGCTTGTCACTCCATAAAGTGCTACACAAAGATATTATTTTCAATTATGTACTAGTCACTCAATCACATACATCTTGCTACAAAGTTACTGGTTTGACCTTCTGTCTCTAATTCCAAAGGAATCTTTTTTAATGCCTACATATTATGATTTTGAGTTGAAAGCCACCTGGATTAGGTACATATTCTTTTTCTTTTCTTCCTTTTTTCTTAGGTATATATTCTTTATTAACCAGTTGGTTTGTGCCCAGGATAGACTAGGACAGACATCTGAAGCCCAGAGCATAAGTAAGAAGGAACTATGTTCCTTTACGGAGCTGTTTTGGAGCATCTACTTTGTCCCAGACAGCGTGAGAAGTACCAGAGACAAAAAAATAAATGAACAATCTGTACTCTCGGGAGACCTCAGTCTGGGGGAGGAGACACAACAATTCTGCTGGGCTTAGGACAGGCTGTGTTAGGACAGAGGATCACTTTTCTTAGGAACAGGCCACAGACAAACACTGTATTCCAAGGAGGTGGCCTGCTTATGTGGACAGCAGGGTCAGCATAACACGCATGCCTATGAAAAGGGAATGAAAACTGGTTGCCTAGTGATTGAGATTGGCAGGTTTGCTGTTGCCAAGAACTAGATTACATAATTAGGAACTCTGGGTTCAAGAAACAGAAACCTTGTGTAGAATACGGTGTGTGGGGAGTGAGCAGCAAAATATTAATAAACATGAGAATAAAGAAAACAAATCTCAACCATGCAGAGTGGTACTGTGTGGTCGATTCGAGTTTGGGCTTTAAATCAGGCCGCCGACATTTGAATTCCAAGTTCTGCTCCTACTCACTGTGTGACGTTGGGCAAGCTATTTAACCTTTCCAGCCTCGCTTTTCTCATGTTTAAAATGGGGTTAACGAAAGTACCTACTTCAAAGAATTGTTTTGTGGATTAAAGAGAAAATCCTTGAAAAAGTTTTAAAACAGTTTGGGCAAAAAGTGGGAGCTCAGTAAATGTTATCATTCATCAGTGTTATGTTTCCATGCTTCAGGGAAAGCTGAATGGTAAGAATTCTTGGGAAGGAAAATCAATCTCAGGCAAGCAGGCCTCATGCAGTTTGGAATATTATGAACCGGTAAGTCACGGAGAACCTGAGTAGTGCTAAAGACCAAGTTACTTTGCTTCCCCCCCACCTAACCCCACCTCAGCTATGGATCTATCTGTTTTCACCCGTCTTCACCACTAACATGACTCAACTTTCCTCCCTGAACCTGCAGCTACTGCTTCTTTCCTTGACTTTATTGCTCCTGCCTTACCAGCTTCTGCTTCTTTATGACGTCCCCATGCTGCTTTCTCTCTGTGTGACACTTCTGCGCCCAATACCCACTCGCAGTTCTCTCTGTATTTTACGTTCAGATTTCCTAAGAGAGGGTCAAATTAGTCACTAATATCCCTGTCAGGCAAGACAGTCCTATGAGCTACTTAATAGGTGTCTGGCAAGTCAAATGGGCTCACGTGAGTTGGGCATATGCTCCTGGTGCATTCAGTAGTGGCCAGGATGAGGGCACTGGGTAGAGCAGAGTATGTTCACCTCAGTATAAGGATACACTTAGGTCTGCTTCCCACTGGACGGCTTATGCCAGAACCTCCCAGAAGTGGGCACTGGCTCCCTTAAGGAATGTGAGGCTGAACTCTAGTTCACCAGTACCTCCAACCACCGTCTGTCAGGAAAAGGTAACCAAACACTTTTTTAAGTGCACAAAACACCAGTATCTTCTGAATTTCAAACACAATAATTAATACGGTTGAAGTCATTCTTAGCCATCATATCTCCTATATTATAGAACCTGTGTCCTCTTTTATCCAAGAATCCAAAACGCTGTTAAATTTTTGTCTAAAGTTTAGTCTCTAAAGGGTGTAATTTTCCTTCTCTGTAAAATGAGATGATTGCACAATATTGATCTTGACAATGACGCTCTGACATTCTATAATCTATGACTCTCTGTAACATGTCCTGCGCTGCAGCCTGCATCTGACATCTGTGGGGTCCAGAGCGAGAGTACAAATGGAATTCCACATGCATAACACAGCGTAATATCATAGCACAAAAGTTCTATAAATAATGGGAAAAAAGCAGCTAAATGAAATATGTTTGATAACATACCTTTAAAAGACCTGGGAGGCTAAATTTGAATTTAGAATTCCTGGACTGCTTAGAGTCCCAGAATGTGGCAGCACTGGGAAAGCCAGCCCCTCCCTGCCCAGGCGCCCAGCTTACAGCCTGTTTCCCAGGCTCTATCCTGCATGATGAGGGGTCTGGTGCACACACGTAGACCCCATTAATCCATATATGCAGCTCCCTCACCCCATCCCCCAAACCACTGCTCCTTGGCCATGCCTGGGGCCTAGAGGTATACACGCTGTCAGTGGTCTGGTTAAAATGGACAGACATGGGGGCTTGGCTCTAGGCCATTTGAGCAGAGAATTTGGGGATCCTAGGGATTTCACATGTAGTATAGAAAGGAGGGTGGGGCCTCTAGGCAGGCACATCCTCTTGGCCTCCCAAACTCCTCTGGCTTAACCAGAGTAGGGCCAGAGCAGGACCCTCTAAAGGATGTCTCCCCAAGCAAGGGCCACTCTTACCTATGTCTCAGAGGGGTACTACACTGCCCACGACTCCCTGGCCCACACTTATCAAATTAAGCTACCAGGTAACTGTTTTGTCCCTAATTCATTTTTCTGACCGTGAAATTCTATGCAACTAACCTAATAAAGGGATAAATAGAAACATTTTAGGGAATAATGGGTTTATTTGGTAAACTTCTGTTTGCATTCTACTGTGTTCCAAGCTGCCAGAAAGAAACTTCGTCTCTACAGTGATAAGGGCTCTTCCCAATTCAATTTCCCTGAAGTGTGACCTTCTAGATTTCATGAGGAATCCTGATTTTATAAATTTCTGAATTACAAATTTCAGAAATTCAGAACAATGAGACAAAAAGAGGTGACATGGTTTGACCACAGTAGTTTGGAAGTGCTCACACAGGATTCAAGCCAACTCTGACCAACTCCAAAGTCCAGATCCATAACTATTCCCAATTCTCATGAGATGAAATATGTTCAAACGAGCCCTGGCCACAGTTCACCTTACCGGCGTAAGTCAGATCATCCGAAAACATTCTGAGTTTGCAAAGTAGTATGTTTTATGCACAACTGAATTCCTGTGTCATGCATGAATGCAAAATGAAAAGAAGTATGTCTTTAAATTCAAATCAGTGGGTTTTCTGCAGTGACAGCAACCAAAACGAGATTACGGAGTAGACTGGACATAAGTAACACACTTCGGGTGTCACTGTCTCCTGTCATCCCCAGATGGGACCATCTAGTTTCAGGAAAACAAGCTCAGGGCTCCCCCTGATTCTGCATTATGGTGAGTTGTATAATTATTTCATTATATATTACAATGTAATAATAAGAGAAATAAAGTTCACAATAAATGTAATGTGCTTGAATCACCCTGAAACCATCCCCCCCCACCAGTTCATGGAAAAATTGTCTTCCATGAAACCAGTCCCTGGTGCCAAAAATGTTGGGGACCACTGTTCTGAGATACTGTGGGTTAGGACTGCAACGTAAGAATTTGAAGAGGTGGAAGACACAATTCAGTCTGACTTGTCTCACTCTTTCTCTCTTTTTTCCTCCTTACATCTCTTCTTTCAAATCTTTTTTTTTTTCTTCATTTCTCACTCCTATTTATTCTCTCTACTAGTTTGCAAATTATACTCTCTATACACTAGGTCTTTTAACATGACTACTCACTACTTTTAAGGTCAAGGTTTTCCGGTTTCCTGGAGAATACCAGGTTCTTTGAACACTTGAACTCTAGTCATCTCTTCCCAATTTATATGTTGTTTCTGTCCAACATTTTAGTTTCATCTTGTTTTATAACCCCAATTAGAAGTTATTAACATTGTTTCTTGAAGTCGGAGTTTGTTAGACTCACTCTATATTTACTACTTTCATGTATAGAGTCAGACCTCCCATCTGGGATTATTTGGTTTCTACCTAAAGTACATCCTTTAGAAATGCCCTCAGTGAAAGTCTACTGTAATTAACACTTTCAATTTTCAACTTGACTGAAAACATCTGTATTACTCCCTTGTTATTGAAAGGTAGTTTCTTTGAGTGTAGAATACTAAGTTTACAGGGTTTGGTTTTTTTATTCTCAGCATGTTGAAGATAATATTCCTCTGTATTTTAACCTTTTTATTGCTATTGAGATATTAACCTTCTGTCTAACTGTTTTCATATGCGGTGATTGATCTTTTCTCTCTCCATGTAGTTAAGAACTAGAGTATCATTGATACTCTCCACTATGATGTGTCTTTTTATTTGCCCCACTGGTAATTATGGATTTGAGGTTTGAGGTCTTTTAACAGTTCTTAAAATTCTCAGTCATCATCCCTTCAAATATTTCTTCTTCTTTATTCCTCTCTATTTATTCCGCTCTATTATCTCCTTCTGGGATTAGGTACATAATAGAAATTCTCACTGTATGTTCCAAATTCATTAACTGCTTTTGTTTTCTCTCTGGGTTGACATATGGAAAATTTCTTCAAGACCACATTCTATTTTCTTGATTCTATCTTTAGCTGTTTCTAAACTTCTAATCAACTCACCAACTCTTTAAGTTCAGTTATAATGTTTTTAATTTGTAGAAATTTGTTGTTTGACAAAATTTTTTAGTCATTTTTATAGTTTCTTGATATTTGCTGATATTTTAAGAGTATATTTTAAATCTTAAATAATGTTAAATATATTTAATTTATATTATCAGTCTGATAATTGCAATACCTGAAATTTCATGTTTGTTCTACTGTTTGTTGCCCTTGTTCTCACTGATGGTGAATTGCTTCTTTGTATATTTTGTGATTTTTTTAAAGTTTATTTACTTATTTATTTTTGTCTAAGGGTCAAATCTAAGACTACTTTAAATAAAATTTTTGGTTTGAGGTTTTCAAACACATCTATGGGCAGACTTGTGATTATGAATTCTCAGGAGGGGGTTATATTTTTTTCTTCACCCTGAATCAAGATTTAGGCAGGCACTTTCCCTTGCTGTTTTATGCCTGAATATACTCAAAATCTAATTATTTTTATGTGATGTGTGATGATTACCATAGGAAGATCATAAATTTGCAGTGTGAGAGATCTGATGTGAATTACCTACTAATTAGGTATGCTGTGACTAGTAACCTAACATCTATGAATGTGGATAATAACATTTACCTCACAAGTCTACTTTAAAGACTGAATGAAGTACATGTGTGTGTAATATCAGGCATAGAGTAGACCCACAATGTTAGCTTCCTTATTTAGGGAATGCTCATGTTTCACACATGTCATTATTTTTGCAAATGTCACCTGCAAACAAATCTTCCTTTGCCAGTTGGGAAACAGGAAAAACAATCTCCGTCCCTCTTCTCTTTTTCAATCTTTATTCATGCAACTTCCCATCTGCTGACAATGCTCTAGTTACAAGCTACAATAGAACAGTTTTATCTTCTTAGAAGTACGATTCCTACATCAGGGTAGGTAGCCAATAAAAGTAAAGTATTACTAAAATAAAAGTTATTCTTCCATAGGGAGCTGTTTGAGATGAGAGAATAACACACACACACACACACACACACACACACACACACACATCTATTTCAACTTGCCTCTCAAACTCTGTAAAAACTCTTGATTCCTAGACATCAAAAAATCAGGTGAATTTAGTTTGGGGGTTTTTGTCTCCTATCTAAGTTTACACCAAACAAACTTCATCTCTGTGGAATACTGTAGGAGACATGGTTAAAGATTTAGAAATTATTACATCTCTTAAATTTATGACAAGTATTCCAACAAATAGAACTCCTCAAATTGGATAACTTACTCAGTTGGAATTTTTTTGGCATTTAACTTTAGAGGGAAGAGAAAATTAACTCATACTAGTAATTAAGGGTACAAAAAAACGAAATTTTCAGATAATGTCCTTGGGTTTGTAAAACTTTATTCCAGTCTTTCACAGTTTTTATATTTGTGACTATAATTCTAGAAAATAAGAACTAATATTCATGGCATAAAGGCATGGGAAAATCCCCCAATGTTTAAATATGTAGAATGTACATGTTCACATTAGAAAGAGCTCACCTAACGTTGATACATTAGCAAACACCAATATGTATATATTTATAAGCATATATCATAATCTGTATCATGTCTCTTCATTCAAACTCAAGTCTAAGAAGACCTATTCTTAAATATTGTAGACGTCCTGAATTCTAAGATGGTAAGAGAGTTCTCTCCCTCTTGATTAAAAGGAACCTTGAATCTCTGAGCAGTGAGATAGCCAAACATCTCTGAGACCTTCTCTTTCTGGAATTGGAACAGTTCTGTCTTTATTGAATTTAGTAACAGATGCTCTTCTACTCAGAATTCTAAAAGGCTAGGCAACAATAGTACTAGCTATGAACCTAAATGAATTAACCTTGCCACAAGCATCCTTCAACTATCAGGAGTACTAGGCCCAAACCTTTGAGAAAGTGGTACCTCTTAGACATTTGTCTTTCATACTGTATTGTGGACACAGAACAGCCCTGCTTTGGGAATATTTTGATGCTCTGCCCTTTGTAGTGTCACTGAGCAATGTACCAGACCACATCCAAGATCATTCAGAGGAAGAAAAGTGAAATCATAAAGAAGTCTGCCAACTGCAATACTCTGATGGATAAGGCAATAGGGAAACATCTTTCAACTTACCCTGAAATGGTGACTGGTTTACTCTCTGAAGCATGAGGACTGAATTCCTTACAATATTATTTCCGCTAGAATTTTGCTGTTGCCTTTTTACATCAAAAAAAAAAAAGTTCCCTTTGTTAAGCTTAAAATATTTGTCTTAAAAGAGTCTTCCAGCAATGCAGGTTCATTATACAAGAATCCCAGCGTGAGGCTAAAATGATTAAGGTCATGGTTATAAATTATTCAATCTTCAGAAAGTATTTCTTGACCACTTACTTTGTGCCAGACCCTGCACAAGGAACTGAATACAGCAGTGTCTGGGGTGGAAACAGCTCCTAACGTCATGGAGTCTGCTGTCTAATAAAGAGGGAGATAGCTGAATAATTACAACTAAAATGATGGTTATAAAAAAACGTATAAGGTTCAATAATAACAAAATCTCAGGCACCATGTCTTTGGAGATATCAGGCAAGATGTTTACTCCCAAAGTGACATTTAAGCTGAAATCTGAAGAAGGAGTGGAAACTGGTCACATGAGTATGCAGGGAGGGGTGTTTCAGGGAGAGAAATTCCAGAAAGAGGAATGACTAGCTTGTGCAATTCAAAGACCATTGAGAAGGTCACTGTGCCTGGAGCACTATGAGCAAAGCGTGGTGGCAGAAAATGACCAGTGAACATAAGCCAGACTCTTTATGACCTTGGAGGCTCTTAAAATGTTGATCATTACTTTAGGGGCACTGTGAAGCTTTGAAGGTTTTAAGCAGGAGAATTAATGACCAGATTTTAAAAGAGTGCTCTGTGTTCAGTCTGAGGTTTGTCCTCAATGTGTAGAAAGAACACACAAGTCTCTTCTCTGGGCAGAAAATGCAGGACAAATGCCAGCCTACGAGGATAGACTGGGCAAATGTGCTTATCGCAGGGCAACCCATCCTCACTATTAGGAACAACATCCAAACACGTTCTTCTATGACCGCACACAGACTCATAGCCTGCCACATCTCAGTTTCTCACAAGAACAGAAATATTACTTGCCCTTCATTGACATTGACCAGCACTATGATATAATAATATTCTCCTTGGAGGTTTTAATGGCCTGTTCTGTAACTCAAGTCATAGCCCAACTTGCAGATAACTTTCTGTCAAAAATCAGACACCAATATATCATCAAAGAGACTGTATTCCTCTGCCTCAATATTTTTGCCTGGAAATCAGTTGATCTTTGGTTTATAGCCCAATCTAGGGTTGCTGATTTCTTCCAACTTCAGAGGTTGGTATTTGGTTCCCGCATTAATTACAAAGTGTATTTGGGAAGATCATGTTGGGCTACTTAGTACACTATCTAAGGAAGGAGATGATATTCTTTTCCTTCCTTTGACCCCCAGCATCCTCTCTCACCCTTTCTTCTGGATTCAGTAGTTTAGGAAACGGTCTCAGGCTATTCCAGGTTTGGTAGCTATCCCCATGCTCAATCACAATCATCAGTCTCAAATGTGTGGCTGTCAATTTACATTGGCCACATTTGAGCATCTTGGATTCCATCTACAACCAACCAGCACATCTTCCAAAACACCTGAGAACAAAGGGCTGTGCTGTGTCTTCAGAAGCATAAACGTCCTAAAAGAGTTGTTCACCAAGCATGAGTTCTATGTGTTCTCTTGGATCCTGAGATCAGGATGATGAGACAGAGGTTGGCTGAGCTCTGAGTTCAAGGAGTCTGCCTCTGTATTATCAAGGCCCATCAGGAGACCAAGTCTAAAGTCTTTTCTTGCTCCAGGATTCAGCTAGCCTCCTACTTAATACATTTTTATGTTATCAGATAAGAGAGAACTTTGAGTGGTTGGTTTTTGAGACATCAGAGCTTCCAAACTGATCTTCATCAGAGTTTCACATGTTTGAACAGTGAGAAGGCCAATGCATGTGAAGAGGAGTGATCATAGAGAAGAACAGTAGGATTTGAAGAGAAATTTAGTGAGAAGCCAGATTATCCAGGCCTTGGAGGCCACTGTAAGGACTTCAGCTATTACTGGAAATACAATAAGGAGTCATTGCAGGCACTTGAGCAAAGGAGGGACATGATCAGGATTATGTTAAAATCTGCCACTTGTGGAGGATAGACTGAAAGGGGCAAAGGAAAGGGGTAAAAACCAATTAGAAACAATTGAAATAATCATGGCGAGAATGGATGGTGACATAGCTCAGAGAAATGGTTGTGAAGGTAATGAGAAATGGCTGATTACTTTTCAGTAATTCTGTGTCTGTCAATCCAGTGTAGCTATTACCTCATGTTAACAAATAATAAAATTATAAAATAAAATAAAACAAAATAAAATAGAATACCAAAAAATTTTCTGATAGCCCTAGGCCATGATGATGTACAAATTCTGGATAACATAGTCAAAGGCTCACTTCAGAGGGTATCTAAGATTCCAAACTCAATAGCGTGATCACCTGACAGATCCTTTGACCCTCTCAGTTGGGGAGGTAAGAGTTTGGGGAGATTGGGCTTGACCTCAAACGGCAACAGAGAAAGAGAGAGACGGATATACAAACAGACAGGCAGGCACAAAGACTGTGGAAATTGTGAGACTTCAGTGCAAGTATGTATATGGCCATTTGCTTCCCACAATTTGATTGTCTTTTGGGCTCACCAGAGCTCTCTTGCTCCACAGTGATGTTATTGCTCTACATGTAAGTCAGAGACAGGGCAAAGGATAGAGACACAATGTAGGTACCATTAATTTGGACCTAGACATCCTCCACATGGGGTCTGGGATCCTGGGAGAAAATGTAAGATTGGGAAAACCCAGCACCTTATTCTACTCCCTAGAAGAGTGCATTCTCTGGCTCCCTAGAAGAGCCAGGCACATTGTTTTTCAATTCTTTCTCCTTAGTATGACAAAGGCCTCTGCTCTCTGTGGAGTCAATTTTCTGTATGCTTCATTTTCCTGGAAAACATAATGCTTTAATCATTCCCCCTTTCAAAATGTCTCTTCTAAAAGTCAAAAGGGTATTTTTCTTGTCTAGCTCAGACAGAGTTTACACACTGCAGCTCTGACAACATGGGAGGACTTTCTCCCATGTGCTGGGTCACCGAACACCCTCCCTGGTGGACTTAATCTAATCCGGTCCACCGAGGCCCCTAAACTGGCCAATTGGTTGTCATCACTAATTAAAGAGAACATTTTAAAGTCATTTCATGAACGATTCACAGACATATCTCAGTGTCCTTTGTATTTGCGATGGCATTCACAGAAGTGAATGTACTTGAAAAATGTCCCACAGCTCCCAGGAACTACTTCAATCAATATTTGCTTTTTTTGCTTGTCCTCGGCCCTATCAGGTCACCTTATCCTTGAATTCTGGAAGATTTTTGCTCTCATTTCTCACAATTTACTTCTAAGTTAATCCTCTCTTCACCAGTTTTTCCCTAAATCCCATGATTTCTGTTCTATTATTTTTATGTTCCTGAGCCCTATGGCACATCATTCTAAACCATTTACCTGAGGTAACCATGTCATAATTCGCCATCATCAATGCCTTTTACAAAATGATCTCCAAAAGTATTTTTAAATTCCCATCACCAACTCTAATGGCAATGAACCAAGCCCATGAGAAGTTATTAAGCAACTGAAGAGACATTCCTGAAAACCATTACCAACTGGGGTCCCACAAATTTTTCAAAGCCATAGTTCAGAAGGCAAAACATTTGGCATCACTTGGCATCAAGGTTAACATTTTATTACCGCACTTTCTCCTAAGGATTGTCTCAAGATTCCAGCTCGCTCATTTTAGATGCTGGAAGACAGTAGCTGTTAGAAAGAAGCTTGCATTGCTTGCTTAGCACGCCTCCCAATAGGCAGCTCTACAATGTGAAGAAGAGTGCCATCAGCTCCTTTTGTGATATTTCCTCTTGACTCACCCCTGCTTGGGCTGACAGAGGGATCAGTGCCTTTTTCACTGACCTGGTTTTCCCTGCTGCTGCAAAGAAACAGCACAGGGCTTTGGCACCCCAACTGTACCTCAAATAAAGGGAAAAATGTGCTTCAAGAATTAAGTCTTTCTGGTTTGCCTCTTGATGTCTGGGGTAGATGCCAAGGCCCAGTACAGAACAGTCCATGCAAGGGAAGCTCAAATACTTTGCTAAGCAGCCGTACCTTATCAGCATCATGTGTGTTGTGGTTATAGAATGTGTGTCTTGACAGTTTCGAAAGCATGGTGGGACAAGCAAGAAAGCAATGAACACATGGAAAGGACTTTACCTTTAGAAGGCTGTTTTATTAATGTGTATTACATACAGAAACTGTCTTGAATTGTCTGTTCTTAAACAGAGTATCTGACATCCCTACTTTAGGTTATACTTACGACAAATGTACAAAGTCAGTAAGACAGAACAGAATAATAATAAATGGCTTTTTCCCTGTGTCAGCCAGGGATTTTCTGTCCCAGAATTAGATCTTTAGAATTCTAGAGCTTTGGGCTATGGCTTTATCAACGACACCAATGAGATTTCCAGGTTCTAAAGAAGGAGCAGGTAGAAAATAAGCCTACTAATAGTTTGTGAAAAATAGGCACCAGATAAAAGGCATGGGTTACAGGAGGACAGCCACTAGAGAAAGAGGCAATGGAGGCAAACAAGTGAAGATGGGAAGAATGCAATTAAGGAAGGCAACTTCTTCTTCCACCACTGAGCCAAGAAGACACTTCAAGTTTATTTAAAAAAAAAAAAAAAAAGAAAATCAATGGATCCTTGTCCACAAGTTACACATCTTTTGGCCTTGCTCACCATTCTGACCAATCCCCTTTTCCTGCACTCTATTTCATGTGGAACTGAAGCCTGTAAACTATTTCTTTATGCTGTGGCACCCCTGGTCTATGGATTACAGTGCACATGTGTCCAGTTAAAGAACGAATCTTTAGGGCAAGAATCAATCATCTCTCCCTCCAAGTGCATTCTACTGCTGAGAAACTTAAGGGGGTTTAGTAATTGGTCCAAGATCACACAGCTGCTAGGCAAAAGGGTGAGATGTAAGACCAGCTCTAGATGGTTGCAAGTCTCAAATGCAGCACCATGTCTCATGTAAAAGGTGATCAGCCAGTATCCTTTGATGGACTGCATGGTTAGAGAGTAAATAAAGTTAAAAAAAGAAAAAAAGAATTTGGGGGGACCTCCCTCGTGGTGCAGTGGATACGAACCCGCCTGCCAATGCAGGGAACACGGGTTTGATCCCTGGTCTGCCAAGATCCCATATGCCACGGAGCAACTAAGCCCATGCGCCACAACTACTGAGCTTGCGCTCTAGAGCCCACAAGCCACAACTACTGAAGCCCACGTGCCTAGAGCCCATCCTCCGCAAGAAGAGAAGTCACCGCAATGAGAAGTCCGCACACGGCAACGAAGAGTAGCCCCCGCTCACCACAACTAGAGAGAGCCCACACACAGCAACAAAGACACAATGCAGCCAAAAAAATTAAAATTAAATTTAAAAATAAAGAATTTAAATCTAAAACACTAGCAATTTGAGAAGAATATTTCCGTAACATCCAATTTCATTTTCTAGTTTCCTTAAAAGGACATAGGAAGGGGTCCAGGACTGGATATAAGAGGAGCATTTCTTTCTAATTCATCAAAAACTTAGAAATCTCCTTTAGTAAGTCATTGAACCGCACATGCTTTTGTTTCTCTGAAAAAAATGAAGATACAATACTAAACATTAGTTTACGTTTCCCAATTAGTTTAGAACCTTAGATGATTACACTGTACCAAACATGAGAATAGTAACTAGAATTTTAGGGCATGTATTCCAAAATTCTTGATTATTTATTTTAAAAATCGACAAATAAATAGGAAAAACAACCATGGGTGTAACCCCTCCCACCTGACCTTACTGCCTTGGGATTCACTGAAGGGTCTCAGCACAAAGATCTAGAGAAAGATCTAAGAGCCCACCTACAGCCTGCTTTTCCCTCAGTTTCCTCAAGAGATGACATCAGGGCTTATTTAAGTGTGAGCTGACAATCCTGACCCCCACACAAAACCTGAAAGACTAAGGCTGGTAAAAGGAAGAAGTGTGTTCTCTGGACACCGGGCAATTTATTATCGTTAAGTCAATTATACTGAAGAAACACTGATTGATTGCCAACTATGTTCCAGGCACTCTGCTCTGTGTTGTGTATACAATCATGAAAACGATGAGGTTCTGTCCTCAAGAACCTTTCAGAAATCCTAACTGAATCCCAAGCTGACACAATGGTGTTTTTATAGAATAGAGTGAGGGCAGAAATAAGGGAGGAATCAATGCTACTAGAGAAAAAGAGAGAGTTCTGAGACTTGAAAGGTGAGTAGCAAGTAGGAAAAAGGCATAGAAGCAGTGGGGAGAGCATGCACAAAAGAACAGTGGCATGAAACACACAGTAGATGTGAATAAGAACAAATAATTTAGGGAAGATAAAAAGAGCTGGGTAGTGCTGGAGAGGAAGGGAACATGGTAGTGTCTGGGAAGGAGGCAGAGGTTATATCATAAGAGACCTATAAACCTGATAAGAAATTTAGGTTTTAATTTGAAAGCTATGGGGATTAAAGAGAGTTAAGCAGGCAAGTGCATTTTAAAACACTTAGACTGGTGGAGCTGTAGAAACAAAGAGAGTATAGGAATAATCCATGAGAGTTTTGAGGGCCTAGACTGAGACTTTAACAGAAGAGGTTGAAAAGTATAGGGTAGATATCACGGTGGCAAAATCTACATGATTTGAAAATCAATTCAATGTTTGTAGATAGGGACTTCCCTGGTGGTCCAGTGGTTAAGACTCTGCACTTCCAAGCAGGGATGCAGGGGACGCAGGTTTGATCCCTGGTCAGGGAATTAAATCCCATGCGGCGTGGCCAAAAAATATATATCTATATGTGTGTGTGTGTGTGTGTGTGTGTGTGTGTGTGTGTGTGTAGACAGAAGTAAATTAAATAGGTGAGAATTTAACTCAGATGTCTCGTTTGGATAGCAAAATGATAGGTGATGCCATTCACCATGGTAGGCAAGACATGTGTGCTGGGATAAGGTTAATAAAATGAGTGTTCCATACGTTAAGTTTATGGTATCTGGGGAATGGAAATCTGAGTGAAGTTGTCCAAGGTCTTGAATAGACAGAGATTCAAACCGGGGATCCAGATTATCATGGGTACACAGTTAAAACTTTGAGATCAGATGTCATCATTTAGGGACAAAAGTATAAAGTAAAAGAATAAGAATCTGAGGACAGAACTCTCAGAAATAGAGAAGGAAAGGGCAGTGGGAATGAAGCATCAGCGAGGAAGGAAGATAACCATGGGAGAGTGATGTCCTAGAAGTCAAGGAAGGAGAGGGATCTGCAGGAGGAGGGGGGGTCATCGACGGTATCAAATCTCACAGGGCAGATGAGAAAATAGCATTATATTTATCAGACAGAAGATATAAATACCCATTTCTAGGAGCAGAGTGAATGGGTTCTGAAAAAGTGAAGATAGAAAATAGAGACTACTTTTCAGTATGCCTGGTTGTAAAGGGTGCCCTGATATAGGGCTCTAAGAAAAGGAATACAAGGGGCTGACAGCGGGGTTAATTTCTAAGTGAGAATAACTTTAGCATGTCTCCAAGTTGTTGAGAAGCTAGTGAAGAGGATAAGTTTAAAAATACAGAAGAGGGGTAAATATAGAAGAGATGAGAGAGGATGAATGAGCTTAAGATCAGCTGTAAATAGAAGCTTCTTTCCGTAAGGCTGGAGGGAAGAAGTGAAGATGTGAGTGAGCATGAAGTTTATCCCACTTCAACTTCAATTATCTTTCGGATGCAGACAGCAGCTTTACCAGCTAGAAGGGAAAAGGGCAAGTGCAGAAAAAGGGGCTTGAGAGTAGTTAAAATCTGTGATAAACATGTGGTGACTGGGAGAGGAAACTGACCAGAGGCAGACAAAAATTTTGATGAGTAGTGTAAATGGTCCATCTGAGGCTGGAGACCATTAAATGATCCTGGTACCAAGAACTCAGACGTGTGATTTTCTCTAAAGGTTAGAATGATTACAAGATTTGTATGATGGAAAAACAGAGGTAATCATTAAACACACGGGGAAGAATTTGGTTAAAGCAGCAAATTGTGGGGTCTGTTCAGAATTGATAAGAATGCTAAATCATAAGAATGAACAGGGAGGAAAAAACTGAAAGGGCTGAGGGACTAGAAATCTCAGTGCTGGTAAAGAACAAGCAAGCGGGGACTTCCCTGGTGGTGCAGTGGTTAAGAATCCACCTGCCAATGCAGGGGACACGGGTTTGAGCCCTGGTCCAGGAAGATCCCACGTGCCACAGAGCAACTAAGCCCGTGCGCCACAACTACTGAGCCCACGTGCCACAACTATTGAAGCCCGTGCATCTAGAGCCTGTGCTCTGCAAAAAGAGAAGCCACCACAATGAGAAGCCCGTGCACCGCAACAAAGAGTAGCCCCTGCTCTTCACAACTAGAGAAAGCCCGCGTGCAGCAACGAAGACCCAAAGCAGACAAAAATAAATAAATTTATATTTAAAAAAAAGAACAAGCAAGTGTACTAGATATTTAACATGCAGGAAGGATGGGATGAATTCATAAAGGAATGTTACTTTTGGCCTCCACTTCTCCTTTAAACCTGTCAGGTAGGGGTATGGGGTAGAATGTCCTCTGCTCCTAGAAAAGCAGGCTCTCAACTCTACTGGCCTCTCTTAGGTAGTGAAAAGTTCTACAGATCCTTTAATTCACAAACATTCCAGTAATCAAAAATGTACATTTCAATATCAATCCACAATTCAATTCTCATTGAAAGATGAGGCTTATCCCCTTCCTCACCTTGAATTAGGGTTAGTTATAGGTGAGCTGTCCACCACTTGGGAAGGTAAGTTTGTGGTTGGCTTCTTCTCTCTTTCTCCCCATGGCTAAGCTATTTCAACTCTTGCCAGAATGGAAGCAGAGCCAGGCTGAGGGCGAGTAAGGGGGACTGGAAAGACCTTATTTGACTATGTCTGTTTAAAGAAAGCTTCATGCTCTCTGAATCCAGCAAGTATTTAAAGCTTATTCTTCTCCCAAGTCATGTTTGTGCCTTCACAGATGTCCCTCCTGGGCCTCCCTGACAGCAATTATCAACATGGACATAATCCTCTCCTTCAGCCAACTACTTCTGATTCCCTCTGAATTTCTGTCCTGGCTTTTTACTGCTTGATGCCTCACCTGGCAAGGCAACATCTTTATAGAAGAAGAGAGGGAGAAATAAATAAATAAATAAATACACACACACACACACACACACACACACACACACACACACACACACAATCTTATATATACTCACATATTTATTTCATTTCTTCCTGTGAATTTAAATTACTATCTGATGTTTTTTCATTTCAACCTGAAGGAGCTCCTTTAGTATTTCTAGCAGGACAGGTCTGCCAGCAACAAATTCCCCCAGTTTTTGTTTATCTGGGAATATCTTTATTTCATCTTCACTTTTGAAAGAGAAGTTCACTGTATATAAGACTCTTGATGAACAGTTATTTCTTTTTTTGTGTGCTTTCTACAAATGTAATTTTTTTAATTTATTAGTTTTTTAATACACAAAATCAGTTGGAATGGTAAATTTTCACAAACTATGTAAATTAATTATAATCGTCAATAATTAAAATAACACAAGTTCACAGACATATACATGGACACTCACACTTGTTCTAGATTGGATTCCTCAATACATAGGGTTCTCCTGAACCCAAACTTTTCTTGCCAAATTCCAGGTTGAGAGTTCACCTTTTCCAATTTCACATTTTCTCAATTCTTCTTGGAATTCTGTGGGTATTATTTTTCCCCTTAGACCAGGATTGTGGGGTCTTTAAAAACTAGAAACCCTAAGAGATTTCTTACTGCTGAAGCACCAGCAGATTGTGTGGTGTGATGTGATGGACACAGAAGAAACCCAGGAGGGTTCTTGATAAAGTAGATAGACTGGAAAAGTTTTTTTAAAAAGATGAGAAATAAGAGACCTGTTTCTTCTCACCTTCCTCCCTGAGTGGAAACCAAGAGCCAGGAATAGGCGCATTTGAGGCTTTTTTAAAATTAATTTTTATTAGAGTATAGTTGATTTACAATGTTGTGTTAGTTTCAGGTATACAGCAAAGTGAATCAGTTATACATATATGTATATCCACTCTTTTTTAGATTGTATTCCCACATAGGTCATTACAGAGTATTGAGTAGAGTTCTCTGTGCTATACAGTAGGTTCTTATTAGTTATCTACTTTATATATAGTAGTATGTATATGTCAATCCCAATCTCCAATTTATCCCTGCTAGCCCCCCCCCCCTTCTCCTTTGGTAACCATAAATTTTTGTTTTCTACACCTGTGACTCTATTTCTGTTTTGTAAATAGGTTCATTTGTACCATTTTTTTAAGATGATGGAGAGTTATTTCTTTCTTTCAACACTTTGAGTATATCATTCCAGTGCCTTCTGGACTCCACTGTTTTGGGTGAGAAGTCAACCATTCATTGTACTGACATTCCCCTATTGTAAATCAGTCACTTTTTTCCTGCTGCCTTCAATATTTTCTCTTTGTTTTTGGATTTCATCAGTTTCACTATGATGGCCTAGAAGGGTGTCTTTTATTTTTATCATAATTGGTGTCTATTGAGCTTCTTGGATTTGTAAATTAATGTTTTCATCAAATTTGGGAATTTTTCAGCCATTATTTTCTTAAGCATTTTTTCTGCCCTTTTTCCTCTTTCCTCTCCTTCTGGGAGTTCCATTACATGTATATTGTTACACTGATGTTATCCCACAGGACTCTGGGACTCTGCTTATTTTTCTTCTATTTTTTTCTCTATGATCTTAAGACTTCTCTAACTTCAAGTTCACTGATTATTTCTTTTACCATCTCAAATCTGTTTTGAGCCCATCTATAGAACTTCTCATTACAGTTTTGGAATTTTTAATTCAAGAATTTTATTTGGTTCTTTCTTAGAGTCTATTCTCTCTTAAGTTTCCCTATTTGTTGAGTCATTGTCATAATATTTTTCTTTACTTTTTTGAACACATTTATAACAGCTACTTTAAGTCTTAGTCTACTAAAGCCTACACTTGAACCTACTCAGACTCAGTTTCTATTAATTGGTTTCTCCCTTGAGTATAGTGTCATACTTTCCTATTTCTGTGCATGTCTCATAATTTTTAGTTGAAAAACTGACATTTTAGATAACTTATTACAGCAACTATGAATTCTGTTTTATTTTTCTGAGAGTTGCTTTCATTTGCCTGGACATAAACTGCAATGCTTATCTGCCCACAATGTGCACTGAACAGAACAGACGTCTCTGTTCAGTTTTCTTATTCTTATTATTATATTACAGTCTGTCTTTTTAGGGGTCATCCTTGTGGCTACATACCTTTGTGGTCAGTCAATAATTTGTGTTGAGACCTTCTGCCTATTGATCTGTACTTACCAGGAAGTACATTCCAAGTTGCAGCAAATTCTCAAGTCTCCCTTGACTTATAATTTATGCTGCAAAAAAAACTGGGATAAATGTAGTTTCCCAGTAGGCCAAGGGTTATGGAGAGCTTATCTACTCAGCCTTTTTAGAGTTCTCTCTTTTCCAGGACCACCTCCTCATTAAATTTCTTGCTAGTCCACTGCTCACCCTAACCAGGACCACAAACTTGGGCAAGCAAAACTACAAGTTTTCCCCATTTATTTCCTACCAAGTTCTTCACTTTTATTTGACAGGATTATAGATTTTTGCCTCCTTACCCAAATTGATTCTGCCCACTCTGACAATAATGCTACTAAATTTTGCAGCCAGCTCTAAGCTGGTAAAACTATACTTCTTTCCAGTTGTGCTGGGGTGGGAGAGAGGCTGAGAGCAGTCTAAGCAAAAAGGTGTTAGACTCCTGCTGTTCTTACCCAAAGCACTCCAGTTTTTTAAAGAATATATGCTTCTCCAAACGTAAGGTAGATAGCTAGTGGGAAGCAGCCGCATAGCACAGGGATATCAGCTCGGTGCTTTGTGACCGTCTGGAGGAGTGGGATAGGGAGGGTGGGAGGGAGGGAGACGCAAGAGGGAAGAGATATGGGAACATATGTATATGTATAACTGATTCACTTTGTTATAAAGCAGAAACTAACACACCATTGTAAAGCAATTATACCCCAATAAAGATGTTAAAAAAAAAAAAAGAAAAGAAAAAAATATTATAGCATTTACAGCAATGGATGTTAGCTAGACTTATTGTGATTACCAATTCACAAATATATGCATATATCAGATTATTATTTTGTACACCTGAAAGTAATATTATATGTCAGTTGTATCTCAATTTTTTAAATAACATAAAGTAAATAAATTATTTTTATTTATAAAATATATATAAATATTATATTTATAAATATTATATTTATTTATTTATAAATATAAATATTTTATTTATAAAATATATATAAATAACAAAATATTATAATTCAGAATCAAAAACTGCTAGTCTATGGCTAACAATAAGAAGAATAAAAGGTAAAGAACTTATGCTTTATAACATGATATTGAATCAATTATGATAAGTAAGGGCAATATAATGGGATGGATAATTCTATACTCTTGCCTCTCAAGAACACTGAAGATTAATGAGATGATAACACAGTGCCATTCGACACAAAAGGTGATGAAGCTTCAACAAAAATGTGTCTTTATTAATGAGGAAACGTGTTTTGTTTGGACATTAAAAATTCTAAGCTTGGAATTCCCAAAAAAAAAAAAAAGAATATATGCTTCTCAAATTGTGGTCTACACAATATGGACTCTGTGGTCCAGAGTCCTGAAATATTTTTTCATTTTTAAATTTTGCCAGTTTGTCAGAAGATTCACCAACTTCTTCATACTACCCTAATGGGTCACTCTAGGCTGGTCTCTTAAAATTACATCAAGCTGACATTACCTGTTTGGTTATGACATTTGTTCCCTACAGTTTATGCCCTGTGCTCTGCAGCTGGAAGGGAGGCAGTACTTTTCCAGATACAGCCCACTTCCATGCCCCAAGATGCTTTAGCTTTCTCAAGCATGAATCAAGCCTCACTAATCTGTGTTCTGTATCTGTAGAGATTCCATAGCAAGCTCTTAATGTGGTCTCATTGGAGTTCCTCTTATTAGACTTGGAATTAGGAAGCTCTTTCCTCCTGTAAATACACACTTCTCTCTTTTGATGGGGTGGACTCAATAGGGTAGCTTTCTCCAAAGAAATCCTCTCCTAATTCTCTTTAGGCCCAACAACTGAATACTTTTTAGACCTTTAATGTGGTTTATGTGTGAATTAAACTATGGTGACTTGACTTAGAATTCACTTTAGAAGGAAGCCTCTACTGTATATGGCCTCAACTAAAGTTGAGATAGGAAGAGTCCCATCTTAACATCCTGTGTCAAGAATAATCTGATGAAAGATTTGCAAATTCATAGGTGAGGTTAGATGGCACAAAAAAATACTGTAACATGGGGGCTTGTGTGTTGAGGGCTTACTCAAAACCCCAAAAGTGATTATTTTTCTAATTTAGGAACCTTCAGTTTAGTCCATCTTTAGAAATGGATGACATTCCCTTTTTTGTGGAAGGAGGCAACTCTCTTCATGTACTGCTCATGCAGACAACTAATTAAATGAAACAAAACGGTCCACAAACACAGAAAGTCTCATCAAGAGGTCCCTGTGGATGGTTCAAGTAATTATGCCTGTCAAGGGAAGATACTGTAGCAAGGATATTATGTTCAGAGAGCACACAGTGTTTTTAGTGTTAAATTTTGGCAGCCTGAGACATGATAGCATCCCTTAATGTATCACTGCCCTTAAGAAGATCAAAGGAGAAGAAACCTCTCTGCCTGCCTTTTTCAGAAGTTAAAAGAGATTTAAGAATGGAAGAGCTCAGTTGTAATGCAGTAAGTTAACAATGGATTACAAGGATCTAATAATTCCTGTCTTACTTTTATTTTACTCAATTAAGTAGGCAAAAGGCAAGAGTCCTATCTCTTAGAAAGCAGTACTTCAATACTGCTAATGTTGGTCCAGAACGATTTGTTGAATGAATGACATCTCCAGCTTCCCTAGGGATATCTTCAATCAGAAAAGAAGACTTCAAATGAACAGTCATCTATATTGGGGGAGTAGGCGGATGTTGAGGATATGGCACGCACATTCATAATAAGCACACTTATTTTACACATAAAGGAATACAGCGCTCTGCTTAGATAGTTTTGGCATCTGCTAAAAACATTAAGCACACTGTTAGACTAATTTTCAGGTCTCAGTTTCTCCATCTGTATAACGAGAGGATTTAACTAAAATCACAGATAGGGAATAAAATTTGTCCACTAAAATTGAGTGGTAGTTGTTATATGATTACCATAAAGAAAAGGATTTTTGAGCTCTACAAAGGCCTAGGGGAAAAGTACACTATGATGGATAAGAAATGTTTTCCACGGTCAAAGGATAGAAGAGTAGTGATTTAAGTTGCAATTCTGCCATCCTTGGAAATATATCTAAGGACTCTTACTTTAACATCCTATGATTTTATAACTGTATGATATAGTCTGTATTATACCTTCTAGAACAAGGCAGTCTGCTTTGTAAACAGAAATAGATCCATTCCACAGAGAATTGAGGATGAAACTGGTTTCATTTGTAGGTAGATCAGTTACTCATTTATCTGATGAGATTTGGGGAAGAAGAGTGGACACAAGTCCTCTTGCATCATTAATTCCAGACATGTTTTTCATGGGTCAAATTTTTCTTTTCTACAGGTTATATGTAATCACCCATAGGAAATTAACTTGCCACACTACAACGTAACTGAATAATACCAATGAACCCATATACTTTAATTGAAATTTTAACTTTATAAAATGCTTTCACATTTATTTTTATCCTGCATCATTGTCACTTCACAGCAATCCTCTAAGACAAATATCCTTACTCTTAATTCAGGGGAGGACTTGATGCCAAGGGAGGTTAAGTGAATTGGTTGCCAAGCCTCCCTGGCTAGAGATGGTAAGTGTTAGAGATGACATATGAATGCAGTGTATTTAACACCATGCCCAGAGATTTTTATACCACAGCTAATCCTTTTCAGAAAGTAGTTTTCAGTAGGAAGATGAGAAATGGCATAAAAGCAGGAGGTACCGAAGAAGGCGGGAAGGGAGGCTGGTGGTGACGGTGGTCAGATGTTTAGGGAAGAAATGGGAAATCAAAATCTCTGAGCCACACATTACTGACTCCCACATTTGTATCTCAACATCCTTTACTATATACCAACTACCACCTCCACATCTCCATGAAGAGAACTCTTGATTTTCAGCCCACCCTTCCACCCCATCAAATCTACTCCTTCCACAGTTTTCTATATACCATTATATGGTGTATTAGCCTGTTCAGGCTGCCATAACAGAATACCAGACTGAGAGGCTTAAACAACAGAGATTTATATGCTTACAGTTCCGGAGGCCAGAGTCATGATCAAGGTGCCAGCAGGGTTGGTTTTGGTGAGAGTTCTCTTCTCAGCTTGCAAACGGTGGCCTCCTTGCTGTGTCTTCACATGGCCTTTCCCCTGTGGGTGCAGAAAGAGATCTCGGGTGAACACCAGTCCTATCAGATTAGGTCCCTGCTTTTATGGCCTCATTTAACTTTAATTACCACCCCAAAGGCACTGTCTCCAAATACAGTCACATTGGGAGTAAGGACTTCAACATATGCATTTTGGGGGAACACAGTTCAGACTATAGCAACAGCATACAACATTTCATCTACTGTTCAAGTCAAAAATACTAGGAGTTATTCTTGATCCCTCTTTTTCTCTCACATCCCACATCCAATCAATGTACCTTTTTCTTAACATCTTTATTGGAGTATAATTGCTTTACATTGTTGTGTTAGTTTCTGCATATAACAAAGTGAATCAGCTATACGTATACATATATCCCCATATCCCCTCCCTCTTCCATCAATCTACCTTTAAAACATACCTCTACATCAGAGACATCTCAACACCTCCACAGCTACTACTGAAGACCAAGCCCCTCGATCTCTCACCTGGACCACTGCAATAGCTTCCTAACTAGTCTCCCTGCAAAGCTGTCCTTTAACCCTATAAATCAGATTATTCCTCTTTCGAAAACTATTAATGCTTCCCATATCACTTAGAATTCAAGCCAACCCCTTCCTTAGTGTTAGGAAGGTCCTCAACAACCTGGCTCCTGACTATATCTCCAAAGTTATTTCCCCCTTGTTCACTAGGCTCCCCAGCCACCCTGGTTCTCTTGCTGGCCCTTGAACACTCAAAATTATTCCCATCCCAGGGCCTTGGCCCTTTCTCTTCCTCCTACCTGGAATGCTCTTTTCCAGAACTGCCAGTGACTCGCCCTTCTTATCAGTCAGGTCTTACTCAACAGTCATCAACTAGGGAGGTCTTCCCTGACCAAACTAACTGAAATACCCCCCAGCCCTCAAACTGTTAAAACCATATAGCTCACTGTTTGCAGTAACAGGACTCCACCATCCTAGGAAACTCTTGCCCAGGAAAATTGATTTGCAGACAATAGTATTGCTTATTTCAGGAACTTCTCAATATTCATTTATCCAAACAACACTAGACTTCATTCAAGTAAATTAGCTGGGCTCATCAAACAGTTTCCTCTTAAATTCCAAATCCAAGCCTCTGGTGTGTTCAACAATCCCAATCTGGACTGACAATGAAAAGCCTGCCTTAAACTAGACTTCCCAAAACTCATCAATATCCCACCTTTTCCCTCCCTATCCAAGGCACATCTAAGACTGTTGTGGCAGTGCTCTTCCTTTCAGCACTGAAATCACAGTAGTGACTCATCTTTGCTTTATCAGCAGGTTATTTTGATGATTCGGGAGAGGAGCTGGCACTTGACTCTGCCCACCTTCCTTCTCCTTATCCTGTTTCATTTGTATTCATATCATTTATTACTAACAGGTACATATACAATCATTTATTTGTTGCTGATTTATTACCTTTTTCCTCGAATAGAACATAAGATCCATAATGGCAGGGATATTTTTTGCCTTATCCTTGGCAAAATTCCTGGAAACTAGGACACTGCCTGGCACATAGTAGGTTCTCATTAAAATTGTTAATAAATGAGTGAGCTCTGTAGGTTGGCAGAGTCAGGATTAAGAAGACAAGGCAGATACAGAAGCCTCTTCATATTCAGTGAGATGAACTGCATTTCTGGTCCCCTGGAAAGATCATAGAGGCTAGAGACTCTCCCTTTGATCCTGCACAGCACTGAATCACCAGGGCACAGATGCCATGGGTTCCATAAGGCTGGTCTCCTGGGGATTCTGTCCATTCTAGTACCCCTGCCCCACCTGAGAAAATACAATCATCACCATTGTTCTGCTCTGCTTTCCTCTATTATCTTTATTCTAACTCCTTCCTTCCATCCAAGGAAAGAGGGACATGACAAAATAGAATATCTAGAAATATTTCTGGTGCTCTTTCTCCTGAAGTTTGAGCCCTATATAAAACCTGGCCAGAGTGAGGCTGTGTAAGAAACATATTTACATATTGGGAGAAGCATATATACGAGGACTGCTGGATAAAATTCAGGATGCCAACTTGATTTTGAATTTCAGGTAAACGATGAATCACATTTTAGCATATGAAAACCAATATTGCATGGGATATACTTACACAAAAAATTAATTTGTTGGACTTCCCTGGTGGCACAGTGGTTAAGAATCCGCCCGCCAATGCAGGGCCCATGGGTTCAAGCCCTGGTCCGGGAAGATCCCACATGCCGCGGAGCAACTAAGCCCGTGCGCCACAACTACTGAGCCTGTGCTCTAGAGCTCGCGAGCCACGTCTACTGAGTCTGCATGCCACAACTACTGAGCCCGCGTGCCCAGAGCCCATGCTCCACCACAAGAGAAGCCACCGCAATGAGAAGCCTGTGCACCACAGCGAAGAGTAGCCCCTGCTTGCCGCAACTAGAGAAAGCCCACGTACAGCAACAAAGACCCAATGCAGCCAAAAATAAATAAATAAATAAATGTATTAGAAAAAAAATTAATTTGTTGTTTATCCGAAATTCAAATTTAACTGGCTGTCCTATGTTTTTGTTTGCTAACTCTGGCAACCCTAATCTATTCACTTATAAATGGGCACAGGTAATAAATATAAGCGGACAATTGAATGCATGTCCCCATATGCTAAGGATGATTGGGGCTTTTGTCAATTATTTTGTAAAATATAAATCCCTAGGAAACAGTGATCTCCCATTAAAATACCATGCAAGTATAGCACTAAGGAACACAGGCCAAGCCAATTAAGGCATGGTCGTCTCTAACCCTTTAGCTTTTCTTGATGTTCATACAGGAATAAATTAAGACACATATATAAATGCTATGGAGAAATAAAGACCACCAAATGAGAACAAGGAAAGCCTATATTCAGAGTTTCTATAGCACAGGAGTCAGCCACCATCACTTACATTTTGGCAGAGACTCAAACGCAGGCAGCGGAGTGGGAAAGCTTTATAGTGGAAGAAAGGGAAGACTTCGGGTATGCCCTGATTGTAGGCTGTTGGCACAAAGAAGCTGTAGGAGGCTAACCAGAAGCCGGGCATCCTACGTGATTCGCTAGGAATATACGTTTGGCTTTCTCCGGTTGGTCCTTAGTTGGAGACAGGGACAAAGGTTAGCGAAGCTGTCAGTTATTAATCAAGTCCTGGCCATTTGAGGCTGAATGTTAGGGGTGATTGTTTGGCTTCCTAGTTGTTACCAGACATAGTAGTCTGGCTTCCTACAAATCTGAGGTATAGTAGGCTGGCCTCCTGGGCTGGTTTCCTGGGCAGCTTACTGCAGGTTGTGGGTTAAGAGTTCTGTTTTTGTGTGTGTGGTATGGCCATTGTCTGTTTGTATATTCAGTCTCTCAGTATGAGGCTGCACTATGCAATATGGCAGCCACTAGCCACATGTGGCTATTTAAATTTAAATTAATTAAAACATAAAATTTTAAATTCAGTTGCTCAGTCACATTAGCTACATTCCAAACTTTCCATAGCATATGTGACTGATGGACTACCAAATTGGACTGTGCAGATATAGAACGTTTCTGTCACTGCAGAAAGTTTAACAGAATAGATGACAAAACACTTTTATAACTTTGTTCATTAGACTTCCAAACCCCTCTAGGAAAATGCAAGCACCATTATCATCCTACTGGAAAATTTCCACCTTCTCCCTTCTCCCTCTGAGTCTCATTTATTCTGGCTTTCCACAATTTCACATTCTCCATTCTGTTTCTTAATTACCAGACTGTGCCTCTGCCCTCTTTTATGCTTTCCCAGTTTGCTGCGTTGATGCTTTCCTTTATTCACAAATCGTTTTGAAAAGTTACTCTAGTGAGTACTTACTGAATTACCTCACTAACTCTACTTTTCTAGAAATTTACCTCCTTCTTCACTAGCCACAAGGTTATTCCAGAAGCTGACATGTTCCTACAGCATGTCACCCCACAGCCATAGCCTCTGGTCTCATTGACTGGATACCTGACACAGCTGGGCAATCAGTCTCTTCCCTGGGAATTGGAAAGCAATTCCCTAGCCAGAGCGAGCAAGAGATCTGTTTTCTACTGGGTTATCAGTCAGCAATAAGTAACTGTGACTTGGGAGCAGGCGGTACCAGCCATCTTCTACCAGGCCATGCAGCTAATAAGAAAACAGTGAGAGACAGTAATGAAACAGATGTACACAGAGAGCGAGGCAGAAAGGAGAGATGGAGAGAGGGCTTTCTGGGTTCCCTGCAGCATGGCAATCTATTGTTCCTAAGGTTCGGCTGCTTCATTGCCCTCAAATTCAATGACACAGTCCATTATCCCTCCAACAAATTTTCTTTTTTGCTTAGAGTAGTCTGGATTGATTTTCTGTTATTTGCAAGCAAAGAGTCCTAATCAATATAAACTGTAATCAAGGGAATTTGGAACTTGCCTATTTAGAGTCTTTTTCCTTCTCAAAGCATCACACATGATCATCAAGCCCTCCTTTACTGCAAGCTGGTACAGGACGTGTATGGCTAATCTCTTGAGAAGAAATAAAGGAACACAGGCCCTAAAGTGCAAAGTAGGATAGGTTTATTTTTAGAATAAAGTAGCTCAATTAACAATGCTCACTTTACAAGTCCTACCAGTAAAAAAATGGAAAAGGGAAGGAAGAGATAGGCATTTTCTATAATTTTATTTAAATCATTAAAATTCCATAATCATTTTTTGAAAATAGAAAGAAATTAAATTCTTACCTTTTATTAATTTATTATTTATTTATTCAATAAATATTTATTGAATATCTTTTACGTAGTGGGTACTATGAATGACACTGGGATTCCTAAAGTATAATTTTCAAAAAGCTAAAGTTCTTACTTTGTATAATTATAAAATGAATGCATGTCAAAGATTTTACTCA